>NC_142145.1:42032500-42771666 GCF_024610735.1 Ursus americanus
AGAAATGATCTTAATGCTTTAAGTTGCCTAAGTTGAATGTCTAATCAAAGTGAATTACCTGTTCCTGGTCTCTGTTGAATTTTGGTTTAGAGGTGGGGGTGGGGTAGAGGGAGATGGAGACAATCCCAAGCAGGCTCCATGTCCAGTGTGGAGCCCGACTCAGGGCTCAGTCTCACGACCCTGAAATCATGACCTGCACTGAAATCAAGAGTGGGACGCTTAGCCGACTGAGCCACCCAGGCGCCCCTCTCTGTTGAATTTTCTTTGGGTTTGTTTACCTTTCATTCTTACTGTTAACAACCTCATCTATTAGGGATGTTAACGTTGAATTTGTCACATATTTTCCTCTTTTGTTGTTTGCTTTTAAACTTCGTTAATAATTTTTACCCTACTCTAGTTTTTGCATTGTAAAATTAATTGTGTTTTTCAATTTTATCATACAGTCTGGTTTTAGAGATGGTTAGAAAACCCTACTCTACCCCAAGATTCTAATCTCCCCAGTTTTATCTGTTGTATGTATGTATGTATGTATGTATGTATGTATTTATTTATTTATTTATTTATTTATTTATTTATTTATTTCTGCATCTATATTTTTAACCTCTGTGGACTTTATTTTACTAAAAGGAGAGAGGTATATGGATCCACTTTGTTTTTCCTTTATAGATAGCCAGTTGTCCCGTGTATTGAATTAGTATTCCCAGTGGTTTATCACTGATATTTAGTCATTCAAAGCTTTTTATTCTACGTATGCATGTGTTTGTTTTTAGATTTCTTATTTTGCACAATAACGTATTTGTTGAATTTTTGCACTTGTAGAAACTTTTTAAATTATTGAAGTTTTGAAAATTGTTAAAATATTGATATGTGGTAGAGCAAGACTCCTGTAGATCTAAACAGACGAATAAATATAGGAGAAATTTTCAAACGTTTTCAAGGGGTGCCTGGCTGGCTCAGTGGGTAGCACATGTGACTCTTGATCTCGTGGTCTTGAGTTCAAGCCCCATATTGGATATAGAGCTTAAAAAAATAAAATGAAAGTTATTCCATAAAAAGGGAGGGTGATGACTGGCTGGCTCAGTCTGTAGAGTATCCAACTTCTGATTTTGGGGTCATGAGTTCGAGCCCCACTTTGGTTGTAAAAATTAAAAAAAAAAATTTAAAACTGTTTTCTCTCTTGTGTACTACTCAACTCTCCGTTCTTCCAAGGACTTGATTGTTTCTTCAACCAGGTTTTCTTTAATCCTTCAGGAACATGTAATGCTAGTGCTTTTTATGTTGTTCTAAAGCATAAAGAAAGAAGTAAAACTTCCAAACCTTTCATAAAGACAAAATCTCCATAATAGGGAAACTTGATAAAGATAGCACCCGATAGGCCAGTCTCTAATTAGACTAGTCTCGAATTTATGAATATAAATAATATCAATACAAAAATTCTAAATAATGCTTCCTGTATGAAGGCTCATTATCTGAACTCCTGTGGTTAAAACCAGGAAATAAATAGTTTCAGGTCAATCTGGGGTAAATTCTTGCTCTTCAGATTCTTACTGCCAGTGCAGAAAAGAGCGGTACTCATAAAAAAGAAAAATAGAATCAATTATCGAATTGCAAGGATGTTTCAGTGTGAAGATTTATTAATATGTAATATATTAAATAAGGGAAGGAAAAAAGGATTATGTTAGAGCTGTTGAAAGGCAGTAATAAAATTTACATTGTTTCATGTGTTAAGTAACCTCTAAATTAAAAAAATGGGGGAGGATATGTAGCTGCTTCTTTAACTTGATGAAGCGATATCCAACAGAAACCAACAGCCAGCATCATACTTAGCAGGGAAACCACAGAAGCATTCCCATTAAAAAGAAGCGATTCAACGGAACACTACACAGCTACTGAAAAGAATGTAATGGATCTCAATGCATGGCATTAAAAGATTTTGAGGATATTCTGCCAAGACTAGCTGAGTGACTATATTTATTTAAAAAAGAAAAAAAAGATAAAATTTTTAGAATATCTGTAAAACTGAGAAATCAAGCTGGGGAGAGGAACAGCTGTTTTACATACTCACACACTTTTATTGTTTATGAGTGACTTTTACAGTTAAAAAAAAAACGCACCTAGTGTCAAAATTCTCTACGCACACTTAATTGTAAGTTCTCTTCTGTTCTTTTAATCTCTACGACTACTCTGTGCTCAGTACATGTTTAATTACCCTGACTGCTATGTATGGATTTAGCAAAAGGATTTGGAAACTGGGCAGAACTGGCTTTGGATATGGGCTCTGTCAAAGTTACTTAGCTTTTCTGAAGCTCAGTTTCTTCATTCAAGAGCTTATCATTTCTGCCTCACTCTTGTATATGGATCAAATGAGTTAAAATCCATAAAACTGAGTACAATGCCTAGCAAATAGTAAGTGTTGGCTTTTTGCTACTCTATCTGTCCTAATCACATCAAATTTGGCTAACTTAAATTTTTTTTTAAGGTTTTATTTATTTATTTTGGTGGGGGACAGAGGGAGAGAGAGAATCTGAAGTAGACTCCATGACCAGTGGGGAGCCTGACACAGGGCTCAGTCCCAGGACCCTGAGATCAGGACCTGAGCCGAAATCAAGAGTCAGACGCTTAACAGAATGAGCCACCCAGGTGCCCCTGGCTAACTTAAATTTTGATGGGGAGAGTAGCTTTTTCTTCAGTTTCTCTGTTTCTCCATTGCTATTTTGGTAACATGGTGATTGTATATTTTATCTTCTCACTTGAGACATCAATCTGTTAAATAGTTTTGTTTTCTAATTATTTTTGCAGTTGAGGGCACATGCGGTGGATATTAATGGAAATCAAGTGGAGAACCCTATTGACATTGTCATCAATGTTATTGATATGAACGATAACAGACCAGAGTTCTTACACCAGGTTTGGAATGGGACAGTCCCTGAGGGGTCAAAGCCCGGTAAGTTTCAATGTAATAATCAGAGATTCAGGAAATGCCATGTATTCAGCACTGGTTATAAGCAAGAGAAGGAGAAATCATGTGAGCCTTTTGGTGTTACTCTCTTTCATGAGAAATGATTTTAGGGAAAAAAAGAACGTAACAGGAAATAACCAACTGAAGAGAGAAAACAGAAAAATACCACTTCCCGCTTTTGAAAAAGTATACACTAGGGTCTCTGATTCTGTAACGGGATCCTCTCGTTGTGCTGCGGTTGGTAAAGTCAGGTTGGCAAAAAGTGAGCACTGGAAGACGAGGGGCTTTCTGTTCATAAAGTACGCATTCCATCATATTAGTCGGAGCAGCAAGTAAAACTCAACTGGAGAGTCTGAAAGGTACTAGGTATTCAATACCTAGGTAGAGCCAAACGCAGAGACGGGGCTTGGAGACAGCTGTGGTTACACTGGATATTTACTTCAGGATGACCCTAATGTCTTTTGCAAACCACATTTTTTTTTAAAGATTTTATTTATTTATGTGACAGAGAGACAGCCAGCGAGAGAGGGAACGCAGCAGGGGAGTGGGAGAGGAAGAAGCAGGCTCCCAGCGGAGGAGCCTGATGTGGGGCTCGATCCCGGAACGCCAGGATCCCGCCCTGAGCCGAAGGCAGCCGCCTAACGACTGCGCTACCCAGGCGCCCAGGCAGCCACATTTTTAAACTAGTGCCATGGAAAGGGTCCTAGCCTGGAAACAGGAGCTGCCAAAGCCTCTCACCATTGCGCAGTGATGTTTGACTACAATTTTAGACTCCTGTCCTGAAAACACTGTAGATGTCAGAAGAGCAAGGCTAGGAAGGCCAATTTAGTTTGAAAAACTAGTGGACAAGAAAACCAGCAGGTAGAGAGATGGGAAAAGAAGAGAGCGTTTCACCAGCCTTCCTGGGATGATTTGGTGTTGAAAGATTTAATTAGCTATGTTGTTATTATTATTGTTATTTTGTATTTAAAAGAGCCTCAACATTTAAAATAGTGCTACATATTACTTTTGTCACCTCTACCAGTTTATACCAATAGCTCCCTTATGCATACGCCAATTTATAGATCTAGCCACATATGCCTTAAGTTGGCACTTTTTCTTGGTCCAAATGTACCTGTCTATATCCTCAGAGAGGAAGTAGAGGTGGGGGTGAGGGGAACCGGAGGGGGAGGACAGGGCTGTGCGGGAAGTTCAGCCATCTGTGGCTGCTTCTGAGTCACATTCCAGAGTAGCTTTCTTTGGTATTTCAAAATACTATAAAATCGAAGAATATGAAACATATCCTTACTAGAACACAAGCCCTATACACATATTCTAAAGATAAATGAAGATAAAGATTTTTTACTTGGGGAAATAATTTTTTTTTGTTTCTTTAATCATTGTTTCATTTGTTCCTCTGTTGTTTCTAATTTTATTTAAAGTACTGCTTCACGAAAATTATCAAAAATAAACCATTAAAGACATATTTATTATGCATTTGATCATGAATTTCCATTAAAGCCTCCCAGAAATAAAAGACTCAATGTTCGTAAGAACTAAAGACGTTTCATGCATGTATTTCCTGTAATCGTTCTGTAAGGATCTTGAATTAAACTGCGTTGTAATCTGTATTTTGGTTCAACATTCCGGAATATACGTTTTTGTTTTAGCCGTTCATTTGTTCGTATGGCAAACGTTCTATAGAGTCTGCACCGTGTGCTTGGCCCTGTGGGTACAGCAGTGACACACTAGTTCCTAACCGTAACCCGAACCTGTCCTACTGGAGTTTACATTCTAGTAGGGAGAAGAATAAAAGCCAAGGAAGCAAGCACATGCACAATGAAGTAAAAACAAAAGAAGGGTGTAGAGTGAACACATAACCCAAAGTGTCTCACTCAAAGGGGCAAGCTCAGGAAAGAGATTTGAACAACATGATCAAGCCTTCATGAATTCTGGGGCAAAATTGTAGCATGGAGATGTTCTAAAGTAGAACTGAGCTTAGAACACTCATGAAAAAGGTTAAGTTAGAGATGCAACATTTTATATCCTGGTTCTTACAAATATCTCACACAACAAACCTGCCTAAATAGTAACTACTTTTCTCTCTACTTCTAAATTACACAGTCTGTGTAGCTAGTTTGAACTTATTTTATTCTGATGCTTTGTAGACTTCCTTTCCAAAATACCTAATAAATTGAAGTCCCTGAGTTTGTTACAGTGCTCTTGTAATCTCCTAGGAAATAACGAACCACAATGCCAAACCCCTATTCAATGTACCAAAACAGTAATGCATGGAATGAGTCCTTATGACCTGAGTAAATGGAGTGTGTATCATTATGCACACAGCTTACTTCCAGAAAGTGACTTAGGCATTGAGAAGAATCATGCTCAGCATGTCATTTTCGATGTTATTGTGTAACAGAGGAAAGTATCCGTGACCACAAAATATGTTGCCAACGGTATCTACGTTATTATTCGCAGTTTACATAAATAAAGGTCTGATGCGATCCTTTCTTTGAGTTGTATAGTGAGCTTATCTTCTAAGTTATGGAAAAAACGAGTCTTTACAAATGTATACATTTTTAATAATTTTCCTTTCAAGTATCTAAGCCATGTTTTATACTTTTTAAAGGGGGTACTGTTCTTATCAGGAGCATTTTCAATTACATCTAAATGACTAAATGTTTGTTTTTAAAAAGTGAAATTAAGATTGATCCGTAAGGCAAATAGACCTTCTAGGTGTATCTATTTAGAAGACCCTGACGTGCAGGGTGACCATTCATTTTCATGTGCGCTGTGTCTAGGAACGTACGTGATGACGGTCACTGCGATTGATGCTGATGATCCGAATGCCCTAAATGGGATGTTGAGGTACAGAATCCTGTCCCAGGCTCCAAGCACCCCTTCGCCCAACATGTTTACAATCAACAACGAGACTGGTGATATTATCACAGTGGCAGCGGGACTTGATAGAGAAGTAAGCCAACCAAAAACTACTTGAATTTGTCTTTAATCTTAAAGGTACACGGTATCACATGCAGTTTATCTCCAGGTAATAATACATCAACAGTATCACTCTACATCAACTTTTTAAAGAGATCTTGTTATACTGTTTTCCACCGAACTTCGAATTGGTTCAATGCTGTATGCACACTGGATAAATCATTGCTGGTCCATGTAATATTTAGTGCGTAACTGACTAAGTTAATTAGATACATCTGGTATCTAATTTTTAAAATTCTTGGCATTTTCTCAGTTTTCCCTTACGTTCAAAGGTTTTCGTGAGGAATTAAATGAAAAACCGTGCCCAAATAATGTGTACAAAACTTTAGGATAATTTTTAACAGTCATAGTGCTTTTAAGATTTATATATTTATTTTAGGGGTGAGGGCCTGGGGAGGGGCAGAGGGAGAGGGAGAGAGAGAGAGTCTCAAGCAGTCTGTGCACTGAGCATGGAGCCCCATGTGGGGCTCGATCCCCTGACCCTGAGATCACGACCCGAGCCAAAACCGAGGGTCAGATGCTCAACCGACCGCACCAGCCAGGTGCCCCAACAGTCATGTTTTTAAGAGGCTACAAATAACATGTTTGCTGAGGTGTTTTGTAGCCTCTCTGGATAACCTGGGTTAGTAAAAAGAGATGATCTCCTTAATTAGAACTTGCCCCTTAACTCTAAGACTAACTTACTTATAACAGGTTTGAAGACCAGCAATGGTATTAATTCCACTGACAAGCCTTTGAAGTTATAAATGGAGAAAAACAGACTTCCGGCCTAATTTTTGTTGAAAGGCATAAAATGTTGACAGCGTTGAAATACCATGTAGTGTCACAGTCTGAGAGGGGATGGGCATGTCAGTGAATTCCCAGTGCTCATCTCACTGTGACAGACCTCCACCCACGGTCCTCAGACACACCTCTGTGTTTTTGTTCATGTGATTCCTTTCACCAGGAATGCCTTGCACCTTTTTCTTGCTCTTGAACCTTCGATTTCTTCATGTTTCAGTTTAAGCCCCACTTACATCCTTTCCCAAAAACCCTGTCCCTAATGAATCTTTTACACTCTTTCTCTGTGCTGTTCTCACCATTTTCTGAAGAGATTCTCAAGGTCATTGTTGACCATCAGTAATCATTGTGTGAGTGAATTATCAAAGTGCTAACTCAGAGACATTTGTGCTTTGTAGATTTCTGGCTGAGCCAGCTTTTATAATAATGAGACCTCAGCTTATGTTTGTCAAAAGGAAACATTATACCTACAGTAATAAATATTATTGACAAGGAGTTTAGGAGTTGGTTTTTATGACGCTTTATTTGCCTCAGTAGCGTCCACTTGGATTGGATCGAAGAAAACATTACTATTGCAATTAATTATATACCGAAGATAGTGCTAGAAGCACTTTAATAAAGTCGTACGAACAAATCAAGATTACTTTATTCACAACCGAACTGCGCTGAGAGCCTTACTTAGGAGTTAGATGTGTGCCTATAACATTGTACCTATTAACTTCTGGGTGTCACCGATTCTTTTTCCAGGAATATTCCGTGTTGGAGATAGATAGTTGAAATTTAGCGTTTGCAATAGTACTTTTTCGTTCAGTGATACTTGGAACAAGTATGTCTTTTCACCTCTTCCACTATCGTATGAAGGGCAGTTCTTAAATGCCCACAAGCTCAGCATACGTGCATATTTTGTTTGAGAAGAGGGGGTATTTTTTAACATTCTCTCTTGAGTGCCTGGTTGCTCACATACGGTGTAGGCATATAGCTCATCCCCCAACACGAGTATTTCTCTTTCATTCACACTCTCATGAGATACAGAGATAGGGCTTCATTATGTTTGCACAAGCAGTCTTCTCATCGCATTGAGTCTGGCTATTTCAGGACAAGAAAGAGGCAGTGAGATAGATGGTTTTACGAAAGCAGACCAGCCATATTTAAAAACCAGAGTGACTGCATTTCGTTTAGAGGATGAAAGCCTGAAGTCGTACCCTAATCATGGTTAAGTTTATTTTGCAGGGAACCGAAGCCATTGTGCCCCACCCCTGAGGAAATGAATGTGGAAACGGATTAGAAACGATAGAATCATGTGTGAGAAATAGCTTCTTGACAGTGAAATTATTAAACACAACAATGAGTTACTAGGGAAAGTTATGGAAAACCTTCCTTTTCTGAAAGTCATTTAACGGAAAAAAAATGTATCTATCTCGGATGGTTTATGGTAATTCTGCCTGAGGCCAGGGATAAATTACTCTGACTTCTTCAGGCCTCGTGCAGGCCTGAGATTCTTTTATTTCTATTAGAATTCACAGTTTTCTTTCTGTCAAAAGTAATTTTGGTTGTCGTTCTCCCAGGATATATGACACCTACAAGTGACTGAACTCCTAATCATTGAAATGTTTACTGAGATTCCGTTTCTTATTTTACTTTAATCAGTAGGTTTAGAAAAGTACCAATTCTTCGGGTTGTGTTACTTGGCAGTGCCTCTTCCTGGCATTTCTTTTCTCCACCCCTTTCCCTTAACGTCCATCTCCTGCCCTTTTCGGTAGGACTACTGATGACTTGCCCTCTGCTTCAGCAGGTGTAAATCCTGGGACTGCCTGTTATGGGCTATCTGACCTTCGGGGTTTTAACCTGAAACCTTGGTTCCCACATCTGTGAATGGGGATAAAAATATTACCTCCCTCATGGGATGGTTGTAAGGGTGATGGAACACAAGGCATAAAGCATTCAGCACTGTGTCCGATAAATATTGGCCATTGTTTTCCCCCGTCGCCATCATAAATCCAGCCGCAGAGTCTACTGGGTGGGCCCTATCACTTTGGCCCCTCAGCATCGTTTTCTCATGGCAAAGAAAGAATGATACTTCCTGTTTTCCAAGCCCACTGATCCTTTCCATTGGGCTCTTGGCTCCATGTACGCCTGTGTTCCACTGTGTTGGTCTTCCCTTCTCTACAGGTTCCCTTCTACAACCCCACAAGTATCTTTATAATCTGTAAACATGCTGAGTCTCCCCTGTGGTAAAATGACTCTCCACAACCTGTAGGATGATGTCAGAGTTCTTTAACATGGCACTCCAAACCCCTCTTGTGACGTTGGTCCCAAAGCCTTCTTTGGTCTAACCTTCTGGGATTCCTTGCTTCTCGTTGAGGATCAATGATGTCCAACATCATATAACCACATGCAACTCCTTGTACAAACCTTCTGTTCCTGTGGTTTCGTCTGCGTGAAGATTTCCTTTCCCATCTCTTTAGAGCAGGGTGACCCTCACTCTCCAAGAGCCAGTCCCCAACCCCTCCCTGGGCACCCCCAGTACTCTCTGCATTCCCAGAGATGGGCAAAGACTATGTCCCATAGACATTGTATCTGCCTTCTTGTTCTCAATATTTGGTGAGGCTGATGTTGCTCCTTTTTACCCTGAATAGGAACCCTGAAGAAATGTCCACATTATGCGATTTTCTCCTTCCCAACACCATACTCCTTGAAAGGACAGCCCACACTCATGCTCAGCTTCCCGTCCCTCCTCATCTTGCTGTTTGGCTCTGTGCCTGCCTACCCCACTCAGGATGCACCCTCATCATGCACGTATTCTCACTTTCTAGGGGGGCACTAATACAGCGGAGCAATTAACACTACAGACTCTGGACTCAGAGAGACCTGGGTTCAAATCTTGTCTCTACCACTTTTGGCTGGGTGTCAGTGGGCAAGCTTCCTTGCCTCCCTAAGCCTTGGTCTCCTTATCTGGAAAATGAGGATTTAAAAAAAAAATCCACCTGCCCTATGAGATTATTGTGAGGACTGAATAAGATGATGTACAGTGCTTAGCAGTATGAGTGGCACATAGTTAGTACTCAGTCTCAAAAAATGTTATTTTTTTTTCTTATCAAGGCCCTTAGAACAATGTCAGCATTCAGTAAGCATTCAAAAAATTTTTAGACTCCAGACATACAAGGTAGATGGTACCATCAGCCCCATTTCACGGATGAGGGAACTGGGGCTTCGCATTTAAGAATTTGAACAGGGTCCCAAACCTGTGCTTATCTTCTGAGTTCTCATGACCTTATTACGTAATTGTCCGTCGCCTAACCCAGTGCATCCAAAAGCAACCTATCATCTCCCTCCATCTGGAATTCCTGATCCATTTCCCATTTCACGTGACCAGTGCCATCTCCGTAGTCTCCCAAAATCATGGTCTACATGCCTTTTCCTTGCACTGCCATGCATCCACTGATAAATTCAGTTACCAGGTTCCTCTCAGTTTACCTCCACAATGTCTCTTGCATTCATTCTTCCAGACTTTGAGGACTGATAGGGATGCCCCTCCTGAAAGTCCCTGCATCACTCCTGCCAACTCTTACTACAGGGGCCTCGTACAGTTGTTCCTGTGAACCATTAATGTCTGCCTCCATCACTTAAGGATATCAAGGCCATCTGTGGAGTCATTCATTATTTTATCCAAGTAAATACTACAACGACATCTGGTAGACGAACATTAAATGTGTGCCAAACTGAATGAATGAATGACCGAATGCTCTCACTTCTTCATTCGTGCATATCTTTAGTTCAGTGTTTCAGAAGCGTGGTGCACAGGTGTGAGGATTTTACTTGATAGGTGTAGGGAAGCCTCTAGAGAAAACTTGAGACCACAAGTCTTCACATGCTACTTCATCAAGTAGAGACTGCCGGAGCATGAGGATTATATTGTGTTTATTTTTACAGTTATATTTATGACAGGTGATGCTGTCTTCCCCTTACAGTACTTCTACAACAAATTAAATTTTTTAAAAGGGAGTGAATGTCAAGATAAATGTTAAGTGACTCATGGTATAGAAACACGAGGCTATGACGGCGTTGGGAAGATGATGCATGAATCACTGTAGTTTGGGAAACTGAGCTCGTTTATCCTCCCAGTATATGATTCAATGAATAAATAAGAGTTACAATGTAAATAAGATGGTTTTTCCCAAACCTGGAATGATTTTTGTAATGTAAAGCAAGGCCCAAGACTTCTCATCCATTCACCCATCCAATCCCCAAGTCAAAAGCATTTATCACTTGCTTACTCTGTGTCAGGCATCAGGTGTATATCAATGACACAAACACTGACAAAGCAGGGGCCCGAGGAGGGGCGTGTGTTTGTGTGTACGTAACGGGAGGACAGACGTATGGACTGATAGCAGCCATATAAACTAGAAACAGGGATAGAGATGTATCCATGACAGTCCAACAGCTCTGCCTCCAGGACCTTCTGAAGTCATCTCCGAGGTGGCTTCCCAGCTTTGTGTTTGCCAGGCTCAGGGTGATGGGAAGGGTTCTGAAGCCCAGAGTTTCTCAACCTCGGCACTATTGACATATTGGATTGGATAAATCTTTTTTGTGGGGCCTGTCCTATGTATAAAAATAAATATAATTTAGCATCTCTGGCCTCTGTGGCCATCCATTAGGTGTCAGTAGCAACCCCCAATGGTGACAACCAAAAATGTCCCAGGAATGGCCAAATGTCCTCTTGGGGGGGAGGGGCGAAATTCCCTCCATTGTGAACCACCATTCTCGCCTGAGGGAAACACCACAGTGGTGCTGGAGGGTCATGGTAGGCATTTGAAAGTAGATAGAAGAAGCTCAAGGTGTAGGGTAAGTGGGTGAAAGGTGATACAGAGCTTTGATAAGTAGGATAGGAAAATCACAGGGAGGGAAGGGTTGACAGCAAACAGACGAGTGGAGATTTTTCTCACCTAGAACAGGAAGTAAGGAAACGTTTTTAAGCCAAGTCCCTTGATCAGATGTGGGATTGAGGATGGGGAGTCAAATTCTTATGGAATCTAAATGTCAGTCATTTGGGACCAGATGCCCAAGGACTAAATTAGGCAAGAAGCCCTAAATAGTTTGGTTGTCTGAAACAGGCTGTCATGTCTTCCTTACTAAATGTAAGAACATTTTACCAACCAAGCATTTGAAAATGGAGATTATATTATTTACTAAGTCGGAGTTGTTGTTTTTTTTTTTATTTGAAGAGACATTGTATTTTAGAAATAACAATGTTCTTTTGTAACTTAAAATTCGAAGACTAACTTGAAGCGGTAGGAAATTTCACATATTAGCTACTGATCCCCATATTTCAGCTTAGTGGAAAATTGTATATATTATGCTTATATAATTTTCAAGTAGACATTATAATTTAAAGAGCGGATATTAACAAAGAGCTATATTTCCATACAATATCTGTGGGTTTTTTATCTTCTTTAACAACAACAACAACAACAACAAAAAACTTCCTTTTTTTGAAAATGTTCGTCTGCTTCTGCAAATAACAGCTAAGAGAAATGGCATTTCAAAGTCATAACAAATTTTTATTTTCATGATTTTCAGCTGAGAAGCTGAACTGAGTGCCCTACAAAATTCTCTCACGAACCATGAGATCATTAAGCTGAAATGACACTTGATTGGGAAAGGAAATCATTGAGAAATATTTTAGCCTAAGTAAGCATTATGGTGAGGTGTTATGGGTTAAGAAAAAATTTAAACGGCTCAACTAGCACTATTCCTTTGTTTCTTTTTTTTTTAATTCAAATAAGTGGTATTTTCTTTTTTTAGGAAGACGAATAAATAACTGCTAGAATTTGGCATTTGGGTGGACAGAGACTTAAAATCAGATGTGTGGGGTTTGGCTTTTTCTCTCCCACCCATTTCTTCTTCCTTGTCCTTCCCACTAACAACTAAATCAAAAGCTACAATTTGTGTCTGTTCTAGCCAAGCTCCAGAAATCCCTTAAGAATGGCCATTCATAATGTTAGCTATATTTAGAATCAGGGAAAACTGTACTTCTCCGTGACAGTTTATTTTTGTATGAAGAAGTGTGTTTTGTTGTTCAGGATGTTTTAACATTTATGAAAAAGATCTATATTTTTTATCTGTGCCAATTTCCACAGAGATTCCAAATGACTTTAGAAAATCATTCTGGTTAGGTTGTCCTAATATAAAGTGTATTTGCCAGCTAGTGCTATAGACTTCTCAGACAGTCTCCAGATATTCTCTTGGATATAGTGCAACGTAATTTGGTTCACCCTTTTAAAAATTCAATTTGGATGGCACGCCTGGGTGGCTCTGTCTATTGGATGTCCAACTCTTGGTTTTAGCTCAGGTCATGATCCCAGGGTCATGAGATCGAGCCCTGCATCAGGGGCTGAGCTCAGCTCAGAGTCTGCTTGAGATTCTCTCCCTCTTCCTCTCCCCTCTCCCTGCCTCTCCCTGCTCTTTCTCTCTCTCTCTCTTTCAAATAAATAAATAAATTTATTTAAAAATTTCAGTTTGAAATTTAAAAGCATTGATACCTATTTGGTAATAACCATCTCCATGCAGATGTATCTATGTCCCTCATAGGTATGTGGACAAAATGAGCATTAGGCCAATCTGTTGAGTATGCAATTATTAAGTACTACTGTGTTCCTTAGTTACCACTAAGGTCCTAAACATAAACCCTTTAATTAGGTTTTAACTTCACTTAAGAATATATCTCTCCTATATAGTTGTGAATCATATGTACTAATGGAAAGTAGGAGAAAATACTCTATTAACCTTGTTATAATAGAGAGAACATATATGAGAATATCTTAAAAGAAAGTGTACTCTGTAAAAAGAAATATATGAAAGCAAATATATATACTCTGTCAAGATTTTTCATTGTCTTTAGTATTCCAAACTGGGTAGAAAGTAAACACAAACCCAGCGACTTGAATGCTGGATCACAATGTTGTGAAGTTCCGAAGAAAGGGGAAGGTTGAGACCAGATGGAAGTCTCGGCTTCTCTGTGAATTTCACACATCTGCAATGCGATCTTTTCCGCAAGTAGAGGTGAAAAGATACAGTCGCATCTCTCTAGACGAGAACCAGACCTGTGCTTCTCACGTTAAAATCAGCTCCACTTGGGAGAATTTCAAGCAATGTTAATCAGAATGAATGATGTTGTGCTTTCTGTGTGTAATAAAGAGCTATTTACAAAACAACTGCTATGTCTTCTTGAGGAATTAGTTTCATCTAAGGTGTTATCTTTTTGTCTTTCTAGAAAGTGCAACAGTATACATTAATAATTCAAGCTACAGACATGGAAGGCAATCCCACATACGGCCTTTCAAACACAGCTACGGCTGTCATCACGGTGACAGATGTCAATGACAATCCTCCAGAGTTTACTGCCATGACAGTAAGTACAGACTGTCACTCACAGAACTTAAGTCTGTGGTCCATTACTGAGAAGTTTTGTCATGAATAATAAATGAATTAAATAGAGGTGGAACTTGCTTAACCTCATTGTGGACTGGCTACTACTCTCGCAGATGTTTTCTGTCATCAGGACTTTTAAATGAGGCACCTAAGTAATTTGTTTTCTCCTAGTCTCCCAAGTCCACTGATAAAGTTGTTAAAATATGCCACCTGGAAGAAATGGCCGAAAATACTTTGTGCTGTTATAACAGAATATTTATAAATATTTTCAGGTGCATGAAATTGAACGGATATCACATGACTGATTTATGCGACTCTGTCAAGCACATAAATATTATCTCTTGAGGAAAATTATTTCCCTCAGACAAGTCCTTTTCTCCAGCCCTGCATTCATCACCCAGATACTCACAAATGGACACTAATTTTAATATTAATGAAACTATAACATTTGGAAGAAATTTTGACTGCTGAGAAAAGTGATAGTATTTTAAAGTTAAATATAAATGCTGTGATTACCTGCATTACCGATACCCTCATTTAGTGTGGGTAATAAAGATTTAATGGGCAGTAAAATCAGGGCCGTGTGGTCATCAAGACGCCCTGTCCTTCACTGGTCTGCGTCACTCCTCTGACCGAGGTTTGTTTTTCTTGTAGTTCTATGGTGAAGTCCCTGAGAACCGCGTAGATGTCATAGTGGCCAATCTAACTGTGACCGACAAGGACCAGCCCCACACGCCGGCCTGGAACGCCGTGTACAGGATCAGCGGTGGGGACCCCACGGGGCGCTTCGCCATTCAGACGGACCCCAACAGCAATGACGGCCTAGTCACCGTCGTCAAAGTAAGTGCCACGGGGGCCGCTGATCTCTCTGACGGGCACCCTGCATCGACCAGTCCATGCTCCTTAGCCTGTCGTTTCCTTTTGAATATTAGGGTTTTTTTTTTTTTTCTTTCAGACATCTTTAAATCTGGAATTAATATATTTTGGGGAGTCACATTTGTTTTGTGGTTTTTTGTTTAGTTTATGTTGAGGCTGCGTTGAGGCCAACATAGATGTTCTCACATTGTCTCTGGAATACGATTGTGCCTCAATCATTTTGGACAGTTTTAACATTCTGAAGACAGGGCGGTCCTCCACCGTGTGGACTGTCCGTGCAGTTAGGTGTGTTCGTGATATGGCACGGCCTAAGTATTGATCACCAGTTGATAGCTATTAGGAAGGAGGCCCCACACCTATTATTGTCAAGGTGCCCTTTGAGTATTGACTCAGAGAACAAACCAGAAAATCTCACAAAAGTAAAATGGGATGAGTAGGGACAAAGAGGGCCTACATCTTGAAAATGTTGTGAATATATACTCCTGTTTTTACGTGCTGTATTCGAGACTTCAAGAAATGAGTTCTTCTGATCTTTAATTGTCAAAAACAAAACAAAACAAACCCTGAGCGCTGGAAGCAAGGGGATGTTAACTTCACGTGTCATAAATACATGGCTGTAACGTAGACGTTCCTTAAAGTGAGCACGTCTTCCTTGGAGCCCCCAGTGAAGAGATGTGTTTCCTTGCCTCCCATCCCAACACTGTTGATTTGTAAGTGAACCCAAATGTGGGTCTGGCCTAGAAAGGTGCTCTGAGGTGTCCGTTGCCTAGACTTTTATATGTGTGTGAGCAAAATGGGAATTTCCCCCAGGAGGCGGGCGTTGGACATTTCTCTGCACGAAGAGCCTAGTGATCGGGAAGCACGCCCCAGACCCCAACCATCTGTGTTCGAATCCCAGCCCTGCTTCTGGGAGTGGTGTGAGCACAGCGAGCTGTGGACCCTCATGCGGAAGGTAGCGCCGAAGTCATAACATCATTCTGAGCGATGAATATACTTAATACGCATTTAAGGACAGACTTGTTCTTACCATGTAGCATAAATAAATGTTATGTCCTGGACTTTTCACGTAGCTAATGAAATGACTCAAAGAATTCTATTTCACTTTCTGGCTTCTCTACTGTCTTGTTTAAAATGGTTGAGAAAGGGAAGTTGAATTGGTGATTTTAGAGTGAAAGAAAAAACTCTGTGTTTGAAGGTTTTGAGGAGGTGGTCTAGGGTAGGAAACTGGTGCAGTGTGTGCTGATAATGGGGCTTTCTCATTAGTTTCCCTCTTAATCCTTCCTAGACCACCTATGAGGGTATGAGAGCTCGCCAAGCTCTTTGTTTCAAATTCTTACGGCACAGTCACATTTATCTGCACCCCCACTAGAAGGTGATCAGGGGAAATCAAGAGTGAAATGGAAATCCAGTCTGATCACTTGACTCCTGGTAACTCTTCTGTTGACAGTAGGATTCAATGGAAATTTGGAAGTTAATATTTACATTATGGTTTATTTGTGCATTGCCTTTATCGAAAGTGTTGTTCTTAGATTAGGGATTCTTCTAGACCAGTAGAATACCTAAAATTAATTTGCTAAGTAAGGGGAAAAAAAACAAGAGAGTCCTTCCACCTACAAATACTATTATTTTTACAAGCATGTGTGTACATGTCTGTACTTTAAAATGTGCTTCAAATTATGAATGATACTTTTAAATAGAATTAAATTTCTGCTTTATGAAAAAAATCAGATTTTATAGTTTGGGGGCATCGTTTTATTTATTTATTTATTTATTTATTTATTTATTTATTTATTTATTTTTGCACTTTATCACAGATGTAAAAGGTCTCCTGGATGTGGAGTGGTCTTGATACCAATGTTTGAGGGTATAATCTAGACATTCAGGTTCTCACGTGACCTTAGACTATTTAGTATTTTTGGTTACCGATGCTGTTCTTAAGAATTATCAGGTTTTTAGATGTAGCTGAATGAAAGCAATCAGTCCAGTAGTAATAGGCATTTTTTTGTGAACATATATCTTTGAAGTACCCGAGATTTACAAATATCTCATACAAACAGGCTCAATTGTGATAACTATTTCAATCATTGACCCTGCTAATGCATGTTTTCCAGACATTTGAGAGGAACCTATGGTGTAGTGAATGAAACATTAATGCTTTGGAAATGGAGTTGAAAAGAAGAATAAACCATAGAATGCAAATATTCTTATTTCCTACAAAAATATGGTTTCCTTTTTTTTTTTTCTTTTTTCCCAGCCAATTGACTTTGAAACAAATCGGATGTTTGTTCTCACTGTCGCTGCTGAAAATCAAGTGCCATTAGCTAAGGGTATCCAGCACCCACCTCAGTCAACCGCAACTGTGTCTGTCACAGTCATTGACGTGAATGAAAACCCTTATTTTGCCCCAAATCCCAAGATCATTCGCCAAGAAGAAGGCCTTCATGCTGGTACCATGTTAACGACGTTCACCGCTCAGGACCCAGATCGATATATGCAGCAAAATATTAGGTATCAAATGCCACTTGTGGCGTTTTTAAAAATTTACTTTATATTCTGGGCTGTATTCAACATTTATCTACCATTTGAACGAGACATTTGAACTGGAACCCAAACTACTCATTACAGAATTATTTTTAATTCCTTGATGAAGCTTCCTGTTAGGAAATGCATCACTGAGTCTATCAGATAGGAAATAAAAGAATAGATCTACTCATGTATTATTTGAAGAAAAAAAGTCCCCGCTTCTTTTTTTTTCTGCCCCTTTTATCTCTTTATATCTCATAATTACTTAGCCAGTGCTGTCACACCACACGTTGCAAAAAGTTTCACTGCGAGTCAATGGGGGACTCTCAGAAGCTGTAACATTTCTCTCTTCTCCACGCATCAGGAAAAAAAGAAAACTCATGCCAAAAACAAGATATAAGAGCTAATTATTTTTGTCTCTTACCTGTATAGTAGTTATAGGACTTATAAAACATATCTGTAAGAGATTTCCGACCTCAGCAGAATCTAATTTATCCTTCCTGATGAGGGAGTGGATTGTTGGCAGAGCCTACCCCACATGACTATTATCCATCACTGGTGATGATAATTTTTTTAATTAGCTTATATTTTATTTAACTTCTTTCTGAACTGCTGCTAACAGATAATTGCATATCTTCTGCATTTCTCTATACATTGATATCAAGATAGATAAATAGCTTACTAATAGGCGTATTGAACTCCTACAACTTTTTACCTTTCAAAACATAGGAATTTTTTTTCCGATTTGTATATTGGTTACCTGAGCTTGAAAAGCTTATCCTCCACCCAGAATAAAAAGGAGTTTAAGCTGATAAACCTACTGATACTTATAAATCTACTTTATATAGACTCAGACAGTAGCACTTTCTTTGAGGAGTGTAGTTCTGGGTAGTGTAGTTATTTTTTAAGTTGATCAAAAAATTTAAACTTACTAATGCTTTCATTTTGTAGATACACAAAATTATCTGATCCTGCCAATTGGCTAAAAATAGATCCTGTGAATGGGCAGATAACAACAATTGCTGTTTTGGACAGAGAATCACCAAATGTGAAAAACAATATATATAATGCTACTTTCCTTGCTTCTGACAATGGTACGTAATTAAATATGGTCATTGTAGTACCGCGCATGTCGTTAAAGAGACTAGAGCCTCATCACGAAAGCATCATCGGGAAACGAGGTTTTCTCCCAAATTCAATTGTCTAGAAAACTGACCTTTATGAAGCTGAGGCCCCTATGTCTATTTTCCATTTCCGCTGGATGTTCTCACATGTTCTCACATGTTCTCTGTCTTCTATAATGAGTGTTCCCAATGTCCACATGCCCTCGGGGGTAGCCTCGCATTGTAACAACCAAACTCTGTAGTCCTTCTGCCCTGCGACACGTTGACTGCTCATTACTGCAAGCTGAGTCTAACCTCATGGCTCAGTGGCCCAGACACTGGTTTTTGAGGTGATCTTTTTATATGGTCAGTCGATTATCCTAACATCAGTTGGTTCTGTCTCTAGCATTTTTTTCTCTTTGTAATTCTCTCCCTCTCATCCACCATGAATAGGAAACTCTTAATTTCATGCATAAAGTGAGGTGAGTACACAAGCTTTTATGTGTTAGTTTTGGAACATATAGTCTAGCCCCTTTTTTTCCTTTCTGGGTCTCTACTGGATTCTAAATGATTGAGATTAATAGGTAGCCTTCTTTTTTCTTTCTTTCTTTTTTCTTTTTTTTTTTTTTAGTTATATGAGACAAAAAGGGCTTACATAAACCTGGTGATGGATTTGTATTGCTTTGTTAGTAGGACGTGTGTTTAAGAGTACGAGCTCTGAAGGTCTGCCTGACCACTGGGGTCCAGACTCCAGCTCTACTACTTTCTAACTTTGGGGTTGGCAACGAGATTTTAAATATGTCCATTTCCTATTTCTCTTAACTAAGGGTAATGGCAGTGGTACCAAAGTCAGTGTAGCAGGGAAGATAAAGTGGTTCGAACACAGAGTTTTTAAAGCAGTGCCTGACATAAAAACTCAAATAAATATTTCTGTTATATGTTAATAGTTTTAAAACTGCATCACAACCATGTTTGAAAATCCTTTAGTTCTAGACCATCAACGTTAGCATCTAATAAAATTAGCAGCCTTCAATTTGGCTGTCAAGACGAGCAGTTTGAAAAACGTGGCCTGTGGACACTTTTGATAAGAACAGTTTCAATGGACTTTTTGAATCCTGCATAATAAGATTCAGTGAGATTATTCGCTATCCTAAGTCTACATGGTGACAGGGTCACAGCAATATTTCTTTTCCTTTCTAATGTCAGACCTACTGTTCAGATATTTAGAGTTGCAACGTAGTAGGGGTAGCTTCTGCCATTGCACGTCAGAGCACAGCGTCAGTGTGCATTTTACGTTCTCTCTGCGTGTAAATGGTCGCTTTCCTCCATGATGAAACTTAAAGCAATATATCTTGCACCATTACATCGAGATTTAAAGAGCTATAAAATTATATGTATGAATGTTGGTTGTGAGTTACAACCAGATTTGTCATTCACCAAGGTGGATTTTTTCTAATCGAAAGGGTGTTTGATAGGAGAGAGAAGTGCGTGGTGACATCTGTGTCAGCCGTGATGCTTGGCAAATGCACCTGACTTTAAATCGAGGCTGGGATGTGGAGCCCGGTTCTGCTCCTTAATGACAGGGCGAACTCTGATACTCTCTGTGCCTTCGTTTCATTATTGATAAGCTGGTTTTGCGGCTTCCCTGTTCTATAAAGTAGTTATGAGAGTCAAATAATATTACATGTGATGATGAGTGTGAAAGTTCTTCGAACTGTGGAGTATCCCAGAGCTCTCGGTGCTATATTCATTATTAGACTATTGTTCACAGCCACCTCGCCCCCCGACTCTTATTCTCCCTGCTCCCAGAACCATGCGTGTTCCTCAGACAAGTCCAGAGAGATTTCTCCTTGTCTCCTCTCAGCAGTGTATGTATGTCCATTCCTAATTGCACGTTCTTGGGCAGGTCACTTAAACCTCTGGGTCTCAGATGTATTATTTTAACATTTTTAATATTTCTATTCTATTCTATTTATATAATGTATGTAATATAATTAAACTAAATAAAATAATTATGTCATTGTTTATATGTAATAATATAATATTAAAAATGCATATAATATAGCAGAGGCCAAACTACCAGACTAAATTATCACAAAAAGTAGTAGAGACAGTTTTCAGGGTGGAATGAGAATGGGTTTGGGGTCAGGCAGACCCATCTTGAGTAGCAGCCCCACCACTTACAAGAGTGTGTGACCGTGAGCAGCGTACAGAGCCTGAGATTCCTCATCTGTTTAAATCTACTTCGTAGGGTTACAATGAAATAATGTATATAGAGCAACCTGATTCTTGGTCAAACAGGTAGTTGGTTGCTCAGTAAATCCTATTTCTCTTCTCCATGGCATTCCTTCCCAAGATGAGGTCTGTGGGTCTGTGTTCCCTGTGTGTAGACTGGTTGAATATTTCATAGCTGTGTGTGAGCCTTAAAAGCATTCTCACACTCTTTCATGCATACGTCTTGGTTCTCCATCAAAAGAGTAGGGTATACAGGGTCATGAGCCCCATGTTCTGCTTTTCTTGTATTCCCCCCAGTAGCTAGAGGAGTGTGGTATGCACCAGGCCCAGCGTGATGGACAGCGAGGGCAGGACAGGTGCAGAATGGCACTCTGCAGGGACATGCATTGTCCCAGCGCTCAGTTGGGCACAGCAAAGGTGGCAGCTCGGGGTCATCCTAGAAAGGAAGCAAGAAGTGTTCTTGTTGGAGAAACAGTCTGCCAGATGGTGGAGCGACTAGATTTTTCCAAGGTTATGCAATGATGAGGGCAAGCAGGCTAGAAGCTTTGAGAATTCCACCGTAATTGAGACCTCATGGGAAAGAACTGGTCAGCATTGGTTTGTGATTTTTCTCCTTTTAAGGAATCCCCCCTATGAGTGGAACGGGAACACTGCAGATCTATTTACTTGATATTAATGACAATGCCCCTCAAGTGTTACCTCAAGAGGCAGAGACTTGTGAAACTCCAGACCCCAATTCAATTAACATCACAGCACTTGATTATGACATCGATCCGAATGCTGGACCGTTTGCTTTTGATCTTCCTTTGTCTCCGGCGACTATTAAGAGAAATTGGACCATCACTCGGCTTAATGGTAAGAACAGGTTAATTATTTGACTATATGTGCAGTTGAGAGGTTTTGAAGCCTAATATGAAAAGTTAATTTTAGGTGCTTTATAATCTTCTCATTAAATATATTTTAAAAGCTACTTAAATAAGATATTAAAAACTTTTATAGCTAGGAAAAAAAAAAACTTCATCGTGCAGCCTAGTTGCATTGCTTGATATATACTCTTAAGTAGTAAGTGCATTCTAGAAAATGCTGCGTGTTTTTTTATCGTATGATGTATTAACTATCCACCGTACTTTTTCCTTTTTCATGTAGGTGATTTTGCTCAGCTTAATTTGAAGATAAAATTTCTTGAAGCTGGGATTTATGAAGTTCCAATCATAATCACAGATTCGGGTAATCCCCCCAAGTCAAATATCTCCATCCTTCGCGTGAAGGTTTGCCAGTGCGACTCCAACGGGGACTGCACAGACGTGGACAGAATCGTGGGCGCCGGGCTGGGCACAGGTGCCATTATTGCCATCCTCTTGTGCATGATCATTCTGCTCAGTAAGTACTGGCATTGTCTCCTGGAGTTCCGTTCTTCTCCCTCCTAAGACGTTTTGCAAAGTAACTTCTTGCCGTTGCCTTTGAACATAATCTCACAACTCTCTTCGACCTCTGAGCACATTCTCGCCAACCCTGTACGGGACAGTCAGGTCCACCGCAGAACGAGAAAATCCCCCAGCACTGTTTCGAGCGCTTACATGCTTGCAGCACACCCAGCCAGCACACCTCTCCCGTGACCCGCTGCAGCGGTTTTCTGATGCCGATGGCTGGATGAGCTGTAGCAAACTCTTTTCATAGAAAAATGTGAGACAGTCCTAAGGGTGAGCGCTTAGCGTATGATTTGAGTAGGAATTTATGGCACTTAGTTGATAATTTAGGAAAATAAGTATATTGCTTTCCTTAGCTTGCCTTCGTAGAAAGCACAGTCAGCAGCCAACTCCAGTCATGCAGGGATCAAGGTATTTGTTACTGAAGGGCTACGTAAAGTAGTGAGAGAGTGTACTTCATACAGCACATTTGATAATAGAAATGATTGCATAGCTCAATAAATTGTCTGTCTTTCGAGCAAGTCTAGATTAAGGAATTGCTCCTTTTTCAGATACTTTGCAATCTTGGTTCAATGGAATGCAAGAAATTAACCACTGGAAAGTACTTTAGAGCCACTTCTAAGCGTGCAGGTTAAAAGGATAAACTGCCTGGGCCCTGTGTTTTATTGTTAAATAGCAGCAGGACTTAGTTTATTGTGTGATCATGCTATGCACCAATCACTTTCTTGAAAATGTTGGCCATTTCTTTTATGTTTTCTCCATTTACAAGTGTTCTGGTAATTTAGAATTCTGTCCCTTTATTCTAAGCAATTACTATAGAAGCTTGGGCATTTTTTACTTCCTGTGTGGAGCCTACTTTGACTATAATTTGAAACCTGCATGCTATACTAATAATCCGCTTGCTAGATTTAGCCCTGGAACAATGGCAAATGAGATCATGTATCTGGCTTTAAAAGGAGGATATTTACTTTTATGGCCAATAATAAAAATGTGCTCAAATAGGAGTCGTTAAATCTCTTGCTTCAGGATGTAAACTGATATCCTCAGATTTGCGGGAGAATGAGCTCCTAGATGTGCGTTTAGGGATATGTTTCAGTTTGAACTAAAATGTGGCCTATATGCCAACCCTATCAAGAAAGACTTCGATATGATGGATAACGGCATGGGGAAGTGACTGTAGCGTTTTGAAGGAAAATGAATTGGTGCTGATTTTAACATCAACCCTCTGGAAAATTCATGGTGCCAGGCCTGGCACAAAAGTGTAAAGCAGGAAAGCCTAATGTTATTTCAGTGCTCAAAGGAATCCTGTGGGCTTCTCACCTGAAATGTGTGTTTTCATAGGAGAAGGAACGCAGAATAGCACAGGAGAAAAACACCAGCCTTTGGGAGCCAAAAATCCTCAAGACCCAATTGCTGATCCAATTCCGATTTACTACTCAAGTCTTCCTGGCAAACACCTTCCTTCCGTGTTCCCTCTGATACAGAGAGGGTAATGAGGGCTGACCCACCTCCGTGAGATAACAATTGCATAACAAGGAACAATTAACTTACTCTTGTTTGTTGGTTTAGAATTTACAAACCATTCATTATATTAGGAGTGTCCTATCCTCCAGCAAGCCAGAGACAGAAACGGTTATTGTCCCCATCCGTAAATGATAGAATGGGGGTGAGCATTCAGCCAATGAGCTCACAGGGCACCAGGTTCTGGAACCCGCGGTTTCAGGCTCTCTGTCCAGTGCTCCAGCCCCGCTCGGTCTTCTCTCTCCTCACGGCAGGCCAGAGAGAGGTTGAACAGACTGGAAGAGGCCTTACAAACTCTTGACCCAGTTAAGTATGTTAATAGTGTGAAAAGCGGTGATTGGAGAGGTCATGTTTTTAAAATTATGACACTATGGGTTTTTTTGGTTTTTTTTTTACTCTTTCTACCTAGTCCTCGTTTTGATGTTTGTGGTATGGATGAAACGCCGGGATAAGGAACGCCAGGCCAAGCAACTTTTAATTGATCCAGAAGATGATGTAAGAGATAATATTTTAAAATACGATGAAGAAGGTGGAGGAGAAGAAGACCAGGTGAGCTATATTTTAAACTTCTAAGATGAAATTTTGTGATCATGTAATTCAAGGGGTAGGACAAATGTTAATACACACAGGAAGTAAGGAAATGGTCTCGAGTTTTCTATGTTTGTCACATTATCAAATACTTAGGCCGGGAGGGAATTCTTGCCTAGGTGTGCTGCACATTTCTTGATTTTTTTTTCAAGGTGCCAAATGTCATTGTATTTCTTTTATAAGAAAATTGTTCACACTGAGGAGCTAGGATATAAACCCAGTTCCAATTATAATAATGCTAATAAAAATATTTTTCTTTAAGTTTTTCTTCATTGGATATCTAAAGTATAAGTAAAATTAGTTTCTACAACAGGATTTTTATATATATATATATATATATTCTTGTGTGTATATATATATACAAGAAAAGCACATTCTACAAACATTTACCAAGCAAATTCAAATTTTAGATATCATAGCTCACATCTGTAATGTCTGTACCACATACCAGGCATTCTGTTGAGTGCAAAAAATGTTGGTGTCTCTTCAATCTTTGAAACCTGTGATATTATACTATGAGTATCTCCCCTTTTGTGATCGAAAACAGAGCTAAAGATGACTGGATTCTCGTAAAGAAGTAGGAAGTGATGGACACAGGGTTTGAATCCAGGTCTGTCTGATGTCACAGCCTAAACTAACTACTCCGATATCGTACCTCTTATAATTACCTGGAAGATACCACTAATGTCATCTACAAAAAGTCACCGTGACAGGTGACTATATTTTAGATACTTCGATAATTATGTTATTTCCACTTACAAATACAAATGTCGGGGCAGTAGTCCAAAAAAAGAACCCAGAATTCTTGGGTCTTGGATCATTGTCAGTAAATTCAAATGTACTGTCTTGAGTATATATGTAGACAATTAGTGATAAAACTGTTAACTTTAAAAAAGCAAATTTTCATGAACATATTTTCTCTTTCCCTTCTCTATTCATTTGAGGAAATAATGTATCACTTTAGGGGTGGTTTTTTCTTTTGCTTTTTTTGTTTAAAGATTTTTTAAATTTATTTATGTATTTATTTAGAGAGAGACAAGGAGACAAGTGGGGGGACAGGGAGAGAGAGAAAGGGAGAGAGCATCTCAAACAGACCCCGAGCTGAGCATGATCTCATGACCCTAAGATCAGCCCTGAGCTGAAACCAAGAGCCAGACGCCCAACTGACTTCTTCACCCAGGAGCCCCTATATCACTTTTTGTTTTACAAAGCACATTCACACCCACTGCTACACTTCATCTTTGTGGCGACCCCTTAGAGTTTTCCATTTTCCATTTGTAGCAAGTTGTGTGATGAGCTCTGAGTTTGTAACTGGCAGAGCCAGAGCTGAGGTCCACCTTTTCTGATTCCAGATTCCATGCTTGGTTTACAGTACCTCAACTCTCGCATTTAGAAGAGATGCTTATTAACTGGGGTGCCTGGGTGGCACAGCGGTTAAGCGTCTGCCTTCGGCTCAGGGCGTGATCCCGGCGTTATGGGATCGAGCCCCACATCAGGCTCCTCCGCTATGAGCCTGCTTCTTCCTCTCCCACTCCCCCTGCTTGTGTTCCCTCTCTCGCTGGCTGTCTCTATCTCTGTCGAATAAATAAATAAAATCTTTAAAAAAAAAAAAGACAGAAGAGATGCTTATTAAAATATGTTGAAAACTTGACTCATGTGTAAAGCTGCCTTGAATACTGACTAATTAAAGTGGCTCTATAAATATGCCCCAGGGTTTCTTGCTTATAAATGTCTTTGGATATTAAAATTCATGTTTGGCTTAATCCTTAATTAATCTATCCTTTCACTTTCCTGAGCTGTGTTCAGGATCAGCAAATGTATATTGATCACGTTATCTCATAAATCTTCTACTTTCGGTATTTTATTTTTCATGTCATTGTGCATAATATTCTAGGCATAAATCTAAACCCAACTCCATGAAGCTCCAGTATAAATAGTAATAGCCGGAAGGCTACCAGTCATAACTGGGTGCTGTATAGAATTGTGAGGCCCAGAGGCAAGAACCAAGATCGTTCTCAACATCTGGGGCACTCAGCATTACCTAATCTGGCTCTTTTTTGCCCTCCTTCCCATCAATCCCTTTGAGAACGTGTTGCATGATGTTTTATTGTTTTCGTTATTTTAGGAAAGACTGACTTCCTTTATTGACTTTATTCACTTAGATTGATTCTTGAGATCAAATAAGTCAAACTTACCTATTGCAAGGTTTATTAAAATCATCCTCATAAATGTTCAGCCCCTTCTTTTACTGACCTCTGAAGTTTCCTTTGCCCCCAGATAAGCTCCTAGGCGCAAATGTTTTGTTTTCTACCCACTTCCCCAAAAGTCGAAAGATTTCTCTGGAACTTTCTCTATATTGTCCTCTGTGTCTAATTTATTTATTTAGTACGGTTTTCCTGTGGTATCTTTTGGTAGCTAGCCTCTTGGTTCTTTGATGCCATGTTCATCTAGAGCAAAAGCCTCTCTCCATCATGGATTCTTGGTCACAATTTCCGTTTGCAGTTCTCATTATAGAAAATTGTGAAAAAATTGGGGCGCCTGGGTGGCTCAGTCAGCAGGGTATCCCACTCGATTTTGGTTCAGCTCATGATCTCAGGATCATGAGATCAAGCCCCATGTCGGGCTCTGAGCTTAGCAGGGAGTCTGCTTGAGATTCTCTCTCTCTTCCCACCTTGCCCTCTGCCCCTCCCCCACCACATGTGCTCTCACTCTCTGTCTCTCTCTGTCTCCCAAATAAACACATAAATCTTTAAAAAATTGAAAAGAAAATTGTGACAAAATTAAATAATGGCCTTTTTATTCATTCTATGATTTACCTCATAATAGAATACAATATGCAGTGTGGGGATGCTACACAAAGGGTTTTGTCTCTACCTCAAGTGGTTCATGAAATCCCTTTGCTTATCTCCATCACCAAGGCGACCGCCTTAACTTGGATCAGAATCATCACTGTCCTGCAATAGCATCCTGATGAGTGTCCCGTCTCTGGACCAGCTGTTTGGAAATTAATAAATCCAGACTTCCTCCTTAGCAGGACAGGTCTTCGGCCCTTTGGTGCACTCCCTTAGGGAGCAGATGGAGGGTTGTGGGAAACAGTTGATGGTGGGTGTGCACCCCCTCAAGATGCAAATCCATCAGGCTTGTCAACACATGCAAGTCTGGGTGATTTGTCCTTATGCTCCCCTCTCTGCCTTTTTTGGAGTCAAGACATAGTTTCTAAAAATATTTTCTTTATTGGATGGAGTGTTCCCTTTTTTATTGAAGTATAGTTGACATACAATGTTATATTAGTTTCAGGTGTACAATATAATGACTCAACAAGTCTTTACATTATACTGTGCACATCACGAGTGCGGTTACCATCTGTCACATACAACACTATTAGAGTGTCATTGACTATATGCCCTATGCTGTGCCTTTTATTCTCACGACTTATTCATTCCGTGACGGGAAACCTGGACCTCCTTAATGACAGATTCCTTTCTTCCACTCTCTCCTCCTCCAGAGATAAAAGCAGCTATGGGTCTTATTTCTCTTAGAGCTTGTTAGCTTCTTTATTTTTATTCAGTTAGCCTCATTATGTTCTCAGTTATGGCTTCAAAAATCTGTGATTTGGTAACTTATCTGGCTTGTTCTTTGCATTAGAGTGTGAGTAATAGTCTCATGGCTTTCTATAGTCCAGCCAGAAGCAAAAGCCTTCCTACAAGGCTCAAGAGTGTAGCCACCATGCATATCAACAAGAGCATTTCCAGCACCCCAGGAGCCTTCCTTGCAGCCCCTTGCCAGGAAGTATGCCCTCTGCCAAAAAGTAACTAGTATTTTTTATTTCTATCACCCTAGAACAGCATAACCGGTTTTTGGATTTCATTATGTAAATGGGTGTCATACAGTAGGTACTTTTTGTCTCTGGCTTCCTTTACTCAGACTTATATCTGTAAGACTCATCCGTGCTATATACAGAATTAGTTCATTTTTATAGTTGCTGAAAAGTATTCTGTTGTAGGAATTAGCCACATTTTATTCATCCATTCTACAATGCTTGGACTGAGTTCATGCAGTTGAATTATTATGAATAAAACTGCTATGAACATTCTTGTGTGTGTGCGTATGTTGGTGCATTTCTGTTGGCGTGTGCGTAGGGATTGAATTTCTACGTCCTAGTTGCTACCTCCCCTCATCACAGTGGTGCATGAGAATTCCAGTGGCCCTACATTCTCACTAGCGCTTGGCTTTTTCCAGTCTTTAAATTTCAGTCTCTCTGATGGCATGTATCTCAGTATGATTTCATTGGGATGTTCCTACTGACTCACTTACCATTTTGATATCTTTGTGAGGTTTCTGTTCGGCTTTTTTGTCCACTTTTCTATTGGAGTCGTCTGCCTTTATCTTATTGATTTGTAGGAGGTCCTTCCATATTATGGATATCATTTCTTTGTCAGATAAAAAATATGGTCAATATCTTTTCTCTTCCCGTAGCTTGCTTTTTAAATTCTCTTCATGGTGTCTTATGATGAACAAACGTGTTTAACTTTAATGAAGTCCAATGTAACAATTTTATTCCATTAGGGTTAATACATTCATGTCCTATTTAAAAAAAAAACTTTGTCGACTCTGATGTAATGAATTCTCTCCCTAAAAAAACAAAAGAAAAACAAAAAACTTCATGGTGTCTCCTCTAAGCTTTGCGGTTTTACCTATCACATTAAGTCTGTGATCTCTCTCTAATGGATTATTCATTTGCTATATTTATCAGAATTCTTTTTTGTTTTCTTCCTTGATGTCCAGCACTGTGTACTAAAAAGATAACCCTTCTCCACTGCACTGCAGAGGTCCACTTGTCATGAAGCAGGTGGCCTTGTGCGTGCGAGTCTGCGGGAGGGCTCTGTGCGTGTGCGGGGGGGGGGGTCGGCTCTGTGCATGTGCGGGGGGGCTCTGTGCGTGCACATCTGTGGGGTCTCTGTGCGTGTGCGTCTGCGACCTGCCTCTGTGCGTGCGCGTCTGCGGGGTCTCTGTGCGTGTGCGTCTGCGACCTGGCTCTGTGCGTGTGCGTCTGCGGGTTGGCTCTGTGCTTGCACGTCTGCGGGCTGGCTCTGTGGGTCCGCGTCTGCGGGTTGGCTCTGTGCGTGTGCGTCTGCGACCTGGCTCTGTGCGTGCGCGTCCGCGGGTTGGCTCTGTGCGTGCACGTCTGCGACCTGGCTCTGTGCGTGCGCGTCTGCGGGCTGGCCTCCTGACCCTGTGCTGTACTGCTTGTTCTGTCTTGCTGCTCTTGGGCCAGTACCACTTGTTTTCACTGCTGTCACTTTACAGTGCCTGCCTATGTAGTTGGATCAATGCTCCAACTGAATTCATCAAGATTTGCGTCAAAGTTTTTGGTGGAATTTCTCATTTACTTTTTTTTTCCTTAAGAAAAACTAAACCCTTTATATAATACTCTTACTTTCTGAGTAAATTTGATCCAAATCTTTTTCCATTTTCTTTTTTTTTTTTTTTAAGATTTTATTTACTTGAGAGAGAGCATGCACATGAGTAGGGGGAGCAGAGGGAGAGGGAGAAGCAGGCTCCTTGCTGAGCAGGGAGTCTGACATGGGACTCGATCCCAGGACCCTGAGATCATGGCCTGAGCTGAAGGTAGATGCTTCACCGACTGAGCCACCCAGGCGCCCCACTTTTCCATTTCCTAAACAAGATGTTACTGCTTTAAATCTTAAAATTATGGTCAGTTCCTGAGAAGTTCAGCTTCGTGATATACATTCTATTTCTGTTTTCCATAATTCACATGTGACTTCCTGTTAAAAAGTCTATACTTTCTTCTTTTTTATATTGACACAAAATTTTACATTAGTTTCAGGTGTACAACCTAGTGATTGAACAAGTCTGTAGGTTAGCTCATGTTCACCACAAGTGTAGTTGCCACCTGTCACCATAGGACGCTGTGACAGTACCACTGACTGTATACCAGATGCTGTGCCTTCTATTCCCATGACTTATTTCTTTGTGGTGTGCATTAAGCCTTTTTGGCCACAGAATATGAATCATACATTTTTATTAGTTTTGGGGGAAGATATTATCTCTTTACAAGAGTAGGCTTCAGAAATGGGATTGCTGCCATGTAACATTTTAGACAAGTTTTAGTCGATTTTTATTACACAGTATGTAGTATTTTAGGGAGCATGCACGTCGCCTCAAGATGTGGGCAGAGACCATGTCATACAGGGCAGACATGGCTTGTCATAATCAGGCAGTGGTCAGCTTGATGTCTCAGCTGGACAATCCCAGAGAATCACCAGCTTCTTCCAAGGATGGGCAGGTCTCAGAGGGTAGTTTAGGCCATTAGGGAAGCCAGGTAGTGACTGTGGTGAATGGCAACGACAGCTGTGCTGGGGAGGCTGTAAAACCCAGCCTCAGGCTGGCTTAGTCAACATTCCTATGTTTCCCGCCAAGAGAAAGCATCCTTCTTAAGAAGCTAACTGATTAGAAAGACAAGAAAGCAAAGCAGTCCTTTACAAGGGTAGTCCTTATCTTCCCGGCCATTGATTAGTATCTCTGGCTGTCTTAGTTCCGTGCCAGGACACAGGCTGCTAATTTCTTTAACAGAATAGCTAAGAAGCCCAAGAAAAGAAAAACAACAACACATCTGTATCTTCTGTCTGGTGTATAGCAGACTTTTACCGGTGCGTGTCGATGCTCTGCTCTGGGTTAGGTTGTCAGCACCCTAGAGGGGTCCCCATATTCAGTGTCAGCACTGGGTACCTTCTGAACAGGAGGACCATCTGATGGCTATTGGGACAGACACTTTTAACATAATGTCTGTTCTCTTTTCAGAGGGCGAGGTTCCTTCTTTGTCTGCTTCGCTGCCCTATCATCTGGGCTTTGGGTAGTTATCAAGTCATGTTTAATTACCCTCATTCGTAAATGTTCATTGGTGCACTTTTGGCCAGTGCGGCCGGTTGCAGATACTCTGTAGCTTGTAATGTTTTTTCAATGAGCTCCCCCCGTATTAGCATCACTAATAAAATCAGGGTGAACGTACAATATAGCCGATAGCTTGTTTTTCATGGAACCATCCGTTTAGCCCCAGGATAGGAAACAGAAACTGTTAGCTTCCTGCAATTTAAAGCTTAGACTTCATTACGATTGCTTTTATATTAAATAAACATTTATGGAGTGTGTCTTATGTTTACAACGCTCACTGGTGCTCACTTTAAACAATCTCTATCTAAATCACTTCCCATTACACAGTTTCATTCTTCGTAATAATAGCAAAAGCTATTGTTTGGGGTACCCTGCGAATTAGGCACTGTAGTAAGTGGTAAGTGCTTCGTATACAGTATTTCATTTGACCCTGCCACAGCACAGCAGGGTGGGCACGCATGGTTAAAAAGTAGTGACGTGGGGATTAAGTCCCTGTCCATCCGAGTCTGAAGAAAGTGGTGTGTTGACCGGATCCTGTACCATCCTTGGCAAAGCTCAGGCTCAACCAGGCGATTAAAACAGTGCCTTTCCGAATGTCATTTGAATTTATCAGAAGCTGTCCCTTCCTTGTAACGGACTCTGGGACATCCGGTGGCTTCCTCTGCTCTTTGAGTTTGACTTGGCAAATCTCCCATTCTGAGTTTGGGGTTGGAGGACTCCTATGGGGACTCTGGATCCGTGAGAGAGGAGACTGCTGCCCGAGTGGGGAGGTTTCGCAGGTGACAGTGAGTGGACCATGGCTGCTGGCTCACGGGCAGCATTAAGGGAGCCGGGCTTGCCCTGTCTACCAGACAAACACACCCAAGGTTAGAGCTGACGCCGGTCAGAGCTGGTCGTGACAGAAAGTGTGAGCGGCTAATTAGAGGTTCCGCATCAGTGTTCTCTTGCTCGCTCTTGGACTCTTGGCCCTTACTCTCCCCTGGGTACCAGGCCTGTCTTCCCACGCAGCTGCTGCTGAGTGTAATGTCACAATCGGCTCGATTTTTTTGTCTCTCAGTTTCTTCAGAAGAGGCCCAGCACCTCTTGGGCTCAGGAGGGTTCACATTCCAGAACTGAGAGGACTCTTATCTGAATTCCCACATTTGGTTTCTTAAGTTTTAGAGTCTTGCTCTCGAGCTAGAGTGTTTCCTTCGCATCAGTGATGGTTCTGAGCTCTCAGAGAAAGTGCCTGATGTCAACCCTGATGATGTGGGGGGCATGTCTGAAAGCTGGATTCCCTTTCACTTTAAAAGTCAAATTTCATCAAGTATGTGTAGGGGGGGAGTGTGTGTCTGGACTTTTTAATTTAGCTTGCAAGGTGTAGAAATTGAAAAAATTCACATAAATTTTGAATCTCCCCAGCCTCTCCAAAAAGTTGAAAGATCTAGAAACATGGCCAGCATTCCACCTTGACAGCAATCATTGGAAACCAAATAGAGGCTTCTCTCTTTAAGCAGGGCAGACATGCTCTGATAATTGTTTTTGTTTTCTTCTTTTCATCCCAGGCCAGCTTTATTGACTTATGTTATAAGCCAGTCCTTCATAGAAATCTATTTTTGCTGACTCTGATTAAATTATATAATAATTATTAGACATTGGATTAACAAATAACAGATTTCTACAAGGAGAAGATACCATAGTGGTCTGAAACAATGGAACAATTTTCTGTAGTACTGTTTTTTGGGGGTTGTTTTTTTTTTTAAGGAAAAGAAAGTGGATTCACCACAAATATATTTAGCCAGATGAATTAGTTAAAATAGTCTAGCTGCTGTAACAAACTAAAATTTCAGTGACCTAAGCCTGATTGAAATGCATTTCTCACTTACTTCGTGGTCGTTGGGTTTCACGTCATGGGAATTGGGGGTGGGAAGGGAAGGTCCACTCTACTCCATATGGCTTCCAGGATCACCGCAGCCATACATACCTGCAACCCCTGAATGACCAAAGGGCAGGGAGGATGATGACTTCGGGGAGATTTTTATGGGGCCTGACGCACATCACTTCCATTCTCCATTCCCTAGGAAACACCTGTTGGCTGGGTACCTAGTAAGAAGAAGTGGGTTTGGTGACCAGCTGGAAGTCTCTGCCCCATCCTGTTAGGTACTTGAGTTTAGAGAATCTTTTCTGAGATTCTTTGAGAAGGGTTTCCTCCTAGGACCCACCCCCAGGAGAGTGCTAGCCTACGTGCATGATTTTGTGACCCCTGCAGATATGCCGGAAGGAAGTGGGTCACAGGGGACACACGGGAGGTGCACAGCTCATGAAAATGAGACCCTCTATGTAGGGCTCACAAAAACCGGGGAAGGCAGCTTTTCCTTACCTGCAGGATGCTCCCCGTGCTCCCTGGGATCCTAGTCTTCTTGATCAGGGACCAGCACTTGCACGTGTGAAAAAGTCGCATGCAATTGGGATAAACTGAGTCAGGATAGGAGCTCTTTGTGGTGGCCCAGGATGTCAAAACCCAAAAGATCCAGATGTAATTGCTGTATGAGTGACCATTGCCTTTTTTTTTTTTTTAATGAGCTTGAATTCTTATGTGATTTGTGGAAATCAGTGTCAGTATTTCTGTAGCTGAGATCCCCGGAATCTCCATGGCACAGGAAGCACGTTCAGTGCCTGAGATGGAGTAAGAACCCACAGCTCCTATGAGCCGGGAGTTGGCTATGAGCCCTGGGGACTCCGCGGGTTGATGACGTGGTTTCTTCTCACATTGCCCCTCCCCTTTGCATGTTCAACTGCAGTAGGATTCAACACCTGTACCTCTGTACCTGTGACATGTGACTTCACACTTCTCTGGCTTTCGTCCATGGTCTGCACTGGCAACTCTCTTTAGCCCCCAAGACTCCTCTCAAGACATCTTCCCTTGGAATCCCAGCTGGATCGAGTGTCTCTGCTCGGGACCCACAGCATCCCATGTCTACTTTGTTTTGAGCTTTGGTGTCTAGTCCTGCTTCCGACCTTAAGCTCTGTGAGGATGGGATTTTGTCCTCTTCGTTTTTTATTCCTGTACCTAGGACGTTGCGCACCTGACAGGTGCTCACAGAATGTTCATGCATTGGGCCTTCCTCCCGAACCTCTTAGCTTGTATGTCTGTGTACAGGGTTAATTGAACTAGTACACCCATGATAACTTGACTTTCATCCTTTGAAATCCCTGCTGTCTTCCGGAAGTGATGATAACATTCATAAATGCTAGCACTCGTCACACACTTGTTCTGTGTCAGCCTCTGTGCTGTGCCCTTAGTTTGCATTTCTCTTATAATCTTCCCAACAACCCTGCGCAGTAGATGCTGCTCTTAGTCCAGTGTTCAAACCCAGGTCCACGTGACTTGAGAGGCCAAACTCCTAATGCATTTGCTGGTGGTCATATGATAGCTGTCGTATGTGGGGTTGCTGATTTGTAGCACGCAGGTGTTACTGGTAGGACCAGTGAGGCTGGGCGCTTAGCCACAGTTTATTAGAAGACCACTGGTAATCGGCTTTAGAACAGGCAAAGAGTAAGACTCAGTTAATTGGTTAAACATGGCTTGCAGAATTGACCACGTTTTGACATTAACAAAGTTAGAATCTGGAGAAGCAATCTGAACAGCCAAGTTATTACAAAAAAAAAAAAAAAAATCCAAGTATACAATCTGGGTGACAGGAGCTAAAATTTTAAATCCAGGATGGATGCCTAGACAGAGGGATGGAGTACAGGTGTAAGAAAGCCCCTTGAGACCAAAGGAGTGACTTCCCCGAGTCAAGGGATCTTTGCTTGAGCCAGGGCGGTCTGTCTCCATGCACTTCCTACGAATCTCAGAAACCAGCCCCGGTGTGGGCAGCCCACCCAGGCCCTCTGACTCAAGCAGAGAATGAAATTATATAATTTAACCATGGTATATTGGATTTTCTGGGGTAATTGTTTTACAAAATCTTTCTGCCGTATAAGCAAACTGACAGATGGCTGAATCTGGACACAACTGTGGAGATTTTATTGTTGGCTGAAGCCACACTCTGGTATGTTCTCAAGTTGTTCGTCCACTTATACCCACATGCAAATACGGGTGTATGTTAGTTATTCAAAGACCAATACTGATTTCACAAGGTGAGAGCTTCACCAGGGGTGGGATTAGTACATTGTCATTCCCTTCGTGCAAGCTGTTCTCAGAATGCTTACCACCAGGTGACACACATCGGTAGGCTACCGGCGGCGTATTCTCAGCTGGTCAGGGCCCGTTCATTCCCCACTGGGCATGAAGTAGTTTTAACGGGCACGTGATTTGCACACAACCTTTTATTTGCTATTCCTATCACTTGACGTGAAGGAACAAAATATTTTCTGGAATTCATTTTAACGTTCATTCTTCCCGACTAATCATGTTTACTAGATTTCGTTTTAGAGGAATAGAAAGTTATCAGTGTCCCGGTAATAACAGGGATAAAGATTTTGAATGCCAACTATGTGTTAACACTATGCCAGGAAAAAAAAAAAAAAGCTAAGAGACTAAGTGGCATTTGCCAGAGTTCTGTCACCTGGCCAGATCCACCAACTGCCTGTTTTGGTAAAGTTGTATCAGAACACAACCGGGCACCTTGTTCATGTGCGATCTGTGGCTGCTTTTACACTGAAGCAGTGGCAGAGTTGAGACCATATACCTGAGATTATATGGCCCAGAGATACTGCAATGTCTGCTCTCTGGGCCTTACCGAAAAAGCTTTGCTAATCCCCTGAGTGGTTAGAGAATATGGAGCCCTCGTTAGTGTTTGGTCTGAAGTTTATGGAACCTGCCCAAGGTCATGGAGTTGGATATGGTGAAGTCAGGATTCGAATCAAGGCATTTTGATTTCAGACTCTTATCTTTTGCAATCACCATACTGTGCTCCCTTTGTATGTACATTTATCTTAAGCAATGATGAGTTCTCCTTAGGAAATTCCAAAACAATGTGACTTAATGTGGAGAAGGATTTGTGATGCTCTGTCACCATATTCGCAACCAAATCTTGTCATTTCTTTACTCCCTATTTTTAGGTTTCCTCTGAGATAGAACACTAGGTCAGGCTAACACGGAATGACTTTGATCTTGTCAGAATGGTGACATCTGTATGTTTTGTCAGAAGAAGTTGGAGCTTGGGGTGGGAATGTGGCCTAAAGATGTATTTAGAAAGTATACTGTGAGTCTCCCAGACAGATATGCTTGAACGGGTTAAGAAGTATAGGGCTGTAACTAAATTGCATGGAAAAGGAATGTTTTATACAAACATTAGTATAAACAATAAATGTCAGATTTCAGGAGCAACATCGTCTTTCTGAAGCCCTGTTACTCTGCTCCATCCTACAGGCCCCACACAGCCACATCCTTTCTTCCTCCAGCAGCTTACACCTTCCCCTTCCATATTTTTGTAATTGTTTATATATGCATTATATCAGGTTTCATCATTTTTGAATGCATTCCTTTCAAAGACACTAGACTGAGAGCTCTATGGGCCACTGCGTCTGTGACCCAAGAGACTCTCCAAAAAATATTTGTTGAATCAAATCTAATGGAACCGTAATTTGCAACACTTTTCCAAGAGAATATGCCATAATTTTACAATAGGAAGTAAGCTGTGATAAAATTTCAACAATGTCAGTGTCTGCAGCAGAACCATCCTTTTGCGCCAAAGAGTGAAACTTGAGCTCATTCAGAATTCGGAAGAGGGAATTTCGAAAGAAGCCGTGACAGGGCAGCATGAACAGTAAACCATGGAGGCAGAAACTATGTATGCATGGTTCCCTCCTCCTGGGGACCCGGCCACGTCCCTCGTGGGAAGGGGAAACCTGGCCCTCTCGCAAGAGATTACGATGTGTATGAAAGCGGAGAATAGAGGTCCTTCAGCTGTCCCCAAGTTATGTTATCTCTGTGAGGCTCACGATTCAAACCAGAAAAGCTTTTAGCAAACCTTTTGTTTCGGGGGGGCTTTCATAATCCATAGAATCTGCTTAGTCTTCTGCATCATTTCTCCTGGGTAGAGAGTTAACCATCATAACTATATTTCGCCGGGCAGGAAAATCACGTAGGATTGTCATTTACATAAAGCTTGCAAGGGTATTTGACTGACTTGTCAGCAGTTGTATGGTACTGTGTTGACACCTTATCACTATTTCAGTCAATTATTTTAATGCCAGGAGCTATAGAGGGTGAGATAATAATGTTCTTCCTTTCCACCTTCCCTTCCTTTTTGTGTCTGTCGGAAGAGTTTCTTGCTTGTGCCACAGTCAGCTCTTTTTCCAGATAACTTTTTTTTTCCTTCAGAATTTGGTCCATTTACTTTCATGTTAGTATTTTTACTTCTCTCAGTCACTCGGTCTTGAAACATGAAAAATGTTTCCCTTATCTCTATGGGAATTTGAAAGTTCCTTGCCTTTGCTGCTATAAAAGGAAAGTTTCCCACTCGTACCAGCCCTTGCCTAGGAGATAGGGAAGCTGGCCGCTGTGTTCCTTCACTCTTCTCCCCATGGAGGCTGATAAAGGACCAGGAACTTTCAGTGCCTCCCTTCCCGCCCCCACCCCTCAACCCTTCTGCTCAGGCGGAGGTGTGGGACCTAAAGGAAGAATCCTAGTTCTGACTAAAACTCAGTGAGGCACGTTTGAACCAACTGAGCACAGACAGGCCCTTAGCATAACCACCCTGAACTCCTCTTCCAGCACGGGAAACCCCTCACATTTCCCACCTCAGCAGACTGCCCTGTGCATTTCTTCACTGGCCTCGGGGGCAACAAGATACAGCCCTTTTTTAAAAATTTAATATATATATATTTTTTAATTTCGCTTGCTCTGGTGGTCTCTGTTTTATCCTTCCACACTGCTTACCTGAGTCGGTGACCTTGGGCAAATCATTAACCTCTCTGACCTGCAGTCATCAATGGAATAGAACAATACCCACTTAGAAGGATTTGTGCTGTGAGGACGGGAGGTGATCACTTGAGAAAGCACCTAGTGTCATTCCTGATAGATGATGGGCACCAGGTGAAGCTTGGCTTCCTTCTTCCATCCACACCCAGAGCTGAAAATGGCATCTGGCACCCGGTAGGCTCTCCTTAAATACTTGTGAAACAGTAAATGAATATTTTCGTCACTCTCTAAAACAGATTTAATTGCACGATTCTATAGATGCTACCAGCAATGTAGATTTCTGATTTTTTTTTTTTTTTTTTTTTAGCTCTCAGAAATTTTTACCTCAGTTCCAGAATTTCTATCTATACTGATGCGGCATTTTAATTTATTTAAACATAACCAAATGCTTTAGGGTAGATTCATGGTATCTTTACTGAACCAATTATAAATCATTGCCAGTCAGTGGAATTTAACAAGAAAAGCCAAAACCAGAATGTTAGCTGCTAACTAACTTTTTACTAACTCTCCCATAATTGTATCACCCTTAAGACATTTTAAATCATAGATGGACCAAAAAAGGGCTTTAAGTTGCTTGCAACTTTAGTTAATTAACTTTAGTTAATATTCTAAAAACCATAATTCCATGTCTACTTCTAATGTTTGTTGCCAAATTACATATGTTCCAAATATTTTAAAACAAGATTTTCCCTGGCCTTCATTTGACAACTAGATTTCTTTAGGAAGTTAACATGGCAAGTAAAGGTTGACAATCGCAAGAGAATTTTCAGATCTACTTTTTCTCTAGAGAGTTTTAGGAACAAAATAAAAGATTTCTTCTTGGATTGTTTCTTTGTAATCTTCAGAAGTAAGACCGTGAACCCAATGACCTTGAGAATGTTTTCAGTCTCTGTAATTGTCTTTATAATTCTCATCCTACATGTTGTAATTTGTGTGTTTAAGTAAAGTATTATGGGATTGTAAAGATGTATAATTTAGGAGGCTTGCATAGAGTGACCCCTTATCAAAAGGCTTAAAATTGGACCCTCAGGACAGGACCTCTGCCATATAACACAGATGGATGTGGACAGAAAAACCCGTGCCTGTGACCTGAAGACTTTTCTGCCCACTTCCTAGCATTATCAGGTTTTTTTTATATTCCATATTTGTCATAGACAGGAGAAGCCATCACAGAGAAATGTTAAGCTACCCATTTTAACCCAGTTTCTAACTTCCCATAAATCAGTGGTTTTCTGCCCTTTTTTTTTTTTTTTTTTTTTTTGATACCAGCACAGCTGAGAAACGTGACACGTTTCCATCATTGTGGGGGGCTCACCAGGGCAATAAATCTCAGCGACAGGACCGGGTCTTTCTGTCCCTCCCCATTGTGAATTACTGCTATGGGATGTAATGTGATCCAAGGCACGTTTCTTAAATTGGTTGCTTTTTTGAACATCTGGCATGAATGTCATCGCTGAGACTTTATTCAACACATTTTTTAATGAGCACTTTCTACGGGCTTGCCATTTTGATGGTGGAAAGGACGGAACACGACTACGAACCTTTGAAGGCTATTCCTGCTCTCTGGTTCTTAAGGTGGTAGGGAAAGGCTATCAAAAGAAAGATTAAAAAAAAAAAACCTATAAATTAATATGCTGTTATATATATCCCTAATAAGTGAAGCAGGCCAGGTGGAGATGCTGTCCTTGTCTGGAGGAGATAGCTGGAGTCAGTTCTAACAAATTATGTCAGAATTTAAGCTCTTTTTTTTACCAGATCTTCCCCCATTTTCAGGTGAACTATCCCTATGTCTAGATGTCAGCAATTTATTAGAAAATTCTGCTGGCCAGTCAAAATGCATTCACCTTTGTAACCTTTGGGTGTCGTGGGAGCTATATAAGCAATCGGGGAGTGCAGGTTCATTTCAGGTAAAGAACACCATGAGCAAAGCCGCATGCCTCTGTTGTCTCTAGTTATGCCAAGGAAATTCCTCTGCATTTCTATGCAGAATTATCATATAAGGTACTGAGTATCAAGGAATTGTCACCAGGTAAAAGACAGTCCTTAACCATAAGGTTCAATTACTTACTTTCATGTAATTCAGACTTCTAATAAAATATTTTACATTCTCAGCATAAAAATATTTAGTAACTGTTATCTGTATACTTACAGTCTGTTTTTCCCTTTCTATATAAAGCTTCAGTCATTGTCAGGAGGCACAGTTATTCAGTTTATCCCACTCTATTATGCTTGGGAGTTATGCAGTTAAACATGACCTGGAAAAACATGCTTCTGGTGTGTAAGCATTTGGAATTCTCTAAATAAATCCTTGTTTTTATGTTGTAGAACCTTTTAGCATTTCAAAGGCCTTCACATCTGTTATATCATTGTATGTCTTCAAGGTAGCCTATAAATTGCTCATAAATTCCATAAAATTTAAAATGGAGCACATTTGTGCACGATCGGGATGTTTTCACGCAGGTTTTAAATGGAGAATCTGAAATGCTGTATCCGGACAAGAGAAAACAGCATTCCCATACCTTTGCTCATGCTGTTGATAATCCCAGAAGGGTCCTTTCTCCCTGGCGCATGGGTTGTTCAAGGTTCAGACCTCTGAGCATTTTATACTTTGCAGTATACCAGGTTTACCTCCCACACTGGCTTGTCCTGCTCTGTGTACCTGCCTCATGTCCCGTCGCCCCTTGTACAGTCCTGAGAGGAGGGGCTTTTCCTCAGTGCCTTCCGCGGTTAGGTTAGCTGAATCTCTTGATAAAGAGTTGTTTCCAGGGCGGTGGTCAGGATGAGAGTGTCTCAGGAAGCAGAGAGTTACGTTGTAGGTGAACGCTTTGAAGTCGGACACACCTGGTTCGGAGTCCCATCCTAATCACAGACTAGATGTGTGACCTTGGACAAGTTACTCTAGCTCTCTGAGTCTGTTTCTTCACTTAAAACGATGATAATAAAACATTCTCCACAGGTTTGTTAGAAAGTATCCATGGGGGGGGGCGCCTGGGTGGCACAGTGGTTAAGCGTCTGCCTTCGGCTCAGGGCGTGATCCCAGCGTTATGGGATCGAGCCCCACATCAGGCTCCTCCGCTATGAGCCTGCTTCTTCCTCTCCCACTCCCCCTGCTTGTGTTCCCTCTCTCACTGGCTGTCTCTATCTCTGTCAAATAAAAAAATAAAATAAAATAAAATAAAAAATAAATTTAAAAAATTAAAAAAAATTTTAAAAAAAGAAAGTATCCATGAGGGGCATCTGGGTGGCTCAGTTGGCTAAGCGTTGGCTCAGGTCATGATCTCAGGGTCCTGGGTTTGAGCTCCGTCCGCATCAGGCTCTGTACTGGGTGGGGAGTCTGCTTCCTCCTTTCCCTCTGCCCTCCCCCACCCCGGTCTGGTGCACTCTCTCTCTCAGCCCCCCTCTCTCTCAAATAAATAAGTAAAATATTCAATTAAGAAAAAGAAAGTATCGTGAGAAGGCACTTCTCAAGAGGCTGGTAGAGTGCCTGGTGCCTAGTGGGTGTGAGTGCCAGTGACCTTCTTCGCCTTGCTGTCCTTTGTGATTGTCATCATCCCTTACGCTCCTGGCCCTCCACACTCATCTGTCCAGGCTGTTACTCTTTCATTCCGGCCTCGTAGCTTGGACTTGACTCACTCTCCTAGGAGACTGTCAAAGAGCTAGGCTTTGAAGTAAGCCGACCATGCTGGGACTTGGAGCCGGTCTCGAGTCATAGTAGATTGGGACCGGGGACTTAGTTACTTGGGTCATTTGAGGTTCCATACCTCAACTCTTACATGAGGATAAGAAAACTTACTGTAGAACGGTGCTGGTCTGAGGATCCCATGAGGGAACGCATGCAAGGCGGCTACACGAATGCCAGTACAGGGTGAGTACTCAAGTGTTAGATAAATCACAACCGCTATAGAGATCCTACAAACGGTGCTAAGCTGGTTTTAGACAAAAAGATAAAGCCTGAGCTGTGAAGAGTCCCAGAAAGTCTGCACTCTCTGTAAACGTCCACATTAAGTTGGAGAATTTTATATCATCAGAATTTAGGAGCTTGAAAACTACAGAGTATTTGCCCAAACCTAAAATTCTGATGCATTTCCACGTTATAGTCAGCTTCTTTATTCCTGTCTCACTGGCTGATGTTAAAGCCGAAAATAGTTCTGAGAGCCCAGCCTGTGCCCAGAGCATCCTTCCCCACGATTTCTGCTCTGCCCTTCTGAAAGTGGACAGGCTGTTTTTCCAGGACATTCCCACAGGGCTCACTGGAAGGGAATCTACTCCCCCTCGTCTCACACCATGGGGCCAGAGATTGGCAAACTTTGTCTGTAAAAGGCCTGATAGTAAAACTTTGTAGGCCAGGTATAGTTTCTGTGCCATATTCTTCTCCTTTGTTGTTATTCTTGCTTTAAATAACCCTTTACAAGTGTAAAACCATTCTTTGAGAAAAATAGGAAATGGGTCCGAGGACAGGCCCATAGACCATAGTTTGCCAACTCTAGACCACTGAAGGGAGGGAGGAGTGGAGAATGGCTTTGAAACCTTGGTGAACTGATGCCTTTCTTTAAGGAAAACACATCAGCATCATTTTTTAAATAAATTTTAATGTTAAAGACATGGTAGGAAAGGAAAAAGTCTTCCTCGACCCTCTCAGGGTGCCTGGCTGAGTATGAAAATTAAACTAGCAAAGAGGGGTGAACAGGAGAAAAGCATGCACATTAAACTTCCACATGTCCGTGGAAGCCTCACAAGAGAATGAAGCCCCAAAGTGTCCAGAGTGGGAAGCTTTTATACCTTTTAGACAAAGAAACAATACATTTCTGAGAATTGACAAGATCAAGGTTTGGGCGAGGCCTAGTAAATGGTGAAGAAGTAACTAGGGAAACAAAGGTTAGTCCAACAAGGTTTGTTGGTACAGTTTCCTTGGCCCCAAAGTCTCTGTCTCTGATGATAAGAATGTCTTTCCTCCTCCCGGTACAGGGAGGGGACCTTTCATGTGGGAGTTTTATGACCTGTTTCAAGAAAAAAGGGCAAAGGTGAGGGGAGTTAGAGTGACCTCCCTACTCTTTTAGGTTTTTGGTGTTTTTTTTTTTAATTCTTTCCACTTGAAATACCAAATACGCTAAGGTGCTCTAAGTTAGGGTAGTGGGTCTCGAACCCCACATGAAGTTAGTACCTTTGCTGGTATGGTACTGCTCTATCTTCTAGGCAGTTTTTAGTCATTTCATAGTGGGACCTCATCTCACTGCTGTTTTCCATTGGAAACTGATGAGAAACATAGGAAAGCAGATGGAGCACAGACTGTAGAAATGAAAAGCACAGAAGAAAGAGCTGTGTGAAAGAAATATTTAATCATAACATGAAAAACTCATGGTGGCAACTTTTCCATTATGTTAAATTTCACTCATTTCTATGCATTCTGGGTATGTGTTTAAAAACAAAGGTTGTAATTTTCCATCTTTATGCCCATCTACCATGGGTTTTTGATTTTGTCTTTTGCAGGATTATGATTTGAGCCAGCTCCAGCAGCCTGATACCGTGGAACCTGATGCCATCAAGCCTGTAGGAATCCGACGATTGGATGAGAGACCCATCCACGCCGAGCCCCAGTACCCGGTCCGATCTGCAGCCCCGCACCCTGGGGACATCGGGGACTTCATTAATGAGGTGCAAAGACAGGCTCACTTTCTTTATAAGGGTGTTTATTTTATGCTAATGGTTAGCTGTACATAGACCACAGATTGCTTGGAATACAGCTATGTAGGTCGTTAAAACACACTTGATTTTTCTCGAGCTTATCTTCGTGTTAAAGCAAATGTGGCTTCAGTAGCAGAGAACAGATATAATTGGTTTGATGGGCCAAAAAACAGATCTATCAATTAACATCCTGTATTTGTAAACGACATTCATATACATTATCAGTATTAGTCACACTATCTCCGAAAGGCTTTTTTCCCTCGATTACAAGTAATAAATAGACTAACGATATTATAGTGTATTCTAATTTCATTTATTAGCACTGATGAATGTAAGAATAGTTCATTTTCATTTTCCTCACACTACCCTTTGAATCCCACAAATGTTGAGAATTCAGTGCCTACCCAATGACTAGAGTTCCATCAAATGAGATTAGTAGGAAGAAGAGCTAAATTAAATATTATGTAAGTGATTTAAATACTTGTCTAGTTGAGGAGTTTTAAGGGCTTCTGTAAGAGGCAGCTAATTCTCTGTTGAATGTAACAGATATGATTTCCACTGTCAAAATTACTATGGCATTCTTTCATTTCATTACTGACCACGAGTTCCGCTACATTTAATACTTAAGTTTTGAAGTAAAATGATTTCTGCTGCTTCTTTTGATCATGTCTGTAGTTTTACTGCAATTCTCCTTTTGAATTTTTAGTGTTAAGTGTAAGAGAGCAGTGCGTATTGATGTCAATCGCGACTATATGGCAGAACTCGTGTTCTCTGGCCATGTCCTGCCACTCAGTATCTCTAAGATCAGAATAGGTCTCAGTGCATTACAAGGTGGAATACTTCTCTTATTTCCCGGGCTTCCCTGCGGTCATATATTATATATACAAAATCAGTCTACTTTAGGTTTTTAGATGCAGTTATCATTTGTAAAAAAAAAAGTTTTGAAACAAGCTTAGAGTATTTATCTCCCTTTACAACTCTTCATTACTGTCTATTCCTGAAATGCACGCTGCTTTCCGAACATATGCGTTCACTTCTGTTCAACAGGTAATAGGTTAATTTGTTTTAGTCATGATTTGAAAGCAGATGGGAGGCAAAACAACAGAGTGCCAATAACTCCTTTATCGACAAAAATATGCCCTGACTTTTCCAGTTATTTGTAGAGAGACCTGGTTAGGGGATTTGCAGGAATTTATATCTATGACTAGATCTTTTTTGAATACTTACGAGTGCCTGCCGATTTTACTTCTAAATTAGCATTTGTTGTCATGAGAAATTGTTTCATTAGCCCTGTGGTTGTGGGATTCGAGATACAGCGAATCTTTTGAATGGAGGTGCAGAAACTGGACTTTCTTAAAACAAGGATTTTTGCCTCAGTGTCATTCAACAAGAACTTAACGGAATGTCCCTTCCTGTCCCCAGAGTGTCAGTATTCTGTGGGATTCCATTCCATCCATGACATTGTTCTTTTCTCAGTGACAGAGGTCCGGCATTAGGCGTCATGTGTATGATGTTGTCCCAATCTGACTCCTGCCCTCTTCCCCATGACGTTTCCTTCCAGGGCTGCAGCCCCATTGAACTATTTGCAGTTCCTCAAAAGCATCCCAAGTTTGACTACAGTGTAACTTTTGCAAAGCCCTTACCTTCTTAACCATCAGTGAAACACCCACTTAGCCTTCAGCTTCACCTCAGACACCCCCTTCTCTGTGAGGGTCTCTTTGATCTCTCTGGGAAGAGTTAACAAGGTGCTTCCTGCATGATAACCCTGACCACGGAGGTGTAACTGTCGATATTTCTCTCTCCTGCATGAACATGTGCCTGCTCGCCAGGACAGGGCTATTTCTTGTTCATCTTTGAGCAACCTCAGCAGCCAGAGTGTTGCCTAGCTCTTAGATTTTGTTGTTTGAAGGAATCCAAGCGCTGTGGCAGGTGTAGGACGTAAAGCGATGAACACCACCCGATTTGCATTTCATTGGGATTCATCGGGGCCCAAGTCTGGGGCCTTTACTCCACTGGAGCAGACAAAATTCAGAAAATGAGGGTATTGTTTGTTCTAAGTTGTGTTTTAGTGTATGTTTTATGTTTGTGTCTACGTGTGTGTTCATTCATCTTTTTTACAGGGACTAGATTTTCTTCAGTAGGTAGAGAAGCGTGTCTAGTGAGTAAGACTCAGTTTCCCAGCCCCTCAAATACCACAGTAGAGAGAGTTACAGTCACAATTTCCATTTGCAATTTCCTTTTCCTAGAACAGTGCTCAGCCTAAAAAGTACACAGCCTAAAAAGTAGCTGGAGACCATAACGAACATGTTTCAGTACTTCTATGAAAAACTTGGTGCCAAGCGACTGACTTGCAAATTAACTTCTAGAATGCAGTCAGTTCATAATTTGAAGACTGTCTGCATTGGCTAAAAACGGCTCATTTTGAAATGATCTTGAGCTTGGTTTAGGATCGTTCATTCAGTAAATAACTATTGAACGTCTCCTGTGTGTACATATTTGTACTAGTAATATGTAGAAAGAAAATAAATTATACCTGGATTCCCTTTGTGCGTACTCCCTACTTTGCTGCAAGAGCGGTCTTTGTACCAGGCAAACACTCCGGGATCCAACTCCTTCCTTTGTGGGACACTATTGGGTGTAATCCTTCTTTGGCTTTACAGTTTCATCTCAGCGCCCTCCCCCCCACCCAGCCCGGCCAAACCTGCATCTTACAGGCCAGGGACAGGGACTCTACTTGTGTCTCCCAGGCTCAGCTCATAATTCCATGTTGGTACCTGTTCCCATGCTGTCCTCCCTGCGCAGAATGCCATTCCCTCTTTTTCTAGATGTTAGTTCCTTCAGTAAGTCTTTACCCACCCAAGGAGGGTCAGGTACACAGAGTTTGGGGTACGCACCATCCAGTGCCATCCTGTCTTACCCAGGACTTACCTTCCTTCATAACTCCTGTCTCAGGGTCCCCTTCTGCCTCCAGGGGAAGAGGTGAGGGCAGTGTGGGGCACATTGGTTTGGTGAGTACATGCATGCACCAGAGGAACACATTTGGAAATGTTTCTCCAAATGACTACAGAATCATGACTCTGAATGGGATTGTATGATGGAGAAATGTGGACGAGTCGGAAGACCAAACATTCCACACGAGAAATGCCCTTCATTTGGACATAGGAAGAAAGTCTACGGAGGTGAAGGTGTCACAGAAGAAAGTAAAATGAGGGTCTAGCGATGAGATGGTCAGGTCTGTGGGAGAATTCAGGGAGTTGACACTGTCAAAAGGCCTAAGTCAAGTACCATTCAAATAGACCTCGTAGATTCTTCCATCTAAGACACCCATGAAGACTTACTCAATATCTTTCTATAACTGGATAGATAAAAATACATTTATGTAAAGTTTTAAAACAGTTGAGGGCACCTAGAAAGAATTCAAGCATATTTTATAAATACATGGAAAATGCAAACAGATTTCTTTATCCCCAGGTCTTCTTCGATTTAGCACAGTACCGAATATTCCGAAGGAAGAAGAGTATGGTGCGATTATAATTGGGGTGTTTTTATAATGTAAGGAATAAGTAAGCTCATGAGAACATTTTCTAGTTTGCTTATTTAAATAATCAATGAATGTTGCCTTGAATATCAAAAATATAACATATTTCTAGTCTGATAGGTAGAGTAAAACAAATCACACTTTTTTATTTCAACCACCGACTTTCATTCTCTTTTGAGATTTTTAAATATGACCTTCAGAGGGTGAAAAGTTGAAACAAATTCATTTAATCTCAGCCCGACAGTAGGTATTAGCATACCTCCAATAACTTTACTAATCCTATATATTTCTTTATCTCAGAAATACAAAAACCAAGGACATATTTCTGTTAAAAGACCAACGTTTGACTGATATTTAAAAACTTACAGAAAGTGCTTCTAAAATAACTTGCATGAAACTACTAAAGCTTAAAACTTTTGTCTTTTTTCCCTTATTAAATTCATTTGTCCTCTTTAAAATATCTCTGTCCACTTCTTACAGTAGTTGAGCATTTGTTTGAGTTCAAATCTAGCTGCCTCACCCAACAGCTCTGTTACCCTGCACAAAGTCACGGTCCTTGGTTTTAACCTCTTGGATTTCCAGCTTTCATATGTATATATAAAATGAGGATGATAATAAAATCCTCTTTTAAGATTTCTATAAGGACTGAATGAGATAATCCACATAAAGTGCTTGGTATAGTGCCCATCACATAGTAAAATCTCTTAATTATTACCAGTGTCATGTTCGTTATTAGTACAAGTTACTGTTCTCTAATTATAAATAAAACAAATTCCTCTCCTTCCAAAAAATTGCTTTAAGTAAAGTGAAATTCTCAGAAAGGGACATAGTAATGTTGACGTTCAGTCACAGAATTCCACTGTCATGTAAACCTGGTATACTTTTATGTCCACATGTGTTTTAAACCTAAATCCTAGCTTCTTCTGAAAGGAGCGTCTATGAATATGAACAAGGTGAGGAGGTGAGAACCCAAGCCCAGGACAGCAGTAGCAAGCTACCTTCTAGGATGCTTGCTGGATGTCAGGCCCTGTGGTGGACTGCAGGGTATGAAAAGACTATCAACATCCTTAGCAGAAAAGGGTGTCACAATCTAGTGTAACCAAAACATGACAATAAAAGTAAAGGGGACCCTGGGAATGACTCCCAGTCATGATTGGGGGAAAAATCCATGCTGTGGAACTGACATTTTAAATGGGCTTTCAATGGTGGATGGATGGATGGATGGATATTAATCAAATGAGAAATTGAGTGGGGAAGTTTCAAACATAGGAAATCACATTTCAGCTAGCAGGAAATGAATGTACAAATAACATAGGGTACACAAAAACATGACATTTTTAGATTTGGGGGGATTTTGGTGAATAATTTAGTTGTGGTTGCTGGAGTTGAGAATAGCTGAGACGGAAAAGGTGCATGGACACTCCAGGTTCACGGAATGCTCTGCTAAAGAGTTTTAATTTTATCCTGTAGGTTACCCAAATGTTTGAGTAACGCCTTCTAGTTTTTTTTCACGTCCACACACCTCTTCTATTATTCACTGAAACTTTTAATCAGTTTTTTATTTCATTTTTTAATAGAGGTAATTGTTTTAAAGTGCTCATGCACCAATGAAAAATCATCTTACCCACCCCCAGCGGAACCCCTCCCTTATTTGGGAAACACCACAATACGTGATGGAGAGCAGTCAGCGTTGTACTTGGGGAGTGACTTCAAATAACGTCTGAGAAAGAAACCACTAGTAGTTTGTAGGAAAGAAGCAGGAATAGTTCTGGCGAGCGGCAGACCAGGTAGAGAGGCTTTTGCTGTGGTCCAGGCAGGATATAAAGAGGGCTCGAACTAAGGCAGGTGGCATTGAGCTAACAGAAGACAGAATGTAGGGGAATCAATAGGGCTCTTTCCTCTTATATCCCTCCTGTGTTCCCTCACTGAAGAATGTGGGTTTTTATAGCTCCTGTAAAAGCAGATCTCCATCCATAAAGCATAGGATCAGAAGTCTATAAATACAAGCTCAGCAAGAATTCAGCCAGAGCCACAGGCTTTTTCATTTTACAGAGACACCTCAAAGTATAGAAAATAGTTCCGATTTATCCAGAGTTCAAGATCTGCCCCTCCAGGAAAGGTCAAACAGGCACCTACTCTTCTAGATTTAGTCACACCAGGTGGAGAAGAGAAACACGCGCAGTTAGTTGGTGGAGTTGACAACAGTACATTACACTTCGTGTGGAATGGTGTCCACACCTAAGAATAAAGGAATCCCATAAGGGAGGACCAGATGGGTACGTGGCCCACCGGATTTCTCCTGCATATTCACTCTGCTTGCGTGCCTGTCATTTTCAGTCTTTCAGAACTTGACTAGGATCTTTTTAGAATTACCAAAATAGTACCCAGAATTTATATAATTTATATGATACCTCATCCACAAGATGAGGTATTTTATTCTCAGATAAAATCAGTGCTATTCCAAGCGGACTTAGGTTACTTAACTTTCAGCCTAGAAAGATGGCTTGCCTAAGAGTTCTTGAAAAGTTCAGGGATTTTCTTTTTTGTAATTATTTAAAACCTGAGACGGTGTGCAGTGTTCTGGCACAGTACAATGATCTCTAATGGACTGCATGGCCTTAACCTCCGAAGGAAGGAAGGAAGGAAGGAAGGAAGGAAGGAAGGAAGGAAGGAAGGGAGGAAGGATTGAGGGAAGGAGGAAACAAATTAAAAAATGACCAGGATGATCCAAAAACCAGGGCAGGAGCTAAAAGAAATTTAGAAGAAATGCATATATTTTTGAATCTCCGTAGTGAGTAGGGGACTGGACTTTCAGCAGTGTTATGCTTATTTTAAGGCGTTGGATTAGGTGGCTTAGACATGCGATGGAGGGGCTCAGGTCCTTTTATACTCCAGTGAAGACCAGACAGCGTCCCACGTTCGTCCCTAAGTCGTAGTGAACACAAGCCATTGCTTCCTCTCCACTGAATCCATACACATTTGACATCCTGCCACTGACTCTTTAGAACTAATTTTTGTCTTAACCTTTTCATGTTTCCAGTTTGGTGCCGACACCATAAAGACTGGGCAGGGCTCTGCATGTATTTCTATTTAAATTTTGAATCGTGATCAAAGCAGATGACCTGAACGTGATGACCTTGGTCACTGTCTCTGTTCTGTGCATTAGAAAGCAGTTTTACTTCAGGTCATAATGAAAATACCGCGGGTACCCCCTGCGTTTCAAACGCCCCCCTGCGTTTCAAACGCCCCTCCGCGTTCCGCCCGTTCACGATGGAAGACCTACATCAGCGCTTGGCTTCACTAAGGAAATCCAAAGACAGGTTCTGCTTTTATGAAACAAGGTGAAAAGTGAAAAATCGTGCAGAGCATTTGTTTTGCAGGGAGCTGTTAGAGAGGCAGCACGCACCCCAGGCAGCGAGAGCGCCCCGCCGGGCCCCTTCCCCAGAACTACCTCCGCTCCTCACCATCCAGCTGCACAGCTTCGAACGGTGGCTCTGAGCATCTCTGCTTCATCTCCATTTATCTTGTGCATCTGTTAGCAACATGTGTTCTAAGGCACCAGAAAAGCCTCAGAGGCATTATTTTTGGGGTCTGGGAATGCTCAAAAAATGTCCTATATAAATGAATGGTAATTGCTACTTTGCGTTCTGCCATTTCAGCTTTCGGAAGGTTTCGTCTTCGCGAACGCTCTACTTTCAGATAGCCCAGGAAACCTGTATTTGTCTTCAGAAACCAAGTCTCCTTATTAGGACTTCCTTTGTTTTCTTGATTTGCCCTCAGATCTTGTGGGGTCCGGTTCTTGTGTGGACCCGACGTAACCCACGCTGAACTAAGAGAATCGCCTGTTGCTTACGTTTGCAGTTGCTAGATTTTGCTGGGAAAAGGGGAAAAAGGGCACATGCAAACCTTTTAATTTAAACTCCGTGAGAACAGGTGTGGGATCTAGCTTCTTAATAGCTGTGTCCCCTCCACTAAGCAGAATACATGGTAATATACCTACTCAATAATTATATTTTGAATTGAGTAAATAAACACAAAGAAAATGAACGAAGGTGCTTTGTTTAATTTTTACCAGCTAAGGCTGCAGTAACTGACCACTCCCAAGTGTTGATGGCTTACAGTAGCCAAGGTTTACTTCTTGTCCAAATTCTCTGTTCAGCCGGCAATGGCTGGGTCCTCGTGTCTTCTGCCTTTCAGGATCCAGGCAGGAGGCAAACTCCCAGCTGGGGCAGGCCGTTCTCCTGGGAGAAGGGCAAGAAGGAACTGGTGGAAACACACCAGACACAGGTCTTAGAGTCTTCGCGTTGCTGCTGACGTTGTGTTGGCCAAAGCCAGCCCATAGCCATGCCTGATAGTGGGTTTGGGAAATGAAGTCTGGTCTAGGGAGACACTTGTGGGTAGTGTGGGCATGTGACCCACCTACAAGGAAAGGATAGTGAATCACTGAGGACAGTAACACGGTCTACCACAGAAAGGAATGATGACTTCTGAGAAATTATAGTTTGTGATTTTCAGCCTTAGCAAAATTGCCTGGTAGCTTATTCTATAAATATGATAAATAAAATCCTTTCTAAAATTATTTATGTTTTATACATTGGAGTAGTTCTCTGAAGACGTGCTTTATTTTACCCTGGCTTTTCTGGGCTATACGTAGTCCAACCAGACATGAGGGAAAGTAGTGGTTAATTAAATGGTTAGGATGGTTGGTAAGAGAGACTTCGGGATGGGAAACTGGTAGTGTGTAGTTTTCGCTCTTGCTTTTGATGGAAGTCAAGCAGCTCCCATTTTGTTTCTTAAAATATTACGTCTTCACATTTATTCTTTTTTTTCAAGTTCCAAAGCAAAAAATTTTTCACTAAACTTAAAAGGTTTTTTTTGTTTTGTTTTGTTTTTTGGACTAATATTCATTGAGTGCCAACAGACGCTGTGATGAGCCCACGGGTGCTTTTATTCTATTTAGTCTTTATAATAATCTTATTATTGTTATTACAACTGCAGATGAGGAAACAAAGCCTGTAGAACTTAGCTGAGATCCCACAGCCAATACTGCGTAGAGCTGGGGTGTCACCCAGTATATGAGGGGTGAGAGGCCTGATTTGCTCACCACTAACCACTGTACATACTGAGTCGTACCTCAGTTCTCATGCTCCTTTGTTCTCTTCCTCCTCTATCAACTTGGAGAATAACTAGATGAACATATACCGATTACAAAGTTCCACATACACATCCTCCTCAAATACATGTGGACTGGAAGGATTGGTCCACGGGACAATAAGGGAGGCCACCATGCCCCACTAGCATTTAAAAAGCAGAGTGAAAAGCAGATGCTGGCATATCTCAGAGTTCTAGAATGGAAGTGGGGGAAAATTAGAGAGAACACCAAAAGGACCCAGTTGTAAACCGTAAAGATTTTGTAGAGCATAATTACGAATTGGCTGCAGATACATGAATTATATATTAAAAAGCATCTTTTTGCACGAGTTAAATTTATGGATAATAATTTCATCAGTTCTTATTTTTTTACAATAATTTTAACGATCTTTAATTTAGATTTGCAAGATTCCCCCCTCCCAGTATTTATACTACATACAGACATTCGATTATTACTTTTGTAGGGCCTATGGGAACTAGAGGTCAGTCACTCCATTCTTAAAAAATAATCCCTGATCATAGTTTATCAATTAATGTCACATTTTATGTTTTATGAAGAACGTAAATGTTATAGCAAGTAACTTTCCTTATATTGTGATCACAGCTGGCCAGTTTTCCTTTTTCCCTCATTTTCCTTTGATTTTCCTTCTTTTTCCTTCCAAATTTAGGTCAAATATGCCACTTCTTCCTTGAATGCCTAGCTTTCAGTGTTAGTCTGGATTTTTTTTTTTTTTTTAGCATTCTGATGATTTTTGCCTAGACTTTGTAGTTTTATTACTTATTTATCATTTATTTCACACTGTACTACAGTAACGCCTGTTACGCTAGATTACAAGCTTGTCAAAGGGCAAGGACCATATGGCACTCATTTGTATATCCCTGCCTTTGCCTTGCATGTATAATTCCTGTTCAGCCTGTTCGCTGTCAGAATCCTTTGCCTCCGACTCTGGATTAGCGTCCACGTGTGACATGATTTCATAGCCCTCTGTATTATTTCATGTTAAGTTATTCCAGCGGTAATTACTCACTCAGGGCACTATTATACAGATACTTTGCCAGACTTCGAGATCCCTCCTTCTCAGCCTCAAGCAGCTGGCCATTAATTTCTGCCACCTGTCAAGCACATGCTCCAGTCATTTCCCCCCCATTGTATGTCTTGGCCTCCCTGAGCTAGACTTCCTCGGGTTCTTTCCCACAGAGGAAAGACTTCGTCCAGCTTTCAAACATGGTGAGAACCCCAGTTTCTGTAGATTGAAAATGTTGTTGTCTGCAGGTGGAAACTTATAAACAAGTGTTTGATCCCATGGGACCCCTAGGAGCTGCTTGTGGTTTGCAAATTGTAACCCTCTCTGCATTCTTTCTTTGTGTTTCCAAATTTAGGGCCTTAAAGCTGCTGACAATGATCCCACAGCTCCGCCATATGACTCCCTCTTAGTCTTTGACTATGAAGGCAGTGGCTCCACCGCTGGGTCCTTGAGCTCCCTTAATTCCTCAAGTAGTGGCGGCGAGCAGGACTATGACTACCTGAATGACTGGGGGCCACGCTTCAAGAAACTTGCTGACATGTATGGTGGCGGTGATGACTGAACTTCAGGGTGAACTTGGTTTTTGGACAAGGACAAACAATTTCAACTGATATTCCCAAAAAGCATTCAGAGCTAGGCTTTAACTTTGTAGTCTACTAGCACAGTGCTTGCTGGAGGCTTTGGCATAGGCTGCAAACCGATTCGGGCTCAGAGGGAATATCAGTGATCCAATACTGTTTGGAAAAACACTGAGCTCAGTTACACTTGAATTTTACAGTACAGAAGCACTGGGATTTTATGTGCCTTTTTGTACCTTTTTCAGATTGGAATTAGTTTTATGTTTAAGGCTTTAATGGTACTGATTTCTGAAACGATAAGTAAAAGACAAAATATTTTGTGGCGGGAGCAGTAAGTTAAACCATGATATGCTTCAATACGCTTTTGTTACATTGCATTTGCTTTTATTAAAACACAGAATTAAACAAACAAAAAAAACAAAAACTCATGGAGCGATTTTATTATCTTGGGGGATGAGACCATGAGATTGGAAAATGTACATTACTTCTAGTTTTAGACTTTAGTTTTCTTTTTTCACTAAAATCTTAAAACTTACGCAGCTGGTTGCAAATAAAGGGAGTTTTCATATCACCAATTTGTAGCAAAATTGAATTTTTTCATAAACTAGAATGTTAGATACATTTTGGTCTTAATCCATGTACACTTTTTTTATTTACTGTATTTTTTCCACTTCACTGTAAAAATGGTATGTGTACATAATGTTTTATTGGCATAGTCTATGGACAGTGCAGAAACTTCAGAACATGTGTATGTATTATTTGGACTATGGATTCAGGTTTTTTGCATGTTTATATCTTTCGTTATGGATAAAGTATTTACAAAACAAAGTGACATTTGATTCAATTGTTGAGCTGTAGTTAGAATACTCAATTTTTAATTTTTTAATTTTTTTTATTTTTTATTTTCTTTTTTGTTTGGGGAGGGAGAAAAGTTCTTAGCACAAATGTTTTACATAATTTGTACCAAAAAAAAAAAAAAGGAAGGAAAAGAAAAGAAAGGGGTGGCCTGACACTGGAGGCACTACTAAGTGTGTGTTTTTAAAAAAAAAAAATGAAAAAAAAAACAAGCTTTTAAACTGGAGAGACTTCTGACAGCAGCTTTGCCTCTGTATTGTGTACCAGAATATACATGATACATCTCTGACCCCAGCGTTCTGAATAAAATGCTAATTTTGGATCTGGTGACTGGTTTGAACTTTTTCTTTTCTACTTGAGCTGCTACGAATGTTGCAAAAATCCCAAGTATTGGAGTTTTGTCAAGAACAACAGTTTGACCGAAGTATGTATTTGTTCTTGTACCATCCACCCTTGACGCCCTTAGCGTGGCAGCCGTGGCCAGTGCGCGACGGAGAGAAGCACCGCGGATCTTACCGGCACCGAAGAAAAACAGATGATGTTCGTAACTTCGGTGAACTTTGTATAATAATTAGTATCACGCTTTCATTCCTTTCTGCTCAAGCTTATGGTTACAGCGACTCTAACGGGCCTTTCCCATTAGAGCACCGGCGTTAGGAAAACCTTGGTTAAAAAGTTACAGGACTGGCCCTAAAAACCGCACGGGGCACCTAGTAGCTCAGGTAATTCACTGAAGCCATTTTCTGTACTTAGCGAACTATACTCGGGTACTTCTGTTTATTGACTATTTTTTTCTGGCTTCACTGAGGTATCATTGATAAATAAAATTGTATGTGTTTAAGAACCACACCATGATGATTTGATATATGGATACATTATGAAATGATTTCCACAATCAAGTTAATTAACACATCCATCACTTCACATAGTCACCTCTGTGTGTGTGTGTGTGTGTGTGTGTGTGTGTGTGAGATGAGAACACAGAAGATCGACTCAGCAAATTTTAAGTATACAGAACAGTATTAGCCGTATATAGAGAGTCATGGAGAACAAAAAAGGGAAATGATCCTACTAAATTTTGTAAAATTATGCATGCATCTTAACAATGATTCAGAAGTGAATTTTAAGAGACTTGAAGAAAGTTTTGCTGTATTTTCTATTTGCTTCGTGATAATTATCACACTGTGTTATATTGTACAGTTCAAAAAACATTTACATAATATACTTCCTCTAATTAGCTCTGTGTCTTTTTGCTTAACATAAAGATTATTTTATATTAAGGAAATTCACTTTTCTATTGATTCACTCTGTAAGCAATACTTTCTTGTTACTTCTCTAATCATTAAATGCCAGGGGTTGCCTCTGGGAATTTCCGTAATGAAACTTACTTAATTTGCTAATTGGAGTAGTCTTTTTAAAAATGGATTCTTCGTCCGTGCCACTGTGTTGCTGTACAGCCAAATGAATACTGAACTATTTTTTTAATTCAAATGCTGAACTTAAATTTGCCTCCTTTAGGTAAACAAACACTCTCCCAATTATTTATTTATTGTTGACATATAGTCACAGATCATATCTAATACTTATTTTTTTTTAAAGATTTTATTTATTTATTTGACAGAGACAGCCAGCGAGAGAGGGAACACAGGCAGGGGGAGTGGGAGAGGAAGAAGCAGGCTCACAGCGGAGGAGCCTGATGTGGGGCTCGATCCCAGAACGCCGGGATCATGCCCTGAGTCGAAGGCAGACGCTTAACGACTGCGCTACCCAGGCACCCCATATCTAATACTTATACACATTTTAAGCATTAATAATAAGCATTCTCTACATGCACAATCAGTAACTATCATAAACAATCTTTTTCAAAACTGACTCTTTTTGCTGGAAGTAATCCATGACTCTTTTTTATTTTGTGAAAACACTTTTCAAAACAAACAAACAAAAAGGAAACCAATAAAAAGTGGAAGCCCCGCCCCTGCCCTGCTACAGGAGTAACTTTTGTTAGCTCTTTGGTGTGTCATTTCTAGTCTTTTCCAATAAGTATCTTTACACACACATTTCCATTAAGATTCTGTTTGGTTTTCGTGAAAGTGGGATTGTATATTACATACTTTCTGTAACTTGCCTTTTTCACTAAGCCATGCACCTGGGAAAATTTTCTATATTAGTGTGTGTGTGTGTATTTATATCTGTATCTATATATAACTATATATAGATATGGTTGCTGTATAGTATTCCTTAATATGGGCATATGGTTAACTTGGCCATTTCCTAAGTAATTTGTCATTTTCAATTTTTTCACTACTGAAAACAATGCTACAATTAACATTCTTTGACATAGGTCTTTCATGGGCTATTTCTCTAAATAAGATGTTTGGAGATGGAATTGATGGATTAAAAAATGTGGAGAGAAATGAATTAAATATGACTGAATTTATAAGTATTTTAATGGCATTTAAAATTGACTTTTAGCTAAAAGTAGATGAGGTTTTCTAAAAGCCAGCAACTTCTTCTTTTGGCAAAAGGATTTTATGCGGCTCAAAATAGTAACCACAAAATGTAAGACAATCTAACCAAGGCCTTTTTCTTTGGAAGGTAGTCTTTGAGTCGGGCAACAGTACTAGTTTCAAGTACTCTGAAATGACTGTCGCCATGTGATGTAATAAAACCTTGACAACCATATTTGCGAACGTGGTTTATGGATCCCATCCAGAAACATGTTTCACTAGGTTGTTCCTAGTGATTTGGATCTCTTCGGTGACATTACCCAGAAAAAAAAAAAAAGAAAGAAAAAAAATTGCGTACAGAGTGGTAAAATCTCTGTGCAATGGGCTGTTTTCCGTGATAAAATATGTGTGTTTTACATTTTAATGAGACAGTCAAGTTGCCCTGATAAAGACTAAACCAATTGACCTTCCAACCGACACTTTGTGCAAAAATCTGTAGACCTTCGTCTGCAGCAATCATGGACATTACACGTGTTTAAAAGTTGTCCCAATGTGATGAGCGGCGAGAGATTGCTCAGGCTAATTATGACTTCCCTGATTACTAATGAGACAGAATGGTGATTTTTTTCCTTATGTGTATTAGCCATTTGTGTTTCTTTGAACTGCCTATTTTTATTTCCCTGTCGAATTACTTGGCGTTTCCAATTAATTACTAAGAACTTGTTAAATGCATTCTTTTTTCCTGCTCTTTTGCTAATCTTGTAAATTTGTCTATGGTGTTTTTACCCACTGAAATTTTTGTTTTATGTCCTTTCCTCTCTCAGTATTTTCAACTGTAGATTTTCGAAAAGGTCTTCCCACCTCTAAATTAGAAAGTTGTTATCCTATATTTTCTGGGATTTTTTTATTGTTTTGCATTTACTCAGCTTTTTAGTTCACCTAGAAATTCCTTTGTATGAGGTAGAAATCTAACACTTAAAAGAAATTCTAGATACATGATCTATTTTCTAAACGTCACTTGTCAAAAAATCCAACCTTAACCCAATCGTGTGAAATAACGCATTCTTCATACACACAATTCCCATTAAGTGTATGTTTGTTTCTAGATCATTTATTGTGTTCCATTGATCTTTAATTCCTGCACAATGCTAAACTGTTATTCCAGGATATCAGCTGGATTAGCCACTCGTTTCTTCTATTCAAAATTTTCTATACTCTTTTCCCACATTGTCTCTTGTGCATGAATTTTAGAAACACCGAGTTCCATAACAAATTTTATTGGAAATTTTATTAAGTTGTGAAAAGGTAGTCGTTTCATCATTTATCCCGTCCAATACTATGTGAATCTCTCACTTTTGAAATCACATTTACACTTTCATAGAGTCTTATTGAACATTTTCTTACACTGTTTTATGATTTTAATTCCTATAATGAGTGGGCTCTACATCTCACAGCATTGTCTTGAGTAATTCTTTTACTGCTGTAGTGGAAATTTATCCACTTTTATGTATTTATCTTCTTTTCGTCTTACTTTATTCCTATATTAGTTCTAATTGCTTTTTGGTGATTCTCTTGAATTTTCCTGACAGACAATCATGCTGCAAATCATGACAGTTTGTTTTCTCTGAGATTAATACTTAGTTCATTTTCTGTATAGTTAATAGTAATGATCGCAAGCATTTTGTTGTTTCTCACTATTGGAGGAAGGTTTTGTATATTTTGTCATTCTATATAACACCAACTATAGATATAAATATATTTCATGGTATAATTGGATTATTTTGAGATTTTATGAGTATACATATTGAATTTTATAAAAATTTTCTTCATCTACAAAAATTATAATATATTAACCCCTTAATAATAGTGAATTATGCATTAATTTTCTAATATTAACCAAACTTCTCTGGAATAAACCCTACTTGGTCACAATGTTATTTTTTTTTTTTAATTTTTAAAAAATTTTAACTCCAGTATAGTCAACATACAGTGTTATATTAATTTCAGGTGTACAGTATAGTGACTCAACAATTGTATGCATCGCTCAGTCCTCATCATGATAAGTGTACTCTTAATCCCCTTCACCTATTGTACACATCCCCCCACCCACCTCCCCTCTGGTAACCACCCTCTTGTTCTCTATAGTTAAGAGTCTGTTTCTTGGTTTGTCCCTTTTTTCTTTATTCATTCGTTTTGTTTCTTAAATTTCACATATGAGGGAAAACATGATATTTGCCTGTCTCTGACTTATTTCACTTAGCATAATACTCTTTAGATCCAACCATGTTGTTGCAAATGTCAAGGTTTCATTCTCTTTTATGGCTAAGTAATATTTCAGTGTGTGTGTGTGTGTGTGTGTGCCACATTTTCTTTATTCATTCATCTATCAGTGGACACATGCATTGCTTCCATAATTTGGCTATTTTAAATAATGTCGCTATAAACATAGGGGTATGTGTATCTTTTCGAATAAGTGTTTTCATATTCTTTGGGTAAATACCCAGTAGTGGAATAACTGGATCATATGGCAGTTCTATTTTTTAATTTTTTGAGGCACTTCCATACTGTTTTCTACAGTGGCTGCACCAGTTTGCATTTCCACCTACAGTGCGTGAGGGTTCCTTTTTCTCCACATCCTGACCAACACTTGTTTCTTGTGTTTTTGATTTTAGCATTCTGACAGGTGTGAGGAGATGCCTCCTTGTGACTTTCATTTGCATTTCCCTGGTGATTAGTGATTTTGAGCATCTTTTCATGTGTCTGTTGGCCATCTGTATGTCTTGTCTTCTGCCCATTTTTAATTGGATTACTTTGTGTGTGTGTGTTGAGTTGTGTAAATTCTTTATATATTTTAGATACCAACTCTTTATCAGATAAGTCATTTGCAAATATCTTCTTTCATTTAGTAGGTTGTCTTTTAGTTTCGTTGGTGGTTTCCTTTGCTGTGCAGAAGCTTTTAATTTTGGTGTAGTCCCAATAAGCTTATTTTTGGTTTTGTTTCCCTTGCTTCAGGAAATAGATCTAGAAAATATTGTATGGCTGATGTCAGAGAAATTACTGCCTGTGCTTTCTTCCAGGATTTTTATGGTTTCAGATCTCACATTTAGGTTCTTAATCCATTTTAGGTTTATTTTTGTGTATGGAGTAAGAAGGTGATCCAGTTTTTCTTTTTCTTTTTCTTTTCTTTCTTTCTTTTTTTTTTTTTTTTTTTTTTTTTGCATGTGGCTATCCATTTTTCCCCCATCATTTATTGAAGATATTATCTTTTTCCCATGGCATATTCTGGTCTCCTTTGCTGAGATTAACTCACCATACAATTGTGGGTTTATTTCTGGGCTCTCTATCCTGTTCCCTTGATCTGTGCGTCTATGTTTGTGCCAGTATCTTGCTCTTTTGATTACTACAGTTTTATAGTGTATCTAGATAGTGTGATACTTTCAGTTTTGTTCTTATTCAAGATTGCTTTGGCTATTCAGGGTCTTTTGTAATTCCATACAAATTTTAGGATTGTTTGTTCTATCTAGTTCTGTGAAAAATGCTATTGGTATTTTGATAGGGATTGCATTAAACCTGTAGATTGCTTTGGGTAGTACGGACATTTTAACAATATTCTAATACATGAAGAGGAAATATCGTTCCATTTGTGTCATCTTCCATTTCTTTCAGGAATGTCTTATAGTTTTCAGAGTGTAGGCCTTTCACCCCTTTCAGTGTTTATTCCTAGCTATTTCATTATTTTTGGTGCAATTATAAGCGGGATTGTTTTCTTAATTTCTCTTTCTGCTACTTCATTATTAGTGCATAGAAATGCAATGGATTCTGTACCTTGGTTTTGTATCCTGTGACCATACTGAATTCATTTACCAGTTTTTAGGGTTTTCTATATATACTATTATGTCATCGGCAAATAGTGAAAGTTTTACTTCTTCCTTACCGTTTGGATGTCTTTTTTTTTTTCCTTTTTCTTGTCTGATTGCTGTGGCTAGGACTTCCAGTACTATGTTCAATAAAAGTGGTGAGAGTGGACATCTTTTCCTTGTTCCTGATCTTAAGGAGAAGGTTCTCAGTTTTTCACAATTGAGTCTGACATTCGCTGTGGGTTTTTCATATATGGTCTTTATTATGTTGGGGTATGTTCCATCTCAACCTACTTTGTTGAGGTTTTTATCATGAGTGGATGTTGTACTTTGTCAAATGCTTTTTTCTGCATCTATTGAGATGATTGTGTGTGTTTTTTTCTCTTATTGATGTGATATATCTTGTAAATTGATCTGCAAATATTGAACCACCACCTCAGAAATAAATCCCACTTGACCATGATCATAATGTTATCCTTTTAATGGGCTGATGGATTTGATCTGCTGCTATTTTACTTAGGAATTATAATTCATATGTGATTTTCTTGTACTTTTCTGTTTACTTATGTTCTTGCTCAGTTTTAGTCTGAGATTTATGCTAGCCTCACATAAAAAATTAAGAAGACTGCCATTTTTCTGTGCTCAAATTGTCCATATAAACTGAGATTATATATTCATAAAAATTTTTAGAATTCTACTACAATTTTACCATTGTGGTGATTAGGTTTCCCCAATAGGAATTGGTGTATTCAGGCATTATGTTTTTTAACCAATTTTTCCAATTTTTATCTTCCTAAAAAATTGGCTATTTTATGTAGCTTCTAAAAAATTTATTGATAGAATGTTACATACAGGGGCGCCTGGGTGGCTCAGACGTTAAGCATCTGCCTTCAGCTCAGGGCGTGATCCCAGAGTCCTGGGATCGAGTCCCACATCAGGCTCCTCCACTGGAAGCCTGCTTCTTCCTCTCCCACTCCCCCCACTTGTGTTCCCTCTCTTGCTGGCTGTCTCTCTGTCAAGTAAATAAATAAAATCTTTTAAAAAAAAAAAAGAATGTTACATACATATTTTAAAGATCTGTTGTATAACTTATGTTTCCTTTTCTCCCTTTTTATCTTTTGCTTTTTTCCCCTTTTTTCTTCAGCAGAGCTTAAAAGTGTCTACTTATTGTTCTGTTAAAAGAACTAGTTGTTTTGGGGCTCCTGGGTGGCTCAGTCGTTAAGCATCTGCCTTCGGCTCAGGGCGTGATCCCGGCGTTATGGGATCGAGCCCCACATCAGGCTCCTCCGCTATGAGCCTGCTTCTTCCTCTCCCACTCCCCCTGCTTGTGTTCCCTCTCTCGCTGGCTGTCTCTATCTCTGTCAAATAAATAAATAAAATCTTTAAAAAAAAAGAGAACTAACTGTTTTATTTATTGATATAAAATATTTATTCACTTGCTTAGAGGGCACACATTTTTCTAACTCTGTAATTTTTGTTTTTCAAATAATTGGTGTTTTACTAATTTTTGATTTATCAGTTCCTGAGAAAGGTTTACTAACATTTCCCATTAGTGTTTTGGATTTGTGTATTTCTAGGCCATATTGATATGTGCTGAAAACTGTTCTATCCTCAAGTTTGGATTGTAGCTTTTCTCAATGGGAAATATCTTTCTTGGCAACTTCTAGTGCTTTCGGCTCTAAAATCCATTTTGTGTGATATGAATATTTGTATAGCCATCCTGTCTTTCTTTTTCTTTTTTAAGATTTGCCTGAGGAAGCTTTGTCCATCTCTTTATTGAAGACTTTTGGATAATTTTTTCTTTTATATCTCTGTAAACAACATATTAATTTACCTTTATTTCACTGCCATTTTCAAATGGGGGCTATAAGAGAGGACTGGCCAAAACATCAGTCTTCCATAATGATTTGGTTTTTACAATGCACTGTCTTTGCACCCAGTAACCTCCATTCATGTATTTTTAGAGCGACCTCCATGGACTGGACATGTGAGGAGTCACTCTCAGTAATCGTTCACACTGCTTTTTGGGGTATCTCCTAGCTACCAGCATGTGAATTGACGTCATTGATGTAAAGAATAGAAAAAGCACTAAAAAGCCAGATTTCTTCCCCCCTCATTTTACAGTAGCTTTATAGTTGTTTATTTAAAATCCACTCTATTATTTTCCCTCATTAGGAGAATAAAAGCATCATTTTCATATTTAAAGAAAAAACTGGAAGACCGAAGCTAAGAGATTCATACTGTCCTGAACTCATTCAGAATGATAGTAACATAAAACAAATATAAAATACCTGGTAGTATTTTACCATGTGTTCAATGAAAAAACAAACAAAAACCCTCCTTCCTAGAAAAATATCATTTGATTGACCCCCGTTAAGAAGGCATTTGAAGGGAGGGCAGCAAGACCCTTTCTCTTTCTTTTTCTTGATGCAGTAAATTTAGTCTTACTGTAGATACTACTTTTTAACTGATCATTAGTGCTTCTGCAAGATTGATAATAAAAGCCCCTATATCACCATTTTTTCCTGTCTATTAGCCAGTCTGATTAAGAGTTCAGTGGTTGGAAGAAGAGATGATGGATGCTTCAGCAGCTAAAATGAGTTTGGGGGAGATTATTTGTAGACGTAAAGTGATTTAGAGTCCCTTAATTTCTCTTACAACGAACGATTGTGCTGACTATAAGTATAGCTTAAAGTTGGAGAATATATTCACTCTCTATGGGTTGTTTTAGCAAAACAGGTGCACATATAGAGTTATGATACTGATTATTTTAAGTGCCTGCTCTTAGGTGGGGTTGGGATGGGGTGGAGCAGGTCTCTCAAAGAGAAACATTCCTGTGAATCAGAAACATGATGGTGGACAGGTATTTTTGAGGTATTCTATTTCTCTAGAATCAATATATACTTAACATATTGGATTCATTTATTCCATTTTTAAAGTTGGAACATGTTGATCTCAAGAATGATTCGTAAAAGAATTCATACGTTTGGGAATGTACGGTGACCTTAATTACTAAATGGCTGTCTGCTTCTACAGTAGTCTGTTTCTTGATCTTTCTCTGTAACTAACATACTTGGAATAAGAAACCCCAAGTTTAAGAATGGTGACTTTTATATTTTATATGTCATTATATAGACATTTGTCAGTAATAGTTTATTTTTTTCAGTTTCTACCTTTTGGGAAAACTAGTTCTCATGGCAGAATTTTAGAGTGTATTGCCTTTTTCTAATAGGGTACTTGTGGTAAAGTCATTTATCGTAGTAACATCAGAGGTCAGAGGAGAAATATGACCATATTGGATAAGAATATATCTAATTTAGATGATTTTTTAAACTGTATTTTATAATGTTTTCCTTGTTTCATTAGATATTTTCCTGTCTTCCTGTTTCAACTCCATCTCGATCGTTAAGTATCAGTAAAGGCATTAGAATCACAGACTGAAAGAAACTTCTTCTGTTTGCCCCAGTGTTGTCTCGCCTTCTGCATTTAACTCATGTCACTGCGCTAGGATCTCTGGGACTTTCAGAGTAATTCAAACTGAATCAATGTCCTGTCTTCCGGGCCTCGTTATGAATTATAAATATACATTATAAATTGAAGTTGATCTCTCTTGTATTTGCACAGAACGTGGCCTCATAGACTATATATGAACCGAAACAGTTGCCAGTCTCAAAGAAACCCATACATGTATACACATTCAGCAATGTGGATATATTTCAATAATACTGAATTCTTTTTATGTGCAGAGATTCTATTCTATTCACTTGGCCTATTAGCTCATTTAATCCTTCCAGCAACTACCTTCTTTCTTCCCTCCTATTGGACTTACCGCTTCCCCCCACAACTGAACAATTCTAAGATCAAGAAGCTTCATACGATGACTGAGTCCCAGCCAGGGGACTCAGTGCTGTTGTCGTTGTGAGAAATTTCACCTCGATGCCCTTCAGTAACAATAAAGCTTAGCATCCATGACTTTGAATCTGAAATGCGTATTAACGGTCAGATCGCTTTCCTGTTGCCCTGTTTCTTCAGATGGAGAGGCCATCTGAAGTTCCATGGCTCGTCTACTGACACTCGGCGGGTCAGTGGCAGAGCTGAGACTTGAGGCCAGCTCTCCGGCCCCTGAACTCACACTTATGTCTACCAGCTGGCCGCAGCAGGCATGGAGTGAAAATCACAGCGCCGGCGAAGGAAAGGAGAAAGCTGCTCTATCGCTCGGTATCATTTTTACGTTGGGGGGAGCCGTATATCATCGCCAACTCTTAGACGTCAAGGCAGTCAAATATTTTAATTTCCAAATGTAAGGTAAACTTTGAAATTAGTTCAACATAAATTTTCAAACTAAACCACATACGTTACAAGGAACCATACACGTCCTAGGAAACACTGAGCACATCAGCGAAGGTGCGTGTGACCTAAAAGAGAATCAGAGACGCTAGGATCAGAGGGAGTTCTTTTTTCTTTTTTTTAATTTAATAATTTCTCAGACTTATTAAGTCCTTTTCTCTCACTGCTGACACCAAGACTGGCACATTCTTAGCATTCTCATTCCTCAGTCTGTCCCCAGTCCCAGGCAGACAGCGCTGCGCTCTGCTGACCTCAGGGTCTAGAAAGCTGCTCAAAGCCTCCCTCTGCTCTCTGGCACCATCGACAATCTCACTCATTCCTACGTGCAACGAGACCTGCCTGCCATCTCTGGCCCAAACGTTTCATTTTCTAGTTGTAAGCCGAACAATTTTGGAAATCAAAATAACATTTCCAGGCTCTAGGGGAACATTTAGTCTGCTAGCAGAAGCTCATTTTCTTCTCCAGGAAGAAAGATGAATCTTTTATTCTGTTTCTTTATCCAACATAGCTGGTTTGTTTCTCCAATACACTAACTCAAGGCCTTCCCGAACACGCAGCAGCTTCAAGTGCCTTGAGGAGAGACTGAAGTTGACCAGAAGGCCTAGAAGGATTTTCTCTGGGTTCAGATTCCCCTTCTGCCCCTAAAGGGCTGCATAGCCTCTAGTAATTTGTTTGCTCTTTCAGTGACCTTGACTGTAAATTAGGGATGCATCACAGGACAATGCTTGTGACCCAGCGTAAGCATTCTGGAAATGTTAGCTACTTTTATCTATAGTTATGAAGACACAGTCATATTTATCTCCATGCTCGTATGTACTTTTATAATTTACAAAAGAAGAAAATGTTCTCATTCTCAAAAGCTTCTCCACTTTAAGTTAGTGCCATTTCTTGCATTTTTCAAAAATGATGGTCAAGGTTCAGTCCGAATTTTTATAAGAACGTTATAATTCTGTAATACGTATTCTTTTTACGCATTCAGTGTAAACACTTACCTTGATAGGGGACTTTATTTTACTCCTTAACGTTGAGGAAAATTCCTATGTTAGTTTTACATCCTGTGTTTTAAACTCTTTTACCGTTATTAAAAGCAGTATTCAATGTGTTTTATGGAATGTACTTGGCCCTAGTGAAGCTCGTTGAAGCAAAACTGCATGATCCCAGATCCCAATGGCCAGAATGCTTTAACACCTGTCAATTTTGTTTCCTTAATCGCCAGATCTGGAAAAACATGCAAGTATATCCAGGAAACTTGGAACTACAGGAATTGTAAAAATTGATTCAATTGCCTGGAAGTGATAGTTCCTAAAGAGATCAAACTTTATTACTTTGGAGATTTTCCTTGTGGACTTGGGTGTGAAAATTGCAGACTTCATAACTCAGCTCTGTGGGCAGAATCATCCATTTTAGCTTGGCTCACCTAATTCTAAATCCACTTTCTAGTGTTCCCCTTCTTAATAGTATCATTCCTCTTAAAGCCTTTGACTGCATATATAGAAATCTTGAAAAAATTAGGTCATCATGAAACACTAAAGTTTAATAACTGGATGTACAGGGCATAGAGGCAAATATATCAAATTGCTTTTTGTCAATCATGATTACATTTTTTTAAGAACCTAATGCTGGTATCACCCAGTTTATTAAGTCACTCAGCACAATTGAAGAATGACAAATGAGATAATTGATGTGAAGACACTTTAAAAACTGGAAGGGGCTGTATAAATGTTAGGTTTGAAATGTTAAATTAGTAACTTGAAAAAGCGAATGGCATAGGTATCATCAAAAAGAGGCTATTTAGATAGAAGCTTCAAATATACCTCTCCCTTATGTACTAAAAGCGAGTACTTGGCGATCCCAGAATATACTAATGTCACAACCCAGAAAGACAGAACAGATAGAGAGATGTTTGTGCATTTGGTCCAGTATTTGTTTGCTTGTTGCTTTTATTTTTCCAAATAATTTATTGTAACTGTGACTTCTTTTTAATATCGAGGTATAATTGACATATAAAATCACAGTAGTTTCAGGTATACTATGTAATGATTTGATATGGGTATATATTGTGAAATGATTACCAGAACATTAAGTTCTGATACTAAGTTTACTTAATATCTATCCCTACACATAATTGCATTTTTTTCTTTTGGTCAGAACGTTTAAGATCTGCTCTCTTTGTAACTGTCAAATATACAACACAGTATTGTTAACTCTAGTCACCATGTTGTAGATTATATCCCCAGAACTTATTTATAACTGGAACTTTGTGCATTTTGACCACCTCCACACTTGAGCTGTTAATGGTGGGATAAAGTGATTCAATGGTATGCTAAAACAATTCCTTGTCCTTTGACAGCTACTGTCTTTGACTATTTCTGCATGTTAGGTTGATTCTTCTATTGTCAAACCATAATTGTAACATGACTACACTCATTCTCTAGGAGAGATGGAATATGTGGATAAATCATGGCATTCCTGAAGAATGGAGAAGCTGTAATTTCAGCTAAGAAGACTGGAGTCACCCATTAGTGTCAGGGTGCTAAAAGCATGGCTCTTCAGATGAGCATTAAGTAACTATTCCCCAGGTCAAACACAAAAACACCAAAGAGGTAGCAAGGGTTCTTTTAAGAAGGAAATGCAGCCAAGAAGGTAGAGAGACTTGAGGAAGAGTAGGGAGATGCTCGAATGTGCCTATACATTAGTACACCTAAGGGTCCTCCAAAAATACTAATACTTGTTTCCTAACCTAATATACCCAAGGCCCACCCAGAGCAAATGAACCTGTCATGCAGGCTCGCCCAAGAGAAGAACCTGTCCTGGTTTGCCTAAAAGCATTGTTGGCACTGTGACTGAAATGCTTGGTAACCATATGGAGAAACACTAATTAAGAACGTGGCCCAGGATGGGTTCCAGAGGAAGCAGACTCTGAGATAATTGGCATGCAGAAAGTTTATCAGAGAGGGCTTTGGGGGTCACGTGTATGGATGGGAAGAGAAAGAAGTTGGATTAGGGAGAAGAAGTTGGGCTGACTTACAGTCTCAATGAAGACCTCAGCTGACATCTTAGGGTGCTGTAAAGCTACAGTGGCCCTCAAGGGTAGTTACAAATTGAGATGAGGGGACCACACCTACCTACATAGACCAGTCATTGAATGCAGGCCCCCCAGGAGGGTTTTTGACCTTGAGTGCGTAGACCATCTTCAGGGGAGCTGAGGCAATCTTGGAAGAGGGCTGTCAGTAGGGCTATCTGGCAGCAGCAATCTCAGCAACTGGGCAAATACATTCCTCAGTTCTCTAGAAGGTTCTGGGCGGCACACTGTATTGAATACTTATTAATTTGTTTTAACTTTGGTAACTTAGCCATTTTATTATGTGGCATAATTAAAGTAAATTAAAGTACCCGGTATAAGATCTCCCCCTATAGGAAAGAAGTCTTTGTTGAGGAAGATAACTTCTTGGGATCGAGACTGAGGGCAAAAAGAGGTGAAGAGAGTGCCACAAGGAAATGACAGGAGTGGGGTAGGGGTGGGGGAATGGAGGGAGGATAGAGCACAGAGGTAAAGGTGGGAGAAGATATATGATTAAATAACACTGGGAAAAAGTTTAATATCGGGGACATTTGATACGCAATTTCAATTTGTTTGCACTGTTGTAAATAAATCACCCCCTCTATTTCCAGCGTAAAAGACATGTCCAAAATTTGGGAGATTTAGCTTTGTTTTTTGTCCTATTGTATGTTTCGGGTGTTTTGTGGAAATCATGTAAAGAGTCAGCAGAAATGTTGGTGCAGTGGGGGTGGCAGATTGAAACAGAAGTAATGGAGTTCTTAAGGACACTGAGACCCCAGGAAATAGCTAAAATTACAGGTGATTTTTGTTTTGTTTTTACTACTCCTAACTTTTGTCCACAGCAATTAGTTCATATATGGAAAGGGCTGTATGCTTGCTCTGGTAGCTGCCAGAAAGAAAATGGAAGGAAAGTCACTAGGCCTTAACGTGCAGCCAAACTGAAAGGAGAGGAAATCCCCAAACAGAAGGGGTGGGAAATGCGGAATGCATTCCCAAAAACACGAGAAAAGAAAGAAAAGTAATTTGATTCAAAAAGCCCACAAACATTCTTCTGACAAATGGAGATACACTCTTTGTGTAAATATCTAGGAATATATTTTTACAATTTAAAGGAGTTCCTTCTATCTAGAGGGATGCCTGGGTGGCTCAGTCGGTGGTTAAGCCACCGACTCTTGATTTCAGCTCAGGTCATGATCTGAGGGTCATGATATCAAGCCCCATGTTGGGCTCCATGTTGGGCTCCTCGCTGAGCATGGAGCCTGCTTGAGATTCTCTCTCTCTTCTCCTTTTGCCCTCCACCCCTCACTCATGTGCATGCACTCTCACTCTCTCTCTCTTGAAAAATAAAATAAAATAAAATAATAAAATAAAATGAAATAAAGGAGTTCCTTCTATCTAGATTGTGAATATTATGACCCTGAATATTTTAATTACTTGTTAAAACTGTCTTTGCTTTCCTTCAACTATCCAAATTAAGCAGATAAAATTTGCATGTACTTGCACATTAGTAGACCAATTAATTGGTGTGCATGCCCTAATTCTATTAGATTATATGTATAGAAGTTTAGATATGATATTAATGGTATTACACTGTGCTGTTCAGTCCTGTGTAAGTAACTAATTAAAAAAAAATACTAGAGGTTGGTTCCCCAAGATAAAAAAAAAAAAATCTAGAAAGTAATAAAGTAAATTTAAATTTGTTAAAGGGAGGTAGCATATAATTAATTCCCACTTAATATATATTAAGTAGCATTTTCTAAAACAAATTTAAAGCTAACTTTATCCTCAGAGCTTTGAAAACTGCTTTCAATTGGGAAAAGACAATTGAAGATTGATTCATCTTTTTCTTCTCTTACAACTTTATATCACCTTAAGAATGTTGGTGTCAGAGATAAGAATTATGTTATAAAATTCATCAAGATGCAAATATGTGAGCATAAACATGGTCTATAAACATTGACTATATTGTCAAATTATATATATCCAATTTATGAATACCATGTGTGATTTTCCAAATGTGTGTCTATACTTTTAAAGAAGGTTAGAAAAAATTGGTGTTTTCAAAATAAATGCAAGCTGCAAGTCTCCATTTATAGCAGATGTTTTTCTGACTTGACTATCTGGATTCGACACTTTCTTGATTAACCAAAGTCCTTGGTTATTAGTTCAATTTCTGTCTAGAAAGCTTAAAACGTAGTTCCTACATCTCTGACTCCCTCCTAATCCTGCCGTTGCGTTGTGTTCACCATAGGTATTGTAGAAAAACAGGGAACAGAATTTTGAGAGAAAATTAGATCAGATGAGTGTGTAGATTTTTTTTTCATGTTACCTAGGGATACATATTAATGATTATTGACTAAAAAATACATATTAAAAATAACAAAAAGATAAATCAGCCTAATGTCATGTTGTGATCACAAGAATTCATTCTGCACATGTCTTACACTTACTGATGTGCTGTAAATAAATTATCTTACTTGATCCAAACATCAATCTGTCTTACAGTTAATTAAACTAATGTTCAAGAAAATAAGTAAGTTGCCTAAAATCACGTAGTGAATTACAGAGTTTGAAGGAAAACTCAGGCATGTCTATAATCCTATTATTTTTAACCACTACATATTCTTTAAAGAAAATTTTTATTTTAATTATAATAAATATCCATACAAACTGATTTTATCGCTAATAAAGCAAGATTTCAGACTTCACTTCTAAATTTTGCATGTTCTGGAAAGATATCAGGCTTTTAACAAATTTGAAAGATGACCTTATCATTTCAGTGCTGTTAATGTTCCCAGCAAAGAGAAATAAAATGTGGAATTTCAGGATGTTCGTTATCCCAACATAGAATTTACTCTGTATTTTGAATTTGAATGAATATAGCCATTCATCCTGCACTCTTTCTTCATATTAAATTGGCATTAATAAAGGCTTCCTTTTCAAGCAGAATATCTTTAAAAATTGAGTGTTTCGTTACTTTGAGTAAAGTGAATATGTCAGCCTCCTACCTCAAGTTGTTTTGAGGCCAAGCAGAAGTAACTACTTCAGTTCAAAACAGGAAAAGAGGAGGTAAGAAAGAAAAACATATGATCTAAAGAAGAATGAGTGAGAACTAGACTGCCATGTTTACTAGGAGGAGTTTGCAGGTAGCCAGATTCATGGCATCAGGAAAGATGTACAGTTTAGTAGAAAGAGAAGGGTTTCGAAGCTTGAAGTCCTGAGTTAGCATCCCAGAATGACAATGAGTAATGATATGAGCACAAAGGAGCCACATAGACTCTGGCCACGTCTGCATCCTTATCTGTACCATGGTCCTAATAACAATGCCCGCCATGTACTTAATTTAAAAGGCTATACTGAGAAGCAAAACAGAAAACATATAGAAAAGACTCTGTAGATGTAAATGTATATAAATATTAATTTTGATCTTTTAACCCCAACTGGTGATTATCACAGTAGTTGTTCATTATGATTAAGCCCATGACCTGAGTCTATAACTTCAGCTCAGTTTTTTCATGGTCAAGACAAAGTGAAATTAAAAACATAAACTAAAAATATTTGACCTTCCCTAGATAATCTATCTTCTGCTAATATTACAGTTGCATCCCCAGTGCAGCCGAATAATATAGTCATTCATATAGATCAAAGAGTTCAGTTTTTAGTGAAGTCTCTTAAATAGGTTTTGTTAAGTTTAACATTTTCAATGGGAATAAAAAAATATTTTTTTAATCATTAAGAGACAAATCCTGTACTGCAAGAAAAAAATACAAAGCATTAAGAAAGCACATTTCACTTTGTCCTTTAACCTAGAAAGATACATAGTCATTCATGAATGGATATAGATTGTCTGTACTTTGCTGAACACCATGCCAAGCACAAGTCTGTAAAGGGATTAAGACTTGTGGTCTTATAAGGTGATATAGGTCTAATAAGGTGGTAAGTCACATGACCAACCACTACATAAGGTAGTACATGTATAGCAGAAATGGGCCCTACTTCATTGGAACTATTAAAGGGAATATATAGCTCCATTTTGAATTACCTCTTCATCATGGCAATATTTTATATGAGTGTGGAAGGATAATTTTCGTAAGCCCAAAAGAACATTCTAGAAAGGAACAACATAATCAAAAGCATCAAGGTGTGTGATTAAAAGGCACAGTTTAGGAATGGTCAGGCCATTTGACACAACAGCTAAATAGGGTAGAGTAGCAAGAAATTAGGCTTACTTGAAGTGAAGACAGGTTTAAACAAAGTTCAGCCCTGTGTAGCATGCTAAAGAATTCAAAATTTTATTCCTTGGGTTATAGAAAGCTACGGAAGAACTTGAAATGAAGGGCAGATATCATTAGTTTTGTTGTTTTTGTTTGTTTCCTTTTTTTTAGTAGTCATACCAGTAGCTCCATAGAGTCCACAGGGCCCAAATAAAATATTAAAAGAGTTCCTATGTACTGATAATATTATCGTGATTCTGCCATATGTAAAAAGTAAAAACAACATGAAATTGTAAAAATCAATGTGCAGAAATCTGACCATGTTCTGATATTTCCCATGTTGATTATTTCAATATTGTTTTGAAATGTTAACTATGAAATCATCTCAATTATTTCCTCATCTTCCCATACGCTAGCATTTAGCCCAGTACAGAAAGAATGCATGAGGGTGAGCTAAGGTTACAGGAAGAGACACGTTAGACATCCACTGCAGGAGTCCAGAAGTGAGATGACGGAGTCACAGATGCTTGGCTTTGTCTGTGGGCCTGGACAGAGATGGGTAGATTAAACAAATTTAAGAGGTGTTTCAATATGGTTTGAATAAATGAATCCATAGAGCAAATAAAATCCATAAAACCAAGGAAATGATTATTGATGGTTGATGGAGAGAGAAAAAGACTAGTCAGCATTGGATTTACCACATTTACCAGGTTTCTAGACTGGCAGTTAAGACCACAGTCATTGTTACTAGTCTAGGGAGGGTGTAAAAATGAATTTCAAAATAGCATAATGCCAAAATGCTGCTGTTGCAAACCAACCAAACCACTAGGTGGTTAGTCTCTCCTTCTTGCTGTCTACTGAAGAAAAAGAAGAAAGGGAAAGCCACAAGAAACAGAATGCTGAAATCCTCACTGTGAATTGAACAACAATATAATCCTAAAGCCCAAGGTCACATTGTAATCCACTTATGTGGACAATATTCAGGATTTGGGGGCACTAATCCAATTGACCACTGAATTCCATAGGCTTAGTACAAAGGTCACACTTATCGTGTTTTCGGTGTAGATATGACTCTTTTCCAGACTCTTGCACCAAAAAACTTTTAAAAATGTTAAAATAAAATAAAATAGAGCATTGTGGCTGCATAAAATGTCTCTTGACCACCCCCCCCCCCGCCGGCCCCCAACCACCAACAACCAAAATTTGGCATCCATCCATGGACAGAGTGCCTTTGTGGGAGCTTTGGGATCTAGCACCATATGCCAAGGGACCTGAGAATTTTTACCACCTATGTGTTCAGTAATAAGTAGGCAGATCTTGGTCCAGCTATGGACCCTGAAGTGGCCGGTAAACCAATTTCATTCCTTTCCCACCGTGGTCTGGGAGCTCCTGGACAATACTGTCTTAAACAGTCACTCACTTCCTTTTGGAAGTCAATGTTTCCAGAAGAGAAGTTCCAGCACTCCACTAGAGAAAAACGAACAAACACACAAGTTTGGAAGCAGTGAAGTGGGTAAAAGAAACAGCGTGACTTTACCTGCATCATGCTTCCTCAAGGCAGCCCAGCTTAGGGCTAAGAGAGATATTCTTAGCCATGATTTCTCCTTTGGGGGAAGAGGGAGTGTGTGAGTGAGCTTCCCCAGGTTGTGGCTGTGCAGGATGCAAGCAAAAGGGTTTACTACTCACTCACCTCATCCAGAGTACTGAAGCATGAGCTAATTAACTGGGGGGCAGGAAGAGGCTGGGAGAGCAGCAGATAAAACTCTCAGTAAGCATTCAAAGGATGTGGATTCTACTCTCTGCCTTGCAGACTCCATCAAGAAGCCTGTCAGTAAGCTACTGGCAACACCCGACATGCAGATCCCCCCGCTGGCTCACGGGCACCCTGAGGACTCTGTGCACTTCACCCACATCCCCACCCCCACCACCTTGTGGCTGGCTCTCTGTAAGTGCTTCTGATGGGGGGCAAGAGCAAGCTTCAGCAAACTGCTAGTAAGCATGCAGAGAAAGCTGGCCTGTGGGCGAGAGAGAGACCACAATCTTGAGCGTTAGCACCATGTTTGGAAAAACAAAGCAGAAACTGTCAGCACTCGGCCTGGAGTGTTGCAGGATCCAGAGAAAGCAAGCAAGCTCAAGAATTCTCCCACAAGAAGAGCAAGAAACATGGAGCAAGTGTACCCATGGAAAGTCTGAGATAGCATCCAAATTTCTAGCCCATCTAGACATTATCTCTCTCCTGAAGGCAGTTGGTAAAGACTGCAGGAGGTGACTACTACTTCAAATGTGAGGGCAGCAACTCAAATCTTCAAGGAACATGAAAAATCAAGATTCATGACACCACAGGAGAATCGCAATAGTCTTCCAGTAATTGAATCCAAAGATAGGGAGATCTGTGATCTAGCTGATAAAGAATTCAAAATAGCTGCTTTATGGAAACTCAATGAGCCACAAGCAGAAAGACAAGTCAATGAAATCAGCAAAGGAATACACAAATAAAAGAAGTTTAACCAAGAGATAGAAATCATAAAAAAAAAGAGCCAAAAGAAATTGTGGTGCTGAAGAACACAATGAATTAAATGAAAAAGAAATGCAATAGAAAGCAATAACATCAGACTTGATCAGGCAGAAGAAAGAATCCGTGTGATTGAAGACAAGAACTTCAAAATTATCCAGTAAAAGAAGAACAAAGAAAAAGGAATAACGAAGAGTGAAGAAAGTCAATGTGAGCTATGGATGGAGCCATCAAGAGAATCATTTTGTGAGTTATTGGAGTCCCAGAAGGAGAAGAGAGGCAGAAGAAGGCAGAAAACTTATTTAAAGAAATTATAGTGGACAACTTCCCAAATCTGGGGAGAGATTCAGATATCCAGGTTCATGAAACTCCTATGTCACCAAACAAAATCAACTTAAAGAGATCTCCTCTAAGACACATTAAAATAAAACTGTCAAAATCAAAGCCAGAGAATCTTAAAAGCAACCAGAGGGAAAAAGATGCTTGTAATGTATAGGAGAAACTCCATAACATAAATTTCTCAACAGAACCCTTACTGGCCAGAAGAAAATAGGATGATATACTCAAAATGCTGAAAGGAAGAAAACTGCCAACGAATGCTCGACACAGTAAAGCTTTCCTTCAAAAATGAAGGAGAGATGAAGACTTTCCCAGGCAAAAAAAAAAAAAAAAAAAAGAGCTGAGGGATTTTATGACCACTAGATCTGCCTCACATGAAATGCTGAAAGAAGTCCTTAAAGTTGAAATGAAAAGATACAAATTAGTCACATGAAAACATATGAAAATATATAACACACTGGTAAACATAAGTATATAGTCAAATTCAGAATAATATTGTTATTTGTGGAGTGTTAACCCCTGAACTCTAAAACAAAGGTTAAAGGACAAGAGTATTAAAAATAACTATAGCTATAATAATTTGTTAATGAATATATAATTTAAAAAGAGGCAAATCATGACGTAAAAAACATAAAGGGGGGGAAGAAAAGGTAGAGATTTTGCATGTGATCAAGGTTAAATTGTTGTCAGCATAAAACAGACCGTTATGTCTATAAGATGTTTTATGTAATCACAAAGCAACAACTTAGAGTAGTTTTACAAAAGATGAAGACAAGGGAACCAAAGCCACCGAAATGTAAATCATCAACTCACAAAGGAAGTCAGCGAGAGAGGAAGCTAGCAACAAGGGAACCAGAAAACAGCCAGAAAACAATTAGTGAGATGTTATCTTTCCCTATCAATAACGACTCTACATGTAAATGGATAGAATTCTCCAATCAAAAGACATGGAGTAGTTACATGGATTAGAAAACAAAACCCAACTCTACGCTGCCTACAAGAGATGCGCGTCAGCTTTCCACATACTCAAAGGCTCAATACAAAGGGATGGAAGAATATATTCTATGTAAGTGGAAACCAAAAGAGAACAGGGATGGTCATAACACACAAAATATATTTTCAGCCCAAAGAGTAATAAGACACAAAGAATGTCATTATATAATAAAAAGGGGTCAGTTCATCAAGAAGGTGTAACAATCGTAAATATATATCACTCGACATCAGAGCACCTAAATATATTAAGCAAATGCTAACAGATCTGAAGGGAGAAATAGACAGTAATATAATATTAACAGGGGGCTTTCAACAATGGATAGATCCCCACTTTCAACAGTGGATAGACAGATACCCCACTTTCAACAATGGATAGATCATCTAGACAGAATATCAACAAGAAAACATTAGACCTGAATGCTACTTCAGAGCAGTGGACCCAACAGACACACACAGATCGTTCCATCCAGCAGCAACAGAATACACACTCTTCTCCAGCACAAATGGAGCATTCTACAGGAGAGATCGCATGATAGGCATAAAGCAAGTTTTAGAAAATTTAAGAAGATTGAAATAATACCAACTATCTTTTTTGATCACAGTGGTAGTGTGAAATCACTACCAAGAGGAAAGCTGCAAAATTCAGAAATATGTGGCAATTAATACGCTCCTGAACAACCAATGGGTCAAGGAAGAAATCAAAAGGTAAATCAAAAATATCTTGAAACAAACAAAAATGGAAACACAACATACCAAAACCTATGGAATGCTTCGGAAGCAGATCCCAGAGGGAAGTTTATAGTGATAAATGCCTACAATGAGAAAAAGAGACAAATCTCAAATAAACATCTTAACTTTATACCGCAAGGAACTAGAAAAAGAAGTGCAAACTGTGACCCAGCTTAGCAGAAGGAAGGAAATCACAAAGATCAGAGCAGAAATAAATGGAATAGAGACCAAAAAAACCCCAAAAAACAAAAACAAAAACAAAAAACCAATAGAAAAAATCAACACAACTGAGCTGGTTATTTGAAAAGATAGAATTGAAAAAACCGTTAGCTAGACTAAGTAAGAGAGAAGACTCAAGAAAGTAAAATCAGGAATGAAAGAGGAGATATTACAACTGAGAGCACAGAATTACAAAACATCGTAAGAGACTGCTATGAACAATTATTTTTTTAAAAGATTTTATGTATTTATTTGACAGAGAGAGAGCACAAGCAGAGGGATCAGCAGGCAGAGGGAGAGGGAGAAGCAGGCTCCCCGTGGAGCAGGAAGCCTGATGCAGGGCTTGATCCCAGGACCCTGGGGTCATGACCTGAGCTGAAGGCAGGCACTCAAGTGACCGAGCCACCCAGTCACCCTACTATGAACAATTATATGACAAAAAATTGAATAACCTAGAAGAAACATACAGCCTAGGGGCTTGAGGAAATGGGAGATTTGGGTCAAAATGTACAAATTTCCAATTATAAGATTAATTAGTTATGGGGATGTAAGGTACAATATGGTAATTATAGTAAATAACATTATTATTATTATTATGGTAATTATAGTAAATAACATTATTATTATTACTATTATTATTATATTAGTAGTAGTAGTAGTAGTATATACTGGGCAGTTGCTAACAGAGTAGATCTTAAACATTCTCACCCCTAAAAGGAAACAGTGATTACGTGACAGGATAGAAGTGTTAGCTAACACTTTGCTGGGAATCATTCTGCAATATGTAAGCGCATCAAATCAACAGGTGGTACACTTTAAGCTCGTACAGTGTTACATGGCTACTATAGCTTAATAAAGCTAGAAAAAAATGAAATGAGATAAAATAAAATGGTTTGCATAAAGTCCTGCACTGAATGACCAAAAAAAGCACAGTTGTGTGACTATTTCACTGTATTTTCATGTTTCTAGGGTGGTTTAGCACTTACTGTGATTATGTTTTATCTAATAATGGATTATTAAAATTGTGGCATGGCCCTTTAAGGGACATGTTAGGTTAGAAAATAACTGATTTTTAGGGTAGAAAGAGATATCATACTAAAATTGGAAAGGGTCCCTGAAAGAAAATCCAACAGTATCAAAGAGACAATAGACTACTCTGATTCCAGTAGAAAAAAAAATCTATTCCTCCTAGTAGCCGTAATGGAACCTTCACTGCCTTGAAAGGAAATCTGAACATCAAAGCCTAAATGGCACTGAGATTGCTCTTAGAATCATGTCAGAAGGTGATGGGGAGTTAACTGATAACAACCTACAGACTTGCTTGATGGACGGGGACACAGCGGCATAAACCAGACCCAGAATGGACACACACAGCACCAGGAAAAGAAACAGTCTTAGAATATTCATATCTGCGTACTTTGCTGCTGTAAGTAAAATAAAATTGTAATAAAAGAGACATCACAATGATTTCGGCTATATTTTACCCTATTATGTGTTTATTAAAATGAAAAGGGCATAGGCAGGTCCGTCTTCACCTCAACCTTTCACAATTGTGTGAGAAACACTTTAACTGTTTCTGTTAGTGGAAAATATTCTCTTCTTCTTTAATTTACTTTATTTCCGCAAAACTATTCATATGGATCGCAAATAGGTCAAGCTCTTCAATCAGAGCTACCTAAAATTATTAGCGCGTGTTAATACACCATGTCATCAACGTCAGTAAGTTCTGGTAAATTTTTAGCTGGGTTTGGAAAACCTTAGTTAAGAATAACTTCAAGTTTCTAAGGAAATATACACTGAGGCATAATACCATGTTGTATAATTCCCAAACACTTCTAGCTTGCTTTTCTTGAAACATCCTTTCACTCATCAGCTGGTTTCAAAACTTAGTGACTTTGGGCATCCAAGATAGATTAAAGTTACAAGATGTTTAACTTCTCATTATACCACAAATGATGGGCCCCAAGTCATATATTTTCTTCTAAGGTTATAAATATTTATTTCTCTATCTCTTCTTTTGTCCCTCTTTTCCTCCCCCTTTTCTTTTTCTAACCTAAGAACTGGAATTAAACAGATTCAAACAGATACCTGGTATTGTAGTAAAATCATAGTAATCAAGAAATGTTATAGATTTCAGGAATGATAATAATACACATTATGATTTATTTAGGCCATGGAAATGGCTGCACGATTGTTAGTTTATAATGTGCTTGTGCCTTTTTTTTAGATTAATAAAGTAAAGAGAATCTATTTCCGTAAAAAACAGAGTATATAAGTTTCCCAGATTCACTCTTGAACAAAGATATTCTTTTGATTAAATAAGAAATTCCTTTAATATATGTAGTTGATATTAGATCGGTAAAGGGGACATGTATTTTGGTTAAGAAATCTCTTTAGTATCACCAGTTTCCCTCCTGCTTAATGGTATGTGTGAGTAATAAGAATAAGTGAGAATGGAGATGCAGGCTTTTCATTTTCTTGGAACAGAAATCACGGCCCACATGGAGCTTACACCTTTGACCTTGGCTTCAACAACACCATGATCTCAGCAATTTGTCTACCGTCCCCGCCTTTTGACCTCATGCTTATGAGCTACATTAGATCAGAGAATGCCAGGGTCAACAATTAATATTTTAAAATTACAACCACATATGAACCTACGGGCTTGCATTTTCTGCAATACTGCTGTCTAGTGCTATTTTATTTTTAAAATAAAAAAGGAGCAAATATATTATATGATTTGCTAACCAATATGATTCCAAATAGGCAAATATTGTTAACATCTCCGTACACTAGCTAATTGGATTCTATAGGCCTGGTTACAAACCAAAGCCAATTCTAGCTTTCCCTTCCTAGCTTTATTTGAGCCATACCTGATTGATCATGGATAAATATTAAAAATCAATGAATGTAACTGGTTGACTCAATGCTATACATATCTATCTCTCTTTTGACAAAGCTCAAAATTTTGTGAAGCGATCTGAGAGTTCAAAATCAAGGCATATTGCACCTTGAAAGCTCTCCCCATTGTTTACACGATTTATAACAGCCACCCCTACGGCTGCGTAACACAATTCTGCCTTCAGGTCAGAATGGATGGGGCCCCGGAAATATGTCATTCATTGCAATTAGGACTTCAGCTTCATCTTGCACATCTCTCAATGGAGACAGTGTAAACGTGGAGTTATTAAATACCCACTTTGTATCATATGAATGAGAAACAAAGGGAACTGGTTTGCAACTAGGAATGAGGAACCCAGCAACTGCCCAAGGGCAAGACTAATGGGGATGACAGCACAGTGCTCCTTCCCAGACGTTCTTCAGCATGAGCCCCATTGCCACCGGTAGGTTCCAAAAGACACACTTGCACCCTTGTACTAAATTTGACTTTCCTTAGAATAATTTTCTTTTAGCAAAAATCAAAGAAGCCCTAAGAACTATAATCGGGACCCAGAAAGTCTCAAATCAAGGATGGTTAATTGGTTCATAATCCCCAAAGAGTCTGGCCAAAAATTTCTTGCAGAAGGAACAGTCAATTTCACTTAAATGTTTTCCTTGTGTATATAATATTAATCAATTTTCATAAAGAGACAGTAGAAAAAAAATCTCTAGTAAGCTTGCTGTCTCTTATACAATAACCCCCCAAAATAACTATACCATTTGAAGAGGGGAAAGCCATATATAATGTTAATAGTTTACCCAAAAACATGTCATTCTGCATGTCAGGCAGGTGGCATTAATTTCTTACAATAAGTGGATTAAAGTGAAATTTAGGGACGCCTGGGTGGCTCAGTCAATTAAGCCTCTGCCTTCGTCTCAGGTCATGATCTCAGGGTCCTGGGATGGAGTCCAGCATCGGGCTCCTTGCTCTGCGAGAAGCCTGCTTCTCCCTCTGCCTGCTGCTCTCCCCACTTGTGCTCTCTCTCTCTGACAAAGAAATAAATAAAATCTTTAAAAAAATTTTTTAAATGAAATTTAATTTGATTCTTGTTCATTTGGGAGAAAACAAGGTAGTGCCCACCTTGAGACAGAGGCACATATGGAGATAAACACAGGCAGTGAGAAAAGGGGCCAGAAGAAGGCACATTGCCAAATATCATGACTTTTAATCTGTTTACCAATTGCATCCTAGATACCTCTAAAGGCCTTTACTTTTTACCTCTGAGTTTTTAGGCTACAGCAAAAATATAAATATGTATAAAGAGTGATAAATGATTCAACTAGGATTTATTCTGTTGGCTAGGAGAGCCAAAGGCAATTTCATATTTGCATTTTTATCATCATCTCTCAAAATAAGATTATAGAAATTGTAAATTATCCAGTTGTTTTTCAAAACTTTTTTTGGCGTCAAATTTTGAATTAAAATTTATATTTGAAATAATTAGTCATGTTATGGGAAAAAATTACTCTTTTTAACCTATGGGATTTGGTGGAAACTTTAAATTTCTGTTTTTATAATACTTTCCAAAGACTATTGACCATGTAATCAATATTTTAATTTCTAAATTCGAGTCTGGTGGTTCATTAATGTTAATATTTTAAAAAATACAAAGTGATTCAATGAGGCAAGGTAAGTATACTGGTTCATACATCTAGCAGAAATGGATCAAACCTCCAATAACCAGAAAATTCAGATAGATTGTCTTGTTCCTTAAATTACACTGAATAACTGAGGTGTACTTTTATTTTAATATTTGCACATATTCATTAAATGCTAATAGATAACATATCTGTGATTTTCAGTCATTGCTAATTCCATTATATTATGGGGCAACGTAGTTTCGAAATCATTACAAACAGAAATCTTGATAATGCTAAGTGAAATAAGTCAAGCAGAGGAAGACAATTATCATATGATTTCTCTCATCTATGGAACATAAGAACTAGGAAGATCGGTAGGGGAAGAAAGGGATAAAGAAGGGGGGGTAATCAGAAGGGGAAATGAAGCATGAGAGACTATGGACTCTGAGAAACAAACTGAGGGCTTCAGAGGGGAGGGGGGTGGGGGAATGGGATAGACTGGTGATGGGTAGTAAGGAGGGCACGTGTTGCATGGTGCACTGGGTGTTATACGCAACTAATGAATCATCGAACTTTATATCAGAAACCAGGGATGTACTGTATGGTGACTAACATAATATAATAAAAAAAAAAAAAAAGAAATCTTGACCTTTTGAACTGGGGTTTGAAAATAGTAGAAAGAGAGTTAGAAAGATGTTATCAATCCTTAGATGTTGGCTCCAGGAAATTACATTTCAGCTGCTCACTCACTTTTATTTTTATAAACAAAAAGAAATGGTTATTGCCAGTATAATTATGGGATGCACTTCAGAGACTGATATTATTACACAGTGGATAAGCCACTACATAAATCAGAACTTTAGAAACAGGCAAATTTGACATGTTGCTTCAAGAGCACTTATGGGCATAGTGCCCTCTCAGTGTGAATGACTAACCTCCATGATTGTTAATAATATTTTCTCATATAGGCAGCTCAGAGAAGGAAACCATTTTCCTTTTATTGGTTGCCATTTCCATGTTTCTCAGTGAGTGCCGGCTCTTTGCAGATCGAACTAAAAATACTGATTTAAATGTATACTAAAGCTCCCCATAAGATGTTGAGCTACTTAAGACTAACTGTTACTAGTTTTTAATACTAGAACAAAGATGATGCCCCATGTTGAGACGTTCATAAGTTATCATTTAATCGCCCTTCATGTAAATGGCATCCCCCCCCCTTTTTTTTTTTTTTTTTTTTGTATTCTGGAAGAGTATCTTATGAGGTCGCAAAAAATTTTTTTGCTGTATCTTTTATAAAAAAGCAAACTTCAATTTTTAAGTGCCTGGTGACATGAAAAACCAAAAAAAAAAAAAAAAAGGATCTATCACCCCCCACTCAAAAGGTCTTAGGACCTAAGGATTTAGAAGAAATGAGATTAGGAGATTGGTAATGTCAAACCCATCCCTACTGGACATCAAGTCACCTCAATGTATCATTACACATAATTCAACATGGAGACAGACAACTGAGAGAAGTTTGACGATTGTTGTACTGGGGACAGAGATTGCTTATTGCTTCTTGTAATTGAAAAGAATTATTTCGTCAAGTCAAAATCAGTATTAATGACAGGAAGTCTGAAAGTTAGAAAGACAAAATGGACACTCACTGGAGTGATGGAGAAATGTCGGTGTTTGCCAAGACTGGAGAGTATTTTTAACGATAAAGAAAAAGTAGATTTTAGGTAACTTACCACTATCAAAATCATGTCAAATGAAGAACACGAAAGGCAAACATGAAGTATTGAAGGAGGAAGGAGTGGGTAAAAATACAAGTACCAGAAATAAGTATGGGAGGAGAGATTACACTCTGTACCCACAGAGCAGTTTCTTGGTTATAAAAATAAAGACTAAAATATCTTCAGCTTATTTCTGCCTAAGTCTCAATGTACTGAACTAGGACACAGAAATATTAATAATCATCCCTATTTCATAGCATTATTCTCAGTATTAAATGAATTAATATAGATGAAATGCTTTGAACAATACCTTGAATATATAGTAACAACTCAATAAATGTTGGCTTTTACTATTTCGATAATGAAAAAGAGTTTGAAAGTGGTCACTTTCCAAGTGATGTGTCCCTCCTCCTCATATCAGAAAGAGATTACATATTATATAACTCTTCCCAAAGTATATATAACTCAACATTTTTGTGAAGAAGGGCTCCTTTCTCTTTCACTAGTAGGTCAGGTAGATGTCAATATCACATGAACTTCACAATTAAATATTTGTCTTTAAAAGTGTCTCTGTAAGTGGTGGGGAATAATGTGTCACTTCACTCTATTCCTCAAACCTCCTGTAGAAGCCTATTGAGAAAAATTTTGAAAAATAACTTAAGAAAAATGATGCTTTGTATACAAAAATATAAATTATAGTCCGGTTTTCTTTTCTTCAGAAACGGTGACATCAAAAGACAATGGAACAACATTCTCTAAACTGCCAAAAAATAAAATCTAACAACTCAAAATTCTATACCTAGTTAAAATATTCTTTAAAAATGAAAGTTAACATTCTAAGATAAACAAAAATTGGCATATTCTTTTCCATCCCACAGGCACTACACTGTGTGCTAAATGGAGTTCTTTAGGCTAATGTAAAAACACCTTATGGCAGCTCAGATCTACTGGATGAAACGAAGAGCACTGGAAATGATACCTGTAGGTAAATGGAGAAGAGTTTATATTTTTCTTCTCCTAGCATAAAGAAACATTATTTCCTCAGAAGATAATTGAAATGCTCTAATGATGGAGTTTATAATATATTTAGACTTAATACATATGAAAACATTAGGACAGAAAATGAGGATGGTAAATGAAACTATACAGTAACAATGTTCTTATATTTTAGATGACCTAGTACAATATTAACTATAAGTAGACTGATAATTTAAAGATACGTACTTATAATTGCTAGAGTAACTCCTAAAAACAATAGGGAAATGGCATACTAATAAAAAATATTTAATTGGCTCAAAAGGAAGAGGAGATAAAAGATAAATTGACTATAGATGAGAGGGATAAAAATAAAATAACGCAATGGTAGACAAATAAAACCAAGTCAATGTTAGCATTGACTATAAGTGGAACAAATCCTTTGTTTAAAAGGCAATGAATGTCAGGGGAAAAAAAAAAAAGGAAGGCCCCAATTTTTGCTGTATAGAAGAGATGCACTTTAAATATAGACTTTGGGGCGCCTGGGTGACTCGGTTGAGCATCTGACTCTTGATTTTGTCTCAGCTCATGATCTTGGGGTCCTAGCATCAAGCCCCTGCACTCCGCAGGGAGTCTGCTTGTGATTGTCTCCCACTGCCCCTCTCCCCACCCATGTGTTCTCTCTCTCCTTCTCTCTCATAAATAAATAAATCCTTAAAAATAAATAAATAAATAAAGACTTAAAGGCAAAAAGTAGCACAGACAAGAGGAAGATTCGAGTATGATGGAATGGTTAATTTATCAAAAAGACATACAATCTTCAATACATATGTACGTACCTACACAACTGCAAAATACAAAAGCAAAAGTTGATGAAACTAAAAAGAAGAATAGATAAATCAAAAGTAAGAGTCGGAGATTTTAACACTCCTCTCTCGGTAACAGAAGAAATATATGAAAGATCCAGTACTGATATAAAGAATTGCACAACACTATCCAACAACTTGACCTAATTGACATTTATGGAATAGTCAACAACTGTCCAATACATACATATTCCTTAAAAGTGTACATGAAATGTTCAAGAAGGTAAATCATAAAACAAGTCTCAATAAATTTCGAAAGATTAAAACATTACAGATTAGGAGTTCTGGCCACAATAAAACTAAAGTAGAAGTAAATAATAAGATATTTTAAAACTCCAAATATTGGAAATTAAACAACAAACTTCTAAATAACCCGTGTCTAAGAAATCATGAGAGAAATTAGACATTACAGCAAACTAAGAGATAATGAAAATACTTGTCAAAATTTGTGGCAGACAACTAAAACAGTGTTTAGAAAGAAACGAATAACTTCAAATGTTTATATTATAAAAGAACGGTTGAAATTATTTACATTTCCACCTTAATAAAAAGTCAAACAAATTAAATCCAAAGTAAGTGAAAGAAAGGAACAAATAAAAGTAAGACCAGAAATTACTGAGCTGGGAAAAAGATAGAAAGAAATACAGAATATGAAAACAGTTAATAAAGCCAAAATTTGGCTCTTTGAATGGATCGACAAATTGACAAGCATCTAGCATGACTGAATAATAAGAAAACAACTACCAATATCAGGATTGAAAGGAGTTGTATTAGTCAGAATTGTACAAAGAAACAGAACCAACAGGATACTTATCTTGTTTGTTTATTATGAGAAAATGGCTCATGCAGTTACGGATACTAGCAAGTACAAAATGTGCAGGCTGGGGCTGGCAGCCTGGAGAGTCAGGAGAGCCAATGTTCTTGTTCAAGACCAAAGGCAGTTTGCTGTAGAAGTATGAAGAGCTGATATTGTAGATGAAATCCAAAGTCATCTGCTGGAGAATTCTCTTTTGCTCAGGGAACACTAGTCTATTTGCTTTATTCAAGCCTTCAACTGATTAGATGAGGCCCACCAACATTATGGAACTCCACCTGTTTTACTCAAAGTCCGCTGATTTCAATGTTAATATCATCCAAAATTATGTTTTGGAAACACCCTCACAGGAGCATGCAGGATAATATTTGACCAAATAAATGGACACCACGTGGCCCAGCCAAATCGACACATAAAATTAACCATCACAAGTGTGATACTGCTATAGATTTTACAGATTTAAAAGGATAAGAAGAAAATACTACTATAAACTTTATGTACTTATATTTGATAATTTAGATGAAAAAGATGAATTATTTGAAAATGTTACTTATCAAAGCTGCCATAAGATAAAAGGAAAACACTGTATATTCTTTTATTTATTAAGAAAACTGAATTCATAATCAAAACCTTCCTTCACTGAATATGTCATATCTAGATGCCTTCACCTGTGATTTCTTTTTTTTTTTTCCCAAAGATTTATTCATTTGTTTGAGAGAGGGAGAGAGAGCAAGTGAGGGTGGGGAGGGGCAGAGGGACAGGGAGAGAGAAATTTTAGCAGACTCTTTGCTGAGCTCAGAGCCCAACACGGGGCCTGATCCCATGACCCCGAGATCATGACCTGAGCTGAAACCAAGAGTCCAACACTTAACAGACTGAGCCACCCAAGGGCCCCCACTTGTGATTTCCATCAAAGAAACACTTAGGAAACAATACAAACCTGACACGACTATTTCCAAAAATAGAAGAACGAATACGTCGAAACTCATTTTCTGAGGTCAACATAATCCTGATGCCAAAACCTTGCAAAGACATTATAAGAAAACTACAGACTGCTATCACTCATGACCATCGTCATAAAAACCCTTAAGAAAATAATAGCAAAGCAAGTCTCCAGTATATTAAAAGGATAATACTCCAGGAAGACTTAGGATTAATCCCAGAATTGGTTTAATATTTGAAAATCAATCAATGTAATTCACTACATTATTAGAACAAAAGAGAATAATTATATAGTCACCTCAATAGATGCAGAAAAAGAATTTAATGAAATTTTAAAATTCTATACTCATTCATGCTTTTAAAAAAATTCTTAGCAAACTAGAAATTGAAGGAAACTTCCCTAATGCAAATAAAGTCTTCTTAGATGCAGAAAGCAATAAGCACAAAAGAAAAAAAATGACAAATTAGAGGGTTTCTTCAAAACTAAAGCCTTCTATGAATAGGCACACTTCAGCCTTGAAGAAAATATTGTCCAAAAAAATCTATGGACAAAGAACTTGTATACAAAATATTTAACTCTCAGAACTCAATAACTGAATGACCAAAAAAAAAAAAAAAAAAATCAAAACACCTAGCAGGAAGACCTCTAACAAATCCAAGAAAGATCATTATGAGACGAGGTAGTTTCTTCCACGTAGCAGACAACGTCCTCCTTTATTCACTTGTGCATCTATTTAATAAAAATTCAGTGAGGCCCTGGGAACACAAAAGGGAAGAGCACCTAGCGTTGCTGGTGATCGCTGGCAACATCAAAGGGAGCGAAAGGCGGGAGTGAAATGCCAGGACCACACCAGAAAATGGGCAGTGACGAGGGGCTTTTATAAGCACCAATAGAAGGGAAGTCGAGAGCGCTGCAGAAGCAAATGGGAGGGCTAGCACGCGCTCTCCGGCCATCGGCAAAGTTATCCGAGGGGGAAACATCAAAGCCAAGGCCTGAAGGACAGCAAAAGTTGGTAAGAGGAAGCGAAGGTGCGGGGAGGCGGGAGGAGGAGACGCGGTGCAACGGGGAGATTTTGGACAGATGGAACGAAATGAGCAAAGGGCAGAAAAAACATGGCACATTTGGCAAACAAAATAGCTGCGCCTGGGCATTCACATGGGGTCTGTCAGCGAGCCTGCTCCTTGGAACACCCGGGTGGGCGGAAGAGGCCGAGGGAGCGGTGAGGCTGGCCCTCACTTAGCAGAGGGAATGAAGAAGTTCCTGATTTGGAGAGACGCTACCCGCTAGTGTCACCAGCACCTGATTTCACCTGCTGGTCACCCTTCGAATGGTTCAAAATTCAATCGAGGAGGCCTTCTTGCCTTCTCTCATAGCACCTCCGCTCTCTTTACAGAGACCTCACGTGGTATTGGAATTGCTCGTTTCCTCAGCAGACGAAGAGTGCCAAAGGCAGGAGTGACAAGTCACTCATCTGTGGTAGCAGCTCCTCGTAGGGAGCCTGGCACACAGCTGGCTGTCACTAGTCAATGCCAGCCTCCTCCCCAGGCCCTATACAGCGTAGAAGTCGGATACACTGCAACCCTGTTCCTCTGACCCGGACCAACAGGCTGATTTTTCAAATTCTCTGTCTTGTTCCCTCTCAATAAACAATCAAAATATCCCAGCAACTCCGAAAGACATCTTTCACAATGCCTTTTGCAATTTGAGTGAACACAGCAGTTCTTTGTCTAACCCTGGGTCCCCATTTTTTTTTTTTCATTCAGAGAATGAGTTCACCGAAGTAGTAGATGCCTGTTGCTGTCAAGCGTTAGAGCCTCAGAGGCAGAAATTAATTGTGAGAATGTTCAGCTCAATTGAGAGCATGCTGCGGTTGCTCGATACTCATTTAAAATATCAACAAAACTTGTTTCTTTGCTTTGACATTTGAACCAGCTATAGAATGTTGGGCAAGAATTTTGATTCCCATACATCTACATGCCAAAGTTGAAAAATAAGGGATCTATTTTCCCCTCAGAATTGTTTCATGCCTGTATCAAAATACCAAGTTACCATGGTGATAGCTTCTCTTGTAAATAGGGCAACTCTACCCCCCTATAGCCAGCCTACCCCCCTGAAGCAAACGTAGCACAAAAGGGAAGCAAAATAAGCCCTGAAAGAGAGGACAAAAGAGCCTGGGGAAAATCCCCACAGTGAAAGAGATAAAGGCCGGTCCAGATAAAAGTCTTGTAAGGTGACAGAATTCCCCTTGCCCGGAGCTCCTCAAGGCCTAAGCGCCAGGCCAGCAGGAGGAGAGGGGTGGGCCCTTGAATACGCCCAGCCCAGCGAGGGCCCCGGAGGGCGGCACAGAGAGGGTGCATTTGCTGAGCGCGGGGGAAGTCGGTGTTAATGAGAACAATGGTAACCCCGTTCACTGAGGGCTCGTTCTGGCCTTCAATGCTCAATCTTCACAGCGCGTTTGCGAGGTCAGTCTCACAGCTATCCCGGAAGTGAGGCAGAGATTCGAACCTGTGCACTTAACCGCCCTCCTGCATGGCCTCAAAAGTAATGAGGAAGCAATTTGAAAAGCTAGAGGAGAGAAAGGGGCCTCATCTATCTTTCGAAAAGCGTGAGGGGGAGAGGAAACAAAATCCGAAGTCAGGATATGACTCTCCGGAGCCATCGGTCGCCCCAAGCTCTGTGGGGGCCCTTGGGATGGACAGCCAGGCAGGACGCCGAGGAGGATGCCGGGAGGAGGGAAGTGAGCGGCAAGTTGGGGAGAAAAGCTGCCGTCAGGGGAAGAGACAAGTCGCTGCCAACTGTTTTCGACAGAAATGGAGGTCTCTGCATATAATTAGTACCTTTTGGTGAAACGCTCCCTTGCTTGTTCCCCACATGTCTCTCAGCTGTGTGTCTTCCTTTAGTGAACTTGTTTACCATTTCGTTTTGATCAAATTTCAACAAATTAGTAGGTTCGGGGGGTTTGGTAACCCTGTGGCTTTTATTGTCATGTACTCCAGCTCTTGAAACAGCCTTCATTTGCGGCTTCCTTCAGGCCGCGGGCTCTGTGAGGAAAGAAAAGAGAAGCTGCAACCTTCTGTGTCGCACCCGTTCTAGAACAAGACGGAGGAACTCAGGGCAGTACCCCACGGTGATAGTGCTGAAGTGACTTCTAGCAAGAGACCTAGCCCAGCAGAAACAGAATGGCTTGTCACAGCTGTGTGCAACCCTCGTCCGACACTGAAGACAGCAGAAGCAGCCCCTTGTGTAAATGTCAACACCAGAACTAATGCGAACCAATGAAGATTGTGCTTCAAAACAGGTTCCTTGGAAGCTTATGTGCTCATTTTAATGAACGTGCCATTTGTGTAAAATCCATTTGAAAGCAATCCTGCCTCATTTTTAGTCTAGAATTCTACTGACCAGATTCATCACCCATTTTGTTTGCTGTCCTGAATTCCACATCACTTTCTTTTCAAAAATCGAATCCGTTGTCAAAGGATTAAGATTCCCTACTGACAATTCTCTGGAATCCCAAGCTCTGAGAGCCATTCCAAAAGAGGAACTCCAGAAATGTTTTGGTCAAGGGTCAGCATCACTGGTAAATATGACCCCCAAGGTGAGTGTTTTGATGTGGTCTGCCCTCACACAGACCTGTGAAATTGCTAGACTTGAAATAGATCAGCTCCTTTCCTTATCAGACGTACCTATTAGCTTATGGCTAACAACTTGGAGTAACGACCTAAACAGTGAAGACAATTTTAAGGAAATTTATGACCAAATGTCTGTATCTTTCTTATTGGAAGAATTTTTTTTTTAATTTGTTTTATTGCAAAGTTTTTAATGCAGAGTTTGCTTTTGGAAACTCTATCTTTAAGGGAAAAAATATCTTACTAAGCAAATTCAGATTTGCATTCATTCGAGCACACTTGTGGAATTAAATACATATTTTTCTACAACAACTGGATGGAGTTCCCCAGAAGGTGATTTCAATTTGTGATGAAAGTAAATCCAATTACTTTGATCAATGAAATTACTAATAGACACTTTCCAAGGACATTCAGAGTGTACGTGCCATTGTTGTGCCCATGGGTCTGCTGCTGGCCATTTTATGCATTTAACTCTGTACAAGCTACCTAAAATGTGTGGATCGTATCCAAACAAAAGTGTTAGCTCTTTGAGGGTAGAGCATTACCTATGATAGTGCTAAACACCTGAGAGAGAGGCTGTTGCTTTCAATGCAATTGGTCACAATAAGCAAAACTACAAGTCAATAACCAGTGCAAGTAATAAAAGTGTAATGAAATGTTTTTCTATTACTACTGTTCCCCGATTGAAAAAATATATAAAACATTTTTGTCTTTTCTACTGTTCCTTGCTACTTGATATAAAGAAATTTGACTGATAATAAGACTCACCCCTGGCAAATTTAGCTGGATCAATATTTGCATGATTTAATTTTATCTTAATTGGGTACCTTGAGACTCACTGCAGGGGGATTTTTCTCGGTTTGTGCCAATAAGTACTCTCTTCCATTTGTTCTTCTTAAAATTGTATCCAAAGGCAAATATTCCAACTGTTTCCCTTTCTCCATTGATACCACACTCAGAACTAAACTGCATTGTTGCCAAGATTTTACTATCCTTAAATGCAAGCCAGCTCACATTAGGGACCTACAGATGGAGGAGTAAGCAAACCTAACACTTCAAATTTTAACATCGGAAGGCCTTTTTGAGAGTATTCTGATTTAATACAATGCAACTTCAAATTGCTACAAAAAGCGCCTTTGCAATGTAAACTTTATATTTCTGCTAGGATCATATATTGTACTTATTACATGTATGGCATTGATTCAAAAGAATCTTCAAATATATAAAAGGTATAAAATAGTCATGTTACAATGAACTCATGTAGTCACACCTATTCTAAGAAAAGGAATATTAAAACTACCCTGGAAGTCCCCTGAGTGCCCCTCCCCAATCCGTTTCCCATCTGTCACCTTCAGATGTAACCACTAGTCTATATTTTATTCTTACCATTCCCTTATGATTCTTAGTAGTGTTACTGAAAATGTTGTAAACTTAAATATATTGTTTTTTAAAACTTTTTATTTGGAAATGATTTCAGGCTTACTGAACTGTTACAAAAATGGTACAGAGAATCCCTGTACAGTATATTCTTCACCCAGCTTCCCCTAAAGTTTCTGTCTTGCAATAGTTAGTGATCAAAGCCAGGAAACTAACATTGGGAAAATGCTATTAACGACAGACCCTTTTGAATCTCACTGAATTTTCTACCAGTGCTTTTTCTGGTCCAGGTTCCAATCCAGGATCTTACCCTACATTTAGGGTTGTTTTAATTTACATATCCCCATTGTGATTGAATTTGAATATTTTCCCATATATTTCGGGATTGTTTTATTTCGTGTGTGTGTATGTGTGCGCACGCGCGCGTGTGTGTGTGTGAATTGTTTATTTGGGTCTTTTTTTTTTTTGAGGCTTTTGAACCTTTGTCCCTCAAATTTTAAAAGTTTTACATATATATATCAAACATTTAGCCATTTGAAGTATATATGTCAAGTATTTTCTCCCACTTTTTCATTTGTACTTTGGCTTTATTTTTTATATGTTGTGTCGCATGAAATTTCAATTTTTATGTGGTCATGTTTAATGTTTTCTTTTATCACCTCTGTATCTTGAGTCATAGTTAGAAAGCCTTCATCTACTCTGAAGTTAAAGAATAACTTAACCCATGTTTTATTCTTGTACTTTTATGGTTTCACTTTTTTACATGTAGATACCTAAACCATTGGGAGTTTACTTTGGTGAATGGTGTGAGATATAGGTCTACTGGGTTTTTTTCCCAAGTAACTAAACATTTATCTTGGCACCAGTTTTATAAAGTCAGCCCAGTCCCAGTGATTTGAGATGCCACCTCTACCATATACTGAATTTGTACATGTATTTGATTCTATTTCAGGGCTATGTATTTTATTCCATCGGTCTGGCTAGGCATGCACCAGCGCTATAGAGTGGTTTAATCATAGCATCTTCAGCAGCGAGCAGAGTGGAGCCGTGGAAGCCTGCTGAACCCATAATTAGAGTCTCCAATATGCTTCAATGTCTGGTGAGGTAGTCTTCCTCATCCTTTTACTCTCTTAGTGTTTTTCTAGCTGCAATTACATATTTGTAATTTTCATATGAATATTAGTATCATATCAACTTTTATTAATCTTTTGGCTGTGTTTTGTCAAAGTACAATTCAGTTATTTATCACTTTCGTGTAGTATTCCATTATAGAATATGCCAAGATTTATCCATTCTGCTGTTGATGGGCATTTAGATTTTTTTTACTCTTTTATTGTCACAACCTCTACTGTTTTGAACAATTTAGAGCATGCCTTCTATTGCACACATGCAAGATTTTCTCTAGGGTATGTGCCTACAAGTGGAACTGTGGGACCACAGAATATAAACATTTTCAGCCTAACTACAGAATGCCAACTTCCTTTCCAAGGAAGCTGTTTCAGTTAAGATTTCCAGCATTTTTTAAAAGAGTGCTTGTTAATTTTTAATCACATGGAATTTTCTAGTTACTGTTTTCTTTTTTATTGAAGTAAAATACATATAACGTAAAATTTACCATCGTAACCATTTTTAAGTATACAGTTAAGTGTATAGTTAAGGTATTAAATATATTCTTAATGTGCAACCCTCCTCGCCACCATCCATATCAAGAATTCTTTACATTTTATAAAACTGAAATTCTATACCAATTAAATAACTTCCCATTCCCCCCTCCTTCTAGCCCCTGGCAACCACTGTTCTTTTCTTTTTTTTTTTTTTAAAGATTTATTTATTTATTTGACAGAGAGAGAGAGACAGCCAGCGAGAGAGGGAACACAGCAGGGGGAGTGGGAGAGGAAGAAGCAGGCTCCCAGCAGAGGAGTCTGATGCGGGGCTCGATCCCAGGACCCCGGGATCACTCCCTGAGCCAAAGGCAGACGCCTAACAACTGAGCCACCCAGGCGCCCCGGCAACCACTGTTCTACTTCCTGTCCATGATTTTGACGACTCTCAGTACCTCATGTAAGTGAAATCATACTATTTGTCATTGTGACTGGCTTATTTTACGTAGCATAGTGTCCTCAAGGTTCACTATGTTGTAGTGTTTGTCAAAATTTCCTTCTTTTTAAGACTGAACAATATTCTGTTTTATGTATATACCGCATTTTGCTTATCCATTTATCTGACGACGGATAAGGGTTGTGTTCATGCTTTAGCTACTACTAATAATGCTACTCTGATCATGGGTGTAAAAATATCTCTCCAAGGCCCTGCTTTCAGTTTTTTAGGGTGTGTATCCTGAAGTGGAATTGTTGGATCATATGGTGGTTCTACTTTTAATTTTTGAGAAAGCGCCACACTGTTTTTCACAGCAACTGTACCATTTAACATTCTCACCAGCGATGCAGGAAGGTTCCGATTCCTCCACATCCTCACTAACACTAGCTATTTTCTGGTTTTGGTTTGTTTTGTTTTGTTTTGGGGGGGAGGGGTTTGATAGCAGCCATCCTTATGGTATGAGGTGGTATCTCATTGCAGTTTTGATTTGCAATTGCCTAATGATTAGTGATATACTTTTCATGTACTTAATAGCCATTTGGAGATCTTCTTTGGAAAAATGTCTATTTAAATTCTTTGCCTATTTTTGAATTAGGTTTTTCCTGGTTGTTATATTTTAGGAGTTCTCTATATATTTTGGGTGTTAATCCCTTACCAGATACATGATTTACAAATATTTTCCCCCATTCTGTGGATTTCCTTTTTCTCTGTTGATAATGTCTTTTGGTGCACAGAATTCTAGAGTTTCGGGGCGCCTGGGTGGCACAGTGGTTAAACATCTGCCTTCGGCTCAGGACGTGATCCCAGCGTTATGGGATCGAGCCCCACATCAGGCTCCTCCACTATGAGCCTGCTTCTTCCTCTCCCACTCCCCCTGCTTGTGTTCCCTCTCTCGCTGGCTGTTTCTATCTCTGTCAAATAAATAAATAAAATCTTTAAAAAAAAAAAAAGAATTCTAGAGTTTCATGAAGTCCAATTTTTTGCTGTAGTTGTTACCTATGCCTTTGGCATCATATCCAGGAAATCATGGCCAAATCCAGCATCATAAGGCTTTTGTCCTATGTTTTCTTTGAAGACTTTTGTAGTTTTGGCATTTACTTTTAGGGCTTTGATCCATTTTGAGTTGATTTTTGTATATGGTGTTAGGTGCAACTTCATTTCTTTCCTTCTTATATAGCTTTCACAGCACTATTTATCGAAAAGATAGCCCTTTCCCCATTGAATGGTCTTTGCACCCTTATCAAAAATTGCTTGACTATATGTGAGGGTTCATTTCTGGGGTCTCTGTTCTATTCCATTGGACTCTATGTTTGTTTTTATGTTAGTACCATATTGTTTAGTGAATGAATTTAGTAACATCTGTAGAGAATTTAAAAAACCAAGTTACAAACTAGAAGACAATATTTACAAATCATATATTCAACAAAGAACTTGTACTCAGAATATATAAAGAACTATTAAACTCAACAATAAGAAAACAAACAACTCAATTAAAACTGAGAAAAAGGACTTGAAAAGATAGTTCGCCAAAAAGGTTGGGAAATAAACACATGAAAAATAGTCCAATATCATCAGTCATTGTGAAAACACAAATTCAGGCTACAGTGAGATACCATATATGCCTGTTACAATAGCTAAAATAAACAATACTGACAATACCAAATATTGACAAGGGTGCAGAGCAATTGGAACCCTTACACGTTACTGGAGGGGATGAAAAATGGTACAGTCACTTTCAAAATGGTTTGGCAGTTTCTTTCAAGGTTAACTATACACGTGCCTTATGACCTTTCAATCCCACTACTGGTTATTTACCAGAGAGAATTTGTGCTCATACAAATGAAGAACGCCTTCCACGGGCTCATCAGGAAACTTGACACAGCCAAAGAAAGGGCCAGTGAGCTTGAAGAGAGGTCAAGAGAAACTTACCATACTGCAAATGCAAAGAGAAAGAGCAAAGCAGAAGTAAAACCAGAGCAGAACATGCAAGAACCGTGGTTCAATGGTGAAAGGAGCACCACACCCAGCACCGGACTATCGGAGAAAGGAGAGAATGGAGTAGAAGAACTATTCCAAGTAACAATGGCCAGGAACTTTTCAATATTAATGGCAGCAGGAAACCACAGATCCAGGAGCCCCAGAGAACATCCAAGGGCATGAATACCAAATAAGACACGCCTAGGCAGAGTATATTCAAACTGCAGAAAGTCGTAGACAAAGAGAAAATCTTACGGGAGGTTTACACAGTTCTACCAATTTACTCGACACCATTGAGTTATCCAATTAAAATGGGTGAATTGTATGATATGTAAATTATACCTCCATAAAGATGGTCAAAGAAATTGAGTTAGTTACTCAGAGAAGTTTTACAAACGAGTGTTGATGTCAAGGCATAAAACTGTTTATCTACATCAGGCAATCATTTCATATCTAGGCAATCAAGACTCTCCGGAAGTGAATTGAAAGGAGGGGCCCAGCTCTGGCCACGTTCTGGGGCAGGTGGATTACTGAGTGGAAATCCACAGCGTTGCCATTCTCTTTATGCTTGGTGACCTCTATGACCCGGGTGAGGCAATGTGAAATAAATCAGCGTTTTATCTGTTGCCGTCCCACCGCCCAACTTTGAATCTGAGTGTGTTTCAACCATATGTTTTCCCTCATTTTAAATTTTTTTCATGTGTTTCACATTTACTTTTACACCTGACTGGCGTATATTTTTGAGACTCAACTTTTCAGAAAAGATAAGGGAGAGCTGCCATGGCACAGGGTTACACGCAAAGTAAGCCCCCAAACTCCCAGGGACAAGAGTCTACCAGGCAAATACGCCTCCATTGACACTCCTCTTTCTTTTTAAAATGCATACAAATTTTCTATTTCTAATCAGTGCCTTCTCTCTTCAAGAGAGAGGGGGAAAAGCTTCCAGAGCAAAATAGCTTCACTGACATTTTCCCTCTGATGCGATGCTTATCTGCTTCCCTCTGAAGGCTTCTCATTGGGTTTATCTGTCTTATGCTTTTAACAGTTTCTGGTCTGATTATTGTTATTTGTACAGCCCTGAAGCCTTTTAATCTCTGCGGGTGGAGATCTATTATAAGAGCTTATTGCTGGAGAAGAACATGATTTTCAAAAAGACTTTTGTCCTTCAACGGTAATCAGCACACAAATGCATCCTGCTTCTTCCTCCTTTAACCTTTGCTGCCATTAGGGATGTTTTCATAGGGTTTTAGGTTTCCTAATCCAGTAATGAGCTACAACAATTTTATTAGGAAAAAAAAATGCAGTGAGAGAGGATAGAATATTGGTTTAGGAATGAGGAAATCCAGTCTAAGCGTAGTCCTCCACTCTGTGTAACCCTGGCTGGGCAAATTCTTTCAGGCAGTTTGGTTTGTCAACCTAAACACCTCTGAAACATTTGGGGGTTGACCTGGTAAGAGTCATATGCATGGAACAAAGCAAGTTGTGCATAAAAGATTAACCGAAATGATTTCATTAAAATTGATTTACCCCATCCAGACAAAAAGGGCAGAGGACAAAATGATTCCTCTGGAATTGGTTTGGTAAATTCCTCCTTAGGGGGCAGTGAGCCATTACTCAAATGGCTAATCCATAGGCCCACTTGCCCAGCTTCTAGGGGTCCCGCTCAGAATAGACCCATCTTCACTGCCATGATCACAGAGGAGACTGAATGAAAAAAAATTTTTTTTTCTTCCTTGTTTTAACAGAGCAGGAAGGAGAAAGGGGGTGGACAGAGTACTGGATTCAGGAAATCACACTGATGGAGAGAGAAGTTCCTCCAAGGAGAAAAAGAGGAATTGTAAACTTTCTCAAGGGATTCAACAGCATTGTTGTGTGAGTAAGTAAACTGTGTCCCCAGGCTGGGAGCAATTTAACGTCATTCAGTTTTCTCTCTCTCTTTCCTGGATCTCTCACCAATGGTGCAGACCTTAAAACCCTAGATTATAGACACTAGAGATGTCCCTGGACCTACAAATGTGAGGTCAAACTATTGGACTTTTTCTAGGAAGTATACTTCTATTGCATTTTTGTAAAGCAAATTGATTCATGACAAATTTCTTAGATTTGTTCTTCATGGGGTTCTGGAATCATACAATTTTGGTGAAATATAGTTAAATAAGTAACACAGGTATATACCTTGGCATAGATCAGATGCCAGGCAAAATGAACACCACCAAGACAAAAACAAAAAAAAACCCACAAAACAATATCTGCCCAAGTTATAATCTCAAATAGAATTAAATAGAGCAATTTTATTTGGGCCACAGTTTTTAATAATTTTGAAGCGTGATTTCCAATTGTGTTACGTAGCCTTTTGTGGGACTGAGTTTCTTCACCTTGAAAGTGGGTATAATTCCTAACTTTCTTGATTGTTGCAAATGTTAAATTATAGAATGTATTTACACGTCAAGCATGGTGTCTGACATATAAATTATAATCTTCACTTCTATTTTCTGCACCTTAATTTATTATATTGCAAACTGGAATTGCTTTTACATCCTGCTTTAAAATTACTGTGAGACAAAGGCCTAACAAATAATGGGGAAATATTGATAAAATCATTAGAGGACACATTGAGTATGAATAGATCACTTGCGTACTTCGCATTCTAGTAAAGTTTGAACCCGGGGAGAGCTCAAGAGTTCTGCCACATGGAGATGCATGACTGGACAAGGAAGCATTTGGCCAGGTGTTTTCACTGGCGTGTTGGTCAGAAAGCCACAAGAAATGGTGACGTTTGTACTTCTAGGTCCTCCATGTGACCCGACCCTATTGACAAGCTGTGACTATTCAACCTGACCATTTATAATCCTGGTGTAGTTTGTTCATCAGATGATCCAAAGTCACAGTCGTAAGTCCCTTAAACCTGAGAGTATGTGAGTCTTTCAAAAGAGCGAGCGGTACCTACTAGGGGTGACCGTGCTTGCAGACTTCACTGGGAGGGGCCAAGCAACTTTTCGAGGCTAATAAGATGGGCAAATGATGTGAGCAAACGAGGGCAGAGGTCTGACTGTGCAGCTTCTAGGACAGCAGCACAGAAGAGTCCCGTGCCCTTGGATAGTCTTACCTTTCCTCTTGAAGCAGTGGTGAGAATAGATCTCCTAATCCCGGAACAGTATAGAGAATCTGAGAACCAACCTGCAGATATTTTGAGCAAATCTATGTCAACTTTCTTCATCACATTGTGTCCCTGCTTATCCAACACTGAGGTGTATCCATGGGCTGTTCTTAGCCATTATACTGTTCATTCGGCATTTATACATCATACAAATACAGTGTATGATGCTGGTCACTTTCAACTGAGTTTCTCACCGTGGACTGTAATTTCCCCACCATATTTCCGCTCATTACCCCAGGTGCTTCTGCTGCTGCAGAGAATCTAAGAACTTCTCGAACTCCTTGAAAAGCAACTGTTGGAAGTTTTTGTTCTTTAATTAATCAAAGATGTTCCAGGCAGTCAAATACGGTTCAGTTCTCAGGGAACGATGTTGCACATATGCACCATAAACTAGGAAAATAAATGCAAGTTGCACACCTCACTACATTCAGGTAGTGCTTTCTGGGAAAATAATTAGTGCGTTATATTTAAGCTTATTTTTTCTCTTTTGTTCCTCTTTACCAGAGGATTATAGCTTTTGTTTTGGCTTAAAGTTGCTAATGAGACTATTACCAAGCACAGCTATTCTCTTTTTCCAACAAATGATTTCAGCTCACATACTTTCTCATTGTTAAGACTGTCAGTCTATTCTGTGATAATCAAACCTTAAAGTATTCTTTGGTATAGTAAATGATCCCTATTGGTATTGAAGTCAAAATACTTATATACCCAGTCTAAGATTTAGGTCTGTGTGAGATGCAGTAAGAATTAGAAAAATCTTCTTGCTAAATTCATACCGAACTCCCATAACAGGCAGCAGCCAATAGTGTAGACATCCGTGTGTGTCTAGCAGAGGCCAAGGAGAAAACTAATTATAGGTTCTCCCAAACAAACCACTAAAATGTATTTGTTTCACAAAACCGAAGAGTAAATGTTCTGTTAAAGGATGTGTAAGATAAATGAAGACAGGAGGTTCAAAAATGTCCACTAGATGAGCTAATCTTTTCTCCTTTTCCATGAGCTTTCATTAAACTGTGGGGTTCTCTTTGTATCCCCAGCGCCTGATAGAGCCTGGCACATAGTTGAGACGCCATAAAAGACTATTGAGTCAATGAGGAACAGCACATCTTCAATCTCAAAAGAATATAATGCTGGGTATTTTTTTGTAACTTCATAGACTCATGTGTTTGTCTTTAGCTATCAAATGGTTGTGTGGATGTATGTATGCACGAAGACTTCAGATTGCAGTTTCTTTAGTTAAAAAATATCTATAGACTATCTATGCTCACTGAATGAGATACAGAAATAAATATGGTACAATGTTCAGCCTCCGAGGAGTAAGTAAATGATTCCCTTTTTATCATGGACAGCAAGATGGCAAAAGGAAATTGATTTCATGGTTGAAAATGTTAAATTTTCACTCAACTTTTTGGGTCGGATTGCCAGTTAAAATATGGAATACTTAGTTAAATTTGAATTTCAGATAAATAACAACTAATTTTTTAGGATAAGTATGTTCCAGATAGTTTTTGGCACATATCTATCCAAATATTCACCATCTGAAATTCAAATTTAACTAGACATCATCGTATATTTGTGTGTGTGTGTTTACACATGTGCATTAAATCCAGTAACCATACTTTTCAGGCTATTTTTTATACAGCAGAATCATCCAAATTGGTTTTCCTCTTTTTTAGACACCGTGGAGAGGGTACAAATTGTAAAATGCTTTAGTGGTAGAGAAAAGTAGGAGCTCAGAAGAGCATCAGGAGGAGAGCAAGGCCCTTGGATGATAATTAACCACAAAAGAAGCTACTTGTTCAAAATGTTGAGGTTGATCATGGGAACAGAAATGTTTATTCATTTGTTTGTGGAAGCATAATACTGTGTTTTAGGACCTAGGCTTTTAAGGCAGGCTGGGCAGTTCTATAACCTAATAATGCTATGATTCTGGACAAGAAACTTGTGTTTTCCATGACTGAGTGTCTCCATGCGACAAATGAAGACAAGTAGAGTACCAAAAGATAGACGAGCATTCCCTGGCATCTAGAAGCTAGCCTGACACTCACAATTTGGCCTTTTCCTGTTGGGTATAAGCAATTTCACAGAACACCGAGACCAGACAAAGTCACTCTGACCATATTGGATCAAGACAAAACTAAAATCAGTTCATAACCATGTATGAATACAGACAAACACATGAAGAGTAACCACACATCAAAAATGACCTAACACTGCCCCATCCTGGCTACTATGAGTGACTGGCTTATATAAAAGTTGTAAGAAGTTCCTTATCTACAACTTTATCCTTGGTCTAGTTTTCCCTCTTTCTAGAGAAGATTCATTAAGTTGTCCAGTCATGATATTAGTGCCACTTCCTGAGAGTATCCAGTTCAGAACAAAGACCTCAGTCCTTCAAATCTTCTGCAAATCACGTCACACAAACACCAATCCTTTCCAGCATGGTCTTACTGAGATGTCCTTTGCCATGTCCCTCCCCCATGGTATGCATTTTCCTTTGTCGCAAGGAGCCATTCAACTTATTCAACTGAAGGTGTGTTCCTGGTGGTCTTTGGTTGGAGAGCAATTTCATCATCACCTTCTCTTTCCCTTCTTTATTTGTCTTCAGGGTTCCATTTTCTCCTTGTGCCTTTTCCATGTATTATCACTAAACTGGGTCTGGGAGATATGGGTCTTATAAAAATATCAGTGAAAGAGTCATCATCATGAGTTCATGAAGTTAAATAAATAAAATCAAATGCCAAATTCTGGTAACTCTGTGATTGCTTCTGGGTTTCAAATAGGCATTTCAGGCTTACTTATTTTCCAGGTCCTTCTCCATTTTAGTAAGTGGTCTCTCAAGGACACTAGAATATTTTCAGAGTTGCTCACATTTTCCCATTTTTCAGCAGAAAAGAATCCAATGATACAATACCATGAAGAAAACGTTTACGGATAACAATATTTATTATGCTGGTTTTCTTGGATGTAGTTTCAGAGAACAATAATGATGGATATAGATGGGAAGTGAATGATACTTTCCATCCTTGAAGGCACTATCTATCTACTTCTAGGCCAACTTTAGGGGTGTGGATTCTGCTATGGACCACAATCCTGGGACATGAGCAACCCTGATTCTTTGGTCCCACACCCCTCTGTAGTCCTCTTCTATCATTAGTGGTAAAAACATTTCCCTTTCTCATTATTTTTGTTGAGTGAGGAATCCCATAATATTTCAGCTCCAAGTTTGGCAGCATAAAACCCAGCCCAGCAATCCCCATAATTTGTGATATTGGATGGTGCTGGGTATCAAAAATATTGATTGAGTTTTTTCAAATTACACACACCTGGGGTGGAGAAAGTTAGAGAACTGGAATGAAAGTTTGAATCAGAAGTATATGCTTTGAAAACTCTCCAGGTGATTCTTATTTGACCCAATTCCTAATTCTCTAAGAACTACTCCATAAATGCAGCACTACCTCTAAATCAAAATGAAATAGAATACTTTAAAAAAAAATCAAATTTAGGATCAAGGTACAATCTACGATTTAATACTATTTGTAGTTCAAACTCTTAGCAAATTTAGAACAGAATCCCACATTTACCTGAGCTGATCTAATTGCTGGTTCTGCCACAATTCCACGGCACATGATGAACCAGGGCCAAGCCCTGAAGAGCAGTAGCAGATCTCACTGAAAATCTAATTTAAGGGGTAGGAGCAGGGATGCTTCAGTTACGGTTGCTGAGGTCATGGCTAGCCAACCTCTATTTTTCATTCCCTAATAATTTTCTCAGAATAACACCTTTGGATATACAATCTATCTTGCTTAGTTTGGTCTCAAAAGTGAATTTGAGAGAGAAGTCTTCAGCGAAATTCAGTATGTTTTAAAGTTATGCTGCCGTGATCAGCTGAATTGTCTTTGCTTCAAGAATAAACCAGCAGAATTTGCTTCAGGATATATACCGCTCGATGTTTATGGCTTGATTTCAACCCCAGAATGGTTTATTTTGAATGTCCAAATTACGTGGACATTCTAATACGGGCAATGATAAATGATAAATGAAGTTTAAACAAAATGTTTCTTGTCTACTGGATTGCTCAAAGCATAATATAGATGTGACAGAATGAGTCTTTCCTCCATGCTGAAAATAGATGAATGGTAAATATTTCCTCCTTAATTTAATCACGATGTCTTCAAAACAGAGGCCAGAAGCAATTTATTGAAGAGCTCCACATAACCATTGTAAAGCCCAGTAGTTCAGCCTGAAATCTTTCCAGATAGGAAGAAGACAGACTGAATCACAACTTGGGTTTTAGTATCAGGTAGTTCGTGAGTTACTCAGAGGAAAGATGTCAGTCTTTGCACCGAGTACCTGTTCTTTTGTCAGATACTGGGTAAAACCCCATGCACAAATAAAAATCAGTCAAACAAACAAGCAAATAACAACAGCAAAAAAAAAAAAAAAAATGAGGTGGATCTTTGGCCTGCTATTATCGAATCTTTCAAAAAGGACGGCCTGGATATTCTTTGGCATTCCTAGGTTTGGTCATCACCCAAGGAGAGGGCTAAGGTTTGAACTTGGAGGGAAGTTTTCTGGAGTGCTCACCAATTAGCAACGTTTCGAATATTTTATGTCAATTAAGTGATGGATAAAAACCACCTTTCAAAAAGCCTATCTCAAAAAGCCAGGTAACTATAATTTTTATGTTTGTTTGATTAAAAAACACGATAGAAAACAGGAGGTAACATTCAAATGCTTCTGTTCATTGTTCATGTTTAGATGTTCATAAATTTTGCAGTGATTTGGGTGATGGAAAATGCGAGCAACCGGGAGAAGAAAATACCCAACACCTTCTTCAAAGCAAAAGCTATTTTCTGTAACAAACCAATGTAAAGAATTTCTTTGCCTTCTTATCTCCCAGTTTGACTTGTTGCTCCCCCATCCCGCAGTCACCTTCCCCACCCCCCACCCAAGCTTGGCTTCCCCTTGCCTTTAACTATTCAATGCTAGGGAAGGCTCTGGCTCTACCTACATCGTGGATTAGATTAGATTCTGAATAGGTTAGATGATACTTGAGCTTTGCATGTTTGAATATTTTGGCTTCTGACTTCAGTTTCTGCAACTCATGAAAATTAAACATACTTATTTCTAGGACAATATGCATTTATTTATTTCTAGTATAACTTGTATTTTTACTTCTGGTACAACTGACACCTTCATGAGGTGAGCGTATCTGGAATCTGGTCAGTTTGGGGGTATTTATCTCTGCGCAATTCCTGGAGAAACTCTGACTCTCTTTACAGTTTAATGGTCCTCTAGAGTTAAAGGACAGGAGCAGCACTGCCAGCCTGCCCTTCAGGCCGGCGGAGGAACTCTGTAGAAACTGGCTCCTACGTGAGCTGCCTGGAACAGGAGGGAAGGAGCTGCCGCACACGACACCAGGCGTGTTTGCTGGGAAGCAGGGAGGCATCTGGTCATGTTTTATTTGCCACCACTCAGGCCTGCAGTCATCTTCACGGCAACAAATAAATTCTAGAACATATAATCCTGATGAATGAATTTCTGAGAAAACCACTTGATGAGGAAGTGCTTTAAAAAAAACACTCATTGTATATCTTTATTGTTCAATGTTTAAAATAATTGACTATTTTAACTTTTGCTGCTTTTCTTACTGGAGTAACCTTAACAATCCTGAATATGAGACCTTACGTTGCAGGGCAGCAAATAGAGTGTCCGAAGTCTTGGGAGTACTAAATAAATGGCAATCAGGAAAAATCGTGAAAATGCCATCCATTGCTGTTATCGGCTGAGGTGTTTGATCAGCCCCTAGTCTATTTGTAATTAATTTAATCAGTGTGTTTGACCCCAGTATGTGGAAGCACTGTGCAAGGAGAGGGTGGAGGGAGGCAAGAGAAAAAGGGCACCTACCTTAGCCTTCCATGGTTACGTGACAAAGAGAAGAAAGAACGTGGTAGAAAGAACAAAATATTGCGAGACCACTAAAGAGAAGCAGTGATTTCTGTTTGCAAGATCTCATGGAGAATAAATCATCCACTCAGCTCAATTTCGTATATCTTTACAGATGCCAATTACATGACAAGCTCTGTGCAGGTGCGAGGTCTGTGAGGGCCTCTAAATCCTCCCTGAAAGGCTCTCAGAGTCTAATCAGGAAACAGACACAGAAACAAACAAACAAACAGGCATGAATGGAGGCAGAGGAGAATATGACCCATCTTTAGAAATTATTATTAATTATTCCTGGGTTGTACATTGAAACAAGAGGAAGTGATTGGAAATGTATGAGCTAGATGAAAGACAACTGTTTATGTCATGCAAATGACTTGAAATGTAACATTAAAATATTACATTTTATGCTTAAGATAGGCCATTTCCAGCATTAGAGTGACTCCAAAATATTTATCCATATTCCTGTCATAACATATATGACACGTTTTATGTTTTAACTCAGTTTCTCTTACCATAGTCTGAATTCCTTCAAGGTAATCAATATATCTTGATTGCCATACCTCATCCATAGTAGATGCAATGTAAATAGTGTTTGAACCTAATTGATTATCAGCACAAATTATTTTGGAGGAAAAAAATATTTAGCACAGGCCCACTACACCAACTACTTCCTAAACAGTAGTTTTCAAAATAAGCTGGTAGTTGCCAAAATTAAACGTACTTTTTTTCTCCAGACAGATCTTTGTTGAAAATACAGCCTCGGTTGCAAGCATAATTGCTTCTATAATTCTAGAACTAGCAGTGAATAAAAATTAGAATAAGTAATAAACAGCAAATAGTTTGCAGTTATTAAATAGTCCCATTTTTATGGAAGATTTGGTGGCATGTTTATATATCATCCATGGGGAAAAAAATACCCTAAATTCTTTTATCCACTGTAGGCTTTTTTTTTTTTTTTAATAATGATTTTTTATTATATTATGTTAGTCACCATACAGTACATCCCCGGTTTTCGATGTAAGGCTCGATGATTCATTAGTTGTGTATAACACCCAGTGCACCATGCAATATGTGCCCTCCTTACTACCCATCACCGGTCTATCCCATTCCCCCACCCCCCTCCCCTCTGTATCCCTCAGTTTGTTTCTCATAGTCCATAGTCTCTCATGTTTCATTCCCACTTCTGACTACCCCCCCTTTCTTTATCCCTTTCATCCCCTACTGATCATTCTAGTTCTTATGTTCCATAGATGAGAGAAATCATATGATAGTTGTCTTTCTCTGTTTGACTTATTTCACTAAGCATTATCTCCTCCAGTGCCGTCCATGTTGTAGCAAATGTTGAGAACTCATTCTTTCTGATTGCTGAGTAATATTCCATTGTATATATGGACCACAACTTCTTAATCCAGTCATCTGTTGCAGGGCATCTCGGCTCCTTCCATGATTTAGCTATTGTGGACATTGCTGCTATGAACATTGGGGTGCATATGGCTCTTCTCTTCACTATGTCTGTATCTTTGGGGTAAACACCCAGTAGTGCAATGGCTGGATCATAGGGTAGCTCAATTTTTAACTTTTTAAGGGACCTCCACACTGTTTTCCAGAGTGGCTGTACCAACTTGCATTCCCACCAACAATGTAGGAGGGATCCCCTTTCTCCACATCCTCTCCAACAATTGTTGTTTCTTGCCTTGTCTATTTTTGCCATTCTAACTGGCGTAAGGTGGTATCTCAGTGTGGTTTTGATTTGAATTTCCTTGATGGCTAATGATTTTGAACATTTTTTCATGTGTCTGTTAGCCATTTGTATGTCTTCATTGGAAAAGTGTCTGTTCATATCTTCTGCCCATTTTTTGATTTGTTTATTTGTTTCTCGTGTATTGAGTTTGAGAAGTTCTTTGTAGATCTTGGATACCAGTCCTTTATCTGTAGTGTCATTTGCAAATATCTTCTCCCATTCCGTGGGCTGCCTCTTAGTTTTTTTGACTGTTTCCTTGGCTGTGCAGAAACTTTTAATCTTGATGAAGTCCCATAAATTCATTTTATCTTTTGTTTCTCTTGCCTTTGGGGATGTATCATGAAAAAGGTTGCTTTGGCCGATGTCATAGAGGTTGCTGCCTATGTTCTCCTCTAGAATTTTGATGGATTCCTGTCTCACATCGAGGTCTTTCATCCATTTGGAGTTTATTTTTGTGTATGGTGTGAGATAGTGGTCAAGTTTCATTCTTTTGCATGTAGCTGTCCAATTTTCCCAGCACCATTTATTGAAGAGACTGTCTTTTTCCCACCGGATGTTTTTTCCTGCTTTATCAAATATTAGTTACCCAAAGAGCTGAGGGTCCATTTCTGGGCTCTCTATTCTGTTCCATTGGTCTATGTGTCTGTTTTTGTGCCAGTACCATGCTGTCTTTGTGATCACAGCTTTGTAGTACAGCTCGAAATCCGGCATTGTGATGCCCCCAGCTTTGTTTTTCCTTTTCAACAGTTCCTTGGAGATTCGGGGTCTTTTCTGGTTCCATACAAATTTAAGGACTATTTGTTCCAGTTCTTTGAAAAACGTTCTCGGTATTTTGATCGGGATAGCATTGAAAGTGTAGATTGCTCTGGGTAGCATGGACATTTTAACTATGTTAATTCTTCCGATCCATGAGCATGGAATATCTTTCCATCTTTTTATGTCTTCCTCAATGTCTTTTAAGAGTGATTTATAGTTTCTAGAATAAAGGTCCTTTACGTCTCTGGTTAAGTTAATTCCAAGGTAACGTATGGTTTTTGGTGCTATTGTAAATGGGATGGATTCCCTGATTTCTCTTTCTTCGTTCTCGTTATTCGTGTACAGAAATGCAACTGATTTCTGAGCATTGATTTTGTATCCCGCCACGTTACTGAATTGCTCTATAACTTCTAATAGTTTGGGAGTGGCTTCTTTTGGGTTTTCCATATAGAGTATCATGTCGTCTGCGAAGAGAGACATTTTGACTTCTTCTTTGCCGATTTGAATACCTTTGATCCCTTTTTGTTGTCTGATTGCTGTTGCAAGGACTTCTAGTACTATGTTGAATAATAGTGGCGAGAGTGGGCATCCTTGTCGTGTTCCTGATCTTAAGGGAAAGGCTTCCAGCTTTTCCCCATTGAGAATAATATTTGCAGTAGGCTTTTCATAGATGGCTTTTATGAGATTGAGAAATGTACCTTCTATTCCTCACTGTAGGCTTTTTTATAAGGAATTGTAATACCTGAATAGTGTCAGGGAATCCAAATGATGCAGTCCCTTTCTCATGATTTAAATACTCTTACTTTTAAGTGGCCGTGATTCTGGTAGTTAAAAATCAGAACCAGCTAATAGTATTCCATCATTAAGTTGTGTTTCCTGGGTTATTTGGGATGCTCCCACCTCGACCCCATTTAACTATTGGTGTGCTTCTTAGGTTCCCAGAGAATACATGCAGAAAATGCACACCAGACAGACGCGTAATCTTTATACTTGCCTGAGTTCCATCCCTGAATCTCTGACGGGACCCTGACTCTGCTGAGCTATGTTTCCCCGTGGGTGCCGTACAAAGGTCCACTTTGTTAAGAGCAGACATGAGGGCCACCTGGATGGCTCAGTCGGTTAAGCATCTGCCTTCTACTCAGGTCATGCTCCTGGAGTCCTGGGATCCAGCCCCACATCGGGCTCCCTGCTCGTCGGGGAGACTGCTTCTGTCTCTGTCTGCTGCTCCCCCTGCTTGTGCTCTCTCTTTCTCTCTGAACAAATTAAAAAAAAAAAAAAAGAAAAAGAAAAAAAGAGCAGACATGAGAAACCTAGGCCCTGCCTTCATTCTTCTGCCCCCTTCCCTGTTTTCACTCCACTTTCCAACAGAAAAGGCTCCTGCTCTACTGGCTACATAGGAGAGAAGAAAGGGAAGAAAGCGGCGATGTGAAGAAAGCAATTTTTCAAGGGGTTGTCCCAGACCGGTACTGTTCATTTCCCCTCTGAAAGCCATAGCCCTTGGTACGATAGCCTTGTCATATGTCCTCAGCATACATTCTTCTTTTGGAGTGAGAAGAATCCCTGATTCATGCTGGAGGATGAAAGAATGTGACCAACTTGAACCTACTTAGAACCCTTGTCAGAGCTAGAAGGGGCTTTTGAGGCGGCCCAGACGAGTGGTTCCCAGCCTCAGCTTTGCCGCAGGCCCCCTGACGACAGTGACACACTCCATGGGTAACATGGAGGGTGGTGACTAGGGAAGCGATTCTTCTGAAGAGAGCACAGAGCAGGCTCTACAGGACCTTGCAGGGTAAGAGAGCACTTGCATCAAAAGACCAGCCTGCCACCAGCGCCATGCAAGACATTTAAAAGGACACTGCTTGGGACAGAACTGCCTAGAGGTGGGAGGACCTTTGTGGATTGTTGCTTGAAATAATCCTATTTAGAGGGGAGAAAACTGAAGCTCAGGAAGGTGAAGAGATTTGTTCTCATCCCACCGCTAGCTACCAACAGACTCAGAGAGACGTCAATCTTACCTCCGTAAGTGGTTTTATCACATCCTACTGCGTCCTCATTGCATGTAGATTTCGTGTAGCATTTCTCTGTGCCCAGTAGGAAAGATGGGTGGCAGGCAAGAAGGAAGCAGAGAGGGTGGAAGGAGTGGAGGAAAGGAGGAATGTAAGGAAGGAAGGAGGGACAAAGAGGCAAACAACAATAAAATATAAGAGAACAAACACGGGGAGCAGACAGGACCCAGAGTAGCCTGGCAGCGGAGTTCAGACTGAACAAGGTCCGTGAGCACCGCTGTCCAGCGACCGGGCTGTATGCCTGAGGAATGGAGGGGCTGGTAGAGCAAGTTCACAATTGCTTGGGAGGACTTCCTGTCCTACAGATGGCGTGGGCAAGGCGAACAGGCTCTTCTCTGTGTCCGGGTGCTATTCTCCTAGGAAGTCCCTCATGTCCCCAAAGGGGACAACTTAATGGAGCATCAGCCAGCTGGAGCCTTCACCTGTCAAACCTCATCCATTCAGAACGGTTGGAATTCTAAGGTCAGAGTTGCCTTCCTTTTCCTTGAGATTCTTATTTCTGTTAAAATGTACATAGTCCGGAGGAAGCACCCAAGAGGGTTCTGGTCAGGACTGCATGATGAAAGCAGGAAGCCACTGTCCGTGAGGCGCAGTTACTAACGAGAGTTACCTCTGAAAGTGGAGCAATTCCAGCAGATTTTGAGCGGCTTGTGCGCTGAAGATGAGCATGACGTCAGTACGTTTCTGCCCGACTTTGACCCTGCTCGGAAGGAAGTCCTTGCCTCTCATTTCCAGTTAAAGTAAAAAAAGAGATCTTTTTTTTCCCCCCAAGAGTCATGGAGAAACTGAAAAATAATTAAAGTGGAGATGTTTAAAAGAGTGTTTTGGGGAGCATAAAAAAGACACACTTTCTAGATTAAATGTGTTCTCGAGTTGATTTTGTTTTATTCTGCACCTATTAATAATCCAGAATATATACCAATACATCATTCCAATTAATGTTTATTAGGTACTATGTTCTTGTCACTATGCAGATAGTTTACTTACTTTTTTAGATTTTTGATGGGGAGCGGGTTCCATCCAGTACTTCCTTCCCCGTTTCGGGGAAAGAACACCCTGCCTCCTTCCATGTGATTCGGGGATCTGCCACCACTGGTATCCCACATACGACTCACTCCTCTGTTCCCTCCCCTATTTCTGTTCCAATACTTTCCCCTCAAGCTTGGCACACGGATATATGCCTGTGTTCTAAGGGAGAGTTGGATTCTGTCCCAATAACATGAATTTTGAAGCAGGATGCACAAGGGCACAAAGGAGACTGACATTTAATACTCTCACTTTGGGAGTCCGCAGGGTGGGCTGTGGCTCTTGCTGCTGAGATCTGCAAAGCTACCCCGGCACTCAGCTTCCCTGGGGCCTGACTGTTTCCTCTTCCTTTGACTCATTGAGCCCCTGTAGGTTCCAATTAATCCCCCCTTTTTGGCTTTAATTAGTCAGATATGATGCTTTTAAACAGAAGAATCATTTTGCATATAGAATTGCAAGGATAGAGAGGTGAAGTAAAGTCACATGACTGCCAAGATTTTTATGGAAAACTACATTTTTTTTGAAAGATTTTATTTGTCAGAGAGAGAAAGCACATGCAGGAAAAGTGGCAGGGAGAGGGAGAAGCAGGCTCCTGCTGACCAGAGAGCCTGACGAGGGGCTCAATCCAGCACCCTGGGATCATGAGCTGAGCCGAAGGCAGAGGCTTAACCCACTGAGCCACCCACGCACCTCGGAAAACTACATTTTCAAGAGAAAGTTCTATTGCTGATTTGTTGTTGTGTTGTACTACTCGTCTTTTTCTTTTTTTTTCCTTTCTTTGCTTTGACATGGTCATCTTACTCTTTTATTCCTTTAGTTAAACCAACTTCAGGGCCAGAAATCAAAGATTGTCTTTGGCCACCTTAAGAAACACTCTAATATTCATTCTAAGTGTATAAATTGAAATCCAGTATAAAATTCTGATTACCCCTTCTGGTGAACTGTGGTGTGGCAAGCATATTTCTGAAATGTGACTGTTTGCACTTGAAAGGATTTTGTTCCATACTTCAGTGTCCTCAAAGCATCATTTCTTCTTTACCACTCTGCATTAAAAACTCAAAGCTCCACTTTTCATTCCCCAAAGTTTTTCCGAAAAACATACTTTGAAATAAGCCCTTAGAGTAGAGCAATCGGCTGGATATAGGGACTGAAGAGTGTTGGCTTATTCTTCCATTTTTGTTCTTGTGAATTAGCAAATGCATTTCTGATTATGACCCTTAAATCAGAAGGAAATGTTGGATAAATTCAACATTATAAATAATTCAGTAAGTAGGATGCATAATTTTGTCTTTCTTTACGAGATAACATGCTGACATTGCTGTATTCAGAAAGGCTCATTTCAGTAGGTATGATTACAGCAAGTCTTCATTTAAGGGGCTATGAATACTTTTCTTTATCTTTAGATAAGATATGCAGAATTCTTTTTTTTCCCTAACAAAGAATGATATTTTTGATCTTGGAAACAACAAATATTCTGATAGAGATAGAAATTTAACATATTACTTCGGAGACATCTCGTTCATTGCACGCTCCTTACTCTGCAGAACACTAAACCTGTGGAGCCATAGATGTATTTTCATGACAAATCTCTTCTTAATGCTAAGCAGGGTTGAGAAGTTCATAGAAAATGTGCTGGTTAGCCATTCTCATTCCCTCCATTTGTCCAGAGAAGTTTTGGTAAAGGAAATTGTGTATATAACTGAATAAATAAAACACAACAATTCCATACCTCTTGTCCAATTTTTTTTCACTAGACACACAATTATTTTCATTCATTCCCCAAAGTCTCTACTATTAAAAAGATGAGTAAATTGCAGACGGAAGCTTTTTAAAGGTGTCTAAGCACAAAGAAAAGGAATGATTTCACATTTCTGAGAACCATTGTATTGCTTCTGGAGTGAGTTTTACTTTTTCATAAATATCATGTCAATTCAATAGAAGTTAGATAAAAGCAAATGGCATTATTGTGTTTAGAAATCGAGAGGCAAATGAAATATCCAAAATATACACTTAGATGTAATTCTCTCTCTTTTGGTAGATAACCTAGTAGTAGCTTTCTTTTTAGCAGCTCAGAAATATTTTTTCCTTTTGTCCCTTTATATTATAAAGTGGAATAAAGGGATGATAAGATACTTTCTAAAGACAATTTTATTATAAATTAAAATTTATCAGATGTGAAAAATTTATTTTATCCATATGATTTGCTTTGGTCATGGATTTTAAGAAACTAGTGTAAAAATAAAATTATAAATATTTTTCTCAATAGCTATCACATTTCAAAACTAAAATTATGTGGTTATTTCATAAAGCTTTTCTGCTATCTAATATATGGAATTATTTGGAAAAGTTGTTTAGGGACCAGTTTATTGTTTTCTGAGAGAAACTTGGATCAACTGATTTTTAAAAATTATTTACTTATTTGTTCATCTATTTACTTATGTCATCTCTACACCCAACATGGGGCTCGAACTCATGACCCCAAGATGAAGAGACACACGTTCCTCCGACTGAGCCAGCCGGGTACCCCTGGATCCACTGATTTATTTATTTATTTTTTTGAGGTTTCTTAGCTGGACTTTTAGTAATTTTGTGCCTAACCTAAGAAATAACCCACAGAGCTGAAGACTGAGCCTTAATTAAACCTAAGAACTCTTTACAAAACATGTATTTAAGGAGTTCTCATATATTTTCCTAAGTGAAAAGGATATAATACAGTGTTTGGTTGAATAAATATTCACATCCACATCTTTGGGCTAAATACAAAGCAAGTGAGAGTTAAGTGGGGTCAGGATGAACTCTCTATTACCTTGAAGGTGGTTCATAATGGTAAAGCTGCTGGTTGTCCAGCGCCACAGTGAGCCAAGGACGTCCATGGTGCTCACATTGTCTCACTTACGCCTTGCAACAACCTTATGAGCAATATGGATTTATGAGCAATAGAGAATGTTAAGCAGTTAATGACGTTGTATGGCTTGTAAGCGGCAGGGCTACATTTTTTTTTTTAAGGTTTTATTTATTTATTTGACAGAGATAGAGACAGCCAGCAAGAGAGGGAACACAAGCAGGGGGAGTGGGAGAGGAAGAAGCAGCCTTCCAGCAGAGGAGCCTGATGCAGGGCTGGAGCCCAAAACACCGGGATCATGCCCTGAGCCAAAGGCAGACGCTTAACCGCTGTGCCACCCAGGCACCCCGCAGGGCTACATTTTAATCTGACTTTAGAATTTGTTCTGTTAACTGCTAGGCTAGGGACTAGTGTGTTTGCCGTCTTGGTCCCATTTTCTCCAGTTCCTTCTCCACTCTGATAATCCTGTTGAACTCTTCATTTCACAGATCCAGAGCGTAATAACAGATGGCCTATGATCGTATCAGCTAATACTTACTCAGCCTATTGTGCTCCCAGTCTTGTTCTAAACGTTTTAGTATCCCGTGTTAATGACAGAGAACGTATTTACATCATAAGGCTAGGGAGGAAGACTAAGAAGGAAGCTGTTAGTGCTGAGTTGTGTCCCTTCAAAACCCATATGTTTAATCCTAACCCCCAGTACCTCAGAATGGGCTTGTATTTGGAGATAGGGTCTTTCAAAAGGTAATTAAATTAGGGCCCAATCCAATATGACTGGAGTCTTTATATGAAGAGGAAATTTAGACACAGACAGGTTTGGAGGGAAGACCATGTTGAAGACACAGGGCAAAGATGGTCATCTACAAGCCAAGGAAAGAGGCCTCAAAGGAGCTAACCTTGCTGATGGCTTGATCTCAGACTTCCAGCCTCCAGAATTGTAGGAAATTAATTCTATTATGTAAATTTCTGTTGTGTACCCGGTCTCTGGTACTTTGTTCAGTGGCTCTAGCAAATAATATCGAAGTCGATAAAAAGGTTATTTGCTAAAATAAGTTAACACGTGGAATAAATTTATTCCACAATCCCAATGACTTGCATTGATTGGAGATTATATCTAAATAGGTTGAATTGTTATTACCCAGATATGTTAAGTTGGTTGCATTCTGAGCTCTCACAACTTAGGCAGTGGAAACATGCAAACAATATAATCTAGTCCACTTTTTTTTTTTATGTCTGTTGACCAGTAAAGACTGGTGCTTGGATCAAATAAGAAAATGGCTGTAAGATGAAAATTAATGGATTCCTAACAATTGATTAACCAAGAAAAAAAGCAAAAAAAAAAAACAAACAAACCATAAAACACTTAGTTGCCAATGAGAATCAAATGCCAAAAAGGAAGAATTTAACGAATGAGAAATGCTTAACGAGAAGACATGAGAGTTGTTTTTGTTATCATTTGTTCCAAGAAAGGTCATTGCTTTTATAGGTCAAATTGAACTCTGAGAACGTTCTCTCCCTTTCTCTGCCCTGTGAGGATTCATTATTATAATGCATGACCACCAGCATTCATCACAGCTGGATTTTCAAGGGGACTTTCCAGAGTTCTTTGAAAAATTTGTTTCATGGTTCTTTATTTCTTTGGTGGGAAGTAAGATAATTAACTTTTATCTGCTTTTTACTTGTGCAGTCTTTAAAAGAGCAGAGAGTATTTCACCTGTGACATTTTCCATTTAGCCATCATCACCTAAGAGTAGTGAATCCCAAAGTGTTTTACAAAACTCCAGTTCTATAGACTATTAATAGAAATTGCATCTTTCTACTTAGAACTCACTTTTGAGAAATTTGTGTTGTATAACCAACTCACATCAAACCAGTAAAGGTCCATAATTTTATTTTAACATCCAAAATTTCCAAAATCAAACATTTTAGAACTTTATAAACTTATTTCAAAATTATTTTTTAATCTAGACTAACATTGAAAGCCAACTGGCTGGATGAATCTGAGAGGTAGATCAATGAATTATAAAGTGCCAAGGATCTGAACAGACAAATTTAATTTGTAGCTAGCAAATAATAAGGGTAATGATGGTGGCATGCTTGGGTGGCTCAGTCTATTGAGTGTCCGACCCCTGGTTTCAGCTCAGGTCCTGTTCTCAGGGTCCTGGGATCAAGCCCCGCGTCGGGGTTCATGCTCAGTGGGGAGTCTGCTTTCCTCCCTCTCTCCCTCTGACAGTGCCCCCTGCTCGTGCTCTCTCTCCCTCTAAAATAAATAAATGAGTCTTTTTTAAAAAAAGGATGGTGGTGATGATGATAATGCTGACAATGATGAGCATCTGGTGACTATTGACTAGGTTTTAGACCATGAACTCACAGCTTTGTAGAGGCTGTGCGTGCTAAGGTCCATTGTGAAGTTCCGATAATAGAATGTGGTATGCACCCTTTCTTAAAATGATTTCACATCGGCGATTTCTCTTTTTGTGAGCATCTAGTAGGACTCATGCCTGGATGAGGACAGTTTGGGAAAGGGTATGGTAAGCTCATATTTTCCCTTAAGATTGGCATCAGTTTCAGTTACTACTTGCTCTTAGAATTATAGAATTATTTCTGGGAACCGGAGAGGATGCTATGTAAGCCCCCTTTAACTTCTCACAACAGAAAGAAATACTCACAACAAGTGTATAAGTTAGCTATGTCTGCATAACAAGCCCACCAAACTTCAGTGGCTTAAAACAGCATAACCATTTATTTAGCTCACAGATTAATGTGAGTTAATTTATTTAGGTCTGCAGATTAATGACTTAGACTGGGCTCAAGTGTGTGGTTTTTCTGGTTTTTGCTGGGCTCACTCCCATGGCTGCAGGCTATAGACAGTGGGCTTTCTCATGTCTCTTGAGCCCCAGATAGAGTAACAGAGTTCTCTTCCAAGTAGTCTCTTATCCTCCCTAATCCAGGGTTGTTCACATGGTAGCTGCCAAGTTCCAGAAGACGAAAGGGAAGCATGCAAGGACTCTTAAGGCCTAGGATTAAAACTGGCACACTATCACATTTTATAAGTCACAGGTGCAGCCCAGCTACCCAGTATTCGTTTTAGGCTGGTCTTTTAACCTGATTTATAGTAAATTTTTGCCATTCATAAATAGTTAAATAGTATAATTTGTCAATTATTAATTTAAGGGTTCCAGGCTTGATGTCTTATTTAGAAAAACTTATTTATTTGATAATTTTTCCTTAAAAAATTAAAAAATTCATGAAAGTATAAACTTATACATTAAAAACCTTGAAGAAAATATGGAGATTTTTAAACCGACCTCAATATGGGAAAGGACTCCTAAAACTGAAAAGCAGTAGGAGAAATTGCCAAAAAACAAGGCTCAACAGATTTGCCCTTATAAAAAACAAAGTGTGTGTCACTCCCAGCTAATGAACTTGCCTTCCAATTTAGTAAAGAAAACAGAAGGCAATCAGAAGGGAACTTTCCAGTTTTTACCAGTATATCCATCTACCAGCATCCATGTCTTCATCTTCTATCTCACCTCATGTCACTATGGATAAAGGATCCATATTCCCATCTAAAGTCAAAACTTCCATTGGTCTAGTAGATTCCTGGGCCTCTTTCGAACTCAGTACATTGCTGCATTGAATCTTCTCTGTTTAGAGTCTTTTCCCCTCTTTCTAGGTCTTTCTCATCAACATACAAACAAGCCCTATTACTCTCTCTAAAATAAATGCCTCTCATTCACCTTCCCTCTAGCTACCACTGTTCCCCTTTGCAGCGAAGCTCAACCCAACCACTGTCTTTACTTGCCATTACCAACTCCTTTCCTCCTATTGTTCTCTCAAACCCCTTTGAGGAGGATATCACCCAAACTCTTCCTGTCAAGGTGACCCATAACTTCCATGTCATTGTACGCATGGGATGTCTGAATCTCTGTCTCCATCTTACCTAATCTATCACCGGCATTTGATTCCTTTGATTATTCTCTCTTCTTTGAACTTTTTCCCCTATATTTGAGGACTCTTACAGCTTTCTTCCTCCCAAATGGCCCCTTCGACTCTTCTGCTGGTTGGTATTCTCCAGAACTCAGACTTTGTTTCTCTTCTCTTAAATATCTACAGTCATTCCTTTAGTGACCTCAATCTCATCTACTGGTTTCATGCATTACTCATGTGTGATGACTCCCAAATGAGTATCTCTAACTCTAACTTCTCTCTTAAAGTTGCTTTATTTCCAATTGACTACTGATCATCTTCATGAACATTCCATCCTTTGGCTGAGGCCAAAAATCTTAGAGTCATCATTGACTCATTTGCACCTTCCGGAAACTTGCCTTGAGTAAATCCTATCAAGTCTTCCTCAGTGTATATCTCAAGACTGACAACGCTATGTTATTAACACCCTGTTCTATCTCTTGTTTGGATTATTACAGTAACCTCCTAACCAGGGTACCTGCTTCAACTCATTCCCAATATGACATGCAGAATAAGCTCAGAGTCAAATGCACTTATGTATGTAGAATTCCGTAATGATCCATGTCTCATTCAAAGTGAATGCCAAAGTCTAACAAGGCTTTGCACCAGGCTTTATGATAGAGGTTCCCATAACCTCTCCTATAGCATCCCAACCTCAATCGATTCCAGCCCACACTAGTATTTCCTTGACTCTTCCTGAAACATAACTGGCATATCTCCCCTGTCAACTTTGCACTGTTATTTCTTCTGGCTGGCTAGCCCCACACGTCCTTCAAGTTTTCGCTCAAGTGTCACCCCTCCTGGACCCTACTGAAAATTGCATCTTTTATGTCCTCTGTATCACTTTGATCCATGGTATCATCACCTAACATGATATCAATTAATTTCTGTTTGTTGTTGTCCTCCCTCAGCTAGAACACAAACTTCCTGAAGGACGGGATCTTTAACTATTTTCTTCGAGTTTCACAAAGGTTCAAACTTTTTATTGTTTTGTTCATTCCTGTATCATAGAGCTCAGAACTGTATGCAGCCCACAGCAAGCTTTCAATAATTATATCATGAAAGAATGTCGAAAGGAACTCTGAAGAAAATTAAAATAGAAATTAAAGTTGGGGAAATATTTAAAAAGTTATCACTTATATATTCGATATCTGGTGTGTTTATAGATAAATAAGAAAAACACTAACATCTCTATTAAAAAATAAGCAATCACTGATGAAAAAATTCTCAGAAATAAAGTATACACACAAAACTGTGCAACCTTATTATGTAATAAAATACGCATTACAATAATACAATTTTATGTTTTTTCATGAATTTGGTAGAGATAAAATTTTTAATGGTTAAGTATATTAAGTTTGTGAAGAAATGGATACTTTGATATATTTTTAATGTCCTTTAAACAATTTTGTCATATACGTAAAAAAGCCTTCGTGGTATTTAAACGTTTTGACTCCAAAAGTTTACTTTCAGAGATTTGTCTTACTAATTAGAGATACCTAACAATGCATAAGAGAAAAACAAACAAATAAACAGACAAACATGAAAACCATCGAAATACCTACAATGGGGGAATGGCTTAAAACATAATGACTATATATTTAAATATTGTACAGCTATTAAAAACATGCTTTATAAAAATATTTACAACAGGAAGATAAACTTTTTATAGCAATGAGCTTGACCTTGAATCTATCCATAAACCCAATTCTAAATTTAACCCTTACCTCAAACTGAAAATATAATATAGTCATAATCACAATTTTACAAGGAGAATTTAAATGTATATATGCACAGATAAAATTGAAGGAAATGCAATATCATTTTCACAATGGCTTGTAGCACCGTTGTAGCCCTAGGAGTCGGTCTTATATATTTCTTATGCTTTTCTTAATTCTCCGAATGTGAAAATGAACACTTATTTTTAACAATCAAAACCAACACAACTTAAATAATCTAAATAAAAATAATTATAATTCTGCATCTGTTTCCCTAGTCGGCTACGGCTGGTCTTCTATCTCCCTGCAGAGTATCTGCTTACAACACACTTCTATGTATTGATGTACTGATTGCACTAAGTGGAATTTAAATTCCCCTCAGTGGGTAGGACAGGTATCTTGTGAAACCAAAGCAGCCAGTATCTACATCTAATTTTTAATTAAGTACAGTAATTCCTAGCCAGTACCAGCTGTTATCATGTTTCTTCAATTCTGTGCCTTGATAAATAGCTCAAGGAATGTTCTCTGAAAAACATAATCACGCAAACCTTTTCTCACTTTTAAAATAAGCTTTGAAAATAAATTCCCTTTGAATTTCTATCTTCTCAAAAAAGCTGTGACTGGATGTTTGTTGAGAATAACCAACACATACCCACACCCACACCCACAATTCACACAATTTTTTTCTTCCGTAACAGCTTTTTAATATCAGATTAAAGTACTTATCAAAGATTAATGAAACACCTTGAAGAAGGCACAACTATTGTTCCATTTTACAGCTGAAGAAGCATTTCTCAGTCGACTTTTTCATTCTTGGACTCAGATCCTTGATCAGGTTCATGCCTGGTTTACTGGCTTAGATTCCTCTTGCTATTTGCTTCTAGTCTGAAGTTGCCAATCTCTTTTCCTGTATTTTAAGGTGTCTTGAGTTTTCTGAAGGCTATTAGCAACGTGGGCACCAGGTTTTCAGCTGAGATATTCTGATCTGCGCTGTATGTTTCTCATAACCGTAAGCGGACCTGAGCGCAGTCGGGAGACAGCTGTCCTCCTCTGCAGGTGCACGCTCCTATCCCTTGTGAAGCATCTTCAGGTCAGCTAGAGAGGGTGAAAGAAAGTGATAATAAAATTTTGCTTTAAAGTTACTATAAAACGTAGATGGGGGGCGCCTGGGTGGCTCAGTCGTTAAGTGTCTGCCTTCGGCTCAGGGCGTGATCCCAGAGTCCTGGGATCAAGCCCCGCATCAGGCTCCTCTGCTGGGAGCCTGCTTCTTCCTCTCCCACTCCCCCTGCTTGTGTTCCCTCTCTCGCTGGCTGTCTCTCTCTCTGTCAAATAAATAAATAAAATCTTAAAAAAAAACATAGATGGATGGATGGAAGGATGGAGGGAGGGATGGAGGAAGGGATGGATAGATAAATAGATAACTTATTCAATGTATTCAGCAGACCTTTATTGAGCCCTTATATATTTTAAAAATTCTTCTTATCATGGAAACAAAGGTTATCAGTCTATTTCTAAAACTGAATACACTTCTGTTAGAATATAGAAGCAGAGAAAGTGCTTCGTGTTTGAAATGTAGGATTGCAAGACTATGGATTTTGGAAGAGTTCTCCATGCTATGGGGGTGTTGTAGAGTTATGGGAGGCAAAGAGCTCCTTGAGGGCAGGGATTGTTCTTATTTCACGGGTGTTTCCCAGACGTGTGGTGTCTGGTTTGTGAAGAGTGCTCGTAAGGTGGGAGGCAAAGATGAGGGCTGTTTCTGGTGGGTTAGATCACTCCCCGCATATACTTGAAATACAGTGAGGTGCGATGTTTACATTTTACCTGCCTGCGTTTGCCTTGTTAGCCAAGTATTTAATTTATTTATTTAAGATTTTATTTATTTATTTGAGAGAGAGAGAGAGAAAGAAAGAGCAGGGGAGAGGCAGAGGGACAAGCAGAGTCCCTGCTGTGCACAGAGCCCCAGCGGGGCTTGATCCCAGGACCCTGAGATCATGACCTGAGCCAAAGGCAGATGTTTATCCAACTGAGCCAGCCAGGTGCTCTGCTAGCCAGGTATTTAGACATTTCTGTTGCTTACCAAAGTTTTTTTTTGAGGGCCTACCATATATCAAACATTTCACATTGACAAAAAAACGCCAATTTCTACCACTTACAGTAACAGCAAGGCAATCCCTAAACTGTGTGTTAGGTACATAACAAAAACATCATGTTGGCTTTTAGGGGGAAAAAAGCCCAGAAAGGTAAAGGAACAGAGAGAAAACATAACGTACTCTTGGCTTTCATTCATTCATTCCCTGAGTGTTCATTTTATGAGCAGAACCCCACTGAATGCTGAGGACCTAATGATGGGAAAATCTAATGTGGTCACCGCACCACTGGAGCTTCATGGATAGTGGAGACTAAGACTTTACTCACATAAGTCCGCAAATACGTAAATCGGTGACTGGCATGAGGAAAAAGATGAGGATGCTGACTGTGAGTCCAGTGGTGGATCTGACCTATGCTGGAGGGTCAGGAAAGGCTTCCCTGAATGGAGATCTGAATGTGAGCAGAGCTCACTCAGTGAGGGATAGCGTGCAAATGGACATTCAGACAAAGTATGAGTAGCAGGAGCAAGAGCTATGATGCTGGGTGGGTTGGCCAAGGTAGGGAGGGAGACACCTTGATTGCAGGGAAAAATGAAAGGATGTGCACGAAGTACCAAGAACAGTGAACAGACGGCATAACATGCGCAGGAAGGGTAGGTAAGGGTGAGATCGGGCCCCATATTAATAGGAGGCCATCCAGGTATCTTAAGAGGCCTGGTGTGGGGAAGGATAGAAGATAGAGTTTGTGGTGATGGTGATATGTTCCAAATTGGGTTCTGAAACTAACACTCTGACTCCAAAGTGAGGACAGATTGAAGTGGGAAGTGGCTTATATAATATGATCAGGAGGTTGGTTGAGATTCAGGGTGAGATGTGGTGGCTGGAACTGGGTGACGGTAAAGATAAAACGAATCCTTGAAGGGCCACTGGGGATTTGAACACTGGATCTTCAAAATAAAAATTTAGAAATTTATATAAGCAATGAAATCCTGGGGGAGAGGATGTCATGTTGAGGTAACCAACTGTAGCAGTTTACTTACCCAATGAAGTAATTCTTGTCATCCTTTGGACAGGTTGATTATCAGAAACGAAGCTCAACTACCTATAAAATGTGACAAACTTAATAAGACAACGGAACCAGATGGCCTTTCAGCTTAATTTTGACAAAGTTATGCCTGACATGCATAGTTTTTTTCCTCATAGTTTTTAACAATACTTTGAAACCTGGGAAGTTGCCAGAGTCAATAAGAAAGGCCATAGTGGAACTTCCCAAGAAGCTAAGCCAAATTGAGTTTTAAATTGTGCATATTGCCTGAGTTATTTTATTTTAGTTTAACTACCAAGGATAGCATTCTAACATGAAATTGTTACTGAAACCATGGGTAGTAGGGGAGACTGCTTAAAGAACTGCTTTCCTCACTCTATCTGCTGTTGTGGCTACACTCTTGAATTCTGGTGACGATGAGGAAGACTTTGACAGAATTGAGCTGTTGTAGGTTAGACTGTGGCTTTGTGAGGGAAGGATATTGGTATCATGAACTTGAAAACACGAAACATCATTATAATAAAAATCATAGTAAAAGAAAAAAAGTCACGTTTCTCTGACATCCAAACTGTTTTCGTTTACCCATGTTTTAATTAATAATTTTGCATAAATATAATCATAATAGAGATAACTTATGGTATGAGTTATTATATAATAAATATATGTCCATGTTGCTATATTGTGTTAGTGAATTATTCAACAGCATTATAATCTACAAAGCTGGTGGTCTGCAGTGTATTTAACTGTTCTCTTATTGAACATATAGGTCTTTAGTTTTCCAACTAAATGTTACTATAATGACTTGCATTGAATATCCTGATGCCTGTTGGTATTATCCTTCCTTTTGTAATTTCTTTAAATGATACATTCCAACAACTTGGAAATCTTACAAAATGCTAGAAACATTATTTAAAAATTTGAGACATATTCTCTACTCTCTACCATAGTTATGTTAACTGCTACGAGCAATGCATGAGTGCCTAACAGGGTTGGGTATGATTATTTTAAAGTTTTAGTACTTTCATAGATAGATCGTGATATGCCATTTTAATTTTCTAATTGTTGAAAAGGTGAGGTTAGTATTTTTCCGACGTTTGCCTACAATCTATCTTCCCTTGTGGGATGAACATATTCATACCCTTTTTCTATGTATCTGCGGGTAATGTTACTAATCTGTATGAACGTGGCTTGTGGGACCAGGACTGAGAAGAATAACAGGAAATAGTAAACCTTTTTTTTTTCCTTAATATCTTCTGCTTTAAGACTTCTTTCATACGCCTCTGAGTTATGGGGTAAGCTGGTGGAAATTCCTCCATTCCCATTCCAGCCAGTGCTGTCCATTAGTCAAAAGCACAAACTTTCAGTCAGTCATCGCTGCCCACTAACTTTTCTCAGGATCACGTAATTCATCTGAAGAATAACCAAACTTTATCAATACAAAACGAGGGAGGAAGAGTTTTGTGCAAGTTTGGAAGCAAAAGAGCATGAGGTGTGTATGGAATATAAATGGAGCTTTTGCAACACCTGGTGCTTTGCTCCCAGGAAAGGGTGAGCGCATGCAGGGAACCAAGACCTACCCCCAAGCAGAGCTGCTCAAAGCCATCTGCTCTCTGCAGGTGCACCTGGAAGACTTTTCTACTGCCAAGATTATGTTAAGAGCGTCACAAAATAGAATTATGACTATCCGAAAGAAAACTTGTGGCGTTCACCATGTATATTAAAAAATAATATTGCAATTCTTAGATATTTTTCTTGGTAGAGAAAAATAATAAAGTGATCATTTGGAAATTAATGTTGAATTTTTTTTGAGTGTCATAGAGGTTGGCACTGACAATATCCCTTTAAGAGCATCGATTTGCTATTTTTTCTAAAGAATGTACACATACATTATTTTATGGCTATGATTTTGATACATCCCATCACGAATTAGCAATGTAACACAGGTATGCTTTTATTGTAATTATATGTTAATTTAAAAGCCTCTGTAAATTTTAGAGGTTCTTATCACATTAAAAATCATCTCCTCATTAATGCAAGATCACAGATTGTATTTGCATTTTTGAGGTTTTTTTCCCCCAAGTTCGAATCTTCCTTTGGGCATTCTAACATTTTCTACTGAAGATCATAGGCTTTAGGAATCATATATATGTCATGAGTGTGTAAAAGACCATTTTGGCTATCGGTATAGTCGTTTTCAAGGATCAAGAGAATAGTACAACTTATTTGGCCTATGAATTCATATGGTTGGAGCTTATATTTGCGGTGTTTTATCACATTCTCAAAATTAATCGCCTCACCTTGCTACCTTGACTAAAGCAGACGCAGTACATTTACTCATAGAAATAACTCATTCCTGAAACCAAACAGATAGAAAGTAGAAAAGTAGCATAGGGTTTTTAAATGTCACTGTTTGATTCTTGGGGTGCCCACACCCCAATTTATGGAAGATTTTGGAAGTGATGACAGATGAGCTAGTGTTTGCTTAGTAGAAATCTAAGTAAGTCACAGTGAAATGTAAGAGAAAAACCTATATTTTTAAGACATCAGCTTAGAAATACAAAATTTTCTAGTAAAGGTAGAGGATTTTAGAGCAAGAAGAAATCTTAAAAACCATGAAACTATAACCTACTGTGTTCTATGTTAATAATGCATGTGGAATCTCTATTTTAGGGACTAGTCTTCGTTTATTAGAATAAAAATACTAATATTAATGTAATATTTACTAGGACCTACAAAAACCAAAGGTATTAGTAAATATCATATTTACTGATGGGGCCAAAGATGATATGACATTATCTAAAACTGACCCATGAGAAGGGATAGGTCATGTTTTTCTTTCTTATTCTTAAATAACAACAAAAATAATGACTAAGCATTTTTTTTGTATTATTTCTTATTTTTATACCCTGGCAATGTTCTAAGAACTGTTTATCTCATTTAGTCACAGTATTTCTAGAGAGTATGTACTATTATTTTATCCATTTTATCCATTTACAGTTGAAGACACTGAAATTTAGGAAGGTTAAAGTAATTATCTAGTGTGACTCAGTTGTCTAGTGTGACCCAAGGTAAGTACTTAGACCTTCTAACTCCTGAGCTCATGCAACTCTATACTACTTTATACTGCCTTTTATGTGGGTGTTGGACCTGGGTATTAGAGCATCGAAGGAACTTACACTTTAGACCTAGCTATCCCATGACCTAGCTGTATAGTGTTTGACATGCTATGTTACAATTTTGGGTATCGGCAAGTAAACAGATAATAGATATAAGACTATTGACATTTTCCATTTCTTTTGTGTGTACTTTGGTAAGTTGTGTTTTTCTAAGAATTCTTAACATTACACTGATGATTTTTAACATATTGACATAAAGTTGTTTATAACATCTTCATATTATCTTTTATTAAAAAGATTTATTTATTTATTAGAGAGAGAGAGGGAGGAGGGCAGAGGGAGAGGGAGAGAGAGTCATAAGCAGACTCCTCGCTGAGTAAGGAGCTGGGCGGGGGACTCGTCTCACCAACCACCCTGAGATCATAACCTGAGCTGAAACCAAGAGTAGGCTGCTTAACTGACTGTGCCACCCAGGCTCCCCCATATTATCTTTTTAATACATGTAGAATTTATAGTGAGGACCCCCTTTTCATTTCTGATATGGTGGCTCTCTCTCTTTTTTCTTAATTGGTTTTCAGAACTTTTAGAATGTTGATTCCCTCTGTTGTATTTTGTTTTTCTCTTTCACGACTCTCTTCTCTTTTTATTTCTATCATTCTATATTCTTTGTGATTTATATGTAGATTAACTTATTCCACAAAATGGATACTTATGATTAATTTTCAGCCTATCTTCTTTTCTAGTTAATGCATAAGTGACAATAAATCTGCCTCTAAACATAACTTTAGCTGCATTCCTTAAGCCTTGATGAAGATTGGAGTAAGTAGAGCCTTCATATATTATTGGTGGAAAATTGCCATTTTCTACTAAAATCGAATGTATTAATTCCCCACATATTAGTAGTTCAAATCTTGAGCATATATGCAATAGAAGTATATCCATATGTATGAGCATACACACATAATAATTCATATTTTTATCTTTAGAATTCTTTTCAATAGTTACAAATGGGAAACAACCCAGTATCTATTCACTGTAGAATAGAAAAATAAATAAATAAATAAATAAATAATAAATCCTGCAATAAGAGACTATACAATAATTAGAATAAATAAATCATTGCTAAATGCAACAATATAAATAAATCATATTGATATAATGTTAGATGAAAGAATCCAGACAAAAACGATGTATTCATTGATTTATACAAAATTCAAAAATACACAAAGTTAATCTCTAGTATTGTAAGATTACCAGTATCCCTACCCCTTTCTTCTGCCTCAAGGTAACCTCTATCCTGACTTCTATTTCTTAAATATTTTAAAACAAGGGATTTATTTAAATAATATTCTTGACTTGGAGAGAAAACTGAGACTTACTTATTTTAAAGTAATTTCTCCTTATTTAAAGATTGATTACATGTTCAAAAAAGTTTATAATCCATTCTGCTGAACATTTTTGTGTATGTATGTTGTACTTCAATTTAAAAATGTAAAGTAACTCATCCTGGATTTCCTGTAAAATAAGAGAATAGGATTAGAGGACCCTGTCTTTTAAGTACAAAATTCAGTGTTCCTACAGTGTATTTATTAAATTATGAAATAGTATCGTTATTTCATTTAAAAAGCAACAGTCGGGTAGGATTAGTTTTTACCATGATTATTTTATTTTTCAGTTTTTGAGAAATACTTGGAAGATTCTTTCTGGAGCTTTAGGTGGACTAAATAAAAAAATAAATTTACCTGCATTCAGGTGATTTCATAAACAACTGTATTGTATTTTGACACATCATTTATTTTCTTTCCACTTTTAACTTCCCCATCTTTAGAATTCAGACATTAGTACTAAGCATCCTAAGTGCGAATTCATATATTCTTTTAAAGAAGATTCTACATGTATTCACATAGTTGTAAGTTTTATCTCAGGTGGGAAACATAATACAATCATCTCCTTTCCTATGCTTTAGATCACTTCCCCACTGTAGGATTTACTTATCAATCTGTTGGGCTTCACTCCAAAATAGTAATATTTGTGGATTTAAAAGTTACTCCCTAATCTGACATGAACTCAAATTCTTTCTCAGATGCTTTCAAACTGTGGCTCCATACTAGCCATCTTCAGACCAGGCATCACTGAAAACACTTTGAGGAATTTTCTCTGGGAGGAAAGAGTGCCCATCCATCTGGTGTGTGTGGAAAAAGACACTGGGGCCTTGCGCTCATAGAAAAACCAATCAGAGAATTCATGTTAAGGATGAGTCTAGGACCATGGCTGTAATGAAATGTCTTGGTACTTCATTTCTCATCCAAAAATAAAATAAATATCCAATTCTTGCTGGGTCACTGTAACTTTTCTGTTAGACTGAGTAAAAGCTATTTCCCAGCGTTAAGGAAAAGTGAACATTCAAAATACTCACAGTTGTATTCATCTTTCCCGACTAGGATCTTCTTTGCAGTGTCCTCTGAGTAGAGTGAAGATAGGTTGATGATTTTGAGGCTTTGGTTCAGCCGTACAAAGAAGCCTTATTTTTCTCTTTGATGGAGCTGGGTATACTACCAAATTTCATTTAAAGATAAATATTTTTAATAATACCAAACACCTTTCAAAATAACATGCTTTGCCACTTCTAGGACAGATTCATTTTTGGTTGGATGGGGGATGAACAAAAGGTCAAGTCTAAGTTATTTCTAACAGCTTTTCCTCTCCAATGCCTCTTCCCACCTAGGAAAACATCTACTTCTCCCCACCTGACCATGTCAACTACTGAGAACCTAGAGTCTATATGTCTGTATTAGACACATAGTACTTCACATACACTCAGTGTAACTTGTGGGACTAACAAAAGCGTCCACTGCACTCAGTCCCTGAGTAAAGCAATTAGTTGCACAATAGAAAGTTTAACCACCGAAGTCAACCTTCAGATAGTTTTCAACCATTTCCTGTGCGCTTTATAAGCCTCCTCTGGAGTTTCCACACAGACAATAAAAATATCTAGGAAAGGGATTCAAGGCTTATAAAACATAAAATGAAGTAACTGGTCTCTCAGGTGGCAGGCTCTGATTCGGCCATGGGGTGGCAGAGAGCACAGGGCTGGGGGACATTTCACAGCTGTTCCTGCATCACTCAAAGAAGCAGGTCTGACAGATTGGAGAGTGAATCTGCTGGCACTTTATATATCCTTACCGAGAGCAGCATAGAGTGGGGCATTACATGGGTAACTTCATGATTACAAGTAATTAATTAATAACATTTGATCTGACCTACCTCTCATTTTTGGCTTAAAAAAACAATTGTGAGAACTTTTTTCTGAGTTATTAGGAGAAAATCCATGTAATTGTGGACCCGAGTCAGAATTTATAGATGGTTACCAATCCAGCTATTATGGGTTGAATTGCAATCCCCCCGAATTTTATATGTTGAAATCCTAACCCCCTGTGTCTCAGAATGTGACTTATTTGAAAATAAGGCTGTGATAGATGTAGTTAGTTAAGATGAGGTCATTAGGTTGGGTCTTAATCCAATATGATTGGTGTCCTTATAAAAAGAGGAAGTTTGGGGGCATCTACCCGGATGACTCAGTCGGTTAAGAGTCTGCCTTCAGCTCAGGTCATGATCTCAGGGCCCTTGGGATCAAGCCCCATGTCAGGCTCCCTGCTCAGTGGGGAGTCTACTTCTCCTTCTCCCTCTGCTCTTCACCCCCCCCCCCATGCTCACTCTCTCTTGTGTGCTCTCTCTCTCTCTGTCAAATACATAAATAAAATATTTTTTTTTTTAAAAAGAGGAAGTTTGGCCACAGACACAGACACGCATAGAGGGAGATGATGTGCAGACACAGGGAGAGGACAGCCATCTACAAGCCAAGGGGAAAGGCCTGGAACAGAGCCTTCCCTCACAGCCTTTAGGAGCAATCACCTTACTGACGTCTTCACTTCAGGTTTCTCGTTTCTAAAATGTGAGATGATACTTTTGTGCGAAGTCATCCAGTTCGTGGTACTTAGTTATAGCTGCCTTAGCAAATTACTATATATTTTTTAATAGTTAAAGAACTTAATACGAAAGTAGAGGGAAAGTTGCTGAAAGTGGCGCTTATGGCTAAGGAGAGTAGGTAGAAGTGTTGATATCTAGAGATTAAATCAGGCTCTTTCCATCTCACACTTCCTCACCAATAGTCCCCTTCATTTGCCACTCAAGCCCTGTCCAAATTTGTTTCTCACAATATTCTTTAGCAGAAGATGGCAACAGAAATTGTCTACTCTGATGCACTGAATTTCTGAGGATTTGATGGGGGCAATTTATGTCACAGTTTGTATCTCTTTTTCTTGCTCCTTCCCCAAAACAGGCGCTCTTCGTGGACCATTATATATCATTTACATTTTTCTAGGGCTTTGTAGAGATACCCTGTTTTCCACTGGAGCAGCAAAGAATCGTGTTCACCACGCACTCAATATACAGCAAAGATTAAATTTGAATCTAGAGGAATTATAATCTTTTGCACTTGTTATCTATTTGAAGGAACCCAACTCCACTCCACTCCTGTGGAGTTAAGAATAGCTATTCCCTTTGCCTACGGGATGAAAACCTTCAGAACTAGAATCCAAGGTAAGAGCAGCAATTGAGACAACAGTGGCGGACTGGGGAATGGAAACTCGCTTCTATCCCTGACCCGCTCAGAGATATTTCCCGTCCATACATTTTGGTGTTTATAGAAAACCCAGCGGCTGTTCATTTTAAAACTCTTGATGAAAACCAGACTCGCCAGAGTGATAACACTGATGAGCACAAATGTCCTTTCAGTTGAAACTTTGCTGATCTAGATTAACCTTTGTTCAGAGTAGAACTATCGAGAAAAACGGTTCACGGAAGGAGAGTAATGCATCCTTGGCATTCAGGAAAGTCTCAGTGAGCCCTGTAAGCCTTCTAATTACTCAATTAGGAATTACCTGGGGGGTGGGGGAGATATAATTTCTGTAATTGAAACAACATGGCCTGTGTATTTGCTTTATAACAAAAATAATCACCCACCTGATAAATACTTGTTATCAGTATAAGATAAGCCCGGATGGATCCTGAGTGGCAAGGGGCGGCTGCCGCATTTGTTAAAGGAACAGGAAGCAACCAGGGGGAAGGGATGGGCCTGCTTCACTGAGCAAATTACATTTTCCAGCCAATGCAGGGGCCTATCAAATATCGCCATGTGAAAGAACACGCACATCGTGCGCACTGGCCATCCTGGCAAAGAGCAGAACGTTCCCTCCAGGATTTATTTATGGCTAAATCAATTGTACCTTAAAGGGATAGTTTTTCAAATACTTTTGCTCTTGCAGGCAGCTTATGCAGCAGTAGCCATCCTGAAATCGGAGAAGCAAGTGAGGTCTTCCAAATCCAGGTCATGGATAATAGTGTTCTCCTTTCTCCCATTTCCCAATGCTGTGCAATGGGTGTGGCTTGGGATTTGCGATCATTGAGGATCCGGGGTCAGGATTGGGATGAGGTTGTCCTCTGAGTCACGAAAATTATTCTTGGCTCAGGTGGCAAAGGTCATCTGTTCCCGATCTTTTATTATGTGCTTTTGAGGGATTAATAAAATTACACTCTGTTGTTTCCTTTGTTGGTGTTTTAAGGATTTTGAGTCAAGGGAGGCCCCTTGGGAGACAGAAATCCTGTATTCCAGAAAGGGGCTTGTAAAACAAAACTCACATTTTTACCTGTGCCAGTTTAATTCCCCCCTGCAGAGGGATGAAAAACAAGAAATATGCAAAAGAGTTGTTGCTGCTCCTTGTTGTGCAGTGAATTGCCCCAGAGCGGTGACAGGCAGGGCAGAGAGAGGAGGGGGGGCGGGGAAGGCGTGGGGCAGCCCGGCTCTGAATAGAGTTGTGGGCAGCTGGGCGGCCGCACAAGCTGCTGAGCCAGCCTGGCAGGCTGCAATCAGGAAGGACACGGCTTCCCAAGAGTGAAAGTTCTGGCTGACCAGGAATTCCTCAGTGCCGTGCCAAGCTCTGCAAAGAGCAGCTGCAGCTGCAGATCAAAGGGTTTTGCGTGCGGACAGCATAAAAGGCAGTGCTGGTCAGATGCCGGAATTCTCTGCCATCTTGTCATCATCTTTTGTCAAGGAGCTCACACAAAGCCAAAGGAAAGATGCGTGTTTTCTCGTTCGTTTGTTTGGTGTGAAAGTGAAGCGGGCCCGATGGCAGCTGCTGGTACCGATTTGAGAATTACAAGTAGTTTCTTGGTCTGTAAGGATTAAAACATTAGCATAACCTGAATATCTCTGTGCTGGGGGCAGTTGTCCGGAGCCTCACAGTGATATAAGCCGGACACACACATGTGCCTAAAAGCACGCCTGCCCACACATACCTGGGATACTCTAGACAGCTCAGAGCCTCAGCAGGACACGCGTGGAGGGGCTGAGGAGGTGGAATGGGCTGACTTCCCGGTGAAGCAACCATATTAGACTTTGAGTGAAGCAACCATATTAGATGACAGGCATTAGGCTTCTCAAGTTGAAGCACAGGATAGAAGTGACTTGAGACACCCCTGAATACAGTTTGGACTCAGCCTCCATACCTGTCTATGTCAGGATATGTCCATGATGGGAATGGCCCCCTTTGTGCAGTGTTCACCCACAGCATCCTTACATGGCAGGCCTGACAATGGTCACCATCTATCTGTCTCTTAGCTGTGTTTGAGGATAGACAATTTAGACATTTTATGGAAAAAATATCTTCAGGTGAACGTAGAAACAGGGAAAGAAATGAAAAACTCTTTCTTTCATGCTGCTGGTATGCTGTGGTTACCTCTCTTTTTTGCTATGATGTTTGTATGTACCTATCTCTGTGCATATCCTGTGAAGTCTGTTATAATCTGTAAGGTTATTTTCTTTCTTCTTCACTAGGAGTAATTACTCTTGTACCCATTTGTTCCTTTTGCCTCCCTAGACCCAGTGCCTGGAAGAATGCTGGCACTTAAATCTATTGAATAAAAGAATCCCATGAGTCATGATGGAAAGAAAATCAGGGTAACTTAGTATTTCGGATAAATACAATATGCTCTTCCTGGTGTCCCAGCTTCCAGGGTCAGGTCAAAGATGTTCCGCCATGTCTTCTGCCCTCTATGCCATAACCAGTAAAACACTAGGGGTTTGGTCAAAGTCTTTCAAGAGAACCTTAAGAAGTTAGGAATCATAGACTTGTTTCTAAGAGGATATGCCCTCTTCTTAAGTGACCACTTCAGAGGATCCTCAAGTGGTTTCCAGTAATAGAAGGCAACATTCATAGTTAAATACAAGTCTCCAAAATTGACAGATTGTCCCTGAATATTTGTTTGCCTAGAAGCACTTTTGCTGTAGTGGTTTGCATCTCTAATTGTTTAATGGGGAATGTATCGTTTAGGTCCAAAGAAAAAACAAGAAATACCCATGTTGTGTTGTTGGGTTTTGTAAATGCATAATTAGGATTTAAATCAGCATTTTCGGTTTGATGACAGCTTTTTCTAGACAGGCATGATTAGAAGGCACGAGGAATTTGGAATGCTTCCTTTTGGGCCCCACAATTATTTTTCTCTGGTGTGCCCTGCTGACCTGACCACATCCAAACCTATAACTTCGTATATTCAATGAACAATTATCGGTTTGGTACCTGCTATGAGACTCTTCCCAGTAAGCCGTAGATGCTGTGTTGGTCTGCTTGGGAGACCGTGTCTCTGAGTATCACTGTACTTTATGTATTCCTAAGGGCACTTTTGTCTGTATTAGATTATGGCCTCTGTGCTTACTTTAGAAGCTAGCCCCATCATAAAATTGTACTGCATCTAAGCGAATTTTACCTTAGGACTATATTAAAATCCCAGAATGGAGATGTCTGGTAGACTACGGTACATTTGGGTCTGATTCTCAGAGGAGAGTTTGGGAATAAAATTATGGGTAGAGACCCATTATATTTGGCTTTTATTGTTGTTCTATTTTTTTTTCAACAAACATATGTTTGGTATTTATTATATGGATTAAGAATTGACTAAAAATAGTCATGACCTTTGCCCTCATAGAGCTTACAATACAGCAGGGAAGGCAGACATCACACAAATCATGTCAAGTGTGAGGGGTGCTCCAATAGGATAAGAATAAAGTCCCCAAAGCACGTTAGAAGGGAACCTAATTTAGGTTCCTAAGTGAATCTCACTTTTTTGTCCAGGTAGTGGATGGAGACGTGCTGAAATCAGGGAAGGTAAGGCTGTGCGCGCTTAGTGTTAAGTCACAATTATCCATGCTCACTGGGCTGCATCCTCATTTTCCTGAAGCCAAGGACACGTGCTGGGAATGTTCTGACTGAGAATATAGAAAGGGGTACAGGCTGGTGGGGCCAATCAAGAGGAGGAGAAATTGTTTGCCTCTCCTTGTCCTTCTTGCTCATGACATTGGTGTGAGCTCTGGTGACTGGAACTGCTCCAGCTGTCCGGTGGCCGGGGGAAGGACACATACCTTGACATCACTGGCCTGCTGGATATTTTATCTCCAGGTTGCCTGCCAGGTGAGCTAATTAAATCTACTTATTGATTAAACCATTGTTCTTTTGGTGCTTTCTTACTTATGCTTGAAAGCATTCATAAACCAGGTAAAGGGAAGCTGGGGAAATTAAACAGGGGCAGACTGTTCCAAGCAGACATGAACAAAGGCCCAAAGGTGAAAGAGCATGTGGTCTAATGATAGATATAAATTCTGTAAAATGTAGGGTTCCCGCAGAGTATTTGGCAATACGGTAAAATGGAAAATCCTGTCTGTTACAAAATAACTGATGCTGGATGAATATATCCTCCTCCTCCTTTAAACCCTTCTTCCTCCTCCTTGCCTTTATTTCCCTCCGCATTCTCTTTCTCCTCTTGTTTCCCCCTCTCCTTATTCCTCTTTCCCTTTACCTCTCACTTTTCCCTCTCCTCTTTTACCCCTGAGCTCAGGAGAAATTAAGATAAATCTCTGGACAAAAACTGAATGAGCTAAAGACCAGAATGACAAGGAAAGCTGCAGATGCTCTGAGCAGATTTACCTGCATGAGGAACCTGAAGCTATTGGCATTGCCAGTTGGTGAGGCCAGACGACAGGGTTTTGGACCTTTGTGGCAGAGAGAGTTAGGAATGAGATATTGCAGAAAGCTAGGACCCTCCTAGGGTCACATACTCGGGGAGGGGTTGGTGAGAAAAAATACCTCCTGGCTAAGGCAAATGACAGAGATACTTGTCTGTCCCAAAGGATTTATAATCAGACACGAGCTCCTCACACAAGTTTGGAGATTAAATAACCCTATTTTGGTGCTATGAAAAATCTTAAGACAAGAAAGTAATTTCAAGTGGACTTCCATTGTCATGTCCAAGGGCACTTAGTGGAACCCAGATCCATACTGAAAGAACAATCTATCAGCCCACTGTCCTCCAAATCCAGAGTCACATCAGTCAAATATAAATTCATAGTCCAAAGTCATTGAACACACAAGTAAATGAGCCATCGTGGCCCCTCAAGGACTTTAGATGATAGAATAATTATAAAACACATAGAATTTTAAAAATATAAAAAAAGATTTAAAAGGGAGTGAAAAGCAGAACTAAGGAGAAAGAGACTATAAATATGATCAAAAAAGTTAGAAAAAGACCAACAGAAGTCTATAAATTAAGCAATGTACTCATTACAATGATACTATTAATAAATATTATCAGCACATTAGACACACATGAAGAAAGAGACTGAGTAAATCAGGGCCATGTTTTCAGCCTCCAATATACAAGGCAATGACCTAGGGAGTTTGTTAAATTCAGGTCCTGATTCTCTAGGTCTGGGGTGGGACCAAAAGACTAAATTTCTAATAAGTTCTCAGGTGATGCCCATACTTGAGGATCAAGGGACTAGAAGACAGATTTGAAAAACGTGGCCCAGTGAGACAAAGAGATAGAAAATACCTTTCTGATGGGTGCCTGGGTGGCTCAGTAGGTTGAGTATCCAACTCTTGATTTCAGCTCAGGTCATGATCTCAGGGTCATAGAGTTGAGCCCTGCATCAAGCCCCATGTTTGGCTCCACACTCACTGGGGAGTCTGCTTGAGATTCTTTCCCTCTCCCTTTGCCCATCCCCCACTCTCTCTCTCAAATAAGTAAATAAATCTTAAAAAAAAGAAAAAGAGAGGAAAATATCTCCCTGAGTAGCAAGAATAAGAACAGAAAGAAAAGGGGTGAAACAATATTTGAAAAGATAATGGCAGAGAATGTTCCAGACCTAATGAAAGACATGAATTCATAGATTAAGGGAACCATACCCAAGGAAGGAAGGAAGGAAGGAAGAGAGGCACAGAGAGAGAAGAACTCTTACCTTGGAAAACTGTATTGTCAAAGAAAGGGATCTTAAAATCAGCCAGAGAAGAAAATGTTTACCTACAAAACAAACAAACAAACAAACCCACCAATGTAATTGATGTTAGAATTCTCAACAGTACCAATGGATGTGGAATAATATTTTCCAATGTTGAGAGAGAAAGAAAAAAAATCCTGTCAGCCATCCAGCTGAACTATCAGGCATCCATTTAAACTACCCTTCAAGAGGAAAGGACAAATTAAGTCATTTTTCAGATAAGCAGAAACAGAGTTTGTGACCAACTCTCACTCAGAGGTCTTCTAGTGATTCTCAAAGTGTGGGCACCACCACCAGCAGCAGCACCGCCTGGGAATATGTGAGAAACGCAGCTGTTTGGGCCGTGCCCCAAGCCCTTGGGTCAGAAACGCCGAGGTGCACATGGAGCTCTCCTGGTGATCAGATGTGGCTCCGATTGGAGAAGCCTCGTCTGGAGGCAGCACATGGAGTAGGAGGAAAAACGTTCTGAGGGAAGGGCTGAGACACAAAATGGAATCTTGGTCAAATACTTTGATAAACTTTAGGTTAACCTAAACCCAATATTAACTAAGTAAAACAATAATAATATCAAAGTTGGGCATAAAAATAATAAGAAAATTAAAATGTTGAACAACAAGAAAAGTTAGGATGGGATGATTGTAGTTAACATGTTCCCAAAGAGGACAAAGATCGGATACAATTTTTCTGACTATTACGACAATAATAATTATTCAACGATGTGATCTAGATGTTAGCCATATTAATGCTACCTATAATATTTGGCTTAGAAATATTATAAATTACACTTTTCGAATGCTGTCGACTGCGTTACGTTATTTAATCTTCATAACAACCCTATTAAATGAGCAGCCCAAACATATTCTCTTTTAAAAATGATGAGAAAACTAAGGGACATTGTAACTTGACCAAAATCCCATATTTGGGGTGTGGCTGAGATAGAATCCAAGTATTTGGATTCCAGGCCTTTATTCTGGCTTTTCCCATTATCTCACTATTGCGTTTTTATCGCTAATAAAAATGTTATGCAAGCATACTCTTCTGTAGAAAAATATACTCTTCGAAAACTTTTCAAGAACAATTTTTATATCTCTTTTTATATAATACAAACAGAAAAGGAGGTATTTAAAAAAAAACACCTTTTTTATTTCGATCGTAACAAAACTCTACTCTCTGTACATATGCTTAAATGATTTATGGCCTTGTTCTTCCCGGAGAAATAGACTCAGAAGGAGAAGATAGAATGACAGCATTATTTTTTTTTCCAATGTGAAATCTAAGAAGACTTGGAAAAACTTCCTCATAATAATATTCTTTTAAAGATAAGATTGGTTCCCATCAGTCAAATAAAGCGGATAAGATAAATGACAGACTTAATCATGTGCATCTGCTTTGGAGTCTCAGACTAAGTGTTTCTCGAAGTGTCTTTCATGGATTCTGTAGGATAGCTGGTGATGATTATGTTGTAATGTAAACATTGGTCCCTTTGCCTGCAAACCATTGCAAAGAATAAACAGGCGATCCTCCCTTCATAGCAACTAGAGACAATACATGTCTGTTTTAAGGTTGGCCATTACCAGAGCCCCTTAGCCTTATACAGTGCTGCAGAATTTTCTATAACCTTTATCTATAATTAGATTTACATTTTAAAGCTAAAAGATCTTTTGATTTTAAAATTTACGCTGGGTCAAAACCTGGTGAGTCATTTGTGGAATTTTTTCCTATAATAATTGAAGGAATTTTCCAATTGGAACGAATGCCAAGATGAATTTCTTGGCCTTCTGTAATACCTTTCATGTAAAGGTCTTCATGTGCATTGCAGACACAAGCTCATTAGCTTCCTGACAGCCTTGGGAGCCGGGTAAGTGCTATCAGATGTAGAAACTGAGGGTAGGGGAGATTAACATGCAGCGAACGCTGGTCCATCTTAGATTCAAATCAGGAGCTCAGCATCTTTCCTTGGAACACAGATTTTTATTTTTACAGGACGTAATAATTACATGTTTTAGATTGCTCAGTATAGTTTGAAGTGACTCAAATATGGAAACATTCATTACATCCTTTGGGGGATGATTTTGATCTTGTGGAGGGGTTTTCTGTTTAACTTGTTATATATATTTTGATTCAGTAAATCTCATTCCATCTAAGAGAGTTATTTCCCCCCTGGGAGAGGGACTCATTTTTCTTTTTAGTCTTTCTCCTTTAGTTTAGTAATTTTTGAAACATATTCATTTTTTTCAATAAATATTGTAGCATACCTACCACATGCTCATTCCTGTGGTATATTTGAGTGTACAAAGATGAGTAAGACATACTCTTTCCTGCATTAGAAAGGGGCATGAGGTTAAATCTATAGATGGGCTTGGCATTAAGGGATTGAAAGGTAAGAATCTTGCTTGAAGTAGACCACAGAAGAACTTTTTCCAGCAGAGAGGGACTGGTAGGGTGAATTTCTTTATGCCTTTGCCATAGGGGAAGGCGGAGGTGATCTCATTGTTCTGGACTTTGGCAGCTGTTTAGAATAACAATAATAAAATGGCTGCAAGGCCATTGGCCATACTCACAGAATGGAGTACAGACATGAACCCAAGCCCTCCAAAAGACTTGGGTTCTCAGGGAGAGCTTTCACTTCTGGGTAAAAAAAGGAAAAACGGAAGAGAAAAAAACTTGGAGAGAAGAGGTAGATGAACCTCCTTATGGGTCAATCTTGGCCGCTGGCGTACTGTTTGTCTAAGTCTACAAGACGTGTGTACAGCAGACTGAGCGGAGCCAAGCATTTGTTTATTCACTAAATGTTTACCGTGGACCAACTCTGTCTCATGAAGCTTACCTTTTCCTGAGGGGGAATAGGAAACAAATAATAAGGAGGCAAGATACATTCCGATAGTGGTAATTGCTGCTATGCACTGAATATTTGTGTCCCTTCAGAATTTATATGTTGAAGTCTAATGCCCAATGTCTTGGCATTATTAGGAAGTGAGACCTTTGAGAGGTGCTTCAGTCACAAGAGTACAGCCCTCCTGAAGAGGATCAGTGCCTTATAAAAGAGACCTCAGAATGCTTGTTGCCTTCCGATGAGGGAGGTTACAGTGAAAATATGGCCGTCTGTGAGCAAGCAGGTCTCACTGCAACCGTGACAAATAAATGTTTGTTGTTTACCAACCACCCAGTTTCAGTATTCTGTTATAGTAGCCTGAGCTAAGACAACTGCTATGAAGAAAATAAAATAAGATGCTGTGATAGAGATTCGGGGAAGTTTATTTTAGATAAGACAGGAGCTGTCTTTTTATCTTAGACTTAAATAATAAGGAGTTGGCTATACAAGGTCCCAGAGAAGCAGTATTCCAGGAAGGACAAGAGTTTCTGGAAAGGCCCTAAAATGGGAGCATACTTAGTATTTTTACGGAATAGAAAGGAGTGACGGGGGTATTAGTATGACGTAGTGGGGTCAGACAATATAGGGGCTAGAGTAGTAAAAACTGCTTAGAAAATATTCTAAGCCTGGTGGAAAGCCGTTGAAGTATTTTAAGCAAGGGGGAGACATGAGTTTCAAGTGACCTGATTTGAAAAAAGAAATATCATTGTAAATGTCATATATAGAAGAAATGATTATAAAGAGGCAAGCATGGAAATCAGAGACAGGCAGGTAGTAAAGCAATTTAGGCAAGGGCTGATGTCATCTGGATCAAGGTTGTAGCAGTAATGATGGAGAGAAGTGGGCATATTTGGGGGGTGCCTCTGACAGCTTGCTTATACCTGCCTTTGTGCATATTAGGAAAAGGCACCATTTGCTCAAGTAAAAACAAATTTTAAGTTAGAATATTATTATACAAACAGAACCCTTTTGGGGGCTGCATGGAATCTAGGCTAACTTTTTAATAATCCAAGTGTGTATCTGTTCTGGCTGGGGCATACCCATACCCACTCACAGACTCTATGGATACTAGCCACGTTCACCCAGCAGGCATCCCAGCCCCCAAACAAGCAATCATACAGATCTAGAGCTGTGGGTATTTGTGTGTGGGTTGAGAGATGGAACTCAGACATCCCAGAATTCTACTGGGACTGGGTTTAGCTCCCTGAGGATATGTGTTTCAGTGAATTTGTGTGTGCGTGTACATGGTGCTGTGTACCCATGTGTGATTATGGAGGAGGAAGCTTGGTTTCGCTGCTCTAAGACTTGACTAGCAGAGCACAGAGGAGAGGTATGTGTTACTGCGAGGGTTTACTCAGAGAAGGAGTGCTGCTCTGAGCAAATGATTCTTGAGCTGAGAGGTGAAAGATAAATCGGTTATAGGTAGCTATAATAGGTCAAACTGTGTTCCCCCAAAAGATATGTCCAAGTCCTAACCCCTAGTACCTGTGAATGTAACCTTATTGTGAAAGAGTCTTTGCAGATGTTAAGGAATATAAAATGAGACCATCCAGGATTAACCAGATGGGCCCTGAATCCAGTGAAAATTGACACTATAGGAAGAGGAGAAGGCACAGAAAGAGAAAACACACAGAAAATGGAAGTGAAAGGCCAGGCAAAATGTGAGTGAGAGGCAGTGTTTGGGGTTATGCAGCCACAAGGTGAAGATGGCCAAGGATTGCCTGGAGCCACAAGAAGCGGAAGAGGCCAAGAATTCTCCTCTGGAGGCTTCAGAAGGGACATGGCCCTGCTATCACCTTGACCTTGAACCTCTAGCCTCCAAACTGTGGGATAATAGGTTTCATCTGTTGTAAGCCACTAAGTTTGTGGTAATTTGTTATGTCAGCCCCAAGAAATGAATAGAGGAGGTGAAGGGGGCAGGGAGGTAATGAGGGTTTACTATGCGGAGTAGGGAGGTATGAACAAAAGTTCTGTGGTGGGACTGAATACAGTGTTGTTTAGAAACAGCATGGTGACTGTGGCTGGAGCAGGTGAAGATGGGGCTAGAGCAGTAGACAGGAGCAGAGAATTCTCAACTTTGAAGGTTTGTTAAAACACTATGGTCTTTATTCTAAGAGCGGTGGGGAGCCAACGACATGTTTTAAGTAGGAAATGACAAGATCATGCTTGTCTTCTAGCACATCACTTTGGCTTTATCATGGAGAATGAGTTGGAGGGAGCCAAGAGTAGCTACGAGACTGGATAGAAGGCTATTGATTGCTCTACTCTAAAGTCATGGCATTAAAATCCAGGAAAAATCCAAGAGATCTTTGGGGAAAAAAAATCGATAGGACTTGGCTACACTTAGGATATGGTGGGTGAAGGTAATGAAACTGAAGTATCAAGAATATTCTTTCTAGCAATGACAGGGACACCTCTGACAATAAAGCCACTGTATTTCTTGGGTAATGTGATTGATGATTTTTGTGTATCAACTTGACTGGACTAAGGAATGCCCAGAAAGCTGGTAAAACATTTCTGAGTGTGTCTGTGAGGGTGTTTCTGGAAGAGAATCACATTTGAATTTGTAGACTGAGTAATGAATGCTCTCATTATTGTGAATGGGCATCATCTAACCAACTGAAGGGCTGAATGGAAAACAACAATGACAACAAAACCCAGAGGATGAGTAAATTTTCCCTCTCTGCTTGAGCTGGGGTATCCATCTTCTCCTGATGTGGGACATGAGCACCCCTGGTTCTCAGGCCTTCTGGTTTGGACTGGAATCACACCACTGGGTCTCCTGAGCCTCCAGCTTGTAGAAAATAGACCATGGAACTTCCCAGCCTCCATATTTACATGAACCAATCCTTCATAATAATTTCTTTCTATGTATCTATGTGTATTCTGTTAGTTCTGTTTCTCTAGAAAGCCCTGACCAACTCAGAGAAGATTGTGAATTCAAATGGGCACTGGGGGGTTGTGGTCTTTAAGATATCCAAGCAGAGACAGGAGGTGGGCAACTGGATCTGTGAGACTGGGCATCAGAGGAGAGATCTGAGCTCTAGGCATAAACTTAAACTTATTTGAATATAAGTGGTCATAGAAAGTGGATGATACTTCTTGGGGAAAGAATCAAGAAAAAAAAAAAAGCTCTGAAGAACCATAATATTTATTGGCTGGCGAAACAGTGGCATCCAGAGAGGCATGAGAAGAGCAGAGATTGTTGAGTCGTGAAAACTTAGAGAAGAGAGAATTTCAGGCAAAAGGCAGTGTTCAAAATCATGGAAATACTGAGAAGTCAGGTAAGATGACAACCCTTACTAACATGGAACTCTCTGGTAACCCCAACAAGAACTGTTTCAACGGGCTAATAGAAGTGGGAGGGGAGACAGGGTCCATTAGGACCTATCTGTATCTATCGTGTTAAGGGGTTTGGTGTATTTTAGTTAAAATAATTTATTACTTACAATATGGAACCAATCCAATTGACAACTTTAAGGAAATGATGCATGAACATAGATATTTCCAGGCCCCTCACTCCCTACCCTTTTCTTATCACCATTCCTTCCAAATATGAAACCACAATGTTCTTATCACTCCAGTGGCTAATATCAAAATTCTGCTTGCAAGAATATCATTCTTTGGATTCACACTGGGAATCAAATGCCAGGGGAGGGAAAAATTCAATTACATTCTCAGATTTGTTTCTGCTTTTAAATTTCCCGATTCTATGATTTAAGTAGGGGTCAAAAAATGCATGAAAACAGATTTGATAGCGGGCATTGGGAGAGAAGGGGAAGTGATGAGTCTCTTGAGCAGGAATGACAGACACTAAGAGCAGAGTTGTGCAAAATGAGGTGTTGTGGTTGCCTCTGGCTCCACTTGTCATGGGATCTATTAAAGTCAGGAGAATTCACATGTTAACTTCCTAGAATGTACAATCTCTGGATGCTGCCAGAGATTGTCAAGAAGGAGGAGGGACAATCACTTCATGTTGGAGATCTATACGTAGTTTCATTAGATTCTCCCCAGGATTGTTTGTTGTTGTTGTTGTTTTAAGATTTTGTTTATTTATTTATTTATTTGAGAGAGAGAGAAAGAGAAAGCATGAGCAGGGGAGAGAGGCAAGCCGACTCCATGCTGAGCATGGAGCCCAACATGGGACTTGATCCCACGCCCCTGAGATCATGGCCTGAGCCGAAACCAAGAGTTGGACGCTTAACTGACTGAGCCACACAGGTGCCCCTCTCCTCTGGATTTTATAATAGCAATATTAAAATTCCCATTTACAGATGAGCAAATTGGGAGTTTAAAATAAAAACACATAAAAACATATAAAACATATAAAATAAAAACATATGCTGTCTATCCATTATTAGTTTGGGTACTATATTTCTTTTTTTTTTTTCAAGATTTTATTTATTTATTTGAGAGACAGAGTGTGTGCAGGAGCATGGGGGAGGGGCAGAAGGAGAGAGAGCGGTAGACTCCCCACAGAGCAGGGAGCCCAACATAGGGCTCAGTCCCAGGATCCCGAGATCACGACCTGAGGCGAAGGCAGACGCTTAACCAACTGAACCACCCAGGCATCACTGGGTACTGTGTTTCCTAAATTTCAGATTGTTACACCCACAGCTTAGTTATACCCACTGATAGAAACTTGCTAGAAGGACTTTGCTATGGGCACAATATGTGCTCAGTTCCTCTAGGATAGGAAGAATGAAGTGGAAGCTTCCAGATTTGTCCAGGAGGGTAAATTAGGAATAAGTTCCTATCACTCCCAGCAGCAGGCTCGGCAGATCTCAGGGTAATCAGCACACCCACCCAATTCCTTTCCATGAACCAGAAATAAAGAATGTAATTGAATGCTTTGGGTTGTGTGGCTCTCTCATAGTCCTGCACCCCCGCCCTCCATCCCGGTTCATGTTTTATGGGGCAGTCTCTGTGCTAAATGGCCAGCGGCAGACAGATCAGAGTAGGGAGTAGAGTTAAACAGTCAATGTCATAGTTCTTGGACTTTCAAAGTTTTACCTCCCATGAATCGATGTCATTGTTCCTTTTCCTTGAGGACACAGAAAGTGAGTTGCTTTTTCCACACCCCTCCTGCCTTTCTTTCTTTTTTTTTTTCCCCTCCTGCCCTTCTTGAGATTTTTTTTCAATGCTAGTTTTAATTCAAGCATGTAAACATAATATGGTTTTGTCGATAAAACATTTAGTCAGAGACACAAGGATGCTGAGTCCCTTTCATCGCTCCTTCCCTGACACTGAAAGAGAAGGAGAAAAAATAATTTATCTCCTTTTACTAATTAGAATATTGAGAGAAGGAGAGATTTAGGGATGGAATCAGAGTGACAAAATTGTCAATGACTTATTCATAGATTCGGGAAGATCTTCTTCCTGTTTGTTTGGTTTTTGGAGGTTTTTTTTGGAGGGGGAGTCTCAATTTTTTTTCTTCAGATGCTGATTAAAAAAATAAAAAAATTGAGCACCATTACCACGGAGGTTGGGGGAGAGTGAGTTTGAGCAATGGAGGCAGGAATGGTAATGAGCGCTTCCATCACCACGGCCACCCTTATCCTGCCTGTCGTCTTTACAATTCCCCTTCATGAGAGAAACAAGAGCTCCTAATGGGAAGATAAATCTCTAGGGGCAGACGGCTCTGGGTTGGTGTCTCACCTCTGCAGCCTCCACCTTACTCACTGAGTGAGACAAACTTTTCTCAGCCCCTTCTTTTATCTGGAGACAGTAGGAGCCACCCCACAAGTTTATTGTGAAGACGTGAAAAATAATAGGCACATTTCCAACAATAACCATATATTCGGGGTGGATCTGAGTTAGATTAGCTAACTTTGTATGCTGCCTCTAGAGTCTTCAAACCTGATTTGTATTTAGTTTGAGCAAAGACTCTCTTATTCATATGGCTTATGTAGGTCAGACTCTAGGAGGTTTCTGCATTGCTCTAGAAGAGATTTCGGAGCTGAGACACACAGGTCTTTGCTATATCCTTGGGAACAGGCTAGCGTCCCACGATTCTCCTATGCATAGTGTGACTCAGGAGCAAATGGGTGGCTGCACTAGGGGCTATCTTCTGGTATATGAAGACAACCAAGAAAGCCTTTCCATATAGAGGTCATTCGGAGAGCATCCGGTGTGTGTTAGAGAGTCCAGGCCCACATTTGCCATGGTTCCCAGCCCATGTGGTAGATTGAAGTCCTGCTCAGGTAGGAAACAAGAATCTCTGCTTTTTCAAAGCTATGCTGTGATCAACAGAGTGGAAAGGCTCAGGTAAGAATAATGCATAACTGTCATTTATGGATTTTAAGAGTTCTAAAAGGTAGCATTACTTGCATCATTCGTATTTAGTTACTTGGTATTGACCCTGCCTTTCTGAGGATGCTTAGCGTTTTTCTTCTGCTTTGGTCTTTGAAACTGTTTCATCAGCTTTTTCCCCAGGTGTACGCCAGTCAGCACTGATTTGAAACTAGAGGTCTTAAACATCTCACCACATGATAGAGGCATTGCACATTAGGACCAACCATCAACCAGGCAGCTACTCTTAGGCTTTCAAAACCTCATGATTTAGACAAGTGCTGTGTTGAGGCCACTGGAGAAATCATTCATTTTAGTGACAAAGATCAGCTGTACTGATGGGCTGAGGAAACACCACAGTACAAGCCAACTAACTTTTCCACTTCATAGCTAGTTATGTCACCCTAGAGACAAAGTCATGGCCTATGGTGAGACTCTGTCTTAAGTTTCTTGCCATCCTATCAATGCCAACTAAATTATAAAAGTATTTGGAGAATCATATCACCTGGGCTCACTCTGGCCTCCAGGGTATGGACACAGAAAGAGAGAAACCACCAGATGAGCTGATCATGTCTTTGGTGAAAAAGACACATCCGAGTGTTTTGTGCCAAGGGAATTAGGAACCCCGCAGTCGTATCAGTTTAAGAACAATCTCATTGGATCTCTTAAATAAAGCAAGTGCAGAACAAGCCAGTTCCTGGATAGTAGATGCAGAATCTCCTGGGGAGACTCAGTAAGTTGTGCTAAGAATCCAAATAGCACCTGTCCCTTCTCACTGATAATAAATCAGTACCCAGTAGGAGACAAGAGGTTGCCTTTTAATGGGTTCTTCTCTTTACCCACAAAAATGACTCCTGTCCTTACCTGTATTTTGGGGTGGGTTGCTTATTCCTCCCCCAAATAAAATACACCTATTTTTCTCATCACTTGTCATGCAAATAAATTATTTAGCCATATTCTCCTCTTGCTTATAGCTACGAAGATGTGTCATGACTACTTTTTATTTCTCCAAGGAAATAGTAGAGTTTAAAGGTGAATGAACAAAACTTCCTTAACATAGGTAATAAACTGCTATTGATCATTGGATTTAGAAGTAGGTATAAAAATGCAAGTATGCCCTCATGGTTTATCTTGCTTTTTTTCCATACACAGAGTGCATGCTGGGGCTGTGTAAGTCCCCATTCACCTGCCCCTTCTTCCAACTGTGAATGTATTATGCTGGTTCAACCTAAGAAAGTTTCTGATGTTTTAATTTTTATTTTATTTTTCTTGGTAAAAATACTTAACTACAACCTCTATACCTTTACTTGTGCTGATCTATTATTTGAACAGGGTTTCATCGTGTCACTGCATATTTAATGTCATGTCTTCTTAGCTATGTCTCATGTAACCAGGTTCTAATTTCAGCTTCTGCTTAGTTAAAACACTTTGTCAAACTTCCCTATCACATATTTTTTTCCCTCTCACACATCATTTCATCCTCACTCCTGAAAAATCTGTTAGTGGCAATTCCAATATTGGCAATGTAAGAGTGAAAAAGAAAATTAAAAAGGGAAAACTGAATTTGAATGTCATCATTGCAAGGAAATGTTGATTGAACATTCTCAGTGAAAGGGCACATTATATCCCAGATATGTGTCGGCTGTTTAGCAAGAATTATTACACAAAGGTTAAATAATGTGTCATTCACTAAAATAAAAGGAGTCACTTAAATATTTATTTAAATAGATATTCCTCCAATACTTTTAAGCTTCGTTTATGTATAATTAATGAATTGAGAGGAAGATTCTGGAGCACAGAAACATAAAGTGTGAAGAACTACTGCCAATTGAGTTTCAATAAAAATGAAAAGAATGTAATCCTTGAAATGACAATGCTCTTCACTTGGAAAATATGATTTCATTTTTAGACAATTTTTTTTGGAAACATATCTCCTACATAAAGCACTGTATGCGGTTATGTAGTTAAATAGCTTTAGACAATGTAGGATATGTAAGTATAGTATCCCCCGCCCCCTTATCCGTGGGGGATTCCAAACCCTATGTATGCTATGTTTTTTCCTATACATACCTGCCTAGGATGAAGTTTAACTTTTAAATTAGGCACAGTAAGAGATTAAGAATAACTAATAATAAAATAGAGCAAGGATAACTATATAGGGTAACAAAGTGACATGAATGTGGTTTCTCTCTCTCACTCAAAATGTTACTGTACTGTGCTCACCCGTTTTCTTGTGAGGATGTGAGGCGATAAAATGCCTATGTGATGAGACGAAGTGAGGGGAATGACATAGGCATTGTCACCTAGTGTGAGGCTACTAGTGAGCTGATGATATGTCAGAAGGGGGACCATCTGCTTCTGGATCTGTGTTTGACTCTGGCTACCTGAAACCGGGGAAAGCAAAACCAGTGGATTAGGAGGGACTCCTGTAGCCTCTTTGCACAAAAAGGACAACAGAGACTTAACCAAACCTGAGTGTCAGAAATGGCCTCCCTAAGGACATCACCTCTGAGGAGGGACCTGAATGATAGGAATGTGATAAGGGGCCAGTTTCTGGGAAGAGTAAGCATCACACGTGGCATCACAAAAGCCAGTGAGCTCGTAGAGCACTAGAGGAATCGGAAGATGTTGTTGGAGGGGAGAATTCTTCCTCTACCCTTCCAGATCTTCCAGCTGGACTAAGAATTCGATTGACATAGAAACAGATTAACAAGAATAAGAACCCCAAAGTTTTATTATGTGCGCATGGAGGTCCAATAATGAAACTGAGACCCAAAGAAATGACCAAGGCAGGCAGTTTTTCACATTTTAGACAAAGACATTCAATTTGTGAGGAATTTACAGGACAAAGAAAACAGGGACTTTAATTAGTAAGGAATTCTAAGCGGGCTGAGGTAGTAGACAAGTAAAAAAGTGACAAGTTTTAATTTTTACAGTTTTCTTGACTTTAAAGTCCCTTATCTCCGGTGATAAGGATGTCTTTTACTTCTTAGCACAGGGAAGGCATTTTTTCATATGGGAGGTCTATCTCTTGCTTTCAGGGGGACAGAGGAGGGTTTAAAAGTCCTCGCACTGGCTATCTCCCAAGTAGTTTTAATTTAAACTAATCAAACGCCATGTGGTACATTTTGGGACACCCTGCTGTGTGCTCCTACAATGTCTAAAGGCTGAGTTTGGGGGCGCCTGTGTGGCTCAGTTGGTTAAGTATCTGACTCTTGATTTCGGCTTAGGTCATAATCTCAGGGTCGTGAGATTGAGCCCTGTGTTGGGCTCTGAGCTCAGCACAGAGTCTGCTTGGGATCCTCTCTCCTTCTGCCCCCCCCCCCACTTGTGTGTGTGCGCTCTCAATAAATAAATAAATAAATAAATAAATAAATAAATAATAAAATCTTAAAAAAAAACCACACAACTGAGTTTAAAAAGCAAGAAGGATAAGGGCACCTGAGTGGCACAGCGGTTAAGCATCTGCCTTTGGCTCAGGGCGTGATCCCGGCGTTATGGGATCGAGCCCCACATCAGGCTCTTCCGCTATGAGCCTGCTTCTTCCTCTCCCACTCCCCCTGCTTGTGTTCCCTCTCTCACTGGCTGTCTCTATCTCTGTCGAATAAATAAATAAAATCTTTTTAAAAAATAAAAAAATAAAAAGCACGAAGGAAATCGGGGAGAAGTGGGCTAAGTGTAGACAGGAGCCGTGTAGGTATCATCTGGTAGAAAGAAATGAATGCAGCTAGGTGTAGGTCTTTTCCTAATTAATTCTGAAACTTATAATTTGGGGATTTCCCAAAAGAAATGTGTTTAGAGCAAGATTTTTTATACAAATAAGATTTCTTATATGCAATTAAGTGCTACGTTTTCATATTTTAACCTTGTTATTTGAGAACCGTTGCTTCGGGATACATTTGCTCTTGATTTATTGGTTCACTTACATATGATTACACACAGGGCAGGTACGGAGATACGTAAGACATCGTTGCCTTCAGGAGATGATGGGGTAGCATGGTGGTGTGGGGTGGAGAGTGGGAGATAAAGGATGGGCCCTGAAACAATAAACTAAGGAGGTGGGATGGTGAGAAAAAGAAGATGATATTAGATCACCGGAGTCATCAAAACATGGCACCTACACACAACAGTGCAGAGTGCCGTCCTGCACATCTCTAACCAGTAGGGAGCTTCCGTTTTTATAATGGTTTATTTGGGGGGTATCTCCTAGTTCTTTTTGGGGATAGGGGATATGGAATTGGGGACGTGGCCAACGATAGCAACTCCCTATTAATAGGTCACTTTACACAACCCCAGGAGGACCATTCACCCAATATTCTATGTCAATGGGGTTGTGGTGACTCTCAGGGAATGTGAAAGAGTCCAGGCGTCTGCAGGACTGACCCCCGTGACCCTCTTCCTTTCAGGACACTCTTCATCATTAACCCCCATGCCTGGGCCACGTTGAATAGTGAAGAGTGTATTTATAGTGTCTAGCATTGTTGGTTGGGGAAACTAGTCTCAACATTGACTTTTTAGATTTCAGAATTCCTGTTTAGTGCTCTAAGTTTGGTCTCTTCCCACTCAAAGTTGGTCATTTTGAGGAAACAGAGGTTTTCTGTTTAGCTGGAGACACACACACGCACACGCATGCACATGTACTCTTTCCTGTATTTCCTTCCTCACATCGAGCCTTGCCTAACTTTACAGAATAACATGTTCTCTTGGCTTAATGAGACTTTCTTCAGTTGGTATACTTCTTACTTCCCCAATATATAAAATCTTCTACCCTCTGGTGGGCTTTTCTCCCCATCTTCCTCTACTAGATCACAAACAAATATTCACAACTACATTTTTAAACATAAATTATGTGTAATATTAACAAATGGTCCTTGTTTACAGCCAAAAGTACACTATTCAATAGAAAGAAGAATATTTACAATACTTTCCTGTTGGTGCCAGCTCGCAGAAACAGAGCTTGACCTTACTCTACGAAATTGCCTACCAGTCAGAATTTATGAACTTCATTATATTATTTTCAACCATTGTGGTCTTAATTATTCATCTTGAGACTTTTCGGAATTTGTGTCTTTTATTAAAATCTACCCATATAACCAGGGACGATTTGGAGTAAGGTTAGACCTCGGAGGATGGGATATGGGAGCAGGGTTGTGGGGTAGCGGAATGTTCACAGGCTAGGCACAATGCAGCAGGAACTGGAACCAAGGGGAAGGCAGTGAGGATGGAGAAAAGATACAAAATTTAAAAAATATTGGAAAAGCAAAAATGGAAAGGAACTAGCGTTGACGTTTTGAACTGAGGCAAATCAAACTGACATAGACATAAACAAGATACCAAGAGAAGAATTTGAAGATGGGATGGAGAAGGAAGAGTGCCAATCCTCTAGATTTGTTTGAGCTGCTAGTAGGAAACCACCCTTTGAGGGCCAAGCAGAGGTGGAAGCCCACGCGCGCTACCTTGTCTCTCGCTTTCCTCCCTGGGCTCTCCCTTCCCATCTCCCTCTTCCACTTTCTTTTCTGCAGACTCCTCAGAAAAGGAGTGAGGCTGTGTCTGCTCGTGCTTTCAGTCCAGTTGGAGAAAAGAGCCTTTGCGAGGCCCAGCTGCAAGCTGTACCCATTTGGTTTTGCCAACTGGTCTGGGATGCAAAGAAATATTTGGGGTTGGAGCTCAAGAGAAAAGTCAGACCTCTCCACAGCTATTTGGAAGTCCTCTGCTTTGAGATGGGAAGAGATGAGAGCAATACATTTTCCTGGAAAACAAAGAGGGAAGATGAAGGCTACCTAGAGAACTCTGGGGCCGGACCCAGGAAGGAAGAGCAGAGGTGAGGTCAGGGAAGAAGCAATTCTAGGAAAAAACAAACAGGATGAACAGTGCCAGGAGGAAGGATGCTGATCAGCAGTGTGATGTGGCAGAAAGAGAATACAATCGACGTGATGGTGGATCCGGAACCAGTAGAAGAGTGGCGTGGTGAGCAGTCCGGTGCAGACTGGGGGCTGTAAAGAATGGTTATGTGTTGCAGTCAGTAAAGGAAGAATTAAAGACAGAAACAGTGGCTTGAGGAATTAGTAAGAAAAGGCTTAAGTTTTAAATGTGTGTAGACTTTACAGAATGCTTCCTGGCTAAGGGAAAATATCCGATAGAAAGGAAGAGTTTGAATATATGGTGGAGAGTGAAAAGTGAATCACACACACACACACATACACATACACATACACATACACACACACACACATACACATACACACACACACTCAAATTCACACACATCCTCCAAGAGCCTATACGATGTCGAGACAAAGTGTCTTCCCCAGTGGATGAAGGATGTGACCCCGCACTGCAGCGAGTGGCTTGGTGAATAGAAAAAGGAGGGCTCCGTGTTAGCCCCCACATGAACTCGCAACCTGTACAAAATACACCGCAAAACTCGATCTAGACAGCCTGCCCTATGCACACTTAGAAGAAGCTGTTCGTGGGGCGCCTGGGTAACTCAGTCGGTGAAGCGTCTGCCTTCGGCTCAGGTCATGATCCTGGGGTCCTGGGATCGAGTCCCATGTTGGTCTCCTTGCTCACCAGGGAGCTTGCTTTCCCCTCTCCCTGCCTGCTGCTCTCTCTCTCTCTCTGTCAAATAAATAAATAAAATGTTAAGAAAAAGAAAAAAAGAACAAAAGAAAAAGCTATTCGTGTACACTCCACTTGGTTTGTCCTCTGTGCTCAGCCACAGTCATTACTCTCTTCAGGGTACATGCCTGTTCTTCCTTACAGCCAGAAAATCAGTTAGTCAATGTCCAAGGCCAAGCTCCCTCCAAATGCTGCCTCCCCAGGGTCCACAGAGGCGTCCATGCAGAAAAGCCCCTAGCTGAAGCGTGTGGCGGTCAGTAATCACATTATTAAGGACACTTTTCCTTCGTTGATGTACCCAGTCAGTTCCTTTCCTGCCACTCCTCCCTGGGACTTAGTTATAATTTTGTGATGTCGGTTATGTTTTGAAAACTAAACACATTTTTTCCCCTCAATTTGAGTAGGTAGCTTCTAGTTAGAAACACACAATTTAATCAAGTGTGCCAGGAACAGAAATAATTAGTACTTTTTCTTCTTTCCCACTTGGAAATGAATGAAAAAAAAAAGAGTAAAAGTTAGCTATGGATATTATTTAATTTCCTTAGGAGGACACAAACCATCAGAATTTTAGCATTTGTGCTTTCTTAACTTCATGTGAAAATGTCACAGGTGTATTTTTAGTAATTTCTTCAGGGATTTGAAAGAAGAAATTTTCTATTTTCATATCTCTAGATGACAATGATCTGGATAAGAATCCACAGGGGAACTTAGGAAAGAGTCTGTCAATGAACCAAGGAGGCAGGAGGGAAGCCCTCTAGCTCCCTGACTTTAGATAAGAAGGTCACTTTCCTGTCCCCTCCTTTGTCTCTGTGTCATTGTTTGCAGGAGTAAAGAAGAGGCCCCTATATTGTAGTAGCACACTGCTTGGATTACATTTCTCCCTTCCAACCTTACAACAGCTTTTGCTTTGAAAGCATGATCACCTCATGATGTCCCCTATCCCTGTTTCCATCGGTGGCCACAGGAAGTTGAGAACCTCACGTCATGCCTCATTCCCCTCATCTGAATCCCCTTGCCCCCACCCCCTGTGCATCACTGCCAACTACCACACTGAACTTGTCTTTTCCCCCCAGTTAGAGTGTAAGCGAAGGCTTTGGTCCATTTTGCTCACTGCCGTATCCCAGTGTTCTGGAACAGTGATAGGCACACTGTAAGCACTGAAGAAATACTACTTGAGTGGTGAACGGAAAAAAAAAAATTGAGGAAAGGAAAATTTGAACTTGACACAAGCTTAGATGTGGTCCATGAGAGACCAAGTAAAGGCTCCAGGATAGTGGGTCTGAGATGTCTCTAGGGTCCCATCCAGTGGTTGGTATTGCGAGGGACAGCCATAAAGATCACAGGCACAAGGACTAGAAGGTCTCTCTAGGTAGAAATTAATTTCATATAATGAGATGCCATCTTATCAACTTGCTGCAGGCAGAATATTGCTTAAAAAATAAAAAAAAAAAATCTTTGAAGCTCTTGAGTAGCAGTGACTATCTACATGATGGTTTTTCCAACATAAAGTTGGAATTTATGAATGCTTTTTAAATTATTTTATTTTATTTTATTTATTTATTTATTTATTTATTTATTTATTTATTTATGAATGCTTTTTTGTAGGTCAACATTTGCCTTCATGGATGCTGAAGTATTTTAAACGAAATGCAAAGGTAATAGAAGCTCCCAGCATATAATTGGTACCCAACTACTGTTTGTAAGGTGAGCAGAGGTGTTCATGCCTGGGCAAAATTTGAAGAGTCTATTTTCTGCTTCAGTGTTGTGGGGCTGTTTCTCTCCTGCTGTGTGCTACCCACCCCATCCCAAAGAGCCTCTCATAGATGACCTAACTTCCCCTTTCCCTGTCTCCCCCCACCCCATAGAATTATATGACTTTTGGACATTGTTCCTGCAGAACCACGCTTTCTCTTATGAGAGTTAGTGATATTGGCTTAATCGGACAAAAGAGTTCTAGCAAACTCCTTGCTTCACAGACCAGAGCACCCAAGAACTTAACAATGCCTAAAACAAATTAAAATGATCAACCCCTAAGGAATGATGCTGGTATCAGAAATGTCAGGCAGTGTGGCAAGACAGTGATGTAGGTATTTGAGAGTAACTGGACTTTTTAGGTTAAGAGTTTAAAACCTAGCAGAAAGGGCAGAAAGCTGTATAGATTCAGAGGCCATTTTTTCTAAGAAGGGGTTACATAATCCTTTCATTTCCAGTAAGAGATTTGAATAGAACATTCAGACATCATTATATGCACACATAGAGTATAATTTTCACAGATTCTTTCTTAATAGGAGAAATTTCAGGTTTTAATGTCAGATCTCCTCATATTTCTACATGTCAGGAATAAATTGAGCATGTGTTAGACTTCCTAAGATAAATGTTTTGTGATTTTTCTGTTGCTAAAAGAATCAATGCATAGAAGGCACTGTAAGATAGATAGCCGAGTGGGAATGTCAGTTTAGATCTAATTTCCCATTGTTTTTGTTTTGGAGATGGTAGAGTGAGTATCAACTTTCAGGGAAGCTTACGAGGATTCACAATCTGCCCCTGGAGCGTGAAGAAACCATGGCACAAAAATTATATATTAGAACACTTCAGTTACACCCCCCTCTGTGCAGTAGATGGATAAAGAAGTACAAATATATTTCATTTCATGTTACTGCAGAGTAAATCAGTAAGTTTTTTAAAAAATCAAAATTGGTTTTACTAATGTATCATTTTATAATATTTCTGAATGCCTACCATATTCTAAATACAAAGGGTCTCTCATATGTAAAAAATTTTATAGGTAACAATTGTGGTTCATAAGCAGGAAATGTAAGGGGAAAAGTTATGGGTCAAGTGGAGAGAGGGTGGATAAAAAATGAGAGAATAAACCATTTTGAGTAACTTTTAAGTTCAGGTACATTCTCATAAATTCTTTGAATCTTCACAATAGGATCGTGAGGGAGGTTCAGGATTTTGATTAGAATCCGGGATTTCCATCCCTTAAACTGCCAACTTCCCTGACTTTTCCTCTTCCTTCTTCTCAATCAGTCCATTACATGATGGTTTATATGAATATAGTTGGACCTGCGATTCTAGAATTTCCTCTGTTCAAAGAAAAATACTTATTTTTTAAAAGGTAATGGTTACTTTAAAAATACCCTAAATCTTCCAATTGGTCTAAAAATATTTTTTGTCTATAAAAAGAATAGCTTTATTTTTAATTTTTTTCTCTCCCAACTTTAATTTTTTTATTGTTTTTTTTTTAATCTAAATTTTAGGTAGTTAACATGCAGTGCAATATTGGAATAGAATTCAGTGATTCATCTATTATATACAAAACCCAGTGGTTATCATAACAGGAGCCCTCCTTAAAACCCATCAACCATCTGGCGATCCCCTACCCACCTCCCTCCATCAACCCTGTTTGCTCTCTATCTTTAAGAGGCTCTTATGGTTTGTTTTCCTCTCTCCATTTTTTCTTTACCCCTTCCCATATATTCATCTGCTTTCTTTCTTAAATTCTACATATGAGTGAAATCTGGTATTTGTCTTTCTCTGACTGACTGGTTTCATTTAGCATAATATACTCTGGCTCCATCCATATCGTTGCAAATGACAAGATTTCATTCTTTTTTTAATGGCTGAATAACATTCCATTGTGTGTGTGTGTGTGTGTGTATCACAATTTTCTTTATCCATTCATCAGTTGATGGACACTTGGGCTGTCTCTGGGTTTGGCTCTTGTGGATAATGCTGCTATAAACACCAGGGTGCATGAATTCCTTCAAATCTGTATTTTTGTATCCTTTGGGTAAATACCTACTAGTGCAGTTGTAGGGTATTCCTATTTTTAACATTTTGAGAATCTCCATACCGTTCTCCAGAGTGGTTGCACCAATTTGCATTCTAACCAACAGTGCAAGAGGGTTCCCCTTTCTCTGCCTCCTCACTGACACCTGTAGTTTCTTGTGTTGTTAACTTTAGCCATCCTGACAGGTGTGTGATAATATCTCATCATGGTTTTGATTTGCATTTCCCTGATGATGAGTGATGTTGAGCATCTTTTTATGTGTCTGTTAGTCGTCTAGGTGGGTGGTTTTTGTTTTGTTTTGTTTTTTTGTTTTTTGAAAAGTGTCTATTCATATCTTCTGCCCATTTCTTAACTGGGTTATTTGCTTTTGGGTGTTGAGTTTGATAAAACTATAGAACACTTAGGAAAGAAATTGAAGAGGACACAGAGAAAAACATTTTTAACAGAAAAGACATCTATTCATCCAGAAATCCTTAGGACAGCTATGAAACTTAAGACTTAAAGGTCATAAGTTCCCCGAACTCTGATCATTTTCATGAAAAACCTGCCTCACTGGAAGAAAGATAACAAGTTACAGCTAAAAGTCCCTATTTATTATATGCTTTTAACTTAATTTAAAAATTTTTGCCATCCAAAAATAACAGAACTATGAATGAAATGGGTGAGTTGGTACTCCTATATCGTGTAGTTCATTATCTTGTAGTACAAATAGGGAAAGAAGACCTTCAACAGACATTCGACATAGTTGTAGATAATATTCCCAGGGTTTCGTCTAAATTGGTGGGTAACAAATATTTAAGATGAGAATTGCCAGTTTGTTGAATGATCCCCTCCTGTTATACTCAACATTATAATGTAAAGCAAATGATACCAACATCCCTATTCAGTTTAGGCTTATTGTTTGAATAAGAGTATTTGTTTTCAACTTTGGGTCTAAATTAGTGATTTTTGGGTCACTTCCTGTCATAATTTAATTGTTACTTAAAAAAAGCCTTTCCAGGTGATTCTGATGTGAAGTCAAGTTCAGAGGAAGAGTGGCAAGACGGCAAGCAGGAGGATGTGTTAAGGTCTAAAGTGAACTCAGGATGAAGGTGGCTAAAGAAGGGGGACCAGACTGTGTGAAACTGGGACACCTCCCAGCAGGGGCGAAGACCAAGTACAGAGAAGAGGAATTGCCAGGAAGAAGAGCACCAACAGCTGTGGGAATAAATACATCACGGAAACTTAAAAGGACATGAGAAGGCTAATTTTTGAAGGCTCACTTTGCCAAGTAGAAGAAAATACTGTAGGAAAGGGAAGATACATTGCACCATACCTGACGCATAGTAGGTGCTCAAGAGATATTTGGTAACTGAATACACAGGTGGACCAGATTATGGAGGGATTTAAGAGCCAAATAAAATAATTTGTATTTCTGATTCACTATATCCTTCCAGTAGCTAGCATATATTAAAAACTCCGTAAGTAATTGCTTCATTGTTGATTGACTAATGTGACTTGCACATAGTATGTGCTGATTAAATGGTTGATATTATTCAAATTATGATTATCATTAGTTGAACACCTTTCAGGTGGAAAAATTCAATGATTTGTTTATATTGTGAGACAGTTTCTATTTTAGTCTGACAGAATATTTCAGAGAAACCATATTGCTTGAAGACATTCTATCATGTTCCAAGGAGACATTTTATAGGAATGGCATTACATCACCAGGTATAGAATTAGAGCTCGTACAATAAAATCCTCACATGAAATATGAAAACAATGAAGCTGTTCATGTAAGAATTCAATTAAGAATACCTACTATGGACCTTCTAACTGAACAAAGCGTAAAAACATTTCTGTCCTTCTAGCGCTTACATTCTAACTGAAGGAGCAGGAAATAAGCAAGATATGTAGTAGCATAGAATATGGGAAATAGTAAAGAGAAGAAAAGAGCACAGAATGAGTGCTGGGCAGAGAGAAATTCCAGAGTCAAGACTGGTGGCCAAGAAAGATCCTACTGAGAAGGGGAACATTTGAGTTAAGACCTGAAGAGTGATGAAGCAAGTCATAGAGATGAGTCTATCTGGGAAAGTGTCTTTGAAGCGGAGGGGACAGCAGGTGTAAAGACCCTGAGGCAAGAGCAGGGAGGCCGGCATATCTTGAGTGAATAAGAAAAGAATGGTAGGATATCAATGTAGACCCTCCTAGGTTACAGGAAGGACTTAGGCTTTTACCTTGAGTGATGTGGGAAGCCACCTGGTGTTTTGAAGGGTGTTGAGGTCCTGATTGGTCACCCCCCTGGCAGCCACATGCCTCTCCATGAAGCTGTCCACAATTTTATTAACTAGAATTGACTGATCCCTCCTGGGTTTTTCTTAGTATTTCTTTCTTTTGGATTACCACACTTCCTTCATTTCTGATAAAAATAGATACCGTTTTCTTTCTCCGTTCCCTGGGTTACAAATACCTTGAGGGTACCTTGTTCATATTTATGTGTCCAGAGATATCCAACATAAACTCTGTATATAGTAGACATTTACCAAGTATTTTATACAACTTTATAGCTTTATATAACTTTATATCTTTATATAATCTTTATATAACTTTTCAACTTTGTTTATGGTGAATCTGATCATAGACTATCACACGAGTGCAGAACAAATGATATTGGCTGTGGTTCTTTGACATGACTGAAGAAAACTTGTGCATCATTTGAAAAAATTTGCCTGTATTAATGGGGTTCTTTTTGAGCAATACATCGATGTGCCATTCCATCGATGGCCAAAAACACTTAACCATGTTGCAGTCTGAGTTTCATCTGCGATCATTTGAAACAACCTTGCAATTCCTTTGAATTTCATTCCGTGAACGACAGTGCTGGAATTAGTCTTATGAGTGTGATTTGAGGGTACTGAAATGCCCCTGCTTGCCCTAAAATATTTCCACTATAAAGACTGCCTCCTCCCTCCCTTTACCCAGAACCTTCGTCCCTCAGTTTGCACCTCTGGAGCAATTTTATTCTCGTTTAGCAAAGGAAAGGGCATTGCTCTTAGAAAGCTTTTATAGAACGCATGCTGATGCTAAGCAGTTGGAATCACTCTGAGCACAGCCTGGTAAAGACCTTATTAAATTATGCTGTACTTGCACCTCTCTTAACCAGCTCAAGACAACCAGTGTTTTATCTATCTATCTATCTATCTATCTATCTATCTATCTATCTATCTATCTATCTATCATCTATCTATTATCTATCTATCTATCTATCTATCTATCTATCATCTATCTATCTATCATCTATCTATCTATCATCTATCAATCATCTATCAGAGGGCCTCTACTTCTGCAGGCTCCTAATGACTGAGTGAGCAGCCCTCTGCTGCATGACCACCTATTGGATAAAACAATTCAACCAGCTTTGATAATTTGAAATAACAAGACTCTGTCAAGGAACAGGCTCTTCTGATTTGAAAGTAAACGTCTTAACCTCCCTCTCCATGACATTTATTTTCCATAAATGGTGCTGGCTTCGCGTTGGTATTCTTTTAGCAGCAGGAGACCATTATCCTGTGAGAATGTTCTCTCCCCTTTCACATTATCTCTTAATTATTGCCCTCTTTTCAACAGACAATGCTTCTAGGAATTTTCATGTAATTTTCCCCCTCCATTCCTCCTCTGACTTGTACCGCCATGGGAGAGGATTTGGGTATTAACCCCAGAAAGTCCAGAATAATGAATCTCGTAGACAGTTGGCTCAGTATCCAAGGAATCCTTTGAGAGGGGCCGAGATTCCGTGAACAACGTGCATGGCAAATGCTTGGGAACTAAAACATTTGCATGGAAGCCTTCGAGGGCAAAGAGGGAATGACAATGCAAATCTCTGGGCTGGCGGAGACCGGATGGAAGATTTAGTTTTTCCCACATGCGAGGCTCTCACGACTGTTCCTTTTATTTATTTATTTTGAAGAAAAGGTTTCGTCCCTCCCACTAACAAAAATAGCCTGCACTAATGTAAATCCCATTTCTGCCGTTTTGGTGAGTCTGTAGCCAGCCAGATTAAAACAATAGCTGCTAACTGCTCCCCCCACCCCAGAACTCCCCTGATGCATCTTAATGGCTGTTTGTTAACTTCAAAACTGACCCTTTCAATGCTAACCCTATTAAGCAAGTAATCCAAAACATAAGCACCCAGCTTGCATCATTAGCGTTTAATTGTCTAGCATTTTCTATTGTTAGTTTACAATGCAGGGTAAATTCTTGATATAAATATAAATAAATGTGTATATATATATATATATAAACACACACACATGTTTTTTTAAAAAGTACTTTAGGACCTAAGTTTATGTCCTGGCATAAATCCTTCCCCTTCATTATTTATGAATCCATGGGAGCCTAGGTTAAGTTTACCATCTTGTGCAAAGGCAGAAGCCCCCAGAAAATCTATTAAGAAGAGCACCCCCCACCCCGTCTCCTGCACTTGGATGTCAGCTGAAGGGATCCATGCAATTCTGTTGAAGTCGTCGTCAATATTTATTGATTACAATAGTGATGTCATGCAACAGGGAACTCTGGGCTCCACACACATTTCTGGCAGTGAAAGAGTGGGGCTGAAGTTTTTTTCCCCCTTTCTTTGAAAATACAGGTGAAAAAAAAAGAAATTCCTGGTGCTTTTTCAACATAAGATAAAGGTCACTGACAATAGCCCACCTATAGATGGTGATGTGTGACATTTAAACTGAATACAAGGAAAGCATGATAAGCATTAAAAAGAACTAGTTGCTTTCAAGATAATACTGTTTACCAAATCAGTTCTCTTTGGAAAAAAAAATAAGGTACCGTTTCATTTTATTTCTCAGATATTTCTTGAAAAACATACATATATAATGTTCTTTGAGAATGTGAATAAAGAATAGCATGTCTATGACTGTTATTTAATCCACTGATTCATAAATAATATTTTTAAAATGTGGCCTGGCTGTTCAAACTGGCCTCCAAGGAAATATTTTTGAGTGATATCTTCAGTTGTTATGTTTTGGAGAAAAAAAAAAATTGAGGTGTTTGTGGAATTATATGTGCATGTTGCCAAAACTAACAATTGTAAGAAGTCATTCAGAAAATGGTTCTATTTTTGCACATGTATCGGACACAACCAGCTGGACTGATATCTTGCTTTCTCTCTGTGAAATCGAATTGTTTGACTGAATTTATGAGACAAACCTGTTTTAGCTTTGCGCCAGCGTGGAATCGAGTTTAGGAGAGGGGCTCATAAGGGGCTGGTAAGCAGAAAGAACGCGGTAGAACACCTCGCCCCCATTAAGGCTCATAAGAAACTCCTGAGACCCCGCAAGTTCCTCGAGTCTGTGGGGTGAGCAAAAGAAAAAGAAAGAGGAGCAGAAGAAGGAGGAGGAGCCCGTCTCTGAATGAGGAGCGACTCTGCAGCCGCAGAGGTAAATTCAGAGCAGGCCCTTGGGCCCCCGAGGGTCCCCATGCTCGCTGCGCGGCCATCGCCTTCTAAGCACGACTCCACGACCCAGGCCGCACCTGAGACCAGCTCATCCCCAGGCCTCGGGCTGGGCGCCAGGCCTCGCTTGTTGGGCCCTCGGGTCTTCGGAGTCAGAAGCACGAGACCGGTCGCTTTATAAGGCGAGGGTGAAGGGGGAGCGTGCTAGCGGCCTTTCCCGTGCTCCCAGCGCCCCGCGTGCGGGAGGAAAGCGCGACTGCTGGGCTGGCGCGAGGAGCCGAGGGCCCTTTTCACGGCGGGAAAGGTGAGTGCTTGACCACAGGGACGCAAAGCAACGGGGAGAGTGGGCCCTGGGGGGTAGGGGGGTAGGGGGTACAGCCTGCGTCACCAGGTCCGCCGGGGCGGAGCGGGATTTCCGTGCGTGGAGCGGGATTTCCGTGCGTGGGTAGCCGCGCGTCGGGGACCCGGGAAAGCACGCCAGCTCCGCGCATCCTCCGTGTCGGCGCTCTGGACACGGCACTGTTGCTACAGCACGAGTGACACGTGGACCCCTCGGGAGTATGGAGGTAAGTAAATGTTTCTAACACGGCGGTGTGTGTAGCCTAGCCAGCTTGTACTTTTGCCTAGAGGCTTCGGGAAGTTTAGGCCCCAGCCTCTTGAGGGAAGGAACGGGGTCATGACAAAGTCATGGGGGGCAGCGGGCCCCAGCCAGCTGGCCAGACACTCCTCGCTCTTAACTGAATGGGGGAGCGGAAAACTAGCCTTGGAGCGGCTAGTACGCGCAGAGTGTAGGACTCAGTATTTTTAACGCAGTTTCACTTAATCCTTACAATAATGTAGGACTTCACCCGTTTCGTAGATAATGTAATTTTTAAGCTCACAGATTTTAAGGGACTGGTCAGCTAGGTAAGTTTAAAGTCTACAAGATAGTATTAAAAGAACTGGTTCAGGGGCGCCTGGGTGGCTCAGCCGTTAAGCGTCTGCCTTTGGCTCAGGTCATGATCCCAAGGTCCTGGGAGGGAGCCCCGCATTGAGCTTCCTGCTCGGGCGGGAAGCCTGCTTCTCCCTCACAGTTCCCTTGCTTGTGTTTCCTCTCTCGCTGTCAAATAAATAAAATCTTAACCTGTAAGCCGATTTTTTTTAACTGGAAGGAGGTTATTGATAGTAAACCAGTGGGTTTCAATTTTGCTTTCAGTATTCAACCCACAGTTGCAAGTGGTATCTAATATTGTGGAAGACCGACTTCTCATGGAAAACAGACCCAAGTTATCTGCAATGATGGTTCAAAACTAAAAACCTGAAATTAATCACAACTAAATCTATTTGCATATGTGTTAAAAAATAACCCTTTCAAAAAGAGCGCTCAGTAACCTGAAAACAGCAACTTCTACTAAAACAACAAAACCCTAAAAACTAATGATATTGCTTGTGCTCTTCAACATATAGTTGTCAAAATAGGGGCATTTTAGGCATTCTGGTATGTAATATATATGACAACTGGTTAACGCACACAAAGCACTTTGTGCCATGACCAGCCCCAGAGTAAATGCTAATCAGCTGTTACTGAGTCGGATCTTAACTACGGAAAGTGTTGAATGGGAGACACCTGTTTCCTACTTCCACGTGTTAGACACTACGTGCTTTACAAGAATCTCCTCTCCTCCTAATGATAACCTGGTGGTGAGGGGCTGTTTTCCCCCACTCTACAGCATACGAAAACAGAGCCCTAGGAATGTTAAGGAACTTGCACGAGGTTATTCAGTTAATGTGTTGTGGACCTGGGTTCCTGAAGCTGGGCATTCAGACTCCAGGAGTCTCGAATGCTCGAACCTTAAGGTTCTAAGACTCCAGTCCTCTCGAATGTTCAGATTCCAGAAATGTCTCAATTATCCAAATACATGGCTTCTATGTCCTTTCTATACAAGCCTACTTATGCTACTAATTTGTATGTAATAACCTGTTCTAATTAAAATCAGTGAGTGGGGCCATAGTGGACTAAAAGACTTCCAAATATTAATAAAAATGTTCTCCAGTAATACTTGGTATTTGCATATTTTTCGCATTTCAGAGTGGTGAGATCTTCCCGCCTTTTTTTCCCACCCCCTGTATTCGATCTTCTATGCATTCACCTACCCATGACCTTTTTATGAGGACGGCGTCTATTGGATATGTTGCCAATTTGGTCTTGTCACGTCTGTCAGTTTCAGAAAGATCTATTTAATTTTTAACTTCCTAATGAAATGAGGCTCTTGGGAACTGAGACCCTCATTTTATTGAATCCTCCTCCTGCAGATATTTCCTGTTGACTCATTTATCCCAGGCACTGTTGCAGGCATGTAGTGCACAGCATCGAATACAAGGCACCAAGCCTGCCCTTGGACTGCTCAAATTCTCTTCCTGCCTTCACCACTTTAAACTTCTGTTCTCCGACCACAGCTAGTAGTGTGAGAAACTTTGTTCTTGGTTTTTTCTACCAGTGGGTACACCTGTGTAATGTCTTACCTATTAGATCCTGGTCTCTCCTGGTTTAAAATTCTCTCTCTAAATGTGGTCTCCTTTGGAAAGATCCCATCTCTGGAAGATTGGGATTATCCTTTTTATTCTGGAATACTTCTAGCTTCCCAAATAGCTACTTGAATCCAATTTGCTTTGGAGGCAACTGAAACTAAGACACTAGGTATGAGAACAGTGAATTACCAGGGGCAAGAAATTCTAGATTGAAGGAGATCGTAGATTCAGCCTAAGTGGAGTTAAAATCATCATCATGATAGTTTTTCTTTGAACTTTGTCCTCTCGTTGCCAAACCTTCTTGATAGTGTCCTCTCTATAATTTGTAGTTGTACAAAAATCCATGCTGATCATAGAGGGGAAAACACCATGAAATGCCACTGAGATTACTAGAGGAATGGCATTCCACAACCACCTTAACAGACATGAGTCACTGGTATAACAATGTCTTATGCTGATAAAATTCAGATTTTTAAATCTTATGTAAGTTAGTAGAAACATCAATAGTTTACTGTAAGAAAAAGTGAAAATACTAATTCTTTTCAAGCCCTTCTGCAAACCTTCAATGTGACTTGAGTGATTTGAGAGCAGCCCTCTACAGCTGACACCTGTAAGAAGCAGGAGCAGATCAAATTTTTATTAATGTAGGGATAAAGGATAATGTATTTTGAAATAATCGCTGTTGCATTGTTTCCTTTGGATTTCTCCCCGTGTAATCCTTCAGCTTTAAGATCCAACAGTGGGAATATAGTGTGCAAAGGATACTCAGCTCTGCTGGGAATCACACATGTTGAATTGATCCACTTAGGGTTAAGGAAGCTGGACCACCACTGTAGTCCCTTGTTGAGAGTGGCCTCGGGAGCATGAACTGTGGCCTGCCCTCCACACTCCTTGGCCTCCCGGGTTGAGGGAAGCTATTAGTGTGTATGGGAGCCCTTTATAGATGATCTCATCGTAGATGAGTACGTATGGGCAGGACACCAATTAGTCAAATCAGTTATTCAGTAATACTGATTAGGAACTTATGTGCAGGTGGGGACTGTAATAGTTTGCCAGGGCTGCCATCACCAAATACTACAGACTGGGTGAATTAGAACAAAAAACCCTCAGAGCTTTAGGGGCTGGAAGTCCAAGATCAAGGCAGTGGCAGGGTTGGTTTCTCCTGAGGCTTGTCCTTTTGGCTTATAGATGGCCACTTTCTCCCTGTGCCCTCGGGTGGCTTTTCATCTGTGCAGGAGAATACCTGATGTTTCTCCTTTGTGCTAATCTCCTTTGTTAGAAACAGATTGGATTCAGGCTCACCCTAAAGGCCTCCTCTTTAACTCTTTAAAGGCCCTATCTCTACTGTCCAGTTCTGAGGTACTGGGGGGTTAGGACTTCAACATCTGAATTTTGGGAGAACACCTGTTCAGTACGTAACAGGTGCTATTAGGTGCATTAGGGAAACCAAAGACTTGTCCAGATTATAAAGTAGCTTGTGTAATGTGGATCGATACAGAACATTGGTCACATTTATGTGCAATGGACAATTTTCTTGATGCTTTGTCTTGGAGTGGTGGGAGATTAAGTATAAATTTATTGAACGGCAGCTTTTCCAGCTCCCTTCATCTAAAGTTTTTCTTTTTTTTTCTTTGGGGGGGTGCATCTTAATTGGAGTGGATACAATGTTACATTAGTTTTAGGTGTTCCCTTCATCTGTTTTTTTTTTTTTTTTTTTTGAACTTGTACACCAGGGCAGAAAACTCAAAAATTTTCCCCCCTACCTAAGAAACACCATAGGGAACAGATATTGACACTTGGAGGGTCTGAAAAGCATTCCCCAGTTCTCATTCTGATTCTTACAAGTAAAATCCAAAGTCTCAAATTGGTCCAAAAACAGTCAAACAGCACTATATTTAATGCCTCATTCTAAATTATGTAAGGATATCAAAGGACCATGAGCTATTTGAAAAAAGCCTCCACCATGAAAACCAACTAAAACACAGGAGAAAATCGGAGGTAGAAGCAATACAGAACACTCTTTAAAAAAAATCAGACAAATTTGTGATCTGATAATTTTAAAAAGGAGGGGAAAATGCTGAAACAAAAAATAATGGAATAGAAATGAGACAATTTGGGTGTTCACCAGAGCATCTAATATAGTCCATAAAGAGAACAAAAACCAGAGAAAAAAATTCTCAAATGATAGAAAACTTCCCAAGAGTGAAAGGCCCTCAGTGCCTGCTACAGTGCTAAGACTCCTATGAAAACCTGTTGTTCAGTAGTAACATACTAAAGATGAAAACTTACAGAAAAGTAAAGGGGGCAAATATAGTGAATTGGGGAAAAAACATGGCATTGGACCCTAGAAGGTGGTAAGTACTAGAGAGAGACCTTCTAATTCTGATGAAAAAAAATGACTTCTAACCTGGGATTCTAGTCACAACCAGGTGGACCTCAAGTGTGAAAAATTTTTGAACACTCAAGAACTTTACCTCTGCCGTCCCTCTTCTCAGGAAGCTGCTGGAAGACCTACCCCACCAGAATGGACGGCACCAAGTGATAGGTGACGAGCTGGGGGTCAGGAAAGAGTTCCTCCAACACACGGTAAGAATGTCGTGGGGGCAATCTCCACAACCAATTTGAACTCCAGGAGACTGTTCTCCAGGGAAAAATGGAACAGCTAGTTTATCTGATGTATTTGTGTGGGAAGTATTATTGAGAATCCCTTTCCTAAGCTGTTGGATCAGTTGAGCTGTTGGAATATTGAGCAATTACAGCCTCTAAAAGAAAGTATAGAACAAACATTATCATGGTAAATTTTTTTAAAAATACATTTACAGGGTTGTAGTATAAAGAATATTATCTAAATATGGAGACAAGACTAAGATGAAACAATAGGAACTGGGGATATTGTAAGAAAATGAAATCTTCATGATCGCAATGTCTGAAATTAAATGAAATCTGTGTATTTAATATGAAAATAAGTTAGCTAAAAAATAGCAAAGTGGTGGTCCCACAGCCAGGGAGCTGCTATTTTATAAGGTTTCTGGTTTTGACCTATGTATTGTATTAATAAAACTAAAAAGCTAGAAAAATCAAAACATGTATATATTTAAAAACCTATAGTTTAATATTTCATTTAATGTATTTACATACCTTCTTTATGGTTGTATATAGATCTTAAGACATAGCTTTATGCGAAGATATGCTAACCTCTATTCTTATGTGTGCCGGCACTGTACTTAATGTCCATGTCAGACACTGCACTAAGTATTTTACATATAGTTTCTTAATTTTTGCAGTAACACTTCGAGATCTTACTACCCCATTTTAAAGATGGACAGTCTGAGGTTAAGAATGTCTTACCCAAAGCCACATTGCTAATAGTTGTTCTCACCTTTAGGGAACATCTGAATGACTTGAAAGATTTGTTAAACACAGTTGGGTCTTACCCTCAGATTTTCTGATTCACTGATCTGGGATGGAGCCATTAAAAAAAAAAAATCTAGGTGATGCTGGTGCTGCTGGTCGAGGGACCAAATTTGAGCTGAATTTGAGTTGGAAGAGTGGAACCGGGGAGTGAAATCATGGGGATCTCTGACTCCACACAGCAGCACTTCTCTAAAACCACACATCATACAGAGTATTGGCTGTGCGGATACGGAGACTTAGGAAAAATTTTGTCTCCAAAGTCCTCAAATGAGCTGAAAGCAGGCTCTTAGGCCAAATATGCCAAATTATGTAGAGTCTCTGAACACCATAGAAACGATCTGAGATTCTTACATAGGTGTTAAGTATCTTAGCAAACACTGCTAGTGGGGTTAATCCTCACTGGAGCTAATCATGATTATACCATACTGGTTGCCAATGACTAGTTTAGAAAAAGGCATGTGACACAAATCTAGCCAATAGGATCTGAGAGGAGTTCTCCAGGTGGGCTTCTGGGAAACTCTTCCTGACTCTTAAAAAGACACAGTAAGAGCTGTCGCCGTGTCTGGATCTGAGGTCTGTGTTCGTCGCAACACTTTGGTGCCCAGAAGCTATTCTGAGGACCAAGCTGATGTCTTAAACAGTTGTGTGGAGAGAGAAATTCCTGGTCATATGTTAGAGCTGCTGAACTAAGCAAACCTGGAACTCAACATCTGGTTTTCTCGGTATATAAAAAAATTTTCTTGCTATCAATAGCCGATTTAGGCGCTTACATCTGTAGGCCTCCTAAGTGATAAAAGGATAGAAGGATACGTGTGAAAGAACTGGAGCCTTAGTGAAAGCCAGACAGGAGTAACTTGGGAAAAATCGTGAAGGAGGATGAAGTTTAGCAAGGTGGAATGGACTGAGCAGCAAGCCCTGGCTGCTAGAAGGAACCGTGTGCGCCTAGGTGTAATGTCCTCGCCGTTTTATCGCCACCATGAATGTGGCTTCCCCAGGAATATGTGTATTCTGAAAAAGGATGTATAATTAACTCAATATAATAGACTAGTAAAATAATACCACAGGATCTATCCTAGAAGGCTCAAATATGTCTGCTATCTAGTTAACCGATCTAGAGCTGCCTGCTATGTGGGCAAATTATGGGTAGCCTATTCTGTTAATTCCCGTGTAACAAACCACCTCCAAATTTAATAGCTTAGAATAACCAAGTTTGTGACCTATGCTGTGTGGGTCAGCTCTTGAGGCTGGCCCCAGCTGGGTGGCTGCCTCCTGCACCTGTGGGGAGCTACAGGCCAGTTAGGCATGGCTGCCTCTGGGAGTTGGCTTTCTGTCACCTGGGCTGAAAGCGGTGGCTGGTTCATGTGGTCTGGCACTCTGGAGCAGGCTCGCTGGGCTTTTTCTCTTGGTGGTTGTAGAGGTCTAAGAGGCCAAAGGAGGCAAGGTACACGTTACCTCCGGTACATTCTATTTGCCAAGGCAAATTGCAAGTCTGGCCCATATTCAAGGGACAATAAAGAAAACCTAGCAATAGCTTCTACTTTTTAATGAAAAGGTCATGAAGGAAGGATGGAGAGATGGCATTTTTTCTTACAAGCAATCCGCCACATATATCCAACGGAAAACTGAGCAGAGAGCCATCTGACAGGTCAGGCAATGAAGTTACTTCAGAGGTGTGGGCAGCAGCTCTGATTGTATGGGAGGTAAAATGACCACTTGGCCATGGCCCACAGTCAGCTTTGGTGAAGCATATGGGCAGGGACATCTGTGCCTGCAGAGCATTCCTATGGGAGGGCAGGCGGCTAAGGCTGTGGTAGGGCATTTGTTAAAAGTGGGAGCAGTGGAAGAACAGGAGTGAACTTTGAGTAGCTGTGCAGCACTCCTGGGTTTTTGTTTTTTGTTTTTCCCCTCTAGATCTAATGGAGACCGTACCAGAGGCGGGGTGGTGTTGAGGCTGGGTTGGATGGCTGGGAGATGGGGCAATTTCAGTATCTGTGTGTCACATTTATACCTGCCACTTAGAGACCTAGTAATGAGAAAATAAGTAGCATGGTTCTATTTCAAACTTCTACTGGTCTTCAAATGAGTTAATTAGACACTTGAAGTCCAGGACCTACCTGGATTTTCCTGGCTCGTTGTCCTAGTTCCAGCTTGTTACCCTTCTCAGGAATCGGTTTCTCTCCACCCATTACAATTGCATGGAGACTGGTTTCTTGGCATCAGACTATGCCAATTGTATAGATTTCTCAGACTCCAGTCTGAAGATTTTGCAATTCGTACTTTAAGTACAAAGTTGACATTCTAATTCCAGTGATCTTTTCTGATGAAGCATAACGTTTTGTTTTTTTTGGACTTGAGCTGAAGGGCTTGGATTCTATGATGAGTACTCCCTCAGATTGTATTTCTATGGGGGAAATGATGTTGTCATGCTCTGGTCTGTCTTGTATATGCTACTATAATGGGAAGTCCTGTGGAGTTCATCTTATTCTTGGGCACTTGAAGAGAAAGTCCCAATTGATAGGTCTTGACCACCTCTTTTAATCACTGACTCCTTGATATTTTCGTCAAACATCATTCCCCTTTTTCCTTCTTAGCTAGTAGCTTATCAGCCAGTTGGAGGTTTATACTTCTAATTTAGCTGGGGTAAGTAACATACATAAAATATATACTAAGCCTTGTGTTGATGGAAAACCTGTAGAGGTGACATCACTAGAGGTTGTCCTTGTAGAAAGCTAATACATGAACAGTGTATGGAAAGATTGAAGATGGCAGAGGGACAGCAGGGAGAGTATCATGGACAAATCCTCAACTTAAAGAATAATGTATATTAAATCTACTTAGTGTGTGCATGTATCAAATACAGAATGTAAATGTAAACCACAGATCTTCTTCTAGAGGAAAGATGAACTGTAAGGCCTAAAGAACAGCTAACTCCTAGGATACCTGGATGGCTCATTTGGTTAAGCGTCTCCTTTTGGCTCAGGTCATGATCCTGGGATGCTGGGATTAAGCCCCACATCTGGCTCCCTGCTCAGCCAGGGAGCCTGATTCTCCCTCTCCCTGCTGCTCTCCCTGCTTGTGCATGGGTGCCCTCTGTCAAAATCTTTATTAAAAACAGCTCCTAAATTACCAGATATAAAGGATTATTGCTTCTAAAATTTTCTCACTATATTGAAAGGTTCAGTGTATAAGCTTTAAAAATCTTTAAGCATTCGATAAATATTCCTCAGTGTTAATGATCTGGGCTGTCCTATCTTTAATAGGGTAAGTTTTGGGAGTGATGGCATTTAAGGAGAACTTTGAATCAGCAAAGGCCTTCTCACCTCCCTTTGCATTTCCAAATCCAATCCTGTTTCAGGAGTTCTAGTAATACTGTTGGAGTGTGGATTGTGTTAGGTGTGAAAATTATACAGTGGGAGCTCATTTGTTAGAACGTTTAGACTGATGGAGGGGTAGATGACCTACAGAAACAGATACACAAGCTCGTTTTTACAAATCCCTAGGATGGTGGCAGAAGAGCATCAGGTTTGACCCCAGCTCTACAGTTTGTCCAGAGCTCCCCTCCCCTCTTTTCTGGCAAATTTTTTTTAAAGATTTTTTTTTATTTATTCGACAGAGATAGAGACAGCGACAGCCAGCGAGAGAGGGAACACGGGGAGTGGGAGAGGAAGAAGCAGGCTCATAGCGGAGGAGCCTGATGTGGGGCTCGATCCCATAACGCCGGGATCACGCCCTGAGCCGAAGGCAGACGCTTAACCGCTGTGCCACCCAGGTGCCCCTTTTCTGGCAAATTTGTGACCTGAGAAGGGAAGAAATAAAGGGATAATCATAAATATCACTTTAAAAAGCCAGAAATCTCTGCCTTTCTCTTGACCCTTTCCTTAAAACACACCCCCCCCACCCCCCGTTTACTAGAAGGAAAGTTAAGGAACTTTAGTATTTTGAAGGTTGAATCAAAATCTTCAATATTCAAACTATTACATAAATTATGAACAAATTGTGAGATACAAGGTACAGTAGAATTCTTTGTAGTAAAACTCATTTTGTAGTAAAACTTCCTCTTGTGTGCTCTTCGTTTTTCTAGACTTATCCATATTTTAACTTGGTCTGTAATTTTTAGTCCCCAGTGTAGAGATCCTACTTCATTGAAGAGTACATTTCTCACACCTTGACAAAGCCCTTTTCACCTTGCTATTAAGAAACTGGCATTTAGTTTCTTTGAATATGTTGCTTTGAAGCATTTCACTTAAAAATACTTGTTTTATATAGAGGTTTATATTTGCTGTGAAGTATTGCTATAGGAAAAGTTACCTGTCTTCAGGAAGCTTGATTTATACTGCTCATGTTTTCGGTGTTCGCTGTTTAATTACTGGGGTTCTTGATTATGAAGTCTTTTTCAACATGGAACATGAAGTGCTAGCCATTATTTTGAGAATGTTACATTTTTACTATTACAGAAATGACTCCTATCGGATTGCAGTCTAGGATATTGAATTATAAATGGTTTCTAAGGCGTCACACTTCCTCTCCTTATCTTTGGCATGAGCCGGTAACTGGATAAATGTAGTTCGAGATGATAATAAAAATCGTAGGCAATCCCTTAATTGCCTACCAAATCCAGCAAGTGCTGAAAACTGACCAATCTCTCATAATTCATTTGGTAACATCCTGACCTGTCCTGAGCTCATTCATTGGTAAAACCAAACTTGAAATAATCTTTTTTATAATCTTCATAAAGGTTAAATGAAAATTATATAATCTTTCATCCTATGGAATACAAATGTTTCACTGAAGAAACAGTAAGATGTTTGCTAACGGGGTACGGTCCCACATGCTGCTGGGGAGTTATCTATGTCTATAATAAAACTACATCTAAAATATACATTTCTACACTTTCTAAAAATCTAATTTCTGGATTCCAAAACCTACCTGATCCCAAGTATCACAGCAGGATTTTCAAAAGTAATTTGAATTTTTTTTTTTCCTAAATGGTAAATGAGCACATGTCAAAGATTCTATTCAACTCAGTAAGGAAACCGATAATCTAGTAAGGCTGGTTCAAAGGAGAATTTGAAAAATAGACTTCTCTGGTCAGGCAGTCCAAGGAATGCTGAAATTTCTGTGAATAGATTAAAAAAAAAAAAACGGCTTTCAAAGGTAAGAACTTTTACTCAACAGAAATCCACGTATTATCAAGTAACTTCAAAATATCCATACTGACTAAATATTAAATAACAAAGTCATCTATAGGTGCATTCTCCTAGATATTTATAGAATCCTTAATGACACTGAAATGATATCCTTTATCCTCAAGAATTTATTTCTAGATTTTGAATTTGTCTCCACTTCTTCCCCATCCCCACATAAATAATCCCTAAAGTTTATTAACAAGTCACCTTTATATGTGTTTACATCTTTTGCCACGTGCAGTCTTTGTAAACTAATGAAAAAATTAACTCTTGCAATTTTCTGAAGGAATCTTGGCTTGGACCTTTAAAAACCTCTATTTTGCTCTTCTGTTTTGAGTCTTGGAAACCAAGGTCAAGAATCTCCCTTTGTGAAATTTCACCCACATTGCCTACAGTGCCTATAGGTTGGGATGAAAGGCTATCTCCTAGATAGTCCCAACATTTTATAAGCTGACTACTGGGAAGTGGCCTTTCTTATCACTGTGACCTAAGCAATAGAACAGGTTCCATGCCAGTTTTCCTACAAGGGATTGCTAGCCATTGGCTTCATATATCAAGTATGATTTTTATTGATAAACTTATTAATACCATATCAAATTAGGGTCCTTTTCCATTACGATACTCTAGATATGGTCTTAGTTGCACATCTTGTACAGTTATACCCTAGTAAGGACAGACTCCTTGAATAAAAGTAAATTACCCTATCTTCCTTAAAAGGAGAAGCAAACAACCATATTTTCATCAAAAGTAAGGAGATTCTGTAAAAGCATCTGAGTTCTGAGGTTAACAAGAGATTTACCAAATGGTCAATTTCAATCCACAGAAGCATGGTCTACTAATTTGAGAGACTTCTTTAAAAAAGGATTTTCTCCTATATGGATTAAAAAATACTGAAAATACTAAATATATTAAAATAGCTACAGTGAAGTTTCTCACTGGTTCATTTAGTCTGATAGAACTTATGAGCTTGTCTGCTTCTAGAATAGAACTTTGCAAATCCTGATGGTTTTTAGGAATTGTCTAAGTGACATCATCTATAAGCTCCAAAGCCTCATCTGTGAGTTTTTGCCTCTGTTAGCTTTAGATGACAAAATACCTTGAAATTTGTCTTCCTAAATAGGGGTTCTGCCCTTGAAGGTAAAACCAAGAGTTGTTCCAAGAGCTTTCTTACCTCGTTAAGAGAGGCTTCATGGTTTCCTGAGATAAAGTACTTGGCTACCTATTGAATACAATACTGTATTTCAAAATGAGCGTAGTAGAGGGAACATGACTGCAGGGAATCATGGTGGACGCAAGGATGAGCCCCCAGGTTGCTGTTCAGGGAGGGAGCATTGCCCTTGTGTCCGCATGCAGCCTTAAGCTCTCTGTTGCCTTGTCCAAGCAGCTCTTTCCCAGAGTGGCCCATATCCAGTGATCCCAGGTAGACTGCTTGGCCAGTTTGGCTAGATGTTCTGAGGAGCCATGTTCCAGAGCTCCCTGTGGGGTTGGTCGAAGTGTTGTGGGGCCTGCATCCCCAATTTCTGCTAGTGCCCTCTGCTGCTGCCCTGCCCTCTTCACAGCTATTGATCCCCACATGAGAACAGTCTCAGCATCGGTCTGTTCATGTGCAACTCCATCTCTGACCTTAGCAATTTCCTGAGTGAACAGATGTCTTTTCTGAAGACTTGATGGAGTAGCACAAAGCACAGAAAATTATCCCAGTGAGTAGAATCCTATTTGGACAGATTATACAGAGGTAAAGAACTATCTTACTGCCTATTGAGACAAAACTTTTCAAGATTACTTGCCATTTTCCTAGCGAGAAAGGCCAAGTTCTAGTTTGTATTAACACAATATTTGGCAGTAAGTGTTCTCGAGCTCTTTTACAAAGTAACATGAATGACCCCATCATAACCAAGCAAGTTTCGTCAAAATTAACATTTCATTATTCTTAAGACTTAGGTATTATAAACCAAGGTAAATTTCAGTTCCCTCAAAACATCTGTAACTTGATCTACAAACTCGAATGTTCTTCATATTCTGGAGGACTTTACTTTTCTCATTTTCCAGGAAAAACCATCCCATCCCATTACCTTGCGCAGTTATATTTCTCTGATGTTCATGCTCCTGGTATAACTTCAGTTTCCACGGAACTTTTACAAAATTAAGTTCCATTTTTGCAGCAAGGTGGTTAATTGGTAATTGCTTATCGCTTTAGCCGACTAGTAAAGCTCCGTCCCGGTAGCCACACGTATCCAGTTTATGCACCCTTACAGCGGCAAGAATAAGCACCTCTAGCAATTCAAAATTCTCACTCTGGAACATCTTAAGCAAAGGTAGGCATATTAAGTTTGTGCTTGGGTTTCAGTGTTTCACTTAGAAATCTGAAGATTATCCAATAAAGTGTCTAAAATCAACCTAAGATTTAGTTAATGAGGGACCTAGGAACTTGTTTAAACTGAAACTCTACAGAACAGAAGCTTTAAAATTTTTTTGTGCTGTCCTACTGTACATCCTTTTATCTTGTGAATCCCTTGACGGATTTGTATAGGTGCCTCATTTTACTGTTTTTGTGCTTTAACCTCTGTACTGACTTTATAAGTGGTCTACTTCTAATATGTTTGTACGTACCCGTGAAATTCTTTCCTAATTTTCTTACTCCTGATTATGGGCTTTCCTTTCCACTCAAAGAATTAACTTTAACCTTCCTTGTCAGGCTGGTTTAGCAGGGAATTCCTTTAACTTCTGTTTGTCTGGAAGACTCTCTCCTATTCTGAATGATAGCTTTTTCTGGATAGAGCATTCTTGACTGTAGGTTTTCCCCCATTCAGTACTTTGCAGTGAGAAGGGAGTGGCATGATCCATTCAAAGTTTCTGCTGAAAAGTCAGCATAGCCTTGTGGGGTTTCTCTTGCATGTAACTGTTGCTACTTTCAAAATTCTCTTTATCACTACTTTTTGCCATTGTAATTTGTCTTGGTGTGGACTTCCTTGGGTTGATTTTTTTTTTTTTTCCCTTTTTGTGTGGGGGGGATGCTTTCTGTACCTCCTGGATCTGAATGTGTTTCCTTCCCCAGATCAGGGAAGTTTTCAGCTATTTCTTCAAATTTTCTGCCCCCTTTTCCTTTGCGAAACCTACGATGTGAATCTTATGTTCGATGGTGTCTCTCAATTCCCTTAACCTATTTATTTTTTCTCTTCTTTTTGCCTTCCATTACTGTCTTCCAAGTTGCTGGTCTGTGTTGCTTCCTCTAACTGTTCCTCTGCTTCTGTTATTGATGCCCTCTAGCGTATCTTAAATTTGTTTGAGTTCTTTGTATCCGATTGGTTCTTTTTTATATTTTCTGTCTTTGTTGAAGGTCTCACAAGATCTTCCACTCTTTTCTCATGTCCAGTGAGTATCTTTATGACCATTACTTGGACTTCCGGATCAGGTGTGTTGCTTATCTTTCATTTAGCTCTTTTGCTGTGATTTTTGTAGTGTTCTTTCATTTGGGACATAGTCTTGTTTTCTTATTGGAAAATCTGCTTAGTCTCCTGATCTTGAAAGTAGTGGTCTTATGAAGAGGTCCTGTAGCACCCTGCAGTGCACTGTCCCCTGTTCCCAGAACCTGGCACTTCCAGGATGTCTCTGATGTGTTGCTGAGCCACATCTGCCTTCAGTCCAGTTGTCTACAATGGCTCTTTGCCTGTTGGGGGCAGGGTTTGGTTCCTTTGCTGTTAAGGGACTGGTCTGGGGTTGCCTTAGATTTTTTTTTATAATCCTAATATAGGAGTAGTATTAGCTTACTTGAAGAGCCAGTATAAGAAGTTCTTGGAAATTCATAAAAACAAAATCCAATCCTTAAAAATGTATTCTTTTATAATACTGAGCTAGGATATAATCACAGAAGAAAAAACATTGCTGTTTTCTTAACCCAGACTATCACACCAGTCTTACTTATCCAAGGGTTCATCTTGATTATGTGAACTTGAATTCTTCTATAACCATGCTTCTGGTCCAGCGCTCTGCTTGTTTTGTCTTAAAAGGCTATCACATTTAAAATTGTTTATTTTCTAGAGAAATCTTAGGAATGTTCCATTTATGTAGCAGTTATTAATCTCTATAAACACAAAACCGGCTTCTTGAGATTTTTGTCATCTGTATTAATACCCTTCAGAGGTAGGGTGATACTTCGGATTTATACAGTGAGGGTTAAAGCTTTCTCTCCACAGTAAACACAGATACATACTTATGTTCTCTGAGCCACAAATCAAGGTAAGCAGAAACGCAGTCACCAGTTCCTCTAAGAGCTGTTTTCCTATTTAATGTGTGCAAAATATTTTAATTGACATGAGAACATCAAGGGACAGACAAGAAAGTTTTCTCTTCTGACAGAGCAGCTGTCTATCGTCCTGACAGAGATAACCACACTGTCAAAGCCTAAAACCAGATCCCTACTGTGGTTACCAAGGGGAAAAAATGTATTGGCTATGCACTCAGACCAGTTGGAACCAAATGTGCCAAGAACCAGAAGCACAACAAAAACACAGGCAGGAGGCTAAAAAGAGAAACCGAGTCCGGAAGAGTCTCCTGCTTGAAATTCACACTGGGCACCAAGAAAAGATGTGCCTGGGCTGAAGCAGCACCAGAAATTGTATTTCTTGACCCACAGGGTTTAATTGACTTTGGCAGGTGAGTGTGTTTGTGCCTCTCAGTAGAACCTCAAGCTGTGGAAGCACAACTCTCGAAATAAAAACCTGACTCCTACAAACGAATACATGTCAATATTTTGATTCAGCCTATTGCTTAATGAGGGAACTCGTCAGATGGTGAGGCGGGCTCGAGAGAATTTGAGAAGTGGAGATTTATATGTACTCAGATAAAAGACTATTGGAATAGATTTGCTCATAGGTGCAAACCTGGTTAATACCTTATAGGGCATTAGGACTCTAACTTTTGGGATTCTCTTTCCTATGGATAGAAACTTAGAAGTTTACATGTAACTTTACAATGTCTAGGTGCTAATTAAACATTGAATAGCAGTTGCTTTCCCTTATATAATTATTCCTTAGGTGAGCCTATTAAGTTTGAAATGGTCTTTACTTCTCAAACTTGGCGACTTTAACAAGATTCTTTGATTTATGGATTTGAATTTACTTTGGCAGCTTTGGTTATATCATTCAGTACTTGTTTGTGAATTCATCTGTGAAGGTTCACTCCCCCCCACCCCCATGATACCTTAGTCATCAAAATAAAGTGGGCTCAAATTACCAGGAAGCGCTGTTTGACCCATTCAGTACTTAACACATTCAAGATTCGAGTACAGTTTCTCAAAGGCTGTTCTGTGAAACAACTATGTTGGAATTGCCAGGGATACTTATTAAAAAAAATGGTTATCTGGCTAGATCTCAAGTCAACTGAATCCATCTTTAGGGGGCATGGCCTGGGAATATGTATTGTAAAAATTATTCTAAGTGATTCGTATGCCCACTAAAGGTTATAATCACTTGTCCAGGAGAAGGAAAAGGGGCTTGCCTTAAAAGAAGTTAATACCAAGAAAGGCTCGAAAATAGACCTAAATCATTTTATGCCTCCAGAGATCAAATCACTGTTTGAGCAAAAAGGGTTATTGTTGACAGACTATTCCAGGGTTAAAATCGTGTATGTACTTAAGGGACCTAGCATCTCACTAAGGTATTGATGTTACTGAAGGCTATTTACGTAATCTTTAATGTGATATTGAAAGCTCTTGTTGGTTTACAATCTTTAATTTAACCTTCATGTAAAGTTGATAGTGATCTTTACTGTGGAACAAAACCCCAGCCTCAAAGGAAAGCGGGTCGGTTTGTCACAAGATGTGTGTGTGTGTGGGAGAGATTGAGTGGAATCATCTTTAACAAAGATGCTAGTAGATTTCTTCTTTTTTACCTTCTTTGCTCCTTGCCTACATAAAACCCAACCACCAAATTTTGTGTTTGAATAGACAATATCCAGAAGTGGTACTAGAGTTAAGTTGGGTATTTTCATAAAAACAAGTCAATTGTAGTGAGGCATCTATTTTAAAAGTTTGTGGTTTTTTTTTTTTTTTTTTTTAGAATTTGGGAGAACATGAGCGGGGGAGGGTCAGGGAGAAACAGATGCTGAGCAGGGAGCCCGCTGTGGTACTTAGTCTTGGGACTCCAGGACCATGACCTGAGCCAAAGGCAGTCGCTTAACCAACTGGGCCACCCAGGTGCCCTAAAAGTATAATCTCTTATTCTATGGTCTGTATCAGAAATAAGTATTTGCTAAATTAATACTTCATCATGTTTAAAAACGGAGCTCTCACAGCTCTCCTCAGCTGTCAGTTTATTGGTGTGGGTGTGTTATACAGTGAGGGGAATGCAGAATGGGTGGGCAAAGAGGGAAAGACATACATATTAAAGGTTAAACAAATAGAATTATGAAGTGAAAAAGAGTGGCAAATCTTATTCCTTATCCCAAGTCATTTTAAAAACAATTTCTTCCTGGCCAGAACCTTTAGGCAATAATATCAAGATGATTGCAAATAGTATTTTGAGATCTATTTTACTCCGAAAAATTCATTTTCTTTGAAACAGACCTCAAATTCCTTTTGACTTTAAAATCCCTTTATCAACAGGCAGAGAAAAACAGGCTAGGGAATGTGTCTTCGGCAGGAATTGAGGTTTGGGGCAAGAAAAAAACGAGATCTAAAATCTTTCCATTGAACTGTCAAAGTAGTCCTGAATTAATAGGAGCTGAATTTTATTGGCTTTGACCTGATTTTCCTGCTGGAGCTAATCAGTAGAATGCTGGTAGCAGGAGTTCTGGAGGCTTAGCAGTTTCCCTTAGCCACTTATTAGCTATGCATCTGCTTGTTGTCATCTGGGATCCCCAAAGCCCACACACTTCACAGAGGAGCTTACTTTCACCATTCTCACAGCTTCTTCAGAGCACCAGGCCCCAAAGATATGTAGATTGTTAAAATAAGATTAAAAAAACAGAAGAGGTGGTGTTGTCAGAACTGCCTTAGACTTAGGTGAAGAGAAATCCCTTTTTAGAAGCCTATACTTCTAGAGGGCCTTTGCTGGAGCCTTCCCCCCAGGCTATTCACCTTTCTGTAGAAGGTGAGGCTGTAGGCCAGAGGAATGTGTACACCGGGGCCCTCTTCTAGACAGAAAGACCAAGCTTTTCTATCCATCTAGGTATAAGAACTATCTCCCCTGCCTTTTTAAGAACTTTCCTATTGATGACCAATACTTCTGTAAAATACAAAATCCTACACTTGGATGTTACAGCAATGCCAATTGCCGTGAAAGGCTCTAAACGCTTGCTTTCGGTCTACAGTGACTTGGTGCAGACTTTAATATTTCAAGGACCAGCAGGGTTGCAAAGATTGTACTTTAAATAGTATGTTCTAGACCATGCATGGGTCCCCAGAATCTTCTTCCCGAGGGAAACTGAGCTTGCTGCAAGATCTGTGTGGAACTTTTTCCTAAATCTAGACTCTGGAGGCAGACCACATCACTAAATAGCCAAGGGACAACTATGGGGAGTTGGGGAGGGTCGTTGTGAATAGTGTTTGAACATGTCAGGTAGGTGACCACAAATGTGCGTGCCAGGCCCCTTGCAGTGTGGGGTAGAGCCGGGACTTGGAAGAGTATATGTGCAGGGGAGATAAGAGGAGAGATGGGCCTTCCAGGCTTTCTAAAGTATATTTATCAAGACAGAAGTGTAGAGCATATTTAATAGCTTGTTAGATTGACTTATTCCTCTCAACATTTAGACATAAGGCATACGGGCTTTGACTTGTGTTCTTGTTCAGGGCCCTGCCAGTGTGAAAGGGCAGGTCTGGGTATGGTCCAGAATCTTACTTGGCAGATCACAAAATCCTCTTTAGTAAACTCAGATACTATTCATATGTGTCATTGTTTAGAAGTTCTTGGGGGAGCTCAGTTATTCTCTAGGGGCTCTACATTTTAAAGACCCTGGGCTTTAGGATTGACCATGTAGATCAGGATCTGAGCTCCTCTTTCATTGCATATGTTGTAACGTGAAAAATCTGTGCAAGTTAATCTTCATGATTCTTAGTTTATTCATCTGTAAAATGGGCCTGATACCTTCCTGTATATCTTAGGGTTGTGTTAAGATTAAATGTGTGATGTTTTTAAAGTGCCTGGTACGTAATAAATGGTAGCTGCCATTTTTATGAAGACTTCCGCTGTTGAAGCCATTTTGCAGCTCCGGCTATGTTTCCAGGTGTAATTTTATAGTTAGGATAGGCTGACCTATGTGTTAACAAATGGCACTTAGACCAATAACTTTTCTCGCTAAGACTGGAAATCTAGTCCTGTGTTGACCATGGCAGAACTAATCACGAGAGTTACATCTGTCACCTTAAGCATTTACCTACCTGGGAAATGGTAATCTTAATTTCGAGTTTGAGGGTTTTGTATAATTTGAATAATATCCTGCTGATGAAAATCCTTTGCCTATTCTGGTCTTGGTCCTCTCTGCTTAGCTTTTAGGATTAAATTTTAACAAACCTTCAATGGTGTGCTTGTGTTATCCCAGAATGTTATATCAGGCATTATAAATAATTCCTAGGCAATATTTAGAATGGCTGCAAGCCATTTTTAGAATTGGATGAGAATTATTTACAATATCCTGCTCACACACCTTGCCTGTCATATGTTCACTACGTGTTTTCCTTAAAATCTTCTAAAGCAGAGAGTTTACCACTGCTACGTAGGGGTTTATTCCTGTGCCAAGTCAAGGATGGTGGTAAATATTATTTTTCCCTCTCCAAAGCCTGAATGAACTGGCAGTTCCATGAATTCACCATTGTCTAATTTGGGTCTAGGTATGGCTCTCACCATTTATCTGGAGCCCCTTGTCTCTTGTTCCCTTCTTGTCCACACTGCCCATCTCTGCTAATCCTTATCAATCCAGAGCTTTCTCTTTCCTTGAAGTTCCGTTTAGGTGCCACCTCTTACAAATACCTATGCTTGTCTCTGTTCTGTTTATTGGTCTGTCTCTACCATTGCACTAAGCTTATCAAAGACAGAAATGGTCTTGTTAAGTATCTGTGTACATAGAGCAAGTAATAACTATTACCACGACTGGCCAGCTGATCAGATATGGCCCTAGGGGTCCCTTGCTATCTCAGAGTGAAGGAGAAACGAGGAGAGACTCCTGAATGGATCAGAAGATTAGTAGGTGTCTTTCAGTGAAACACCGTATGTTGTATAAAGCACATTCTTCGAGGCTAGCTGATTCTGCCGAGTTTGGATCTTTCATTATCTTTGATCTATCCTGCAACTCTAGAGAAGGGGAATTGCAGAAAACTTCTAGTAATGCAAATATCTGTAGGCATGCAAAATATACCATCTGGATGCTCAATTGCCTTCTCTCCCTCCACCGTAGAAGCCAGTGTTGTACCTATTAGGTGAATAAATTTTAACAAACCTCATGAGCTTATGTATTTGATCTTTGAACTGGCTAGAACACCTTTTCTGATTTCCTCATTCGCTAATTAAATATCTTTGACAAGCGTGTGTTTCGTAGAAGTCACTTTATTTTTTTTGTTGTTGTTGTTGATTTTTCACTAGGATTATTTAAGGTAAAAATGCCTAACGAAGAACAAAGCTTCCCCTCTCATGAAGGAACTAAGGTTCTTTCTAGTCGTGGTATTCTTATGTTTACTTTTAAATGCTCTATTGTTACTTTGATTAAATAGGAAACAAGTACTCTCAGGTATCCATAAAAGGTCATATATTAATCAGATGTCCAAATTTCCGGACTCATTTTTGCCTTCAAAAAGTCAAATTCTTAATATAGAAAAAAGACCTTTCAGGGTATCTTTTATACCTGAAGCTATATTTGAGATTTCCCAGAGGATCTCTAGAAAATTACAATGATTTATTTCTATAAAGTATGCTAGAAATAATTAGGTTTGTATAATGAGTTACCAAATCAGAAGACATGCCACATTTCCCTAGGTTACGTTTGAATACATAACCTGTATTAACATAAATATTTCAAATTGTATATTTTCATGGGAAATTCCTAGAGATTGTCCAATGCCCTCTGCTCCATAATAGGTTCCTATTGATCAGAAGTCTGGTGGTGGTTTGCCTGATAATATTAAGCAAAAACAGTGTTAGTTAACTTCAGTTACTTAAATGTTTGCTTGGAATAAGCTTGCTTCTTCCTCCCCACCCCCAGCTTTATAGACATAATTAACCTATACATTGTGAATTTAGGTATACAGCGTGATTCGATACTTCTATCTTACACAACAATTACCACAATGAAATTAACACATCCATCCCTCACATCACTTTTTTATAGTGAGAACACTTAAGATTTACAATACTAGCAACTTCGAAGTATATAAACTATAGTCTTCCTGCTGTACATTAGAGCCCTGGAACTTTATAACTGAAAGTTTGTACCCTTTACCCACATCTCCCTATTTTCCCTACCTCCTTAGCCCCTACACAACTACCAGTCTATGCTCTGAGTTCAGATGTTTTTAAAATTACACATATAAATGAGATCATTATTTGTCTTTCTCAAGCTTATTTCACTTAGTGTAATGCTCTCAAGGTCCTTCTGTGTAGTCACAAACTGAAGGATTTCCTTTTTTTATGGCTGAACATTTGTGTGTTCATTCATCCATTGATGAACACATCTGTTGTTTCCATGTCTTGGCTGTTGTGAATAATACTGTAATGAACACAGGAGTGCAGATTTCTGAGCTTATAACTTCATTTCCTTTGGATACATACCCAGAAGTGGAATTCCTGGATTGTATAGTCCTTGTAGTTTGAATTTTTTGAGGAACCTCCATATTTTCCATAGTGGTCACACTGATTGGCATTCCCACCAACCATGCACAAGGATTCCCTTCTCTTCACTTCTCCAACACTTGTTCTCTCATCTTTTTGATAATCTGCTTTAGTTTGAATGTAGCATCTTCTAGGCCAGTGATTTTAAATTGGAGATGCTCATCAGAATTACCCATAGTTCTATAAAAAAATGCAGATATCTAAGCACTACTCTGGAGTTACTGCATTTCTTGACATTCTTTATGTAATCTTAGGATTGTACATTATAACACAAGATTTCTCTAAAAATTCATGTATTTATAAATCAGGGATAACACTTGAAAATAGACTCACTCATTACCCTTAGACACTTTGCCTAAAAACATTGTTTGAAGTGACTTTTTGTCTGTGGCACACAATCCCGTTTCCTTGTCACTTTATTCTGAGCTCTCAGATCTTTTGAAAAATAAGAATCCCACCTGTTACCTCTTTCATCTGCGGATTTTGGCTGGCTGACTCACCTGTGTGAGCGGAGTTTCTGTCTTTAACAGAGCTGTCTTGGTGTTCCAGGTACTTAAAACTATTGACTCTTCGAAGAGTAGAGTCTTGTGTGCAGATGGTGTTGCTTGCCAGTGGGCTGAGTCAGGATTTTTAAGCTTTCTTTAGTCAAGAAGCAGACGGCTTCCTGAGTCTGCTAACTCAAGATTTAGTGGAACATGACTTCATTACATAGGACTGAATGAACTGATGAGGACACTTTTATTATGGATATTTGTTTGGAACATTTTTTTTTTAAATGTTACATATGTAAGCAAGTTCTCTTTAGGCTATCTGTAACCGTATAACAACTTAGCAGACCCCGTCATTGTAAACACAGCACTTTTAAACGATGTCTGAGTTTCACTAAGTCCTTTCTCTTCACCTCTCCTGGAAATGAGAAACTCTTACTAAATTTCTATTTGACAGTATAATTTACAAATACTCAATAAGAACACGTACTTCGTACTGGAAGATGATTGGAAAAATCGCTATAGAGCTAAAGTCTGGCCTGGAACGTCTTAATTGAGAATTGTTCTCATTTCATCAGGTGTGATGGTCCCTTTTGAGGAAAATAAAGTGGACTTATTTAGGGCTTTCTTATGAGTAGATGCCTATGAAAGCTGCTCTGGGAAGATTGGTCTGGAAGCTAGTGTAAGCGGGCCTAGTCTTTATAGGCGGGGAGGAAGACCGACCCCCTCCAGGGAAGCCAGGGGCCTCGAGATAGGGAGTCACCCAAATTTATAGGTACTGCAGGTTAAACTTGATGAGTTTTTTGGACTTGGATGCTAGCCTTGGCATAGTAAATACTAGAAATGTTAAAGTCCAGCCTGAAATTCCTTATGAAAACGTCCACCAAGGGCGTGCCTTGGTTGAGCACCACACTCTTTGTGGCTCAGGTCGTGCGTTATCTTGTGATGGAGCCCCACGTTGGGCTCCCTGCTCTGCAAGGTCTGCTCGAGAATATGCTCTCCCTCCCTCTCCCCATTTGTGCTTGTGTAGGCTCTCTAAATCTTAAACAAAAAACAAAACCAAAACACTTCCCATCAGCTTGTCTTGTGACTGTTCAATGCCATAGCGCTCTAGATTTCCAAAGCAAACTTGAGAAAGCCTGCTGCACCTATGCGAATGAGGCCAAATCCAATTACACCAGCCTTAAGAGGATGATTTTTCTTCAGGATTATTCTTGATCAAGGGTGGAAGACTACCAAAAAAATTGTGAGAACTTAATTGGACCTAGAAGTTACCAGGGATCTTCAGTGGAAAACTATGCATTATTTAGAATGTTCACAATTACGATTCTATGAGGTTTGTTCTTTGAGTTATTTACTAAATATAGCAGTTCCTAAATATAGTTAAGTCCATAGAAGCTAACTGGTTCTAGTGCAAATGATTCTTGTCTATAGACATGGAAGTAGTTTTGGGCCTTGGGGATTCAATTGATTCCCTCTCATCATGGAAGCCAGTTTTGCATTCCTTAAGCAGATGTTTCAATATCCCTCATGGGTTTGTATATCTGCCCTTACTGGTCTTTTGATTCACCTTTCAGGGGTTTGTGACCACTTCCTCAGGTCCCTCATTCGTTAAATCTTTGTTAGTATTGTAGCTGTATGAGAGTCAGGATTGCACCTTGCTTTGAAAAACTATCCTTTACAGGCAAAGCTTTCTGCTGGATAATGAGCCATTCTTGGGGGCTCAAGGAGAGGGGGTCACTAGGGAGCTGAATGGAGTTCTTAGGAATCAGCTGGTAAAATCCCCTCAACATCTTAAATAGTATGTCTGCATCTGGGCATGCTGCCCGAACAGTAGCCCTGGTTACAGCTCCTCATTGACAACACTACCTGCTCGGAGAAGGCACTCCAGCTGCTCCCGCCCCCGAGTTCAATCACAGAAGAGACTCATGTAGGTGGTCGGATGGCTTGATGTTGTTCAGATTTAATTCCACGGTTGTACGTAACTCCTAAAATGACCCAGTCACAATGTTTTTCCCCCCTGAGGCTGTTGGTAACGTAGGTAAGGCAGTTTTAGGAAACTTCTTCCAGCTACTTCGGATTAAAATGACAACCTTTAATAAGCATATACTGTGTGCCTGGAACTATTAAGGATGTTAGTCCCATCCCCTAACTTAATCCTAAATGGACCTAAAACGTCCCTCTTCTCGGATCCATTTTTTGGTGAGAAAGTGAAGCCCGGAGCTGTTAAATTGTTCAGGTTATACAGTCGGTAGTGGTTGAAAATCCTCATCCTTCCCTCTTTAATACTAGATTCAATATATTAGCCTTGTCAAAATTTTATTTTCATGCAATTCTTAAAACAGTCCTATGAGCAAGGGGTTATTACCCCCATTTTGTTGCGAAAACAGCTTAAATGGTCATTAAACTTGAAACTTATCGCAACATAGTTTGTGATCGGTGTACACAGTTTCGTACAGTTTTCTGCTGAATTAGCCCCTTTTCTTGTGCTCATGTGACATGCCTAGCTTAAATCTGTACAGCTGCTCAAGCCTGCTCTTCCTATACAAGCGGCATGTGGTTTCAGGTGCTTGGCGTGTCTGCTTAATGTTCGGAGCACTTGGCTCCGTCCCTGGTGCAGTTGGCATATTTTCCTCGAAGAGATGCCGAAACTCGCTCTTAAGGGCACTCGGAAAACCACTGTTTTAGGAGGTTATTGTCCATATTTATAGAAGATCTAGAGAATCTAGCTGACCAATTAAAACAATCACGAAGACGAGGCCAGAAACCAATGCTTTTTAGAGGAGGGGTGATGCCCTTTTGTGTTTTGCCTTGTTACTCAATCTAACTAGCATAAATGTACTTGTCAGTGCCCCCCACCCCCAGTTACCGCTTTCCAGCACACACTATCCATGCCCTGCTCTGGCCTTCTGGCAAAACCAGAATCGCAGCTCTGCTGCTCCGGAGTTAATCTTGGTCTTGCTCCGTAATGACTTCCTCGGTGTGTTCTTGGCTGCCTCTAGCTTGATTTCAGCTGGTTTTTGTTCACTCAGTGGCAGATTGTTAAATAACATGTGTTTCTTATGCACCAAGTTCCTCAACCATGTGGCATCTGACATTTTCATTACTGCTTGTCACAAACTTCACAGTGTCTGCGGTTGTAGTCCTTAGCTATTAGTTCAGTATTTACTTAATGCTGGGTCTTCGCTCTGGTCTGTGGAGACCTTGCCAGGCCTTGGGGAGTCAGATCTGTCATCTTTCTTGCGGCTACTGTGTGTGCAAAAGCTGGAGCCCCGTTCCTCTTTGGCACAGGAGCACAGAACCCCTAGCCTTGCTGCTGTAAGGGGGCGGGTGGGGAGGACGACGTGCCTTCCCTCTCTTGAGCTCCAGCCTCTTAGTTTGCGATTTGTGCAAGTATTGCAGGCACTCTTGTTCCCGCATGTTCAAGATGAAGCTCTCTTCTCTCTCCTCCTCCCTCTTTCTGTTAATGTAATGACCATTTCCCCTATGCATCCTTCTCAAAACCTGTAACCCTCTTTTTTAATGCTTTTCATCGAGTTGATTATAAGCCCTGCCAACTTACCCCAGCATCTCTCTTCCACCCTCATCCTGATACTCATTGCCAAATTTCCTGTTCAGTTCCTCAGTATTCATAGCCATTTGTCCAAGAATTGCATACAGGCAGCACCCCATCCCTATGCTTTCATGCAATGGCACGCCACCATATTACATTCTAGAAACATTTGCTGAGGAAGAGGGAGGTATCTCAGACAAGGTGTCTTAATACTACTCAGGCTTTCAATTGGACAACACTGGCCGCTCTGTTCCGGTGAAGGGAGCTGGGCCTTATCTGAGTTTGAGACCATTTTTTCTCTAGCCTAGGGAACATATAAGTTAAGCCATCTAGTTCAGCTTTTCCTTACTTGAATCTATTTTGCTTTTCAGGGGGAACGTTTGCCTCCCAAGTGGGAGAAACTCTAGTAGAGCAGTCAGAATTGCTTAGGAGAATTACTAAAGTAGGAGTCAAATTACTGAAAATCCCGTATGCCGCCTACCTGCTCATCACCCCTACCGAGGCAGCCCCATTCGTTTTCCTTCTGGATTCCATTTTTGTCCTTGGCGTGTCTCCATAGAGGTGAGATTGGGGAGCAGCAAAGGGCTAGGTGACTCCAGTTGGATTCTGCCTTCTTGCCTCGTGCTCTTCCCTAGCCACGCTTCCTTTGGGTCTGTGCTATAGCCACTGTCAGACGTGGCTTCTTAAAACGTCAAGTCACTACGCTGCCTCCAGTAGCTGTGGAAGCAGCTCATTACATTCAGCATAATGGCACCATTTCCCAGTCTCTGCCCTGAGCCTCGGCCTGCCCCATCTCCCGCCAGTTACCTGGACTCGCCCGTGCCCAGCTGGACTGCAGGAACACTGCTCCTCATTACTGGAGATTGGCCGCTGTATTATTCAGTAGCTCCGCTCCAGATCTATACCTTTGTGTTCAGTGAAGTGGCTCTGCACTCTGGGGGGTGCAAACACGAAAAGGTTTTATTTTTATTCAATCATTGCTTTAAACCGTGTCCTGTTCACTGGGTCTTTTGTCCTTTGGTATCTGGGAATGGCAGTCTATTCATCTTATGAAAATCTGGACCAATCCAGTTTAAAGCCCCAGTGTTTCTCTTCACCGCCCCCCCCCCCCAACTCCACCAGTTCAGGGTTGATCCATAGCCTCAGGGATTCCCCCTGCCCCCGCTCCTGCAGCAGGAAGCTGAGTGGTCTGCTGGGTCACTCCGCCTCTTCGCCCTCCTCTGGGGAGCCTGCAGGTACGTTCCCTATGGTTGATGTGCCTGTGGCTGGGCCTTTTCTGGCTGTTGCTATTCTCTGCCCATTTATGAGCCATCATTCACACCCTATTCTCTGGGGGTCCTCTACCTTGTTTAATTCTCAGGAGGGCAGGTGAGATCTACCTCCAGGTGGTGCATTGTGTGTGAAGGATTCCTCTGTTACGTGGACTTCTAAGCCTCTACGAAGACCTAGAGACCACACCCCAAAGCCAGTCGCTGACACCATCACTGGCAGGCAGAAATCCAAGTATGTTGTTGGAATTGGCTGTTCTTGGGTCATCTTTTCCACTCAGAATAGCAACAGAGAAAAGAATTCTTAAAAATAGATCCCGGGGGCGCCTGGGTGGCTCAGTCGTTAAGCGTCTGCCTTTGGCTCAGGGTGTGATCCCGGCGTTCTGGGATCGAGCCCCACATCAGGCTCCTCTGCTGGAAGCCTGCTTCTTCCTCTCCCACTCCCCTTGCTTGTGTTCCCTCTCTCGCTGGCTGTCTCTATCTCTGTCAAATAAATAAAATCTTTAAAAAAAAAAAAAATCCCAGAGATGTATTTTAGGGTGTGCAGCTAGCAGTGTATTTGATGGCTTAGCTTTCTTCTTTGGCTAAGTTAGCTGAGAGGACCAGGGAAGGGAATGACTTGGCGCAGAGTCTCTCTTCCTTTGTGAGGGGGAAGGAGTGTGCTTTCTTCTGCTGTAAAGCACTCCAGGGAAAGCCAAGGCCTGGGTTCATGATGACTGCCTCCTCAGGTTGCCTGAGCACTTGCTTACGTTCCTGGATTCTTTATTTTTTTCTTTCCTCCATTTTCTCTTCCCAAAAGCTAGTCTTGCCTTTTTCATTTTTTTTTTAAAGATTTTATTTATTTGACAGAGAGAGAGACAGCCAGCGAGAGAGGGAACACAAGCAGGGGGAGTGGGAGAGGAAGAAGCAGGCTCATAGCGGAGGAGCCTGATGTGGGGCTCGATCCCACAACGCCGGGATCACGCCCTGAGCCGAAGGCAGACGCTTAACCGCTGTGCCACCCAGGCGCCCCTAGTCTTGCCTTTTTCTTACATGGAAACCATCTTTTTCTTTCTCCTCTTGCAGATGGCCGAAGCTTATTTAAGGTATGGGCTAAGGTCCCAGTAGAGTACAATCAATCAGCCTTTATGCCTTCTAGGCTCCCTTCAAGTCCTGGTGGTGCTTTAAGTGTTTAAAAATTTTATTTTAAAATTAATAAAGTCCTTTCTGATGTGCAGTTCTATGAATTTTCATACATGTATATATTCCTATAACTACCACCACGATTAGGATACAGTATAGCTCTCCACTTCAAAAAAACAAAAACAAAACCCAAAAAACCAAAAGCCCTCCCTGTGCCATCCCTTTGTAACTACATCTTCCCCCCACTCTTAACCCTTTGTACCCCCTGGTATGTCATCAGTCACTGTAGTTTTCAAGACTGTGATCCAAGTGCAATCATAGGGTATGTGACATTTTGAGACTAGTATTTCTCACTTGGCATAATGTCTCGAAGAATCCAAGTGGTAGATATGTTTTGAGATATAATTGACCTGAAATATTAGTTTCAGGTATACAGCATAATGATTTGGTATATGTATATATTGATATGATCACAGTAAGTCTACTAACATCTGTCACCACACTGTTACACATGTTATTTATGAGAATTTGAAGATTTGCTTTCAGCAACTTCCAAATATACCATACAGTAGTATAGTCATGTTGTATATTTTATCCCCGGGACTCCTTTTATAGCTGACAGCTTGTACCTTTTGACCACCTTCACCCATTTTGTTCACCTTCCCCACTCCCTGCCTCTGGCAATCCCCAATACCTTTGAGTTTGTTTTTTCAGAATCCACACAAAAGTGAGATCATATGGTGTTTTTTTTTCCCCGTCTGACTTATTTAACTGAGCATAATTCCCTCAGGGTCCATCCGTGTTGTCACAAATGACAGGATGTCCTTTCTCATGGCTGAGTGGTATTCTGTTGTATATATCCACCATATTTTCTTAATCCCATTCGTTCATCAGTGAACATTTAGGTTGTTTCCATGTCTTGGCGACTGTAAATACTGTGGTGATGGACATGGAGGTACAGCTATCTTTTTGCATTAGTGTTTTTCTTTGGATAAATACCCAGAAGTGGATTGCTGGGTCATACGGTAGTTCGATTTAATTTTTTGAGGATGTCCATACTGTTTTCTATAGTGGCTGCATGTATCAATAGTTCCTATTTGTTGCTGAGCGTAACAATTTCCTGATGGTGCTTTTGGGACTGTGACTCCTCTCTCTAGGGCTAGATCCTGGTTTTCCTCTGAACTCGGTATTGATCTGGTTCAGCAATAATTACTAATTCCAGCCCCGAACTTTCTCTTCATTGAAGCAGCAAGTATAGCCAATGGGAATTTTGTCCTTTATCTCTGTGTAGCTTTTTTCTTCTAAAGATTTTATTCATTTGACAGAGCACAAGTACGCACAGTGGCAGGGAGAGGGAGAAGCAGGCTCTCTGCTGAGCAGGGAGCCCAACTCGGGGCTGGATCCCAGGGCCCTAGGATCATGACAGGAGCCGAAGGCAGCTGCCTTAATGGACTGAGCCACCCAGGTGCCCCTGCAGCTTTCTTTCTAGTAGGATATGATTTTTGCACACTCCAGTTTAATGCTTCCCTTGTTCAGGGTCTCGGGGCAAGTTCTAGAGGGACTGTAGACCACATGTGAAGCTGCCCGTTCTGATGTTTGGGGAGTCTTAGAACTCCGAAGGGATTTACATATTTCATGGAGAACTTGTAGCTTAAGACAAGGATTCTAATCTCACAGAACTCCATTCCAAACCATTCCAGGGTCTCTTCCTAGGTTCCTGAAGTCTCCACTTTCTCTCAGATGAGTCTCTTGACTTTCCAGGGTATTTCCAAGTTGTGGGTGATTTTAGAGTAATAAAATGGATTATAGTGCCTACAGTAAAAGCACTTTAGTTTCATTTAATCTTTATTACAACTTTATATGGAGGAGGGAGAGACTGGAATTGACAGGCTACTATGCCAGGCACTTCAGACGTATCATCGTATTTAATCTTAGTAACTTTATGGAAGAGGATTCTCATGTTCAACAGGAGTAACCTGCAGCTGAGAGATTAAATGAGCTAGGAAGTAGTGCATTAGGATTCAAACTCCTTCTACCATGCCCTCTGAAAAAACAAAGGGATCTAGGAAGGGAGAGGTATCCAATTTATATGATGTTCGTATTCGCTTTCTAAGGCTCTTGTAATAAAACACCACAAGTTGGGTGGCCTAAAAAACTGTTTTACAGTTCTGGAAGCTTCAAGCCCAAAATCAAGGTATTGGCAGGGAATCCTTTCATCCCTCTTCCTGGCTTCTGATGGTTTGCTGCCAGTCTTTGGTATTCCTTGATTGGCAGCTGTAGAACTCTAATCTGTCTTGCTTGTCACATGGCATTTTCCTTGTGTCCGTCTTCATATGGCCAGTTCATGGGGGTGACACTCAGACTGGATTAAGGACCCACTCTACTCCAGTATGACAGCACCTTAACCATTTACATCAGCAGTGACCCTATTTTCAAATAAAATTAACGTTCTGAGATGCTGGGGGATGTGACACCTCAAGGGGATGTGATTCACACATAATGCCTGTATTGGGGTTCATATTGGACATTTAGACAATCACATGGTGGAAGTAACTTTCCTTACCCTCCCAGTTTTTTTTTTTAACTGTCAGATTTGGCTGCCTCACTCTCTAAAGCATTTTATTTTAAAGTAATTTGAAAAAATGCTTTTCCATAAGAGCCCCAGTAGGAATTATAATGCTCATATTCTAGTACAAACTTCATAATTGAGAAAATGGTTGAATTGAAAAATCCATGCCCCCCGAATAGTCCCCTGCACGGCAGTGTGAAGTTAGGTTAAACTTTGTAGTTTTCAGATTTCATCGTTTAGATGTCTATACTTTGTCTAATCTTATTTTCAGAGAAACCCCTTTTTGAGCACATGCTTTCTGACTCTTGTTCTGTCAAGCTCAAAATGTCAATAAGTTGTGGCTGCTATTCCATTTTTACAACATATTGAAGGAACTTAGCATTTTCTAAATTTTCTGTGAAAAGAGTGGAGAAGACTCAAATGGGGACTTTTGATCACCTATCTCAATGACTGTCATTGAGATTTTAATTCATTTTCTTCAATGACACAATGCTGTTTTAAAAACCGTTTTTATAAATTGGTATGGACATTTGCTCTATAGCAAAGTTAATTGGTTATTGCCTTCTTAAATTCAGCTTTCCCCTAAAAACACATCTTGTAAACTATCCCATGTGACTTACTGCCAGGTTGACTTTGAAATTCCAACTCCCTGGACCAGGATCATGCCTAATACACCTGTCTTACCTGTCCATCTCAATAAATATTTAATACAACTATGCATTTTACCCCGACAGTGCCTAAGTATCAATTCCCATTTTTGTAAAAATTAGCAACAAGCCTTTTCTAACGATGTTGGTAAAGAATATGCTCGAGTGCGTTAAAAGCCTATCTGATAACATTTTTTTTTTTTAAAGATTTTTAAAATTTATTTGACAGAGATAGAGACAGCGAGAGAGGGAACACAAGCAGGGGGAGTGGGAGAGGAAGAAGCAGACTCATAGCGGAGGAGCCTGATGTGGGGCTCGATCCCACAACGCCGGGATCACGCCCTGAGCCGAAGGCAGACGCTTAACTGCTGTGCCACCCAGGCGCCCCTATCTGATAATATTTTTGACAGAAAATCTAAGGTGTGAATATGATAAAATATGAAATCTTTAAAACTTTTTTAATGGAGTGACTCTAAAATAGCTAATTATCTGGTTCTTAATGTGTATTCCTGTCCTTACAGCAGAATCATCAGAAGCAGATGTGTAGGGCATTTTATATCAAACCAATCATATGACCACTTTCTCCTCTCATTGATTTTGACCAAACTTCTGTATGGTAATAGAATATCCCAGTGCATTACAATCTTCAGGAGTTTCTTGGAGATAAAGATATTGCCATTTCTGAAAAATTTTTAGGTGACCTGAAGCAAGACAGTTATGTTTTAAAGATAAAGTTGAGAGAATGACCTAGAAATAAGAATTTTAGCATCTTAAGATTTTTTTTACTTGCAGAATATTTGGAAATTCAGTGTTTAACTATTGCTGCTCTATTTGTATTTGGCTATTTATACTGTCCAACACTAGGCCAGAGTCCCAAAATATTGGGCCTCAGTATTTTATTCATCCAGAAACTCCTGGAGCTAGTAGAAGGACAGGGTGGTGGTTGGGAGCATAGACTCTGAAGCCCTACTGCCAGCTGCTAATCATGTGACCTTGGGCCTCTGTGTACCCTCCTGAGGATTAAATTAAAGGAATCCGTCAAGTTCTCAGAGCAATGCTTGATACATAGTGAATGTTACTTGGGTCTTAACTATTCTTCCAGGCTGGCTTTGCTCCTGTATTAGCTATGTGATCTAGGGCAAATCCTTTAAACTTATGTAAAATGTAAATAATAAAACCTAAGTCACAAGCTCTTCATGAGGATTAAATTAGATATTTTATGTAGAAATCCCATGTGCCATATAGCTTACTGCTTTAGGCTATGTTGGACTATATACTCTGAGGGTTTTATTCAAGACCTTCTGGTGACCAAAATCTGATTAATAGGCCTTCAAAGACTCTTAAAACCCATTGTTCCCTGGGAGTTGTTTAGATACTGTGGACAATCTAAATCATTACTGCTAGTTTCACATGTTGTTATTACTGCAATATATCACATATATATGTAGTATTGGAGTATATCCAACCACTTAAAATTCAAGCCATAATCAGTAGTTCATCAGACCAAAAAGTATCAAAATCTCGAGTAAAGATCAGGTAGGAGACACCTTCAATGTCCTCATTCTAAGACTCATGGCTTAAGGAAACCACTTGCTGTTAATAAAATAACAATCTATGGGTCGCCTGGGTGGCTTAGTTCTTAAGTGTCTGCCTTTGGCTCAGGTCATGATTCCAGGGTTCTGGGATCGAGCCCCACATTGGACTTCCCCACTGGGAGCCTGCTTCTCCCTCTTCCACTCTCCCTGCTTATGTTCCCTCTCTCTATGTCTGTCAAATAAAATCTTAAAAAAAAAAAAAAATTAAAAATAACAATCTGGTTATGTAAACCTGAGCCATGACTTTCGCAACGTTAGAGCTTTTAACTTAAGTATTGTCACCTGGGGTTCCTGGGTGGCTCAGATGGTTAAACAGCTGACTCTTGATTTCAGCTCGGGTAATGATCTCAGGGTTGTGAGATGAAGCCCCTTGTTGGTCTCTGCATTGGGTGTGGAGCCTACTTGATTCTCTTCTCCCTTGCTCCTCCCCCACCCATGTACACATGCACGAGCTCTTAAAAACCAAAAATATTCAAAATTGTCACCTGAAACTAATAGGATATTGTATATCAATTATACAATTTTTAAAAAAGTAAAGTGTATCTTTGTGCTTTCCACTGTGGGTGGAAAAGTAATAGTTAAAATATAGCCTCATGTTTTATCGAAAAGGCAGGGTTTAAATATTCTGTTTTCTCTGAAGTTTATGAGAACTGCCTACATCCTTAGGAACAATTTGGGGACATTATAAGACTTAGCTGAGGTGATAATATCAAGTTTGGAAGGTAATATTCTTTAGCATTTGTGAGTGTAGTAATTTCAAAAGAGTGCTATAACCTTGTTTTGTGTTCCTAAGCAGCCTGACTTACTCGGTTTTTGGGTTTGCTGGTTCATTATGCGATCATCATTCCATATGGTGGTGGTATCTTCCAGCTCGTATTTTCATCCACCAGCACTAGCTTGTTGCCCATTTAATGATGCAGAAATTCAAATTCATGGATGGCAGTTTCTGATGTTAAAACACCATTGCAAATCTACCTAAGGAAAATGAGAATGTTTTTGTATTCAGGGCAAAATGAGTCTCTATGCTAAGGAAAAATTCTTGATCCTTCTTGATTCCCATACCATATAAAAACACCCAATCATAGAAGGCCTAAAATAAAAATTTTAGGGTTTGTAGCCTACTCTGAATTAAGGGAGGAATGTATTTTAACTCCAGCCATGTGTGTTAGGTTTACCAAATTGCCATAAATCTCTCATTTGTCAAAGTGATCCAAAGAGAACAAACATGTTTCTGCAGGTATCTCAGAGCTTCCCCCCAAGATTATTTTTTTAAACATCAAAATTAAGTTCTCTTAAATCCATCTATGATTTTCATGCTTTAAACATCTGGCACATGCTAGATTTCCTTAAACTGAAGATGGCAGAATCTAACACATGAGTTTAGCTATTTTGGTGGGTTAATGACCACTCAGAACCATCCCAAGCTGTGCATTTCATCACTGAGCAGAATTCTAAACCGTCGGTACGAAGTCCATGAATCTCAAGGTATATAGCCTGGATGGGGACCTACTGCCATGTGTAGCGATGTGGCTACAGCCAGCATTCATGGTCTTTGAAACCATTACCAAGCAATGTTTCAGTTAGGATCCTTTCAGATACAGAAAGGTTGCCCAATCCTTTTTTTGGTAGGCTGGAGAGTGATGCCCATGACTGCTCAGTGGGTGCCTTTTCAGAAAGAGGTGAATGGGATTTTCTGTAAACCAGATGCTTAGCTTCCATTTCCATTTCTCATTACTTCTGTCTGGGAATTAGTCTTTTTCACACAGGTTGTATTACATGTCTTAAACTTTGTTGTGGGTTCATTTGTGGGATTGAAAATGGATTCTATTTCGTTGGCCCTCAGTTCCAGCTCCTTGTCATAGCCAGGCTGTATCCAAACTACTAGAAAAAGGTATAAGTGAAGTGGTGTAGCCACTGAGTGAATGGATTTTTTTTTGGGGGGGGGGGCGAATGGCCACCCTTGTTTAAATACTTAGGTCCCAGATGTCTCACAAATGGCTGTTTTCAAAAGTTGTAAGAAAATTCATGCATTCTCATTTGAATAGGCTATTCTTGATTCTTCTGTTCTAGCACTAACAGAAAGCTCAGATCCTGTAATAAGACTTCATAGTTTTTATTCATGATACAAAGCCATGCTTCTAGGTATTTCCATATCCTTAAATGTTTTGAACCATACAAAATGTGCTTATTTGTTAAATATTTAAAAATCCATGTTTTTTTGTTCCCTGGAACATATATACATGAGCGGGAAAAGTATCCCTGATCCTCATTGGTCAGCTGCTATATCATCTGAAGGCTAAAATCTAGTGGCTGGGAGAAAGAACTTGATAGAACAGTTTTTAATTTCTGCCTCTAGCATTGACTTGCTGGAATAGCTGATATTGGTCACAAATCTTATGTGCCTCCTTTATCTCTGGATGGCAAGCACATATCCCTTTCTCTGCAGGTCAGCTGCAGATTTAATTAAGCCTGAGGAAGTAGCTGGATGCTTGTCCTGAAGTCATTAGGCAAGTAAGAACTTCAATTTACCCACCAAATAGACCAACCAGAAAGCCAAATGGCATTACTTTGCTCTTTCTCTTTGCCTCATTCTTTTCCTATCTAGATTTCAAAAACTTTTATTGCAAGAAATGAAATATTTCCTTAATGAAATCAAGAATATTTGTGTATATGGGCATAACCTCTCAGGTCTTGGCTCATCTTGGGGTGGATATCTAAGGAATGAAAGGAGGCAACATAGACAATATATTTTAGAATATGAGTAAATGATTTAGGTAGGTTGGGGGGGCAATTATTGGCTGGGAGCTCTGAGAGTATGTTTTTCACAGCTGTGAGTCAAATGTAGAGTGACAAGAATCAGAGCAGTCCATCATGATATTCTTTGTGCACTGGTCAAAAATATTTTATGTATCATTTATAAAGTTTGTGCTATGTGTCATTCCCAAACACAGATTAAGCATAAAGAAATTCAAGGACACACGCTCACTTTCTTGTGGACTGCTGATACCCTGGGTCACATGGTACTTAGGTAGAATGATTCAAGTGCCCCTTCACAGCCAAGGAGCAGAAGACTCAGTTCAGTTTTTAATGTTCCATTGTTCAGTTGATGCATTTCACAGTTCTAACTCAAGCCACCCTCAGAATAGTTTCTCTTTCCACTCTTTTGGAAGAAAAGACAAGTTTTTAATATTTCTAAAAATGTGCGTAGACGAATACTGCTTCATTGTCCTCTTCCTAGTTAAATTCATGAACCAGAGTCAGATTTATCTTGAATCTGTCATTTTGGATTTTTCATCTGAAGTCCTTCCCACTGAATCTTTAGTGAAGGTAGACTTATTTCAGGTCTACAGATCATTGCATAGGTTTTCTCCAAATACCAAACTTCAGACTAACTTTATTCATTCTTAGTCATACCCCTGTGAAAGAGTCCTGCTCCTTTGCTTGCTTTCAAGGTTCAAAACAACCCAGTTGTTAAAAGCTATCCTTTTCTTTGATCTTGGAACATCATCTTTCCAGATTATCTCATGTGCTCTATAACACTCTGAATTATCTTCTAACCTGTAGGTTTCTTAATTATCCTTAGTCAGTGGTGGTTGTTCATACCCAGAAATCAAACATCTCTCTATATTCTGCCTTAGCTAAGTAGCTAAAGCATATAGTCAATACAGAATGATGTAACTTCAAGAGGGAGTAACAGTGTGGTCAGATGAGGGCCACATGGCTCTCTACCCAAGGTGCCATTATGTTGTGTTATTACTATAGTTCATGATCTACTCTCCTATTTTCAGCACTTCATAGATTTGGAAAGGCTGACTCATGCTAATCAAAATTTCATGACACTGAAGTATATAAACCATAAGGAACATTTAGAACAGGGATATGCTTTTCTCATGATGGAGAGGCATACATCTACCAGCTTCCCTGAGAAGTGGACCTAACTAGAGTTGCCTAGTGAGTGAAGAGGCAGCCTTGAGGCATATTTCAACAAAGCTATTCTAAACCTGTTGAACCATCCGTCATTATAGATTGCTATGAGAACCAAAAAGTAGGGCTTTTATGGGATTGGATAAAGTCAACTTTAGGCTCTTCATCCTCCTTCCCTATTCTTGAAGCTGATTGTCCTCCTCTTGTTCATTTTTTTCCTCCAGGTGGGATACAGTTGTATTACTGCCTTAAAAATCCTAAACCTCTTCCAAATTTGCTTTCCTTCCTATTGTATTCAGGTCTCTAGTTTCTTGAGATACAAATTTAGAGAACCTCCTGGGTAGGTACTACTGAAAAGGCTGATCTTGTCTATTGTTTATAGACTTATTCAGTTCCCAGGTGGGTGGCTGATCTTGATGTCTCCATGGTCCACCAACATATAATTAAATACTAAATTATTTGCAGGTTGACAAAACACCTATGCTTTCTAACCAACTTTAGTGTTTTATAAAATAGAAAAATGAAGGTATTTGATGCAAATACTCAATAGTAGTGAAACTGGAGACTATAGAAGCTCAGCTGTAATTCTGTAGATCCTTAGTCATTAACCAAATAAACTTGTGGAAATTCCTCCACTGTATCCCAACTGCTAATTATGCAATAGAAATCTGACAAGGGATTCAGTGTTTTATGGAATAATCTAACATCTTGAGGCTTTAAAGTGTTAGAAAATCATTTCTTATTGAGGTTATTGGTAAAAGCTTTAGATTCATTTATAAATGAGGGTAGTTTTCCACGACTCTTGTAGGAGAGAGAATTTTCCTCTGCCTTTCAAGATTCCTCTAGCTGGACTAAGAATCATTGACATAGACTAACAGTAGGAAATCAATTTTGTATGTGGACTCCACAATGAAATGGACATTCCAAAGATAGGCAAAATGAGGTATGTCACTTTAAGGAGAGTAGGATTTTCTACTGTCTTAGGTCTTTGTGCCTCTCACAGACCTTCGAGTAGTGCTATGTTGGGACAGAGCATCTAGAAGTTTACAACCTCTGTTCCGTAGGAGCCACTATGAGGAGGTCTCGGGGGAAAATTTGCTGTTTTCAGTGGAAAACGAGTGGCAGTTACTAATTATGACTGTGTACTTTGGATCTAGATTTGCTGCACTTTTTAATAGTGAGACACCAACTGCTGAAGAAATAAGGATGTTTTAATTTATTAAACAGATGTGAAAAGGAACATTTTAAGAGGGGTGGTCTCTTTGGAAAATGGATCAAACTCTTGAATTCATACTAGATATGTTTGTAAATAAAGGCATGAATCCTTAATGTCTCTTTTTGAAAATGAAATGTAGTTGTTTACTTTTTAGTTTGAGAAATAGTCCAGTATTTGGTCAAAATATGTGTGATTTAGCTTGTTTCTTGGTTTTAAATTTTGAGATATCCTTTGATTATTAGGTCAGGACCTTGGTAATTTTTTATTAAAAAATGCAAACTGGGGTACCTTGGTGGCTCAGTTGAGCGTCTGACTCTTGATTTCAGCTCAGGTCATGATTTCAGGGTGGCGGGATCAAGCCCCGCAAGGGGCTCTGCTAGGTGTGGAATCTGCTTGAGATTATCTCTCCCTCTGCATCCCCCTACCATGCTCGCTCTGGGGGGTATGTGCGCGCATGCGCACGCGCACTTAAATCTTTAAAAAAGGATAAAAGAATTGGGGTTATAAGGGTTTGGGACTTGAAAGAATGCAATTTATAGGAAGATGAAAAAGTAAATCTTTGGTATATATTTGCTAGGCCTTTCAGAAACAATAGGACAAAGAGGACTTTGATTACAGTGGCCTTGCTAGGTTCCTCCCAGTCTATCATATGTAACTCACATCATAATGCAGTTCTCTATGCTGAAAGCTCTTTTCTTGGAGCAGGTTCTCCATGTAAATTCTTAGGCAGTTGTGGGGGAGGTAAAAAGCTGATTGTTGTTGTTTTTGTTTTTGTTTTGCATCTGCTGTGTTTTGCTTTTAAGTCAAAAACAATCTTAATGCCAAGATGATCCATCTTGAGGCAGCCTGCCCTTGGCCCCTACACTCATAATCACTTTTCTCTTTCAACCACCTCTTGTGTTTTTCCAGTTTTCTTAAATGTTAATGCCTAGAATGGAGCAAGTATGTAATTTAGTCTCCAAGTAACCTCTTTTGATTTCAAGGCTCCAGTGTGTGTGTGTGTGTGTGTGTGTGTGTGTGTGTGTGTGTGTGTGTAAAATAGGACACTGTTGGTGCATAACAAAATTGTGATGAACTAAAACTCAAAATATTTCCTACAAATCCTGATGACAAACCAAGTTGCCCTGTCCTATGCTGGTACACAAAATTTGATTCTAGGTGCAAAATTTTCCATGTATCCTTGTTATGTCCTTTTGTTGTGTGGGTTTGGCCTTACTTCCTCAGGGCCTTTTTGAATTCTTATTTCACCATGTAGTGTATTTACCTGGTATAATGTAATGGGGGGGGGGGAAGACCCAGGCTTTCTATACCTCCAAATAAGACATTGATAAAAATACACTCTGAAAGGCCAGATAGAGGATATGGTATCACAATAGAAAGTTGTATTTCATTAGTTTGTTCAGTGTTCACGGAAGCCTAGGACATGTTAGGCAGTGTGCTAAGCCTTGTGGAGTCTTGGTGAATAAACGAACAAGGTCTTAGCTTTTATGAAGCTGAAATTTTCATGGAGATGGAAAATAGTGTATTAGGAAACAAAGATAGGGTAGAACATGACAGAATTGGGTAGGTGGCCCTCTAATTTAGAGAGAGTTTCTGGATAGGTGGCATTTAAACTGATGCCTTCAGTTTGACAACGAGTCAACTCTTCAAAGAGCTGCAAGAACATTCCAGGCAGAAGGGAATAGCAGATGCAAACAGGAAGGATTGAGCTTGGTTAAGAATAGAAAGTCACTACCGTGACTGAAGCTTAGTGAACCAGGAGAGAAGTAGGTGGGGCAGACCATGTAGGACATTGTAGATCACAATATGCAGTGTAGGTTCCTTTTTTTTTTTTTTCTCTTTCTGGATTGCCAATAACTTCTGAATAAGTCTGTCCAACTAGTAAATCTAACAATACTATACAAGCCACATTTCTCTGTGGTGGTCACAAGAACATCATGAGAAAGTATCAGATGTATGGAAAGAATCCTCGTTTACTCTATAAAGATTTTCCTGATGCATAATTCAAAACAAGTAAACAAAATCCCTTTAATATTTTTAGTGAATTGTTAGCTTGCTCAATTCTTTAAAACAACTCAATCCATTATATCAGGGATTAGTCAAATTGAACAGTTTATAATGTCTAAAGTCTTTTTTAATTTGTTAGTCACCATACAGTACATCCTTAGTTTTTGATGTAATGTTCCATGATTCGTTATTTGCGTATAACACCCAGTGCAGCATGCAATATGTGCCCTCCTTACTACCCATCACTTGAAACTTGAACCACGAATTTTTGCATCTTCAGTTTATTCAAATTTCTTTCTCCCCTGATTGCACAAAGATGACCGCAAATAGTTCTTGATTGAACTTACAAGATGGTTCGATACTTGGCAAGATAATTCACTCTATTTAGAGGAGCTAGATTTTATCTCAATGTAAGTATATCAAAATTCTGGTTCATTCTTTAAGTCTAGAGGCACTTTCCCTTAATAAAGAGGGGAGCAGGATAATTAACTGGCTCAGTCCCATCTGGCAACTTCATGTGTCCCAGTAGTTCACTTCATGGCTACCAGGGCAATGTTCCCTCGCCTTGTTTTAAGCATTGCTAACATACCAAACGAAAGTCGTCTTAAAGAGAGCAGTTAGCATTTTTGGGGGGGAGGGGGAGGATATTTTGTTGGAACAAGATACCTGAATTCCTAGATTATCTGTCTTCAGAAAAAACACAGGTGAAGTGTGTTTTGCTTTCTTTGTCTGCTTCTGCTGTCAATGGCAGCCCATGATATGGAGAAAGTAAGAGAAATGGCATTGTAGTTCCTTTTCCAAACTGGGAGCAAAAGGCAGGTGGTGATGTGTATTGAACTCCTCTTCTATGTAACCATGGGAGCTGGAAGTAGTTAGCTATGACTGTTCACTTTCCAGTTGTAGGTTCTAACGTTTGTGGTTGACATCTGAGTGAAACAAATCTGTAATACAAAGCTTAGGTTAGACATTCAAGTTTTCTATCTCTAAAAAGCCAAAAATGAAGATGACTACAAGTAACTTAAATTATCTGGCCTTTAGTTTTTGCACCTGTAAAATTAAGAGGTTGGAAAGTAATCAGAGACTCCTTCCGGTTATAATACTCTAAGAAAATTGTTTTAAATCCTGAATAGAAAGTTTGATTTTTTTCTTTGCAGAAATTGCAGAACTGTGATACTTTTTTTTTTATTCAACAATTTCATGTATAACTTAAGACACTAGAAAATTGGATCAATTTTCTTTGGAATTTTCAGATAACTTTTATTTTTATTTTATTTATTATTATTTTTTTTTAAAGATTTTATTTATTTATTTGACAGAGATAGAAACAGGATAGAGACATCCAGCGAGAGAGGGAACACAAGCAGGGGGAGTGGGAGAGGAAGAAGCAGGCTCATAGTGGAGGAGCCTGATGTGGGGCTCGATCCCAGATCGCCGGGATCACGCCCTGAGCCGAAGGCAGACGCTTAACCGCTGTGCCACCCAGGCGCCCCTTCAGATAACTTTTAAAATACATCTCATTTATCAGTTAATATCCTCTCTGTGCCATATAAGGTATTATGCTGGATGTTAAAAAAATGACCCAAACTCATGCAATCATTTGTAAACCATTTTCCCCACTGGAAGATTTTTTTGTGATCCCACATTTAGCTTTCTTGCAACCAAATACTGTAAAAAGGTATTTATTAAATCTCCAGTCTTCTGTGTTGCCCAGTTTGAATAAACAATGCATTTTATTGCAATAATATTTTTCACTAAATGACACATAGATGCATGATTCTTAAGCCTTCTAAAACTTTGTGAACATTTTTGCAAAAAGAGTGCCAACCCCTTTTTCAGATGTTGGCTTTCTAAGCTGAAATACCCTCATTTTATCTAGAGGGAAAATAGCTACCAACATCAGTTCCAGTTGAACTTTATATGCTTTTAATCCAGAAACCTGGGGGGGGGGGGCGGGGAGGAGTCCTAGAATGTGTATCAGATAAGCCAGGTAGTAAAGGTAAAAGTATTAATCTTCAGTCTCCTCAATTTTTATGGGCTATTTGGTTAAACATCCTCACTCAGGCTATTCCTGATCTGAAATAATAATTAGGATTAAATTTCCCAAAGAAAATATTTAGTCTTTATAATTTATCAAGGCTTGAAGAAAACCTTTGAGATGCAGCTGAAGGTTGTGTTAGGCAATATTCTCATTTGAGGGGGTCAGAAAGCGGGGGCGGGGTGGTGGAAGGAAGAAAGAGACTATGAAAACACTTATTTTCCTTTTCTGTTTATCAAATACTATCTTCATCCCATTTTTATGGGTGCTTTCTTTTGAGTCTCAACTAATCAACTTCTAGTGTAATGTCTTTGAATACTGAAAAGTAATTTGCAGGTATTTCATAAATTGACTGTAGAACCTAATTTTTGGTAGGCAGTACTGAAACAGGATATAAAGGTTATTTCAATACACTTAAATCGATGTATTAACTGCATTAATTGTTCTAGAATGCACGGAAGTCTGGATCTGGATGAATTCAGATTCTGATCTTTGTTCCCACCCCAAGGACAGGAATAGGAGACCACTGTCTGTTTTTATTTTTAAAAAAATCTGTAATCTCTAAGAAAAAGCAGTACTGTGAACACACAAGTTTGATGTTAGTGTAAAAACACCAAAAAAAAAAAAAAACGCTGCCCTTCTCCAGCTGTATTTGTTCATGCACATATCATTATTGCCACCACCACTACTCAAAGTCCTTTATGACCGCATTTCCTCCAAGGCAAATAGGAATGCTTAAGACTGAGAAAAGTTTGGGTCCTAACATTAGACCCACAGCATTTCCTATCACAACATAGACACATTGTTGAACTTTCTCCTCTTTAGCGGAGTAGGAACACAACATGGTGGTGGTTTTTAATTCTCCAAGAAGTAAAAGATGTACTTGGCCAGTTTAATAAGGGACAATCCATGGCAGTTGAGGAACAGTTAAGAGTGTTTCTTGCATGTCATCAGTCCCTGTCCTGCCAAAAGGTATCTTTCCTGGAGCCCTTTCAATGGCGTGTGTTTGCAGAGATTTAAATGAAGGGTGGCCCACAGTCCTTCTGTGGCTACAGACTGTAATTCTAATAGGGAAGTTTCTTTCTGATCAAATAAAACTATTTTGTTCTATGTGATCTGCCACTGCTGCTTTACCATCTCACATTTAATTGTTGGGGAAAAATGATCTCAAGGTGTTTTCCATATCTCATTTTCACATTTTCTCCCAGAAAGCATGTGATTCAGGCAGGTGCTCTTGAACATGTTATTTTTTTGCTCTTTCTGTCCAGGAACAGTTGATGTTACATTTACTGGGAGCGTCAATGTTACGTTCTTTTTGTGGTATGACAAGAGTGGTACATTGCCAAAGTGGGAAATTTTTAGGGTCCAATATTCTAGCTGTGCCACACTTCCTGGTATTTGTGCTGGTGCCTGTGAAGTTCTAAAGGGAGTTGGAAGAACACACACAGGCATAAAAAGTAGTGTGGATAAAAGGGGTTCCCTGAAAAGGCTTCTGAGCATGGCATATTCCCGTGAATTCCTACAATCACAGAAAGCCCAATTCTGGTCAAATACAATGTATTCCAAGAAGCGTAATTGTAAAGGGCATAAAAATGTAGCACAATGCTTGCTTTATTACATAGCATAGAAGGGAACGTGGCACCAGAAGCATCACTTCTTTAGTGGGTAAGGGGTGTCAATGATATGTAGGACTAAACGGAAACATTTTTGGATGGGGAAACAAGGATCACCATGTTTGGGGAAAAATGGGCTAGTTGCTTCTAGAGATGCTGGATTAGTAATATGCCAGATCTTGGTAGTGTATTGATGCCAGAATAAGTAAAGAAGGGCTGACCACGGTAGGATGTTACTTTGCTCAGATAATAACCCCAAATAATCTGCATAAGAAAGCAAAGAATTGTGGTGTATACTTGTGTGCGTGCACACACCCCTCAGCCTGGAATTTCTAGTTGGCCTTGGCTAAAGAAATCCTATACATTAATAAATTAATAAATGATAGTTATCTGCTTTAGGAGTAAGGGGTGCGACAGATGGAAACTCACTGGCAAACGTGGGGTCATTGTCCTAAATAAGAATAGTAGTTCCTAAACCTTCTTCCATATCAAAGTCATCCAAAAAGGGTTTAAAAAAAAAAAAAAAAAACCAGGGGCCTAAGCCTCACTCTTTGAGCTGCTTATTCAGTAGGTCTGTGTTGATACTTAGAAAACTGGATGTTTAAAAGTTCTTCAGGGTACCAAAGGGAAGAAAGGTTAAAGAAAATCTCTCCTATGGCATTTGGGACAACAGAGGGGAAAGCAGTCATCCCGAGAGCCCGCAGTTCACCTCTCCATCGCTTGATGTAAGGTCCCTTCACTGATCTTTCATCAGCCATTTACCAAAAACAGATTCAGAAATAATTCTGTGAAATCCCAGACTTCCTTTCTGCATTTACACATGCCAAGAAAATATTTTAAGCCAAAACCAAAACAGTATCAAGTGAAAACCAAAAGTCTAAAGAGTTGTCTCCTTGAAGACATAGTGGTTTAACCTGGCTTGAATTTTGTAAATGTTTTCACTACACACACACACACACACACACACACACACACACACACAGGTAAACAAACTGAATAGCAAAAATAAACTATAAATATGCAAGCAGATTACATGGATTTGCCCGTTGTGAAGTGTAAGTGCTTTGGGTGTGATCGGTAGTGATTTGTTAGTACCAAGTCACTGCTTTTACGTCTTGGGAGGCAACGGCTGGCACTATCCTATCTTTCTGTTCAGCGTGTAAAGGGTGCAACAGAACAAGGCCTATTTTCCTTTAGGACAAAGGAATAAAAGAAGGAAGTGGCACTGGGTGTTCTCTCCCTTCCAAGCACCTCTTGCCCTTCCCTACAGCCTACTGAGGGCGCTCTCACACACTTTGCCACCTCCTACTTTCTTGTAAGTATTTGGGATTTGAAAAAGTTGCTCCCTTATTAAAAACTTAAAAACCAGGATAGGTTGTAATGGGAGAGGAAGAAGTATGGAAAAGGGACACAGGAGTGTCCTTGAGGAGGGTTGCTTTTCAGGGGAAGAGTGGGATGAAAACTACCAGCAGCAAAAGTGGTCCTGTTTTCTCTCTGGCTAATACTAAACACTGTAAAAAAAAAAAAAAAAAAAAAAAAAAAAATAGGAGTGGCATCACAAACATACCAAGGACGAATTATTCACAACTATAACTTGTTTCAATTTTAAGTCCTACTTAAAAATTATGAAAAATTTTGGACTGTATATCATTTCTTAGATATAAAGGAATCTCTGCTGCCTAATGGGAGGTCCGTTACTTTGTTTAATTTGAATATTTCGAGGATTCTAAGTTTTGGTGTTTTAAATTACTGTTCTAACATTAAAAATTGTAGGAATTGGCTATAGCTGGTAGCAACTAGCTATAACTGCTGGATTTTACCCGAGTTTTTGAATCTGTGAGAAACGGCAATTACATGTTAACATAGGTGGACACAGGTCTTTAATTTTTTAGCATAGGGGAAATTCCATCTCAAATTATTTGGGTAGGAATGTAAATACAGAAAAATGTTCCATTTACAGAAGGGTACACAGGAATAGACTTCTGCACAATTCCTTAACTTGTGTCCTGTCTATGCTACTATTTTGTATTCTTAACCCGTGCCTCTGCTAAGAATAATTGGTACTGGAACAAATGAATTTAGGCCTTTGGGGGCTTGGGTGTACTTCAGAAATGTAAAGACTTGTGACTCACAGAAGCAGGTGGCAGAGAACAGGAAGTGGCTTAATCAGCTGCTGAGAAGCCTGGGCGGTGGAGGCAGCTATCCAGAGCTGAACTCCAGAACCAGAACCCCTGGGGGATGAGACTTCTGAGAAGTGTTCAGTGCAGCAGACACCGTTATCTGCTTGAAAGGGCAGGCTCCCTTTTTCTGTTCAAACTTAGAGTAGGCGAACTACAGTTATCCAGGAATGCCTGCTCACCTCTCCCAGTTTTTCCATCCTGAGCTGTGGTGGTAACCATCACTGCTGGAGGGTGGTGTTGCTGGCTGGTTCCACAACCCCAAGCCCACAACCACAGCTGCTTGCATAGCAGAAGCAGCCCTGGGAATCCTAAGACCTTCCTCTTTTCATGGCCAGAAGGGAAGGAGGTGGGGATGGGTGAGAGGGGGAGAAGTGATCCCAAGTCCAGAGCTAGAAATGGAAAAAGGGAAGCACTGGGGTGCCTCGGTGGCTCAGTCAGTTAAATGACTCTTGATCTCAGCTCAGATCTTGATACTCAGGGTCCTGAGTTCAAGCCCTGCATTGGGCTCTACACTGGGGGGTGGAGCCTACTTAAAAAAACAAAACCAAAACCCCACCCCACTGACTCAAGAGTCAACAGCCCCAGAATTCCAGGCTTAGGCCTGGAATTGGGGGATGCAGTGTGAACCTGGCAGGGACAGTCCTGACCTCATGGAACTTGCAGACTGATCTTGTACAACAAAGTCAAGTCTCTACCCCAGTGACCTCCTCTATTAGAAAAAAAAAAAAAAATGGCAGCGTACTGACATACTGTATACGGCGTACTGACAAAATGTATACAAAGCACCTATTTCACTGTCAGCCTTGTAGCAGATAATCAGTAATGCTTTTTCCCTTTCCTCCTCTCTCCAGCCTGAAACTTAATTGTCTATGTAGAAACTTTGAAAAAACAATGGACAGATGGTCAGCTGCAGATTCCTTGTACATATAATCACTCCAGCACTGTCTTCATCATCTAGCACTCCCTCTTTATTCTCCTGCATGTTTCCTTTTGGTGATGATTTCATTTTTCCTCCAAGGTTGTCCTTGATGTTCTTTTTAACCTAATTCCACCCACATACCATATGCCGGAGGGTGGTATAGTGAAGAGGCACTGAGATTTGTTCTGCATCCTGCACCTGCCCGGGGCTGGACCTGCCTATATATAGATAAAAATGAGCAGCAGGGATCTTTGAAATGTCAAACCAAGGGAACAGGAGGTCCCTTTGCTCTGTTTGGGGAGTGTGCAGAGCAGTATCAATAGATTGGTATGGCCGTGCTCTCAAAACACTGCACACACATACAGTGACTCCAGTGCTCCTCTTATCTATCCTCATTCTTAGATTTTTGGGCTATGTTCAAAGCCAGGACACTGGGGGTCCTACAGCTGCCTTTAAGATTGTGCAGGCTCTGGAGTCTGACTGACTCGGTTCAAAGCCACCCCCACCATAGTACAAGCTGTGTTACCTGTGGCAAGCTTATAATCGATGGGAACCTACATTTCTTAATCTTTAAAACAAGTAATAACTCCATCTCTTATTAACTCCCAGTTCAATAAATGGGAACTTCATTGTTTCTGTTTAGAACAAAAGCTCTAGAGTCCTCAATTCTTTCCACCATTCTAGCTATCAGTATATCCTATTGGCCATTTTTTCAACAGAAATCAAGAATCTAAATCCAGTCAGGTTCCTCACTTCTGTTCCTAGGACATCTTTTCCGAGCACCCTGTGCTGACCACCCCTCCGTAACCTATCCATTTGTCTTTTTCCTTCTCCCAAGTTATTTTGTCTATGGGACTTTTTCCCATTTCATGTACTATGTAGGTCTATTCTGTCTCCCACTAGATAGTCAGTGATGACAGGGATTTTGTGTGGTGTCTTCACTGCTGTATCCTCATCTATTAGTGCATAGTGTGGCACAAAATCATTGAGAGGATCCATGTCTAAGAAAGCATTTAGCCCTCTGATTAAACCAGAAAATATATGTAAATCACCTAGCAGAGTACTCCTGTGTTTCTGTCATGCATTTTGAATCACAGGGAGATTTTCTTTGCTGTTCAACACAAACTTCAAATTCTAGGACATTGCTTCATGAGAATCTCCCAAAGGACAAGTTGCTAAATCCCTTTTAGAAGGAAAAAAAATATCTCACTATGGCAAAAACAACGTACAAAGTTTGCATGTAAAGCCATGATGGCAACCTTTGGATGTGACTTAATAGCAGTGTTTCTGAACACCTGGCTGCCACTCGCCAGCATCAGAATCACCCGGGGGCGGGGGTGCGGTGTTAGATTCCCAGGACCCAAGCCCGATTCTTTGAGACCTGCTTTATAGCATGCTTTGGACATTGCCCTCAGAACCTTTACATCAACAGAAGCATCCCATGTCACAAGGTGTCAGTACACGGAGTGGCCCAAGTGACCAGGTGCTGAACCAAGAAAAAAAAATCACACCATCCTTGCCCCAGTCATCTAAAATACATAGAATAAGCATACCAGTACTGGATGGACTAGAATAAAAATACTAAACCTACACCTTGATGTGAAGTTAGGTATTTTTATGCTCTGAGCAAATTAAGAGGGTTGGGTGGATGAACATGGTTTGTGGTGTAAAGAAAGATGATGGGACAGTAGGCCTCTAACTAGGTGTCAGAACTGCCTAATCTGGGGGAGGTGGTGTGGGGACTTCCCAACAAGGCCCAAGCAAGACTTCTAGTCAAAACCACTGTGGACTCTAACCTCTGGTGATGATCTAAAACAGGACTCTTGAAAGCAAGTTACTTTTATAAGTTTCTTAAAATGACTTATTTGAGCAATTTTGACTGAAAGCTTAGTGCTCTTAGAAGTGCAAGATTGAATTAGTTATACATTTTTAATAAATACACTAAGCCAGGGTAATTTTTTCCATAGCTCTCCCCATTCACCTACATGAAGGTCCTCGTGCTTGTCCTGTGGCTTCAAAATGCACTCTTGACCATGTACTTAAAACATTCTTATTTTAAATTCATAAAATATAGCCCATCACTTATTTCCATCATGGATTCACTCAGCTGCATATGATAGTGACAAATCTATTTGTCACAGTACTTGGGGGGGTCTCCATCTAATTCTAAAAGGTATTTGGGAACCCTAAGCATGAATTCCAATAATTTGTTCTGACTGGGATGGGCTTCTGTACTGAGGTTTGGCAGCTGAACAAAAGAATGAACTACAGACTTGTGTGGATCTCTTTTCTTCCAAAGTGATTAACAAATTACAACCCCGAGGAGGGATAATATGTTTGAAAAGAGAATTGTGGTAAAGCTACATTTGAATAGCTACTACAGTAGCCCCTTGAGCAACCTGGGGGTTAGGAGTACTGACCACTCACCAGTTAAATTAGGTATAATTTTTTTTTTTTAAAGACTTACTTTAGGGCGAACAAGCAGGGGGAGGGGAAGAAGTAGAGGGAGAGCGAGAATCCCAAGCAGACTCCCCACTGAGTGTAGAGCCCAACTTGGGGCTCGATCCTACAACCCTGAGCTCATGACCTGAGCCGAAATCAACAGTTGGCCACTTAACTGACTGAGCCACCCGGGCACCCCTAAAAATCAGTGTATAATTTTTGACCCCACAACAACTTTACTAATCACCTGTTGACCAGAAGCCTTACCTATAACATAAACAGTTGATTAACACATATTCTGTATGTTTATGTATTACATGCTGTATTATCACAAAGTAAGCTAGAAAATATTAAAATCACAAGAGAATTTGCAGCACTATACTATACTTATCGGGGCGGGGGGGAATCCTGTGTACATGTGGGCTCCTGCAGTTCAAACCCATGTACAAGGGTCATCTGTACATGGTTTTTACTTATGAAGCTTTTCGAAGAGGTTTTCTCAGTTTTATATAAGATGTGAATAGACACATCAACTGTCAATCTGTATCAAAGAATTCAATTGCCAAGTGTTGGGGGGGTGACATACGGAGATTATTAGGGCTAGAGCCTTAAAACTCACAATTTATTGCTGTCAGTAGCCTTGAATAATCCTGAAACAGAACGATTTCTACTAAGTGTTAACTGACACGCAGATGGTTGGTGTTCTCTAGTAGAATCAGGTTCTATTGTTGGTGGGGAGAAAAGGGAGGGGCAGGATGAGGGTATCTGGAAGAAGGATTAGAGCATGGCCTGTACCGTTGGTTGGTCAGAGTATTTGTAAGCAAAAGCATGACCATGCTTTGATTTCCTCCTTAATGTGGCACATGCATCTTGTTTTTGTTTCTTGTAACCTCATTTCATCAGTATTAACAAATGTCCTGCCGGTAACACCCTGAAAATTGATGACAAGGCAGTTTTGGATGCTCAGAAGAGCAATTATTTGACCTATTCCTTTGGTAACATTTCTGGTGCAGTAGTCTGATAAAAACAAGTTGGGAGATAAAGTTGTTTCATGGGGAAGACTAACCAGGGTTTCTAGTTCATGGGGATTTACTCACTTTTGAACAGCTCTGATTCTGAGACCAAATTAAAGTTGAATCATGAAACTTTCTGAATACCTCTTCCTTTTCAAACATAATGGCCCTTTAGTGAGAAATCTGAGAATATGTGCTGTGACAGTCCGTCTTTTACAGCCTACTGTGATTGAATCTGATTACAACATGGTCTCTTGGCCAGTGTCTGTGACTGAGAAGACAAACCAGTTTTCGTTGCTGTTGCTATGGTGGTATTAAACCTGGGAATGGACCACACATATGCGTGCCTATGCCTGGAAACAGGAAGTTGTTAAATAGTGAGATATAAGGAAGTAACTAAACTATTAAACTTGAAGCAGTCAGTATCTAAACTGATAACCTTTTAGGATTTAACCTCCTATAAGTTAGCTTGAAAAATCCGATGTGATGCTAGTGATCTGCATTGTCTTTGTTGTTAGAATTGTGCAGAAAAAATGAACGTAAACTCTTTAGCGCAAGTTCTGTTTGGCCTTTGTGGGACCTGTCTGAGTCCAGAGCTTTAGTACACACTCTGGTTGGAACGTTACAGCACAGTAAGTGCCAGTATTGACAGTGAAGCAGCAGGTGAATTGCCTCAGACTCCCTGAACCAACATGTTTATGCCCCAAGCTTATTCCCAACTAATGTGGGGGAACTTCTTGGATTCAAAGTTGTTCTTATCCATCATATTTTGTGAGTGGCATAGGTTAGTGTGAATTTTATCTTTTAGTGATACTAATTTTGGTTTACTGGGTAAGATGACATTTATTAAATGTGTTTCTCACCATATTGTGACCCTGTAATACTGTTTTTAGTATTGGAAAATAAGATTTTTCTCATCAAACTGTTGAGTTGTGTTAGCAAGGGTATTCCACGAACCATGAAGAAATATGTCAAAATTCACACCATTGCCTAATTAAGCATTTTCTTCAAACATATTCCCCCAAAGCTCTACAGTGTTTGTAAATTGTTACTTAGTAATAGAATTACACATAGAAATTAACTCTTTAACATAATTATGATAGGTAATTAACTCCCCATCATACTTATTCATGAGAATATTATTTTGGTCTCTCAATTAAGTCCTGTTCCTCAGAATGACATTAACTGTTACAGGGTAAAGGTTTACCCCGATATAAAGATGGTTGGTAAAGGCATGAAGAAGGAAGAGAGTTTCATTATTCTGTGTATGGTTTTTAAAGTAAACCATATTTTAAATGCCTCAGGCTAGCTTTTAATTTAGAAAAACCAAAAATTAGTGAACCACTTTCTGTGTAATAGTAATATTTCTGTTCTAAATAACCTGGGGGGGGTGTATGTGTTTGTTGTAATATTTTTCAAAGCCAGACCTGTGGACATGTTTTAAAATGAAATATAGTATTTAGCTTAATGGGATGGAAAATACACTTCAGTGTACCTGTACTGTTGCCACAGTGTCTAGGTCTTTAAAAAAAAAATTTTTTTTCTTGGAGTTAATTATCCTTTACATGGATAATCACAATACTGGAAAAAAAAAAAAGCTATTAGCTTTATATTAGGAAAACAAAAGACATTCAAGAGCTTGTAGATTTAGGACTAGAAATGTATTATGAGGACCCCGAGGCTAAAAGAACATGGGAGAAAGGACAAAGAGAGGTTTAAGCTGCAGATCAATTAACCCTCAAATGACTTCATTTACACAAAGGGAATTTTATGGAGATCTTTAGGAGCATGATTAGGTGGTTGCTTCCTAAACTATGAAGATACTCAAACCTGAAATTCTTCTCTACGACTTCTCCTGAAAAGAATTTCTAGTATAGTAGAAAAAGGCAATGAGGTGACTGTAATTATCTTTTAAATCAGAGTAGTACTGCTTTTGTAAGCTTGTAATTGACCTTTTTAATGTTCTTTTACACGCGGGAGTCTTTGTGAGTTTGTTTTCCTTTGAAAATTTAGCCTTTTGTTATGCTATTTACTCTATATTTGTTAGAGTTCCTGGAGTAAATACGTGAAATCACATAATTAAATTGGAATCAGTAATTATGTGTGACTGTGATATAAATTTTCTACAGAGCTTTGTCAAATGTCCCAAGCATACACATCACATACAGACCTCAGCAAATGACTTTTCTAATTTATTATTTTTCAAAGCTATTGATTATACTTCTGGTATTTTTTAAAATTTGTTAATTGTAAGCTGAGCTACAGGTGTTCTTAGCAGCTCTGTCTGGAATACTACATAGTTCATGTTCAACTTTGGCCATTTGTGGTACCGTCAAGAGAATGTGGTGGGTGGTATTGCAGGAGACTGCTTGTTAACTGCATAACAGACACCCTGGGACAGTCGGGGGGATGGACCAGGAGACTAATGAAGGCAAGCTTAAGTGTACAAAGAACTTTCAAAGCCGGGAGAGCGGCTCTACCCAGATCTTAGCATGATTATATAATTGGTAAGTTTTGTCTTTTTCCAAACTCTCCCTTCCATTACCTCTTCCCTTCACATTGTTTGGTTATTGGAAAGGCTGTAGATACTCTTGGCATCTGGCCAAGGTATAATCGAGTTGGAAATACATTGTGTTGAGTTTGGGGCTTATTGGTGTGGTTTTCTTTCAATTCTACATCCAGTTCAGGGAGTGCTAACTGTTCTGGCGTAGCCATGGCTTCCTGGAATACTGACTGCCTATCGTGCCAACTGACCTAGCATCTTGGCCCAAAAAGACATTGTGTGATTTGAAAAGATGATTTGGAATGTTTCCATAAAACATGAAAGATTAGAACTGATTGGAATGTATTTGATGAGTCCCTTTTGTCTTCTTTAAAGTGATTTATTTTTTTCTTTAAGGAACCGAAAGAAATTTTGGATTTAAAAAATGCAGAAATATGAACTAAAGTGATTAAAGTGAATGATGAAATCAAAAGAAATTATGCTAACATTAAGCATATAATTATAACCAGAATTTTTTTCAGAGCATAGCAAAAGCAATTAAAAGGAGGTGATAAATTCTTAATAGAAATGGTGAATAGGTTCTTAGATTGAATCTTGTGAGTGAATGGCATAAACGCTTCATGAAAATATTAAAATTTCTTGGTGACTTAATATAAAATACTGTAACAAAGATCCTTAAACTCGTACCTTGAAGTTTACATTGAGGTTATCGGTGACAAACTGGTTAATGAATATCAATTCAAGCTGCACTTAATTTTATTTTTGCTGTGACTAATTTTAATGCTTGTATGTAAAAGGAATATTTTTCACATTCAACAACTATCCTTAAAATATATGTTAATGATCTGAGAAGCTCAAAGCAGCTTTTAAAAGTTACCAATAATAAACAGATTTATGTCAACTAAGAACAAAGACTAGCAAACTATGGTCCATGTTTTTGTATGGCCTGTGAACGGAGAATGATTTTTACATTTTTAGATGATTGGGGGTGAAAAGGAATCTTACTCCATGACATGTGAAAATTACATAGAAGTCAAAAATTAAGTTTTATTAGAACATAGCTGTGCTCATTCATCTGTGTTGTCTATCACTGATTCTGTGCTACAGCAACAGAACTGAAGAACTAAGACTGCATGTTGCAAAGCCTAAAATACGATCTGGCCTTTTCTATAAAAGTTTGCCAACTTTTGATGGTAGGAAAAAAGACTGATATGCTCCATAATATTACCAAATCTGTGCTATGAAGTTGATCAAAGAGTATGCAGCCAAAATAGTTGAGAAAAAGTATTAATGGGAATGAAACTAATTTATAAGCACATCTTGTGATTCTGGATTTTATATTTGTAGTATCTTCCCTCCAGAAGCCCATGGGGCTTCTGGGTGGCTCAGTCCGTTAAGCATATGCCTTCAGCTCAGGTCATGATCCCAGAGTCCTGGGATCAAGCCCCATGTTGGACTCCCTACTAGGCATGGAGTCTGCCGCTCCTCCCTGCTTGTTCTCTCCCCCCACCCCTCCCATAAATAAAATTTAAGAGTGCACACGTGTGTAGGCGTGAGTTGCGGGATGCAGCAGAGGAGGGAGAAAATCTCCAGCAAACTCAGCTCCTGAGATCACAACCTGAGCCAAAATCAAGAGTCAGACATTTGAGCCACCCGAGTGCCCCTATATTTGTAGTATTTGTCAGCCTTTCAGACTTTACTGGTTGTGATTTATTTTTCCATTCTAAATACTTTCATCTCTAATTTTTACCTGTAATTTTATTTTCTTGAACATCACTCTCTCAATTCACTTAAACTCCAGCTCCAACAGAACCAGATACACCAGTATATGACAAACTACATTTTCTCTCTCAATGGGAACTTGAATGTAGTTCTCCTGCTGCATGTGTCCTATTTATAAACATCACACATTTAGATTTAAATTAGTTTTCAGAGGGCAAACAAGCATCTAGGGTGAAATAAAATTCTGCTAAATATTTTACCTTATTAGAACTTGACCCCCTGCTAAAACTTTCTCAAATATTGTTCCTAAACAGTAGAAACTGCTGGTTTGAGTCTTGAAATGGTACATTATTGCTCAGAGGGATTTTTTATGACTAAGTTTAAAATGGAAATGCCAACAGGTTTAATTATGGTACCGCTGCAGAGGGCACAGCACATTAACATTATTGCATGAAAAAATATCAACCTGCTCTGTGAATATATTGAGCACCTTTAATATTTTCATTTGCATTTACAAAAACTCACATTTAAATTTTTCATGAAAGCTAAATAAGACTTTACAGAGAAATGCCCTCTCAAGATCTTTGTTTGAAATCCCTTATTTTAGAAAACATGGTAAAAAATAAGAATTCTGATTCTTGATACAAATTAAATGGGCTTGTCATTCTCCATTGTGGCCCTTCTGAGTATTCTACTTGACCCATTTTTCTGGAGGGCAGATAGTATTATAACGGGCTAAACATTCAACTGTTAAGGAATTTAAGAGAAATGCAGTTATACATATGTATTTAAATGACTCAAGACAATGCTATAATAAAGCTAGATGGAGCCATTGACTAAGATATTTTGGGGCCAACTTTTTTTTTTTTTTTGAGTCCATGTATATATGGCAGAACCAAAAACTTACATGAACAGATTTTGTACCTTCTAAAAATGTGGTTCTACATGTCAGTAGACCATACTCTCACTGAGATTTAGTTTCCTCTAAGACTTCCTGAACTGGTCCATTGCTACTGACCATCTGTGTCTGTCCAAACTCTAGCATAGCTTCTAGCAGCTTCAGACTATGTCACTACTTGTCCCTAGTCCCCCCCCCCCCCTTAAAATGCCTACAACTATAAATTTTTCTGTTCTTTGAGATGTAACTCTTCTACCATCTAAAATTGTCTCCTTAAGGACCTGGGAGCAATCTCTTTGAGATTAAAAAAAACAAAAAACAAAAAACATTTTTTTTTGTTGTTGTTGTTGAGAGTGCTCATTCTCTTGTTTCCCAGTTCCTGAGGAAGGGCAGGGAACAAGCTTTGGTGGCACCTTGCTCCAGCTTGCACCATTATATGTGCTGGCATAAACACAGAAGTTTAGTTCTCCTCCAAATTCCAATTAGCAAGCCCAGATGGTCTAGTCCTAGGGATGATCCCCTCCCCCTGTTAACACCTTTGATTACCTTTCCTTTACTACAACTCAGTTTTAGAAAGTCTCCTGCCTTCTTTTTCGGCGGACTTGAGCTCAGGTGACACTGGTTTTCTCTGCTATTACAATAGTTACCCCTGAATAAAATCTGTCTCTATCACTTATAATTAGTATCCAGCTTTATTTTTCTTTGCTATATTCATAATATACTAATGATGATTCCATGTAGTTCTTAAAAATCTTAGAGTCAAAAGGAACTTAAACCCAATTGATTTCAACTTGCTGTTCTACAATGAAGACCTCGACATGTAGAAAGAGTGAGGGAAGTATGGGCCAGTAACTATGGAGCTGAGATCAGAAGCCAGTGTTCCTGACCCTCCCCTCTGTTCTTTTCACTGCTAGGTCCCTGGTTTTGGAGAAGAGTTTTCCTCTCTACGAAATCATTTTTATGGTAGAAGGGACGGATGGTATGGGTGCTTTAGCAGCTTCTGAGCTTTAAAGAACAAAACAAAACTTTATATTTTACAGACGTCATAAATAACAACGTGCTCAACAACAAAGTGATTTCCTAAATTAAGCAGTGGAATCCAACAATTTGGTGAACTAAATGTCCACTGAGATTAGATATTTTTGTTCACATTGTGGCTAGCACTGAAGGTTACAGCAAATGTTAGAGGGTACTGGAGTGGTTTTAATGCGTAGCTCCAATTCAAAATCTTAAGCACAATTGCTCTATACATTTTCTTTTACATAATTTATGTGGGTTTCCTATCTCTTAAGAATGAGACTTAGTTGGACGTATTTAGCGCCAGCAGTGGGGCAGATCTAAAAATCCTTTGATTCTCTTATCTCTATTACAAATATGAGCAAGCAAACTAAATTAAGTTACTATAAAAAACCTTTGGGGCCAAAAAGAATGAAAGGGAAAATGAGTTTTAAAAATAGAGATGTCTGCACTTTTTTCCCCTTACACTACACGTGTGAAAATTGCAAGTAATAGTCTACTAGGCCATGGATGTCATTCACTGCATCTGGCTGGGCTTTAAACCACTCTGGGCTACACAGCGCATATCTGCAGGCATGAGGGTGATTAGGAGGGAAATGGTACAATTGCAGTGAAACCAGGCAAAACCCAGCTCTTCTAATGGTTGTGAATTGAGATCAATGATGACACCGTTCAATTATAGCATTACTTCTTTATGTCAGAGAGGGGTTAAAAATGGATCATAATGACTCTCTAGCAGATAAATTTGGAGCAATTAGAGGTCTGAAAATGTCTCTTTATGTAACCAAAAAAATAATTACCCTTAAATTATCTGGGCTGCAGAACCTGTTTCTTTCGCATGTTAGAAGCTGTTTTAAAATTCTATTGCTTCTCAATATGGACTTAATCGACTGAGTTTCTAACCCCCAAATCTCAAGCGAGGGATCACATTTGACTTTGAGTTAGTATGGACTACAAGCATTTTGAAAAATCAGTAAATTTTTTCCATAATGTGTGCTTGTCTTAAACTAGCGCAGTGCTTTAGAGAGATTAAATGCTTGAATTACATGTTCCTACTTTAACATGGCTGAAGATTACAAACAAAATACAAGTCAGACCAAGGAAACTAGATCTACTCAACTGCCCTGTCCCCCAAATATTAACCTTTATCTTTTGTTTGATGCATTTAGAAGTTGAATAAACTGATCTACGCCAACACAGTTCTTTTAAGTAGATTTGGTAGGCCGGGACTGGCATTATCTCAATTGTTTTGAGTTCCCAGGCTGGCCCTGGGAAGTCTATAGTCCTACTGAAGCCAGAAGCATCATCATTACCTTTGGGTTTTCCCCTTGTTAGGATTATTGAACTGACATATTTATTGCTTCATCTTGGCCATAGGTGTGTTTTTAGGGAGGAAAATTTGAATTGATTTGCTCAAATGGACAGAGGGACACTTGGGTTTGTAGGCATTCAGTACAAATTAGCAAAGTTTCATCTTAGCCACCATGAAACACATCCAGATGTCACATACATAAAAAGAAAAAATGTTCTATCTCTTCACCTTTGCATGAACCTGGTTGTTCAGTGTTCTTGGTTCTTCAATCTCTTACTCCTTTGGATCTCTTGTTTTCCGTGCAGTCTTGGTTCTACCAGCTCGTTGTGGCGTTTAACTTAATGTCCATATGGAAGAGGTGTAAAGGGAGAACACAAGAGTTGTAAATTGTTTGATAGTGTCTATTACGTAAGAGTCTCTGTATTTTAACAGGTATAGGAGTTTCTCTTTTAAAAGTTCTGAAATTCTATAAATCACTATTTCAATGACAACCAATGAGTAAGCAGAACTTCTAATGAGGACTTAAATGTTCCTGACATGTTGGTCATAAAATCCGAAGTCACATGTCAATACTTAGAGATGTAGGTATTATTACTTCTCATTTATAGATGAGGAAACTGGTTCCAAAAATTTAAGTTTGCTTATTTTTGCATAGTGGGTACTTTGTAGAGTTAGCTAGCTTAAAAGATAGAGGTTTCTCTATAGATCTTAAACATTAATATGCTAATGATAAAGACTTGTAATGCTCCGAAGTTAACAAAATATTTTCAAGGTTAATAGCTTAGTTTGAATGGAATTCTCTTGTTCTATGAACTGTTGAAGGTCTTTGGAGGGGTCATGTATTCTTTCACTATATTCATAACAAACGTGTCTAGGTTATTTTTCAAGACTTTACATTTTGATTTCTTGATGCTTGAGGCTGAGTGTGTGTGTGTGTAATACATATATATATATATATATGAAGATGGTATGCATTCTTCCTGAGGGCCTAGATCACTCATGTAATATAATTATCTTGTGAATTTCAGAGCCGAGGCACATTGCAACTACACATTGTGGAATCAAGTCCACTAATTCAAATTTCCTTTTTAAGAAAACTTCCAGGGGTACCTGGGTGGCTCTTTGTCAGGGGTTAAGAATGGATCATAATGAACATAACCTGGTCAGTTAAGTGTCTGACTCTTGATTTCAAGTCGGATGGTGATCTCGGGTTGTGGTATTGGATCCAGCCCCACATCAGGGTCTGAGCTCAGTGGGGAGTCTACTTGAGATTCTTTCTGTACTTGAGATTCTCTCCACTCCTTCTTGCTTGTGCTCTCAAATCTATTAAAAATTCAAAGGTTGTAGATCTTCACTCTAATTAAAGCAAACTATAAAAATATTCTCTTCTCTACTCCTATACTACCCTTAAGGTTGCTAATTCAGATGGTATAAATTTCATGCAACATAAAAATTAAGGTCTGATTATCATGTGGGGCTTAATCTTTTACCTCAGTGTTTAAGGCGCTAACAACTGAAACATGTCCTTTTGGCTAATTGTAGTTCGTGTATCTATACGTGAAAACTTCCCTTTCTTTATGATAGTACTTTGAATACTGTTTTTCAGCTACCAGTGAAAGGGTAAATCTTCTAGATATGTTATCATAACTCTGATTAGGTGCAAGCACCTGATGTAGGAAATTCAGTAAACACTTAGATAGAATCTGCTATGCTCCAGGTATTATGCTAGGTGTTAGGTCTTCCCCTTTTGTATAGATTCCTGTTCTCAAAGCTCTCACAGGGTAGTGGAAAGACAGACATATTAAAACCTGTGCATATCAGATGAGCAGAAAAAATTTAAGGGAGACACTGACACCTGTTTTGACAGCATATGGTTCATCAGCCTTTCCAGAATTGTTCTCCAGGTATTCACTCATCCCTTCCTCACAAGCTGTGGATACTTAAGAGGGACATGGAGACTTGCAAGGGCCTCATGAGAATGCGTCCTTGACGTCTTGGCTCCTTGGTTCTCCAAGGCCGGAGTGATGACCCTTTATTTGGGAAATCTTCCCTCTTGAAGCATGCAGCTTCATATAAAGATGGAAGAAAGAGGACGGGCCATGTTGACTAAAACTACAGCATGATATTCTGCAAATCCTTTTTATGTCGCAAGGCATTTTCTTGACCCATGAGAATCCATGTGCAGAGCTATTTGGATCTCTGCAAGGTTGTCATTCTCCTCTCTGGCTTCATATTCTTTGAGAGGCCATGGTTCGAGCTGGCGTACATGGAGAGAAGGAGGGGTTGGATTGATGGGGTAGCTGGATTCCATGTACTAATGCACAGTGGTCTATCACAGCTCTCGCAGCAATTCTGTCAAAGGTATCTTTCGCTGTGATCTGTTGTGATCCCTATAGCATCGGTTGATATAGGGAGAAGATCCATAAAGGATCTCAGAGCAAGTTTTCAGGAGCAAGGAATGAAATACATGGGACAATGGATGGAAGACACTAATGGAAGATCTTCGGGCAACATTCCATGATCAAGTAAATGAAGCAACGGACAGAAAAACTATTGTCTGAGTTTTGTTGCCCATCACTTTCCAGGTCTCTCTCTCCCCCACTGCCAACAGCCTTGACAAATATAACCTTTCTCTAAGTACAGAACAGCTGCTGGTGAGGATAGAACCCCCTCACCACCCACATTATGGCACCAAAGATGCAGCTCGTATCCCCTAGAGAAGCTGAATTTGAAAGAAGTGTGCCACCCCCGTGGTCTTCTACGGGACACAGGAGCATGCAGAAACCTAGAAGTGTGTCAGCTAAACAGCCTAGCCGCATGTGCTGACTGAAAGGCTGTGTAGCACAAATGTTTAGCTCCATAACTGAGCACAACTCAGTGGTTGAGCTGATGATGCAGAGGAGACGGGCTCAGAACACTGTCTCCGCAGCAGCCTCTTCCAGAAGTTTCAGGTAATATGGCCTCTGGAATCTACGAGAAATACTCCTGGGCCGTCATCCTCATTTTCCCTTCTCTTAGGGCCTCTTCCAGTTAGAAGTCTCTACTTTGACAGCACAGGCTCTGGACGTTCAATGAAACAATTGAACACGATTTCTTCCTCAAAATTTCTTGCTTATTCTGTGAAACTATGGACAAGTCTTCCAAGTTGATCACCTATAATCTTGGTGTAAAGCCGCTGGAGTTCAGTAATTGTTAGTGGCTTATCTCTTTATAGGACTATTTTATAAAAAAAAATCTCTCCTGCATTGCCCATATTTATGATTCAATAGGAATTGAGTAGACTGTAGGGGAGAGTTGTCTAGAAATTTTTTGAATTTGATATGATTCAGAAATCAATATAGGACCATGGATTTATTCTGCTAGAACATCTCTACATGCTTCAAGTCCTTCGAGGGCCAAGACCCTGCCTTATGAGTCTTTGAATCCCCTGCAGATTCTAGCACCCTCCTTTAAACAGGGAAGGTTCTCAATTTCTGGTAAAACGGGTACTTCTGAAGCAGTATTTTCTTAGGTTGAGTGAGTTATCTCAGGACATTCGAGAAGAGTGAAATATAACTAAAAAAATTTCTTGGGGCACCTGGGTGGCTCAGTTGGTTCAGCCTCCGATTCTTAATTTTTAGCTCAGATTATGATCTCAGGGTCATGAGATCAAGCCCACGTTGGACTCTGTGCTCAGTGTGGTGTCTGTTCCAGATTCTCTCCCCCGCCCCTGGCATGCTCGCATGCTCTCAAATCATTAAAAATTTTTTTTTCTTGCACCAAATGCTTCAAATTACTTTCGTCAGCATCTTTAAAAAAAATATTTGTAAGGAGCTATTTTTAAAAAAACTTAGGCTTAAATTTCTCTTTGGAATTACTGTTATCTGTTTGGGGAAGATGGGGAGATATCTTACAATTCATAAAATGAAAACTCAGTCTGGATTTGGCATTTGTCAACCATACACACACTTGTCCTTATGTCCTAGAGTGAAATTATTACTAAAAACTGCAAGAAAGTCTATTAAGCTTGCCATGTGGATTCCATCTCCCCTCCCCAAACCCTTATTTCTGGAATAAATAGAATTCTAATACTTCTTGCTCCTGCTACCTACAGTTTCCCCTCCTTTGTGCCTTAGAATATTGTTACTGAGGGGCGCCTGGGTGGGTCAGTCAGTTAAGTGCCCAACTCTTAATTTCAGCTCAGGTCATGATCTCGGGGTTGTGGGATTGAGCTTCTGTGGGGCTCTGTGCCAAGTGTAGAGGCTACTTGAGGTTCTCTCTCTCCCTCTCCCCTTCCACAGGCGCATGCGTTCTCTCTTTCAAAAATTTTAAATATTGTTACTGAGAATTCTATTTACAGGGCAAGTTGAGTTTTTTATTCAAAACACATTTCTGTGATGCTGCAGTAGCAATGCTATTACACTCATGTTTTGCTTTTCTTTCTCAATTTTCTTTTTTACTGTAATCTTTTTTTTCCAGCTAGAAAAAAATTCAGGAATTTCAGGTTAAGTCTAGTGCTCTAACCTAGACCACTGCCTAGGAGAAGGAACGATTGGAGCAGCGTTCTCCTGTCCTCCCAGGCAGGAGGGTCTGATGTGCGCAGGTGCACGCACATGCGTACACCCTGGTAATGCGGTCTGCCCCATCCTCCCCAGCCTAACACTAATTTGGGATTCCCCATCTGATGGGCACTTACACAATGATCTTTTATATACAGGGTGGTAATTTCACACTAAATACTTCAATTATTTATAAATGGATCTCAGAGACAGCAGCTAGCAGCTGGGCTATAGAAGCTGCTTTGAGGCGTGGCCAACAAAACCACATGTCACTTTAAACAGTGTTATTAATATTTATGTGACTTGATCAGCTAGTTGAGATGCAGGTCTTCCCTGGGCTGTGCGGAAGAAACCTTCCTGTTTTCCCTTGCCTGTAATTATACGCTGGTTCTTTGCTTTGCTAAACTTCGGGGTAGTAGAAGGTCAGGCTCCTAGGCTAGAGTGTGCCAGACCTATCCACGCCATTATACTTTCTCTACTTTTCTTGTCTTTGGAGTCCATTAAAACCTAGGTCTAAAGTAGGAGGTCTGTGAAGCTCACACTTCGAACTTTGGAGGAAGATTCTGGATTTCTCTTGATAGAGTAACATCATATCTGTGAATGGCAGTAAGTAATCAGACGAGGGAAATTACCAAAACAGGTTAAGAGTTGGGTTAAAGAATTCACACCTTTAAGAGAAAGAGATGTGAATGTGGCAGATAATCAGTATACTTAAAGGTCACTACTGCAAACCCCAAGTCTTGCTTCCCAATAAATATTTTTTTCAATGAGGATGCATTATATTACCATCTAAGGCAGGATCCCTAGTGTTCCCTGACTCCTTCCATAAAGCAGTATGTGATACCGGCTTCTGAGAGATCCATCATTTTTCAGTCAAACACAAACATAGAAAAGTGATAATTCTAGTACTGACTTAAACAATGGCGATTTTTTTTTTTCTTTAAGATGTGAGTTTGGTTTACAGCCTGTCTTCCCCCTTGCACACCTGAGGACCACCCTTACAATGATGGTTCAACAGCTCTATTCTGGCAACTTTAAACCTGTAAGGTGACAACCATTAAAGGGCAACACTGCTACATTTTCTTAGCAGGAAACCAGCGGGAGTAAGGATACAAACTTTCCTTGCAGGAGTCTCCATGATTAAGGCAGCGCTTTCTCCCATGTGGCCATTTATTTGCACACACACCCCCCATTCAGACAGACTGATGGTAGACATTCAGAGGAACAAATGAAGCTGTATCTGGGAAACGGCAGTCCAGGACTACACTAGCTTTTGTGTCGTTGCAATTCCTTCCATCAAAAACACTCCCTTTAATACCCTTTTCAGTCTTAACCAAACAGCTCACTTTTCTGCTTTAGTTTTTTCATTATCATGTGTCTTGCATACGTGTAGTTGAAGAAACCATAAGTAAACACAGATGACTTCCCTTGTAATATAGTCTGAATTCCCAAGTCTTCCAAGACCCAGGATTTATATCAAAGATAGCTATTGTGGAAAAGATGGGCTTAAAGACACACAGTACTGACCTGCAATAATGACACATTCACCTGTACGGTACCTCATTTGTTAGCAGTGGACATCTCAGCTGCAAACTGCCAGGGAGATGAGATCTGGATAAATCTAATTACAGTGAAGTAGATGAAGATTGATTGGTTAAGAGAAGTTTTATCCTTTGGGATCAAAGAACTTTTCACTGAGGAATTAGTTGTTACAGGACAAATAAAGAGGGTAGCATGCTATTCACTTAAAAACACTCCCTACCTGTGCAGTATCTCAGTAGATGGAAAGAATTCTCAGGATTAAGTATGAATGCAGCAGCTGAAGGGGTGGAGCATGGAGCCCAGCCAGTGTCCCAGAACTGAGAGTGACCCAAGAGCATTCTCGTTCCACAGGCCAGTGGGCCGGAAACTGGGGTAATGAGATAATCGGCTCAGTCTTTAAACAACCAAAGCCAACCTCTTCCTCGATTGCTTGCTCTTTTCTCTGATCTCCCAAGAATCGGCTTTCTGCTTAGGCAAGGCTTGACAGCAACAATTCAGGGATGCTGAATTTGAAAGTAGCAAAATTTAAATGTAGGAGGACAAAAAAAGAATCAAGTTAAACGAGGGTGGTTGCAACTAATTAGCACGTAGGCAGCTTCCTCACACTGAACATAGTGAGATGCTTTCACTTTTACAGAGTGAGAGTGAGAGGTAAATGGTGGAAGGGGTTCCACTGGGTGCCAGAGACTTGAATACGTACCACCAAGGGAACTATAGAAGGTCAAGGAAATGTTCAGTACACGTTCCTAAAATTGGATGGAAGCTTACATCACTGAATTAGCTTTTCAGTCAACCAAACTAACAGTCAAGACCAGTGTTCTTCTATGTACTTGGACATTAATTTTGACTCTCTCAAGTACTAACAGCTTTGGCTGAACTGAGCTTTAGGGAGCTTGACAACCAGTGGAAAATAGGCACAGCTACATCACTTACAATTTTATTTCTGTAATTCTCAATATTCCTCTCAATTAGCACTGTTGATAACCATTAAGTTGCATAGATGAGTCTGGAGGAGGCTACATCTTTGCATTTCTCTATATTGATGCTGCTGTGATCTATGCTACTAGGGCTTTTTGCCAAGCAAGCTACAGCTTGGTGCCCACTGGGGGGTAGTTCTAGGCATCTCACCCCACTGCATCATTTAGAACCCCGAACGTACTTTCTCCTCTCGCCCATCACACTAAAATCTCCTTGTAGTCAGAGGCAGTATTTTGGTTCACAAGGTACCCCAAACTGAGTGGTTTAAACCTAGAAATTTCAGTGCCCTTTTGGGAGGCTAGATGCTGGAGATTAGGGTGTCAGTGGTAGCACGTTGGCAATCTTTGGGGGTTGTAGAAGCATCGTCCTGATCTCTGCCTCAGCTTCACATGGCATTCTCCCTGTTTGTGCACATTGTCTTCTGTACCTATCTGTCACCATATTCTGCCCTTCTAAAGGACGTCAGGCATGTCGAATTAGGGGCCCACCCTATTCCAGTCTGACCTCACCCTGTTTCCAAATAAGGTCACGTTCGGAGGTACTGGGAGTTAGGGCTTCACTAGAGGAATTTGGGGTGGGGGACACAATTCAACCTGTAACAGGCAGGTGTTTGATTAGTTAAGGAGCTGAATGTACTTAAATATAGCCTTGAAGTTGGCCGTTTTTACTTTATTTGTTCACAGTAAACCATAATATTTACAGAGGTATAATGGAAATAATTTTTTGATGGCTTCTATATTTTTTCAGTTCTTACATTGAAATAGCATATTTTTTCTACATAGTGGGGCTTTATCTGTTTCTTGGAATTAATACAACCAAGTGAGGCAATCAGAGAACATCATTTTGCTTCTCTTCCTTCAGCAAAAGAGCTTTCAGTCAATCCAAACCTCCTAGCATTCCTAACAAGCCCATTATAATGCTTAATAACCCTCAAGACCAAGTTCTCTTTGCCTCTAAATCCCCCAGGCTTCAGGTTAAGTTGCTTTCTATTGTTCCTGCCTTCATGAATACAAAGAGTAGTTGGCCGGCTACTTCGTAGAACTCCTTCCCTGACTAGCGTTATTAGGTTTCCTCTTTACATTCCATCCAACAAACAAAATAATCTCACTTTTACTTCGGTTGTGTTCTAACACTGAATCTATCTTTGTGGCTCTTACATAACGTCTTCAGGATCTGCCGATACTCCGGAGTGAGTTATTTCAGAGCCAGGGATGTCTCTCTGGGCAGGTCTGACTTCAGGGTAGAGATGAGCAGACCATTGTGGATTCAGGTGTAACTGTCTTCTTGCAGAGCTGCCCTCAGGAAGTAGCAAGCTTTGCTCTGAATTTCACACATCTCTTCTCCCCTGAGCAGTGCCCCATCTATATTTCATTTCTTTGAAATATATTTATTTAATGCTTTTTGTGAGCTTGATACTGGGGCTGGGAGCCAGGGATATGGTAGTCAATGAGGCTGGTGACAGAGACTAGAGTCTAGAGAAGTGGATCTTAGATCTGCTTTGACTCTGTACGGTCTCAAAAATTGAAGACCCCCAACTTTTCTGTTATATCAATATTTTTCACATTAGGAAGTAAAGCAAATTTTAAAACGTTCATTTAAAGCACTAATAACTCATCACAAGTTTACTTAAATAACATCTTAATGAAAATGTTTTTTGACAAAAATGAACTTAGTGGAAAAGAATGACATTGTTTAACGTTTTTGCATATGCTTTTAATGCCCATCTATATAATATAGTTTAATTCTCTCATCTGTTTTTGCATTCAATCTGTTGTCATCTTATTTAGGTTCAAATATAAGATAAGTGACTGGAAAAAGGATGAGTATTTTAATTGCTTTTCAGATAGTTGTAGATCTTTAATGCTATGTCAAAATGCAACAAATACTAGTTTTCTAAATGTTAGCTGCAATGTGGATATTGAAACCATATAAATGAACATTTCATACTCTGTTAAACTTCATTAGTTTATTTTATACTTTCAATGAATATTATACGTATGCATTGGTCAATTGGAAAATATTGGCTTATTTAGTTATGCAGATTTCCCAAATGTTAATACACTGCATCACACCTTAAAAACTCATTTGTTAATATCAGCACTGATCATATTGGAAAATCTTTAAGATTTTATTTACTTGGCGAAGGAGGGGCCGACGGTGGGGGCGGGGAGAGCACAAGCAGGGAGAGCAGTAGAAAGAGGGCGAAGCAGGCTCCCTGCTGAGGACTGGGGAGGGGCTAGGTCCCAGGACCCCGGGATCACGACTAGAGCCGAAGGCAGTTGCTTAACTGACTGAGCCACCCAGGCACCCCAGAAAAAATCTTTACTGGGGAAACTCTCAAGCTCATGATGTATATAGGTTTTCCAAATTCTAATTTTAATTTGAAAGTATGAATTTTATCATTAACAAATATTTTGATTTTTTCCCCTTGATCTGACAGGCTCACTTTACTCATTTTCCATGAACTGTCTGCCAAATACTCAAGTCTGAGTGGTTTTTCAATTTTCTTTTTTTCATGTGAAAGAACACTATGAAAAAACCTAGTTCCACTGATAAACTATGATACAAGTGCTTTTCCTTGAGACAGCGATCATCTTTTGGAACATCTTTTGATACTTGCTTTGTGCTTCTCACTTCATCACAGAGCCTGAAAAAGATGAGTACTCCAGGGTTGAGATTTAATTGAAATAATTTGCTGCTTCATCAGGGAATTCTTAAGTGAAACGAACATTGCTTTTACTGTATGTGGTGGTGAAGAATCTATGGCTACTGGTAAAGTTTGGTTTGAGCTAAGATACCAGCACTCTATCCATAGTGCAAATGTCTACATAGTGAGAAAGGCAAGCAAAATCTGAATATTTCTGTGGAAATAGTGTGTATTTTGTGGACACTGTGAAAGGATCCACAGGTACGTGGATCACACTTTAAGAACCACTGGTCTAGTTTGGTCAGTAAACAGGCAAGGGCAATCCAGTTTAGGTAATAAGCTGGGGTAGGCTTAGTAAAATTAGGAGTTAGGGGCATGGGGTAAAGCTGCTCTGAGGTGACATGGAAACCAAACTCTGGAAGACAGAAACTAGAGTGCGCTAGGAAAATGGAGAAAGGCACGTTAGAGGCAAAAATCTATATAATCAGTGACTTGAAGGTGAGAAAACATGGTACTTTTGTAGTTCTGCAAGAGGGTTCAAGGGATCTGAAAAATTTAACGTGAGGATGTGAAGTAAAGTGAAGGAGATAAGCCGGAGCTTATATGTAAGGCCATACATGCTGTGTAATGACACTTACAGTTGACCTTTTTGCTGTTGAAGTATTCTAAGGAAGAAAGCATAGTGGCCTAAATTAGGGTAACAGTATTGGGGATGCAGAGTGTGTATGGATTCGAGGAACACTGAAGAGCTAAGAACAGGAAGTCTAAGCGGTTAATTGGATGTTAAGGATAAGGGAGAAAGGAGCCAAAGATGACAGCCCAGTTACTAGCTAGATACTGATACGTGGCATACTGGAGAGTAAGTGAATTTGGAAAGAGGGGTAAGCTATTGAGTTCATTTTAATGTTGCTTTTCCCTGGGCCAGCCATCAATGACTTTCAAGAAAGGATCTGAAACTCTTTTCCAACAATGGTGTAACAATACCATCCTTACAAGTAAAGTTGGAACAAAACTTGTATTTTTCAAAGCGTTTTGGAACCTCAATGCATTTATTAGGCTTTATTGCAAAGACCATGTTTCAGAAAGAAAGCCTCAGTACTTTTTCCTCAGTCTGAGATACCTGGGGTGGTAACTGACTGCAACCCGTTGTTACTAGCAACATCTCGCATTGAAAGGATGCTGCGGAGCTCACAACATGACTTCACATTAAATCCTAAACTACCTGTGAGGTGGGTGCTACTGTGACAGTTATGTACAACTCGTGTTTAATCGAGACTTGCTCCTACCCAGTACCATACTAGCCCTATGTGAAGTTCCCCTACTGTGAGTTTTCTAGGAGCTTCCAGAGGTTTCCCATATAGGATTATAAATGTGGTCAAGGGACATGCATTAGCCATGCTCCTTGTCTGTCCATGCTTCAGCTGCCTGGCCAGATATTGCTAAACTCATGTTGTCAGATACTATAGTCTTCTGAAAGCAGTCTCATCTGCCGCGCTTTGGATATTTCCTTCTGACCTCCCATTCCCTGGGTTAGTTGGGACCTCCACTGGGGACTTCGCTGATGTAATAGAGCCCTTATATTGGCAGAGCTGCCTTGGCATCCGCTGCGAGTGGTTAGAACCTTTTTCCCATTTGTACACCATTTGAGGCGTTACTTGTGTCCCAAACATCTTAGTCAAACAGCTCTTGCAGATTCTACGATGGTCAATGCCCTCTGACTCTGCATTCAAGTAAAATTCCAACTTTCTTTTCTGCAACCCCAGCCCATCATAAGTGGCAATATCCCTAATGTATTTTCTCTCGGCCTTTCTAAGAACTTCCCACTGATGATTTTGGCACTGCTTGACTGTTGACAGAGATGGCTTGGAAGTGCTGGCTTCTCCCTGTCCTTGTTTCCAGAGTTCCTAATTGCTTCAGTGTCTGTCAGTAGGAAAGCGCAGTGGTGTATGTAGAAACATTAGCAGCGCTTCCTGCTATTTTTCTCTTTTCTTTGCGGGCTTTCTCACATTTATTCAGCTACCATTTTTTGTTTGCTTTGAGTGCTGATTTCCTTCCCTGCTAGGGTTCTGTAGAGAGCCCTGACAGAGGTTGTAGGATCCTTATTCCCTGTCAGACTTTGTTTGCGGGAGGGGGTGAGAAAAGTGAGCTGGCCAATTTATTTAGATCTCTGACGCCAAGAATGTCTGGTTGTGATGCATTCTGCTCATACTGGTTTCATTTCCTATTCCTCTCTTCTCACACAGATGTGAGGAAAAAGGTTTAAAGTGTTGGAGAAGCAAGCAGAAGAAAGGTGAAACCAGAACTTAGGGATGGTGGGGTAATCACTTGTATTTGAGACTTCTGTACCTAGTTTCTCATTGAACATCAGCCCAAACAGAACAAATAAAATGGATTTTAGACGGTGTGGGAGGGACTCCTCAAATTATCAGTCAGCTGTTCACCTGGTAGTGTTAATGTTGATGACTGTTGTCCGTTACTTCATTATAGGTTTCAAAACAGTGACAGAATTTCTAAGTCTATAATTTGTGCATTTTTAAAGAGCATTTCCTCACCAACTACTTTAAATATAGTTGACGCAGAAAGACAAGTACTTGATTTTCTTTATCAGTTTTCAGAGTAACCTAGTGCTCTAGCAACTTCCTAGGATGACCAGTGTGTTTTAAAAATTTCAGTATCATTGTAATTTCATGGATTTTTAATATCACTCTAAATACATGAATTTTAGGAATGTATTTGATGTGCTTTGACACATTCATTTTTCCTTTGCTCAAATTGTCCCAGCATTTGGTCAATGAAGGCTCTTCCATGTAGGCTCATGTGATCTCCTTTAGTCTTTAATAGTTTCCTCACTTTCTGGCCTATTAAGATATCTCAGGCTTATTTTGTATATATCCTTTCCAAGACCTAGAATAAAGAACTTTTCCAAGGGAGTGCTGGTCCTTTGTAGCGGCAAATGGACTTCAGAGGCCTCAGTGATGTCTGCATTTATTGCTTCTGCAATATCATTGCTTCTGCAATATCATTGCTTCTTGGCTTTTCCAATGGAAAAAAAAAACCAAGGAAATATATTTTCTTTTAAAAATGTGTTTGTACTAATACTTCTAATTAAAACTTGTTTTAGCCTGGGAATTAGTTGCACATGCATTATCTAAAGCAAGGTGCTGAGTTTACCTGGAGAATAACAGATTGAGGAAATGGATGAGATAGGGGCTTAAGAATTCAGAATTTTAGAAGAGAGCCCCAGGTTTTTGGGGCCGACCCTTGAAGAGTTACTGCTGGTACCTCTAAGCGAGCATGTCGAAGCCAACTGCAGCCCTGAGATGACACTAGTCCTTATGTCAAAGTTCACTTTGGTCATCTGAAGCTCTGTGTCTAGGAGATTGCCCATAAAGGGGTAACAATGTTCCCAGAGTTCTTATAAATTGACAAGTGTGTTCTTTGTCGTTTGAAATCCAAGTTGGCTGCATATAAATTCCCGAAATCATATTGTTTTTCCTTCAGTATCTTAATTTATTACTCCATTATATTCTGGCATAAAATGTTACTAAAAAATTAATAGCAACAATACTTTCTGCCTATCTTTTCCCCTAATCAACTTGGTTTTGTTGCCTGCAGGCTCCAAGGTTTTTTTTTATTTTTGTCTTTAAAGTCCACTAACCTTATTAGATAATATTTCAGAGTGTGTTATTCTGAGATGTTTTTCCAAGATACCCAGCGTGCCCTTTTAATAGGTAGTTAAAAGTCTTTTTTTTGGGGGGGGGGTATATTTTCTGAATTGTAGTACTCTGTTCCACTGTCTGGGTTTCCTCTCTAGCAATCCCTTTACATATGTGTCGGCTCTTATACCCTATCAACTGTATTTGCTGCTCTCTCAAATACTTGTTATCCCTTTGTTTTCTTTTGTACATTTTCTTTGCCTTTTACTTAAATCATTATCTGTTTGCTCTCATGTACATTCTAGTTCAGGTTTTATTTCTGAAATCATATCTAATTCTTCTCACCCCATATCTGAATTCTTAAATCCTAATTTGTGGTGGTCTTCAATTTTTAAATTAGATTTAAGAATTTCATTTGACTTGTTGGAAGTAGTTGGTTACAGTTTTCTTCTGCGTCATGGCTGTTCTTATTGGAATACCTTGAATATCTGTAGGGAAATTGTACTCCTTGGTCTGTGGTTTTGTTTCATCCTGTGGAATTTAATACAATTCTCTTAATTGCTCATACCCGTGTGATGTTAGATTTACTGAACTCTTAGGAGGTCAGGGTAGGTCAGGTTAGTCTTGCTTCACATTTCTAAACCTTCTTTTTAAAAAAATGTCTGTCAGGGTTTACAAATTCAAATTTCAATAAATACGACCCTCTGCTTTCTGAGATACTGTATCTCTTTGTTTTACTTTTATTTCTATTTTCATTTATCCTTTATTTCTATGAATTCTGACTTAAAATTTGGAGGCTGTCTCCCACCCTCACCACCCGCAGTCTCAGGATGAGGATTTTGCTGAAAGGGGGCTTTATCTGTTCAGTTCTGTGAGCTCCCATTCCCAGAGCTCCATCTCCTTCAGATGCATACCTTATAATTACCTGTGAGTGTTCAAAACCTTCCCAATTTTCTTTTGACTTGTCACACTTTCCAGTAATACCTATTGATCCTTTAGGGCTTCTTCCATTTTCAGGTCTAGTAGATATTGTGTTGCTTTCCTCCTCTGTCTCCACAGATACTGATACCATGTTTTGTCTACATGCCTTTCTAGTTTCAGGATCGTGGGGATACTTTGTCATTTAATTTTGCTGTAAATGTTGCCTGTGCTGTTTTGATTTTGCATTTCTAGCTGCTCTGTCCATTTTTCTGGGCATTCTGGAAGATTAAAAAATGCCATCACTGCTGCCTTTGTGATTCCAGAAATTCCGTTGAATCCACATCTATTCTTTTTCATTTCTTCAATTTTATAGATTACTAGTCTTTCCTTTTATGATGCTAAAGTTTTGGCTTATTAATATAATCTGTCTTGCCGTATTTACAATTTCAAAATACTGCATTTGCACTATTTACCTTAAAATTTAGGTGATTAAAGATGTCCTGGTTTGCCTAAGATTTTCTTAGTTTTCACACTGAAAGTCTTGTGTCCCAGGACACCCCTCAGTCCTGGGTGAAACCTGGGTGATTGGCTACCTTACATATGTTACTAGAGAGAAATTCTCATTCTTTTCATGTTCTTGCAATTTGTCTAGTGGCCATTTTATTAGGTTTTTGGTTTATCCTTCTGTTTTTGAGAAAATACATTCGTATATATATTTCTGCTTTTTCATAAACATTTCAGTGTTTTCTATTTGATATTGTCTCTTACAAATATATCCTGAAGATAATTTCATATTGGCATTAGATTTTCTTTATCCCCTTTCACAGATACACGTGTTCCAGGGTATAGATGAACCTTGGTTTATGCAACCAGTTCTTCATTGCTGGACATGAGGTTGCCTTTTGAAGTTATAAATGATTGCATAGCTACTAGCTTTCTTTCTTCAAATACCTTTTTTTTTTTTTTTGGTCAGTGTATCTTTGGGAAAGAATTCCAAAAGCAGAACTGACTGCTGGATCAGAAGGGATGGATGTATGTAATATTGCCAGACATTTATAAGAGCTATGCCATTTTGAATTCCTATTAGCAAGGTATGAAAGTACCTGTTTCATGATACTTTGACAACAGAATAAGTTGCTGTATTTTTGAATATTTGACAGTATATATGAGAAATGGTACCTCAGTCTAGCTTTAATTTACAATTCTCTGAATGAATTTGAGCATATTTTCCTCTGACTAAAGGTCATTCACATTTTACTTATAACCTTTGCCCATTTTTTTCCTGTTGGCTTGCTAATGTTTTTCTTAATGTTTAGAAGCTCTTTATAACCCTATGTAGATATGTTGCAAAACACTTTTTGTCAGTAGTTCATTTTAGCTTGTTTGTGTTGATTTCTCTTGGCCATGCAGAGTTTTAAAGTATAATTTTTATGTAATCAAATTTCTTATTTTGAGCCCTAGCTAGAAAATTGGTTTTTGAGTCATAGTCCAGGAAGCTCTCCTTACTTAGTTTTTACATAAGGAATCCATCATGTTTTTATTTTTTCCTAGTGCTTGTGGAATTTTATATTTACATTTGGGTATCTGATCCATTTGGAATTTTATGTTCATATTTGAATTTTTTTTATAAAACTATTGCGCTCCATTTGAGAGAGGTATGTTAAAAATCTTAATATTTCCTAATGTTTCTCTTGATTTCTGCTTTGCTTATTTTGTGGTTGTTAGGCACATACAGATCAAGAGTGTTAAAACTGCTTATTTAAAAAACTTTTAGGTATGATCTTTTTTTACATTAAAACCCAGATTCTAATATATTAGAAGGAAAGTTTCGTAAAGTATTCTGTAGTCTTTATTAAATCAACCCGTCATAAATACAAAACCAAGCAACAATAAAAACCACAATCCAACAGCAAACAAAGACATGGATTGTCTCTGTGACTAATTCCCAAAAAGAGTGGGGAGGATGTGAGCAGTAGACCACCTAAGCTCATTTCCATCACCTCATGCATGAGGGAATTGAGACCCTGGGAAACGTAGTTCCAAGGCCAGATGCCTGGGTGATAGCACTACGAGGCAGTGAGGAGCAGGCATGCAGGTCTCACAATATTTTGGTCTGTAAGGGGTGTGGCTAGGTAATCAGGGCCCCTTGTCAGGACCTTGGAGTTAATTCACTGAGACCCTGAGGCCCTCACTGATTTTCCACCCATCCTCATAGCAGAAGAAACCCAGTGGGAGAAGGGCAGTGAGGCTCAGGGAGGATGTAAGATCAGCTCCACCTGCACTCACTACAAAGAAAGACTAGAATTTCACCAAGCGGGAGTGTTCTGATTGGTGCATTTAGTGGCGCTCCTCTCCACAGAGGAGAGGGTGACTTTGCCTCCACCCTTCTTGCTTTGTGTCACCCCACTCTCTTCCAGTGCCTCTTCTCCCTGTGCCCCTGCCCCCACCCTGGTCATCTTTCTGTATCACCTTGGCTTTGGCAGGGTCCTGGTATCACATTGTTCACCTGCCCAGGAGAATGAAGACATTGAGCACAGAACTGGCAGGGAGCTTTGCTGAACCCAGTAAGCTTCTTCCCCTTTCCTGGACCTCCCCACTGCTCCCAGGACAGCCCTCCTGACCTTTGAGTCAGATTTTTGTCATCATTCAAGAAAGATGCCCAGACTCTGCACACACCCCAGGGTGTGTTCCTGCTCCCTTTCTGCAGCCTCTGTGGCTGATAACATTTGTCAGCAAGGACCATGGTGTCTGCATCTTCCTCCAATTTGGTGTCCGCATGAGGCATAATTACCACTTAGTCTGCCCTTTCTGCTAGTTACTGTTTTCACTGCTTCTTTGGGCCCCTGTCTTTCCATGAAAGAATTATCATGACTGTTTCCCAAACTCATATTTTTGGGTTATCCGTTTTGTCTCTATAAATGAGATTCTGAAAAGAAAGATCCTATTAGAAAGTTGCACTTACTGAAACTTTAAGTCCAGATCCTTCAGGTTCATAGAATGAAGAAATTTTAAACATAAATATCCTTTTATCCATGGTCACCTCTGCACTTTTGACTGCTGGATATTTTGAAGCTAGTTTCTTATTAGAGATAATGCAGACTATGAACCCACAGTTTTCAACATATTTTTTAAATTGTGTTGAGGTATGCTATGAAATGGGCTTAAAGTGAAGGAAAAAGTTTTGACATTAATTTAATAAACTAGTATTTATATAATATCTAAGTAAAATTATGGAATTAATAAAGTGTTAACATCTTGTATTGGCCACACTCGTACCTCCCTCCCTCCCTCCCTCCAGGCTCCTTTCTGGAACCAGAACAATCAAGCCTGCAAACTGCATTCGGGCTTCTCCTATTTATTCAGAGCACAATATCAATATTTATTTCTCCACGGTGACAGGTTTCAGTGGGCTGCTGTGAACAGGGAAGTCACTGTATAACCCAGGATTTTTACTCTTCACAGAACTCCGTTCATAAGTCTGCAGGAAGCTCCATTTACCTAGGGTAAATGGCCTCCTGAAATTCTTAGGAGCTTGTGGGAGGCAGAGCTTGGGGAATTTGGGGCTGGCTGGGTAAGGATACCCAGGCGATCTGATTAAAAAGAGCTTACCTGCGCTATGGTTGTATCTATTAGCTGCCAAGATTTCCTTGGGAAATACTCACAGAAGCCCTCATTCTGGGAGAGACTGCTGCTTTTCTAAACAGAGCCCACCTTTTACTCTCTGGGTCAGTGGAGAGAGATGGAAGGCTCTCTAGGCTGGATGCCTCCTATCATGAGTAACCTGAGGCTTGAGTAAGTGAGAGGAGCTGATGGATTCTAAAACCATTACCACTGCAAAAGAACATTTTGAGCCTAATTAAACTGTTTCCTAACTATGCAGTGTTCTTCACAAGAATTCTTCTTTCTTTTGAATGAAACCTTGACATGTCTGTGGACAGTCCTGATATTTGCAGGCTTGTGCCATGGGGGGGGGAGGGGGCAAATGAATACTCAGAACCACCTCCTAGCTATCATTATCTGAGATGGAACCCTAGGAGTGGTTGACCGGCAGAGCCACATAGCCTGTCATCTTTGCTATGCTGTTCACTGCAGACTAAACTGCAGGCACAGTTCTTGAAATGACGGAACTGAATAAAGATGGGTGAAATTGCACGTTTTCCCTATTTAGATTTCACCATATTTCTAGGTCTAAATCGATGTCAGCAAGCATTTTCCCACTGAACGAAGTGGTGATTCTTCTAAGGCTTACACTTTCTCTTAGCCCATGGTATCCAGACGGAGTGTTCCAGAAAGGACTCACTGCCAACATTACTTTGCAGGGGTTTGTTCATTACAGATCCAGTTCTGAGGTTCAAGGCAAGGTATTTGCAAATTACTACCCATAATGCACAACTAACCCCCAAGTAGCTAAGTTCCCCCCCATCCCTGGACTCTATTTTATGATACAGGATTATGTTGATGTCATGAAAATTTAAAAATGAAAATTCTTGCCTGTGGAGGAACAATGATCAATGAAAACCCAGGAAAGATGAGACTTCCTAATTGGACATTCAGATGAGCAATCCAAACACAGGAGAAGGTTGAAAAGGAAAACAGTTTCTAAACCGTATTTGATTATAAGCCTCTGAAGGTTGCTACTTTTTCTCTTCTATTAGAGCTTATTGACATCATTAGACTTGGAATGACACTTTTTCACAGGCCAAAAGAAAATTGTTGGGGTGTCTCCCCGCCCCCAGTCCCGGTGAAGAATCTCTTTCAGTTGAAGTGCTCAAGCAGAGGGTGCATAAACTCACATAGCTGGAGAAGTCGAATAAATGACCTCTAAGGTTCCCCAAACCTCAGATTGTATAGATGTACAACTCTTACTAACACTTTCAGGAGGAACTTAGCGGGAGCTCCTGCTTTGGGGCACCTACTAAGAGGCAGTTGCCTTCCAAACAACATGTAAAGCACATAGTTATCTACAGTTCGTGTTTGTGATTTTAGTCTTGTTTAAAAAGAATAAAAGAAAATGTCTTAAATTTACATAAGGTTTCACCTGCACTGGGTTATTGGTCTTATAAGCCTCTGAGGTAGGGCAGGCAGAAGTGTCCATTACCATTTTGTAGATGGGAGATGCACCAGAGGTCTGTGTAGCTGACCCCCTGGGCACACAGCTGGGTCAATGAAGGTTTGCATGGGGTTGAGCAAGGTAAACAGGGTGACCAGTAACCATAATCCCCACTAGGTTGTGGGCAGCTGCATTAGCTCCAGAAATAAATTGGGGGTCAGTTCCTAGTCTTTCTCACCTGTAAAATGGAAAGAAATATAACCACCTGATCTACAGAGGTTTATGGAAAATATCTTGAAGGTAAGGGATGATTTAAATGCAGTTCTTGTGGTTATGATACATGGGTGTGTGTGTGTGTGTGTGTGTGTGTGTAAGATACGACTGTGTACCATAGCGGGAGCAATTGGTTGCTTCTAATGCAGTTGGATATGCCAGTGCAATTTCATGGACAATTTTAAATTTTTTGTGCTGAATTTGTTCATTTGCCTCTGATTAAATTAAAATATGCTCCAAATACAGAAAAGTAGGGAGGATAACTTTTTAAAACCCATAGTTCCACAAAATTGACTAATAATTTGGTGGCTTTTTGTCTTGTTCCTAGTTCTTAAAACAATTTAAAATCTAATGGCTTTACAGTTTTACATATAACATTATATAGTTTTACATAACAATTTCTAATGACCATATATAATTCCATCAAAGGGATTAACCGTTTTCTGATAAGTAGTTAGGTTAAAGGATAAACAAAAAAACCTAGCTAACATTTATCAGGTACCTTCTGTGTCTGTCCCAGACACTAAGTAGGTATTTTTCCTTTCTTAAAAATAAGTAAACAGGCTTAGGCAAGGCAAAGCCAGAATTCAAAGCATCTCTTTACAAAATCTGTTATTCTAGCCCATGTCTACCATAACGGCACAACTTGTGATATGAAGCATTTGTCTAAGACTAGTTGCACGTACTACTGTGTTTTGAGGCCCAAAGGATTGACTATAGATTTTTTTTCTGCGACAGCTTTCTGTAAATTTTCACTTAAGATTAGATCCAAAAATTAAGGTCCCCAGAAAATATGAGGTTGCTTTGGTAACCCAGATATGTCTAAATTCTAAGGATATCATAGGGGTGGATCTAGCCTCACGCAGCTGACATTTCGTGTTCAATAGAGTTGGCTTCCAAATGGAGTATGGAATCCTGTGGACGTCTAGGACCTTCACTAACTTGAATTTCTCTCGAACTAGAGGGTAGCTTCAGGTGCTTCCTAACCTGCAAAATGAACCAAAGGACTGTATTCCCTGAAGGCTGATAAATGTCCCTTTTTAAAAACATAGAAAATTAGTTAATTTAAATGATCACATCTGTGATTCAAAGTACATCTGGCCTTACAGAAAACAGCTGGGTCCAGAAGCCAGGCTGGTGAAGGCTGAATACATTGTAGCAGGGAGATAATTGGTCTCAGAAGTAAAGATTTCCAAAAGCACAGCTATTCAACATTATTTCAAGGAGTGTCTCTGGAGGAAGATTGATCTTGACATGCCATTCTTCTTTCTGTGGTGTCCTCTGACAGTGCATGAAGACAATGACAGTTAGCAGGGGAGCTGGAGAGAAAAGCTCCCAGAGCGTTTGCAGGAGATTCATTCCTGTGGCAGACAAAGTCGATCAGGATGTGGACTCTTTGTTCAGTCCACTGTCTTTCAACCAGGCCCCGACTCTGAGCAGAGGAGTGGGACCATTTGAAGAGGCATCAAATGGTTTAGAGAAAGGGTGCACATTTAGCTAGTCCTTCATGCCAAAGTTTTCCAGTTCATGGGCTGGGAAGCCCAGGGAAAATGAGTAACAACTGTCAGTGCTGGGGTTTTGGGTTTTTTTTTGTTTTTGGTTTTGGTTTTTTTTTGGTCTAGTGAGTTTTGTGTACAAGGATTTTTCGGAGGTGACTTGGATCTTACATACACTACTCCGTTTCATGAAATTGGTCATTCCAAAACCTAAGTTTCTCAAACTTCTAAGTCTTCATATTCTGTATGGAACACTGGTAAATTTTTTAGGCTACTAATGTTGGTATCATTTACAAACTTAGATCATTAACCTTTAAATAGTTTAAGCTGCATTTATAAATTTAATATTTCCTTTTTAAAGTAATCTGGTTTAACAAAGTTCCTAAGTTCCGAAGTTCATAAGGCATTTTCATGTCTAATACACCTTATAAAGTGAATCTTAAGAGCCTGTAAATTAGCGCTCCTCCAGATGTGGTGCCTGGGCCGGCATCAGCATCCCCTGAGAATGTGGATTGGAAATGTAGATTCTCGGGCTCCACTCTAGGTCTATTGAATAAGAGACTCGGGCTCGTTTTAGCCCTGTGTTTTAGCAAGCTCGCCAGGTGATTCTGAAGTATGGCAAGGTTTGAGAAGCACTTCTTTAAACATTTCAGTATTCTATGTAACTTTATAAGAATTCAGGTTGAATTATAAGTCTAAATAAATCCCTTAAGTAGATTTTCCATCAAAATCCTGGGACTTCTGCATTAGAAAACCCTACTATGTCAGATCCTCTTACATATTAATACCCCAAATACCTCCTATATATATCTATCTAGATATATATGTATATATAGGTTATTTCTAAATCTAACAGGAAAAATGAGTGCCAGGAGATACGGTTTACTTAATTTCTTTGTAAAGAATTCATCCTCTAAGGAAACCACTGTGGTTTTGCCTGCCAAGATTTAAGTTCCCTCTTTTGCTGCAGAATGTTGCTAATTAACCAAATATTTTGGTTCCCCATGTGACCTAGAACTGGTGATATGTAAGGTGAGCTTCCTTCCATTAATCATTACACCATGGAACCCACAGCTTACTGAAGGGACTGATCCCCTTACCCTACCACCTTAGGTATGAGGATAGCACACTCCTTGATCATCTTCAAGAAAAATTCCACGGCCTCCACCCATGTAAACCGTGGTGGCTAGCTTTTGTTAATTTGTGACTTCTAAATTCTTTTCCTATCTTCTGTGACAGTTGATCTTCATATTCAAATGACTTCTGATTGGATTTGGAGTATCACAAAGCTGAGATTTCACTTTCTACAGAGGCTATTTCCATGACAATGACAAAGGGTCTCTGAAACCCTGTGCACTGTGTACATGCCATCAGTGAATTATAAGTCTTTGATTTTGGGCATACACCTGCAATTACTTTTCAGTTGAGTGGAGAAGCTGTTGTACTTATAAAATATGGCATTTTCAAGCATTACTGATTTTATAGTAGCTTTTTGTCATTATGTATTTTCGTTGGTGGGTGCTAAAACTGCAGCTGAATGTAAGTATTCACAAAGTCGTTTTCTGTTAAAAGGGTCCTGACTTGGAAAACGCACCATAAGCGAGTAAAAGGATAGGTGCTCTATGTGAAATGCATTTAGTTATTTGTCTTATTATCTAAGAGTAACACATTTTCAGGCAAAACGAAGCAGTTGGGGCATAGAGACTGCAAATAGGTGAATTTTGGTATAATATGTAGGTCTAAAGATGATACTGCTAACCTGGCATCACAAGAGGATATATTTATAATAGATTTTTCAGTGGAGTGTTGCAGATATAATTCTGGCTAGCCTGAGTAATTTCCTATTTCTATTTATGTGACCAAGCTACTTAACGCCTCTACTACCACCACTTCGGAGGATCTCTCATTTGGAATATTGCACTGGGGCCTGAACTGGTCTCCCTGCCTCTACCCTCACCAACTGCATCCCCACATAACCCGCTCCACCCACTTATCTATAGCTCCCACGGTGATCCTGTCCTTCTTCTGGGCTAAATCCTTCAGTGCCTTCCAGCTCAGAAGGAAGAGCTATACTTTAAAATGGCCTTCAGAGCTGCCTGTGATGTGACCTTCATTCTTACCCCACTGCTACTTCTCTCTTCTAGCCACACGAAACTGTTTGCTAAACACACCAAGCCTATCTTGCCTCAGGGGCTTTGAATCTGCAATTTCCTCTGCCAGGCAGATCTTACGTTGGTGTTCAGGGGACTTCCTCGCTCACTTTCTTGATGTATTTGCTGAACTAGCTCTTCAAGGAAGCTCTTCCCTCTACCTAAGATGGCAAAGTCTGCCTCTGTACCGTCTCTCCCCCTTCCTGCTCTTCCCTAATACCACATTTTAATCATACAGGTGTCTCCCTTTGCCCCCCTAGAATGTGTGCTATATGAGGGCAGGGATTTGTTCTCTCACATTCCCTGTGCTTGAAGTAGTGCCTGCGTAATGGGCAACACCCAGTAAATGATGGCTGAAATAAATGGAACCTGAAAAGAGATCTGTTTGTCCATCCTCACCGTCTTCCACTAATGGCCACAGAATATAATCCTACAAATTCTTGCCCTGATTCTTTGGGGGAATGCATCTTCCAATGGATGGGCTGTCGATAGCTTTTGTAAAGAGCAGTAGAGACTCTTTCCAGATCTAGGGTGAGTCAAAAACAGGGTGGGGCGTCAGAACTTCATGTGCATGAGAGGAATATAGCTTCCACCTGTAACTGTCAGCTATAATCAGGGTTCAGAACTTTTGCAAAGGTTCTCCTTTAGTGTGGTGTCTCCCTGCCCTCCCATCCCCCCTCCACCCTGGGCTCATCCCCAAGCCGGTGACATTAGAAGTGGGGAGGATGGGGCCTAGCCCTCTGTCATTCATTTCCTCCTAGGAACATTCAGGGTCATGGCAACCTACTATCATGGGCTTAGCTTTATTTTTTTAAAGAGCAAGTTTAGTAAGTTAGACTATTCTGGTTTGGATTTATGATCCAGGCCAGGCCCAAACCTGTTTATCTGTGCTGGGCAGTATTGGTGGTCCTGTGCTATCAGCTCCACGCTTGTTCTCCCTTCACCCTAGGGGTTGGAAGACTGCAAACTCCATCTTCCAAGCCGTCTTTGCCAGCTGTCCTCCTGGTATGCCCTTCCAGTGAAGGGCCCTGGTGGGAGACTGTAGAGCTTCCTGGGAAGAGGAAAACCCATATTGGAATGCCTGTGGTGGGGACAGCCGTTGCTGAGGTTACCAGTGGACATGGACTCTAGTGTTGTTGCTGGCAATTTAGTAGCAAAATAGGGTCACAGCTCTCATTTTTCTGCTTAGGAGTAGTATGGTTCCATCAAAGTATCAGTCTGTGTGGACTCATAGGATCGAGTCCAGGAAGGTGGTGCCTTCCTGATCCTAGATTAACAAATGGTCCCTTTGCTTCTTCTACCACCCCTCCCTTCAACCTCAATTTCAACTTTCCCATAATCATGGTCTTGTCTTGAGGTTCTTGTGTTATAAACACATGGAGAGGTTTCTCTTTCCCTGACTGGATGTAGATTCACTGTTTGGATCCTAAACATAGGTTTTTGTCCCTTTTCCAAATGTATAAATCATAATAATATGGCTGTTTCCTAAAATCAAGGAATCACAAAGAGAATTTTGTGTTGACAGGCTAACTAGAAGTGAGTATCCTATGTGACTGGTTAGGGGTGGTCAGGTATTCATCAAGTCCTGGCCATGTGGGGCTGATGGTTACAAAAGTTGCTGTTTTCCTGGATTATTACTAGAAATAGCAGTCTGACTTGCTACAAGTCTGATCTATCATAGACAGGTTTCCTGGACTGATGATTATAAAGGGTATTTCCTGGATAGATTGCTGGTCATGGGTCACAGTTCTATTTTTATTTTTTTAATTGAGGTATGGTTGACATACGATGTTATATTAGTTTCAGGTGTATGACATAGTGAATCAACAATTGTATATATTGTGCAATTCTCATGATAAATGCAGTTACTGTCATCCTACATTATTACAATATTGACTCTATTCCCTGTATGTACTTTTTGTCTCCCTGACATAACTGGAAATTTATTGCCCCCCCCCCCAATCTCTCTGGTAACCACCGGTTCTCTGTATTAGATTCTGTTTCGGTTTTTTATTTCAATTTCACATAAAAGTGAAGTCATATGATATTTCTTTCTCTGATTTCTTTTGTTTAGTATGATACCCTCTAGGTCCAACCATGGTGTCAAGAAGGGCAAGATTTTTTTTTGTTTTGTAACTAATATTGTTATACACACATGCACACACATACCCAGCACACAACCCCACACACACCATCTTTATCCATTCATCAATCAATAGGCACTTAGGTTGCTTCCACATCTTGACTACTGTAAATAATTCTGTAATAAACACATGGCATATATCTTTTTGAATCTGTTTTCATTTTCTTTGGGGGAATACAAAGTGGAATACTGGATTGTATGGTATTTCCATTTTTAATGATTTGAGGACATTCCATATTGTTTGCCACAGTGGCTGCACCAACAGGTTAAGAGGATTCCCTTTTCTCTATATCCTTGCCAACACTTAACTTTTTGTCTTTTCAATACCAGCCATCCTTGTAGGTATGAGAATGATATCTCCTTGTGGTTTTGATTTGTATTTCCCTGATGATTAGTGATGTTGAACATCTTTTCAGGTGTCTTGGCCATCTGTAGATCTTTGAAAAGTCTGTTTGGGTCATCTGCCCACTTTTTTTTTTTAAGATTTTATTTATTTATTTGACAGATAGAGACAGCCAGCGAGAGAGGGAACACAAGCAGGGGGAGTGGGAAAGGAAGAAGCAGGCTCATAGCGGAGGAGCCTGACGTGGGGCTCGATCCCATAACGCTGGGATCACGCCCTGAGCCAAAGGCAGACGCTTAACTGCTGTGCCACCCAGGTGCCCCACATCTGCCCACTTTTTAATTGGATTATTTTTTTCTTCGCTGTTGTGGGAGTTCTGTATATATTTTAGATGTTAACCCCTTATTGGATAATCATTCGCAAATGTCTTTTTCCATTCCATAGGTTGCCTTTTAGTTTTGTTGGTTTTCCTTCACTGTGCAAAAGTTTTTTAGTTTGATATAGTCCCAGTAGTTTATTTTTGCTTTTGTTTCCCTTGCTGTAAGGAGCTATATCCAGAAAAATGTTAAGGCCTGTGTCTGAGAGATTACTGCCTATGTTTTCTTTGAAGAGTTTTATGGTTTCAGGTTTTACAGTTAGGTGTGCAATCCATTTGGAGTTTATTTTTTGTGTATGGTATAAGAAAGCAGTCCAGTTTCATTCTTTTGCATGTAGCTGTCCAGTTTTCTGAGCACCATTTATTGAAGAGACTCTTTTCCCCCATTGTATAGTCTTGCTTCCTTTGTCACAAATTGTGTAAATATGGATTTATTTCCAGTTTCTTTATCGTTCCATCAAACTGTTTTTTGCCAGTACCATATTGTTTTGATTATTATAGCTTTGTAGTATATCTTGAAATGAGAAGTTTATGATAGCTGCAGCTTTGTTCTTCTCAAAAAGAAACTCTCAGGGGTGTCTGGGTGGCTCGGTCAGTGGTTAAGTGTCTGCCTTCAGCTGAGGTCATGATCCCAGGGTCCTGGGATTGAGCCCAGCACTGGGAGTCTGCTTCTCCCTCTCCCTCTTTCCTTCCCCTCTCCCCCCCACCTTGTGGGCTAGCTCTCTCTCTGTTGCTCTCAAATAAATAAAATCTTAAACACACACACACACAAAACAACAACAACAAAAAACCCTCAATAGCTTTGGCTATTTAGGGAAAGTTCTGTTTTTATGTATGGTCTGGCCATTGTCCATTTATATATTTCCTCTTTCAGAGTTAATGGTTTTATGGAACCCTCTTTCCTGCTAACCTTGGGCAAGAATGTTGGACCTAAGCCAACGCTACAGGCTTAAATAAGACAGCCATCTTGGATCTTTTAAGCATTTCAGGTCAGATCATAAGCAACATAGAGTGAGAGTCGATATCAAAAGACAGATTTGGTATTGCATCTTCTGCCAAAAACTCAGAATTGCCTGGTCAATCAACCTACTTTCTTAAGATCTAAAGTTCTAATTAAAATCTAGCAAAATGTGCAAAGCAAATTTTAATAGCTACATAAATGGACAGTTTTGTTTTCATTTTTTTAGAATTCCATTTTAATGAGTTTGCAGAGATTTCTAGTAACCCTTGAGCAATGCTGCACACATTTGATCTCTTTGTTGGTTTTGGTTTCAAAAAAAACAAAACAAAAAAACAAAACAAAAACAACTTTGCAGGAAAGTCCCTAAAGGAGTTAACTACTACAGTTCTGTTGCATGGTGTGGTGGGTGTTCCAGTCTGTCTGGAATGGGCCCCAGCAATGCTCTTCACATGACATAATTATAAATCAAAATACATCTGTGATGAGTGAGCATGTGAGCCCATACAGTTGATCCTGCATTATGTCACTTTCAGCTGAGAAGTCATGGCTTGTTAAAAATACAATGTTTTCTGCTATTAAAAAAAAAAAATCATTGGTTCTATAATTTTCTATTATGTCAAAACAGCTCTGGGTTTCTTCACGAATTCACTTAGTACCAGTGGACATAGGACGGGAGAGAGAGAACATGACAGAGTTATTACTCAAACCCATTGCTGTGGCAAAAAATCACAAGGAAATATAAAGACAGAGCCTTGCTGTCTCTGGACTAATGCTGCAAAGCTATCAAGTAGCATTTGCTTTTTTATTCCTCTTTGCATCCTAAAATGATCTAGATCATACTCACTTTGTGGAAGGCATCCACCTGTGAATCTAGAAGCCTTCTCAACTGGCAAGTGGTACTGAGTTCTTTAAAATTCCTTTTGCTGGACTGACTGCTATTCTCAGCTACTGCCTTTTGTGATGGTGACATAGCACTGGCTGAAGTATTTAAGCAGTCCTTTTTTTTTTTTTTTTTTTTTTTTTTAATACCACTTCTGGAGACAAAGCAGTGTTCCTGTTATTTGATATCCTTGAAGCAGAAGCAGGAGCTTCAAAGGACACCCTGGAGAGTCAGGGGAACAGGTTCCCCAGCTGCTTCCTGAATGATGCATTTCATTTAAACTCATTCCAAATCCATTGGCATCCCCAGCAAAAGGCCCGGTGAAATCTATCTGGAGGTGGCATGCCTTAAAGGAGGTTTTCTTTTTTAGCCTGTGTTTGCTGGGAGTGTGTTTTATGCTGCTCCTACAGCTATACAAATACACGTGGGCATGCCGGATGCCCAGACACATACGTGTGCTTTTGTATGTGGGCATTCAGCATCATTGGTCACACGTAATAATCCATCTGTGACGTGAAGATTCTTCAACATGCCTCTGTAGTTGATCAACTCCACGTTTGCTAAGTTGAAGCACAAAGGTAGACATTTGAGTGGTTTTATTAATGAAAGAGCCATTTTACTGCAAGTCCCCCACCGCAAATATGTTTTCCATATGAACCACACGGTGCGATGCCTTTATTTCTGTGAGGACGATTCATGCATTGCTCCCTGAAGCCCTCTCTAGCTTAAATGAGTAGAGAAAGGGCTTTCCTTTTGACCCTTTAAGCCATAAGCAAGATGCAACAGCTGGGTGGTGGTTTTTTAATTTAATTTGGTTAAACTGTGTGATCTTTGGGAAAGCATGAAGAAGTAATTTGGATCTTGGCTTTCACTGGGACCTCCTTGGTGATCCCTGCCCTTTCCCCTTCTATTCCTCTCTCTATCTCTACCTCAAATAAAACGGGAGGCTACAGGGTTGACACCCAGGGGGCTCGACCTTGCTTTGGAGAATGTGGCAGAATACCCGGGCTGCCAAATTCCTGATGATCAGAGCGGTCTTGCTGAGGACCAATTTAAACTGGAAAGCACAGAAGCTTCATTGGGCTCTTTCAAAGTTCACGCAGCTTTAGCGCTAATCCTCTTAACATATTAAGCCAAGTGACTCACATACCATGATGGCAGTGGTTGTAAAGGCCTCTTGAGTTTTATTTACATTTCTCTGTATGGTAGAATGCAAGTCAGTTCACTCTCTTCTGAGATGCCTTCCTCACCCTCATATCCTGCCCCAAGGTGGAAATCATTTGAAGGCCAAACTGCTTACGCTAACATATTTGAAGATTTTACATAACACTGCTTTCCCAAAGTCTTGGAACACTTGCGGTACATTGGCTCAGAGATTCCTTTATTCCCCGCCCCCCCTGCCCCTCCCCCCACCTTCTGCAAAGGATAACATCTTGGCTGTAGACAAGGTAAGCATTTCCAGTATGAATGTTTAATGAAGATGAAGTCCGCATGAAGCATGCTGTTTATTTTACTTTCTAATAAACCCATGCTCAGCAATAGTCTTATGACTGCTGCGACTTCTTGCAACAATTTTTCAACTGCTGCTTTGCTCAAAAGAAATTTCTTTCAACATTACCATTCTTATGATAAACTAATTATGTAAAGTGTGAAGAACCCAAGGTTGTGAAGCTAAAAATAAACTCCTAAGAAATTTTTTTTAACCTTGCTCTGGGTTATCAGAATATGTTCCAGATTCCAAATGGGTCTATAGATGTTGTGGACACTATCAAAAAAAAATTCATCATTGATGGAATAAAAAATACTTGCGTGAGTAAAGAGGCAGGAACCAGAAAAAGACCGACTTGAAATGCTAGAAGCAGGAAAGAATGGGAGAACCCAAAGGGAATGGAGCATAGGCAAATTTAAAAGATTATGTTCCAGGGGTGCCTGGGTGGCTCTGTCGGTCAAGTGTCGGACTTGTGATTTTTGGCTCAGGTCATGATCTCAAGGTCATGAGATTGAGCCCCTTGTGGGGCTCCACCCTGGGCATGGAACCTGCTTGAGATTTTCTCCCTCCCTCCCCCACCCCCTGCTTGCACATACTCTTGTTCTCTCTGAAAAACAAGTACATAAATAAAAATAATGCTTGTTTATTTAAAAAAGTGTTCCGGGCTTGGCTCAGTTGCTAGCTGGCTGGACATTTTGTAAGAGGAGGGCAAAGTAACTTGTCCAAGGTCACACAGCCATGGTTATGATGGCCATTCACTGAGGTTTTATATGCTAGCCGACTGTTAGGCACATTATGTGTATATATACATATATCCATGTTGCAAATGGCAAGGTTTTTTTTATGGCTGAGTAGTATTCCTTTATGTACACACCACATCTTTATTCACTCATCCATCAGTGAACACAGGTTGTTTCCACATCTTGGCCTGTTATAAATGTTGCAGTGAACATGAGGGTATAGAAATCTTTTCAAATCAGTGTTTTTATTTTCTTTGGGTAAATACCAAGAAGTGGAATTGCTGGCTCATACAGTAGCTTTATTTTCATTTTTCGAGGAACCTCCAGTGGTTGCACCAGTTTACATTCCCACCAGCAGTGCGTGAGGGTTCCCTTTTCCCCACATCCTTGCTAACACTTGTTCATTCTTTTTGATTCCAGACATTCTGACAGGTGTGAGTGGTATCTTATTGTGGTTTTAATTTTCATTTTCCTGGTGATGAATGATGCTGAGCATCTTTTCATGTGTCTTGGCCATCTGGATGTCATCTTTGGAAAAATGTCCTTCAGAACCTCTGCCCATTTTTTAACTGGATTTTTTTTTCTGTTATATGAAGTGCTTATGTATTTTTGATAGTAACCCCTTATTAGGTATATGATTTGTGAATATTTTCTATTCAGTATGTTGCCTTTTCATTTTGTTAATGATTTCTTTTGCTGTGCAGAAGCTCTTCAGTTTGATGTAGTTCCCTTTAATTTTTTGCTCTTGCTGTCTTTGCTTTTAGAGTCAGATCCATAAAACTCTTACCAAGACTATGTCAAGGAGTTTATCACCTATGTCTGTTTTCTATTGGTGGCTTAAAAGGACACTTTTTCCCCCCAGTTCTAGAAGCCAAGCCTGAAATCCGTATCACTGAGCTGAAATCAAGTTGTTGCCAGGGCCATGTTCCCCACAGAGGCTACAGGAGAGCATATCTTCTTGCCTCTTCTAGCTTCTTTAAAGATTTTATTTATTTATTTGACAGAGACCGCGAGAGAGGGAACACAAACAAGGGGAGTGTGAGAGGGAGAAGCAGGCTTCCCGTGGAGCAGGGAGCCTGATGCGGGGCTCAATCCCAGGACCCTGGGATCATGACCAGAGCTGAAGGCAGATGCTTAACGGCTGAGCCACCCAGGCGCCCCCCTCTTCCAGCTTCTGTGGCTGCCAGCATTCTGTGGCTTGGGGCCACATCACTCTAATCTCTGCCTCTGTGCTCACATGGCCATTTCCTCTTTGTCAAATCTCACTCTGCCTCTCCTTTTATAAAGTCATTTGTGACTACATTTGGGGCCCACCCAGATGAGAATAAATCTCCCCATCTCCGGTTGTTTACATATCTTATGAAATTCTCAAGCTAATCACATATACCAAGCACAGCTCCCCCCACCCCCCACCAGTCATGAGATAATTTTCACAGGTTCCAGGGATTAGGGCATGAATATCTTTTAGTGGGGTGGGGGGCATTATGTAGCCTACTACACAAGTCATGAGATTATAAGGGCTTTCAAGAGATTTTTCACCTAAGAGTGTTAGTATGAATTCTAGTTAACCATTTTTAAGTGATAAGGATTTTTAAAAAATGACTTTGTATGTTCTAATAGCAGTTGTAGCATTTAGAAATTGTATTCAGTTACTTGCAACAGTGTCCTAGAGTGACTACCCCTTTCAAAAAAGGTAACTTAAATAAGAACATTTAGAAGTAGGCAGCCCAGGACTAACTAGTATGTGCCTTTAAGAAATCATCAGGGGTCTGGTATTTTTCCATCTCTATGCTGTGTCACCTGGATTCTGTCCTCAGGGTTACTTTGCATTTCAGGATGGCTGCTGAACCTCCAGACATTACATCTAGATACCAAGCATCAGAAAGGTATAACACCAGTTTACGGCCTAATATCAGGAACATACTAGATGTACTGAGATGCAAAGTTGGGAAATTTAGTTTTCTACCTGGGCAACATGAGCCAATTATTATTATTATTTTTTTAAGAGGAGACAGATGTTGGATGTCAATTAGCAGTCTTTCCACAGTAGTAAACTCTTAAAAAAAAAAAAAAAAAAAAAAAAAAAAAAAAAACCAAACCCCCCCCCCCTTTTTTGATCCATTTAAAAATTTTGTTGAAGAATAATTGACCTTCAGCATTGTTTTTCAGGTGTACTATGAAGTGATTCAGTATATTATGAAATGGTCACAGTCTAGTTACCATCTGTCACCAGTTAAGTAATTATATTCCTTATGCTGTACATAATCTTCCAGTTATAAGACATGAGAACATAATCTCTTAACTCCCTTCACCTACTTCGTCCATCCCTGCATCTCCTCTGGTGACCATCGGCCCTCTGTATGAGTCTGTGTCTGTTTTGTTTTATTAATCATTTTTATTTTGTTATCTTAGTCACCATACAGTACATCCCCAGTTTTTGATGCAATGTTCCATCATTCATTATTTGCATATAATACCCAGTGCACCATGCAATATGTGACCTCCTTAATACCCATCACCGGCCTATCCCAGTTGCCCACCCCCTGCCCCTCTGAAGCCCTCAGTTTGTTTCCTAGAGTCCATAGTCTCTCATGGTTCATTCCCCCTTCTGTTTACCCCCCCTTCATCCTTCCCTTCCTTCTCCTACTGATCTTCCTATTTTTTTTTTTAAATGATTTTTTATTATGTTAGTCACCATACAGTACATCCCCGGTTTCCGATGTAAGGCTCGATGATTCATTAGTTGCGTATAACACCCAGTGCACCATGCAATATGTGCCCTCCTTACTACCCATCACCGGTCTATCCCATTCCCCCACCCCCCTGATCTTCCTATTTCTTATGTTCCATAAATGACTGAAACCATATGATAATTCTTTCTCTGCTTGACTTATTTCACTTAGCATAATCTCCTCAAGTCCCATCCATGTTGCTGCAAATGTTGTGTAATCGTTCTTATGGTTGAGTAATATTCCACTGTATGTATGGACCACATCTTCTTAATCTAGTCATCTGTTGAAGGGCATCTCGGCTCCTTCCATGATTTAGCTATTGTGGACAATGCTGCTGTGAACATTGGGGTGCATATGGCCCTTCTCTTCACTATGTCTGTATCTTTGGGGTAAATACCCAGTAGTACAATTGCTGGATCATAGGGTAGCTCATTTTTTAACTTTTTAAGGGACCTCCACACTGTTTTCCAGAGTGGCTGTGCCAACTTGCATTCCCACCAACAATGTAGGAGGGATCCCCTTTCTCCACATCCTCTCCAACATTTGTTGTTTCCTGCCTTGTCCATTTTTGCCATTCTAACTGGTGTAAGATGGTATCTCAAGGTGGTTTTGATTTGAATTTCCCTGATGGCTAATGATTTTGGACATTTTTTCATGTGTCTGTTAACCATTTGTATGTCTTCATTGGAAAAGTGTCTGTTCATATCTTCCCATTTTTTGATTTGATTATTTGTTTCCCGTGTATTGAGTTTGAGAAGTTCTTTGTAGATCTTCGATACTAGTCTTTTATCTGTAGTGTCATTTGCAAATATCTTCTCCCATTCCGTGGGCTGCCTCTTAGTTTTTTTGACTGTTTCCTTGGCTGTGCAGAAGCTTTTTATCTTGATGAAGTCCCACAAGTTCATTTTTTCTTTTGTTTCTCTTGCTTTTGGAGATGTGTCATGAAAAAAGTTGCTGTGGCCGATGTCAAAGAGGTTGCAGCCTATGTTCTCTAGGATTTTGATGGATTCCTATCTCACATTGAGGTCTTTCATCCATTTGGAGTTTATTTTTGTGTATGGTGTGAGAGAGTGCTCAAGTTTCATTCTTTTGCATGTAGCTGTCCGATTTTCCCAGCACCATTTATTGAAGAGACTGTCTTTTTCCCACTGGATGTTTTTCCTGCTTTGTCAAAGATTAGTTGCCCAAAGAGCCAAGGATCCATTTCTGGGTTCTCTATTCTGTTCCATTGGTCTGTGTGTCTGTTTTTGTGCCAGTATCATGCTGTCTTTGTGATCACAGCTTTGTAGTATAGCTTGAAATCTGGCAACGTGATGCCCCCAGCTTTGTTTTTCCTTTTCAACAATTCCATGGCGATTCGGGGCCTTTTCTGGTTCCACACAAATTTAAGGGCTGTTTGTTCCAGTTCTTTGAAAAATGTCATTGGTATTTTGATCGGGATGACATTGAAAGTGTAGATTGCTCTGGGTAGCATAGACATTTTAACTATGTTAATTCTTCTGATCCATGAGCATGGAATATTTTTCCATCTTTTTGTGTTGTCTTCAATGTCTTTCAAGAGTGATTTGTAGTTTCTAGAATATAGATCCTTTATGTCTCTGGTTAAGTTAATTCTGAGATAACATATGATTTTTGGTGCTATTGTAAATGGGATGGATTCTCTAATTTCTCTTTCTTCAGTCTCATTGTTCGTGTATAGAAATGAAACTGATTTCTGAGCATTGATTTTTGTATCCTGCCACATTACTGAATTCCTCTATAAGTTCTAGTAGTTTGGGGGTGGAGTCTTTTGGGTTTTCTATATAGAGTGTCATGTCATCTGCGAAGAGAAACAGTTTGACTTCTTCTTTGCCGATTTGGATCCCTTTTATCCCTTTTTGTTGTCTGATTGCTGTTGCAAGGACTTCTAGTACTATATTAATAATAGAGTGTGCATCCTTGTCGTGTTCCTGATCTTAAGGGAAAGGCTTCCAGCTTTTCCCCATTGAGAATGATATTCGCCGTAGGCTTTTCATAGATGGTTTTTATGAAATTGAGGAATGTACCCTCTATCCCTACACTCTGAAGGGTTTTAATCAGGAAAGGATGCTGTATTTTGTCAAATGCTTTTTCTGCATCAATTGAGAGGATCTTATGGTTCTTGACTCTTTTCTTGTTGATATGATCTATCAGACTGATAGATTTGTGAATGTTGAACCACCCTTGCATCCCAGGGATGAATCCCACTTGGTCTTGATGAATAATCCTTTTAATGTTCTGTTTTTTAAGATATAAACAAAATCCCCTGTTGTCGTTCTAATATCCTCTAGGTCCATCCATGTTTTTGCAAAAGGCAAGATTTCATTCTTCTAATGGCTAGCATTCCATTATGTGTATCCACACATACACCACATCTTTATCCATTCATTGATCAATGGACATTGAGATTGCTTCCATATCTTGGTTATTATAAGTGAGGTTTCAAACATAGGGATACATGTCTTTTTGAGTCAGCATATTCATTTTCTTCAGATAAGAACCTAGAAGTGGAATAGCTGCATCATACAGTAGTTCCATTTTAAGTTTTTGAGGAACTTCCATACTGTTTTCCATAGTAGCTGTAGGAATTTATATTCTCACTAACAATTCATAGGGGTTCCGTTTTCCACATCCTCACCAATCCTTGTTAGTTCTTGGCTTTTTGGTAATGGCTGTTCTGACAGGTGTAAGGTGTTGTGTAACTGGGAACCTGCTGGCTTTAGCAGGGCAGCTGGAGAGTGCAGGAACTGTGTGTTTTGCCAGTGCTAGCAAGGTAGAGTGGGAATACAGAAATGGCACCACTTCCTCCATCTAGAGAGTCCCAGTAGGTTCCTGATCCTCTGGCAGATATTCTAAGATTAGCAAATGGATCTCCATCACAAGTAGTCTAGGCACTTTTTAAACTGCTTTTGTTCTGGGCCTTAAGTCAGTTTAAAGGTGCCTTAAGAGTGGAATCTCCATTGCCTACAGCTTTTCGGATCTCTTGGACATAAGCCTTGTTTTTCAAAGCTGGATGTCTTAGGGGTCTTGTCTCTCTAGTGCAGGTCCCAAGGGTTATAGTGCCTGCTGTAGAACACCAGTTCTTCCCTTCTCGGGGAGCTCTTGCTGTGTGAGATCCTTCTTGTTGGTGGCTCACTATACTGGGGCTGAGGTTTTGGTAACAACGTATTTCTGACTCTTCTATCCATCTCTGTGTGACCTTTTCATTATTTTGAAGGAGCTGTTCAGTTAGCTTTCAGGTCTCCTTCAGTGGAAATTTTTCCATCTATAGCTGTAGATCGTGTGTCCACAGGAGGAAGTTAGTTCAGGATCTCCTGGGGCACCATCTTGGACTGCCCTCCAAGCTACATATATTTTTTAGAATCCTTAAAATCACCCAAAAAGGTAAGGATAATTACATTATTTTTAAAGTTGTAAAAACCAGGTTTGGAGAATTATCTGCCCATTGTCACTCACACAGATTATAAATGGCAGACCTGAGATTCACAATCAGGTTTGTCTAATTTCAAAATCCCTTTTTAATTATGCTGTATTACACTGACACAGCTGGCAAAAATTCTGGTGGGTTTTGATAAACATGGAGAAGCAGTTTCAACCATCCATTTCCCCTCTTCCCTCAGGTAAAATAAGTACTCGCTCTGTATGTCAAGATAGAGTAATGCTGGAGAAATAGAGAAAGAAAGTCTTTATTTGTTGAGATTTGGAAGACAGCTTCTGGTAGAAAGGAAGGAGCCCAGAAATGAAGGGTGAAGTATTGGAGTATGTGCCACTGTATTTAAAAACCCACTTATTTTTAGACCACTTAGAAAGTAGAAACAGGTATAAAGAAAAAGTCAGTTATTACAAAGTAAATTTAATATCTTTAAAAGAATGAAAGATTCCATGTGTAAATTAGAAACTCTCCCAACCTCAAACAGGCACCAAAAAATGTTGATCTAAAATACTTCGTGTTGGAAAACGAAAAGTAAAAATTATAAGATTTAGAATGCAATTCCTTGTATGTGTGGTCACTGATGGCTGTTACTCATATAAGTTAGTAATGTACCATTAATCTTTTCAGCCTAACTAGAGCTAGGAACACTGATCTTTAAATAGTTCATGAGATGGGAGGACCATCTGACCCATTTTAGAGATGATGCAGTGAGAAGACCATTGGCCTTGAAACTAGATGAGTTTCTGTCACAGCTCCACAATGTGTGACAGTGGGAGGGTACTTAGCTTCCCTGCGTCTTAGTTTTCATTTCCAAAACAAGGCTCATAATACCTACTTCAAAGTTTAACATGAAGTGTGATAACATATATAGAAGTATTTAGCCGTTAGTGGCATATGGTAGAAACTCAGAAACATGACCTGTCTTTACTATTCCATTAGGTCTTACTCAAATCCCAGTTCCACAGCTGAATTCAATTTATCCTACAGAAGAGGTCACTGGAGGCAGATGAGCCATTCACATGTTTGTCATGATTTTTCAAATGTCTGTGGATGTGCAATGTCTATTTGAGCCTCAGACATGTCCTCCCCACTCCAAACCATCATGTAGATTCTGATACATCTTATTTCTGACTCCTAACACATCACTGGTTTTGGGATATAATACAATCACTAAGAATATATGAAGAGGTTTGACTATATAGTTGTAGATTCAAATCCCATATTCAGCATTTAAAATTTCTATGATTGGAAGAAACATATTTGTCCTTCTGTGACTCAATTTTTCTCATTTGTAAAATTAGGGTAACAATAGTTCCTAACTCATTTTTGTGAGTTAATAAAGTCCTTGGAGATAATATCTGGGAAGTAATAAGTACTAATTAGTGCTAGCTGTGATAATATCGTATTTAAGAATGAGACCTTATCACTTAGGATTGTCATAACTATCTGAATCTTCTGTGCATTTAACATGTTCTTTCAACTCTTCTCCACACCTCTACTTGTATATGGATGTCTGTGGACCATATGTAGTTATTTTCATAGAAATAGAATGAACTAGTTGGATATATGTGGTCTCGATTTTATTCAACGCTGCCAGATTGAACATCTCTTTGCTCTCTTGCTATCCCAGGTTAAACTGATGAGAAATTTTTGGTCATGCAGTTTGCCTGTTTTTCCATTTGGAATGTCTGCCTCTTGCCGGATTGTAGGAATTCCTAACGTATTTCAAATCTGAATTCTTTGTCAGTTATAAACATTGAGAAGCAGTGTTGCGTTGCCATTACTAGTACAATGTTAAGTCAGACCGCCTTGGTTCAAACGCTGGCTCCCCGTTCACTAGCTTTGTGACCTTGCTCAAGTTCCTTCACCCCTCAGAGGTTCAGTTTCCTCCTTCATGGAGAACAATGAGGACTAAATGGGTCAATGCCTGCAAACCACTTAGAATGGAACCTGGCACAGAGTTGTCTTTTGGAAACCTTTGATATGCCTAAAACAGTGATTCTCAGTTTTGTTTTTTGACTGTTCTGAATTTTTTACGCTACTCTTATACTCAACTTCATTCATTCTCCTTTATGAAATCTTGTATTCTTTGGGTCAGGAAACATGTCTTGGTAATTTTTCATTTCCAAGTCCTTAATAAACAGCCTGGCCTTATAGAGGGGTTCATTAAATGTTTACAGAATGAATGCATGGATGGATGCCTTTGGTGTCCTGTCAACTCTGTTCGTACTAAAGTCCTCTTTCATTATCTTAAGATATAGTTATGTGACACCTGAAGGGCAGGTTACTTTCTTTTATTATGCCTGTGATTAAATCTGTAGAGGGACTCCCTTTGGGGATTTATAATAGCTTGGCTTCTGAGACACAGTATCTTACACACTTAAAATTTCAACAAGACTAAATGCTTCCCACATATTACAACTTTCTGCGAAGTTAAAACATTTATTCCAGTCTCATCATGCAGGTCAGTTCTCGAAGCTTTATATGTCCCTGTGGTATGTGAATGGAAAGACACCACTGATCTCTTGATAAAAATTCCATAAGTAGGGCCCAAGGAGACCTGCCCAGAGCCCAGAATGAATTGTAGATGGACTTAGGATGAGCCATTCCATCCCATCCTCCCTTACAGGTGAGGTGTCTAGGTTATTTTTTTGTAGCTTAAAATCCTAGAAATATTCAGATTATCTCAAAGTGACCTTGAGTTTCAAGATCCTCTGAACTCATAAGAAAAATGTTTCCAACCTTGGCAATTTCCCTTAACTTGGCATTGAGCTTCAGTATTGATAAAAATCAATAGAGTATCTCACAGAACAAAAAGTAAATGATGAAAAGTATGTATTTACGCAATTTAGAAGGACTGAGAAAATGCAAGGAGGAATGCAAATGAGTAGACACTGAGAAGTGACTTTGATAATTTTTACAATACATTAAAATCTAGTAGGCCCTTTTTTCATAATTCATATACTAAATATTTGACTAAAACTGTGAGGATAAATGGGAAATAAGGAACATAGGAACATAAATATTGCCAAAGCAATAGAAAAGGTGTATAGTGAAAAACTTGCTATTACTGTTAATGTGTAAATGAAAATGTGTGGCCATTAAATTAGTTCTCATATAGGGTTATCATTAGTGAATTTTTATTTATTCTACCTGACCTCGTAAGTAGAAGACTTTCAATGGAGCTGAGCCATAGAGAACATGGATATAATACAAACTCTGTTTCCTCTTTAATCTGTCTGTGTCTTTTGCTTTTTGACTCTGTCTTCACTGAAGTTGCCTTAATGAATTTTGCAATTTTTAGCTAATGGATGGGAATTAATACCCAGCAACTAAAAAAGCACCTGTATTGTTTCCCCTCCTTCCCTAATTTCTTCTGGCTCTCCTAGGTAAATCACATTAATGTAGCCTGGGTATTACACTTGGATCGAACAACAAAGTTGTGGGTTTCATTGATTATTTTCAATTGAGTCTTCCTCTCCTGCTCTAAGCAGAACTGTGCACAGACTCCGAGCTTCTCTTATCCCTCAATTGCACAGGCCTTTTGAGGTTCGTTAGTAGTAAATAAGGACCAGACTGGCAATGCGTGGACTTCCTCAGCCTTCTCCTTTCCCATTCATTCATTCATTCATTCAGCAAACAGCAATTAAGTGCCAAATATAGGACACTTATTCAGTGCTGGAAATGCAGAGATGAATAAAACGTGGCCCTGTCCTTAATGAACTGAGGTCAAGTGAGAGACAACAAAACTGTTACTCTTTTAAGCTAAGTGTTTCGGGCGTGATGGGAGAAGGTCTGTGAGGCAACCTCACCTGTCCTTAGAGGGGAAGGGGGTGGTAGAACAGTCTTACTGCTGGAGAACGGGGTAAACGGAACTTCCAAGAATGAATAGGGATTAGTCTTTGGAGAGCATTCTAGGCTTTGGGGAGCCATGTGAACAATGACTCAGAGGTATAAAACCCTATGTCTGAAATCTCTCCGTATTTACAGGACGAGGAGAGTGGAGATAAGGAAGACCAGGAGAGTTAGTAAAGGACCAGGATGGAAGGTGAAAAGGACATTATCATGCTTAATTGTGAAAACATCAGGGAACCATCCAGGGTCAACACATAAGAATGTCATAGGTGATGTAGGGTACCCTCAATTTAAAGAGAAAGGGATTGATGGCAAAACTGAAATGGAGGTAAGGATAAAAGGAGGAGATGTTGATATGTCCAGGTTGGATTTGAGTATCCAGGGTGGTTTCTGATATATTGAGGGGGAGAAGATACTTGGGAGGAAAGATGAATTCCATTAGGGATGTTTTGAGTTTCAGATACAAGTGCTATCTGTCCATCACCTAGGTGACCTCGACATGTAGATATCATAAACCCAGATGGTATCTGGACAATCAGATTGTACCGTGCAGATTGTAATTATAGCTTCAGGGTAGTAATGCTAGAACTCACATGTTCAGTTAGGAAATGAAATTTATCTCAAAGCATCTCCTTTCCCTCCATCAATGTCTAGTAATCCCTGTGTTCTTAATTACTAGTGTCTAGGTTTAACTTAAGTATGGGTAAATGGGAGGGTAGGTCTCTTAACTACACCTGGCTCAGTAAGATAAGAACCATAACTGAGGTGGATGCCTTTAGCTTAAGGAAACTAACAGCCAATAGGACTGCCCTTGAGATGCATTGCTTAGGATGGGCCTGCCTACTCCCTGCCTACTGCCCTGTTATGGACTGTTGGTAGTTTCCTCCCCCACCCCAAATTCATATAGCGAAATCCTCACCCTCACTATGATGGTATTTGGAGATGGGGCCTTTGGGAGGCAATTTGGGTTAGAGTAGGTCATGAGAGTGGTGCCCTCATGATAGGATTAGTGCCCTTATTAAGAGATATGGGACCTTTTTCTGCTCTCTGCCATGTGAGGATGCAAGAAGAAGATGGCTATCTGCAAACCAGGAAGTTCAGCCAACAGCCACTAGGTCTGATAGCACCCTGATCTTGGATTTCCAGTCTCTAGAACTGTGAGAAATTAAACCTCAAGCCGTTCAGTCTGTGATATTTGTTAGAGAAGCCTGAACTAAGACACCAATGAAAATGTTATTCTAGGAGAATTGTGTCTGTCTCTTCACACAGACCCTTGACCCAGGCCACCCCAACACACTTGTCCATTTGTAGCGTTGCAGGGAATGTGTCAGAGGCCTTAGTTCTTCCTGCTAGAAAACCCCTGTGCTACTTTTGCAAATGAACCAACCTATCCTTTGAGCATGCACATTAAAGTGGGCAGGAGTTTATTAAACTGAACAAATAGAGCTGAAACTCTCCCAAAAGGTGCCTGCTACCTCCCCCAGAGCAAGCAGTGCTGCTTGTCCTTCATTTATATAACTAAGTGAAGCACTCTCATCATCCTTCCTGAAGTAGAGAAAATGTCTCTTCAGTGACTTCTCCTCCTCCTAGGCATATGAACGGTTGATCTGACAAGGCATTGACTTACATAAGTCTGGGGCTTGGGAGGAAGAAGTGGACAGAACATAGAGGTCTTGAATAAGTTCTCCCAGGGTGGGATTACAGGGTTAGAAGTTCTGAAGTGACTAATATTTAGGGAACACCAACAGAAGTGGAAGGGGGAGTAAGAGAAGAACAGGATGTGGAAAAGGATTGGCCAGAGAGGAAAAGTTGTGCAAAGAGCCAACTGGGAGAGCGTTCCAAGGAAGGAGTGGTCTAGGTGGAGTGTTAACTGCTCAAGAATTTAAGTGAGACAAAGGCTGAGAAATGTTTCCTTCTACATCTAGACTCAGAAGGCAACATTGAGCTTTGGCAGTTGTGTTGATAGTAGGACTCTGTGTGCAGTGAGCTGAAATAAAAGTGTGACAGCATGCCGTGTGTGTGTCTCATAAACATTTTGTGAGAGAATCCAGGCAGAACAGGCTCTGAGATGCAGAGTAAAATGGGATCATGGTAGAGGATAAAGCAGTGTGGCAGGAGTTTGCCAACTACAGGGACCAAAATTACCCTTAGACGTTTAGGGAAGGTGAGGGGGAGGAGTTGCGAGTCCTGCCCCCTTCTTCCCTCAGCTCCGCCTTTGCCAGGGCCAATCCTTAATGTAGCTTGGTACAGTCCAGGAGGTGAGAATTGCCTGGGGAGGGAGTAAAGGCAGGATTTTAGGAAAGTTGCGTAAAGGAGGGGGAATGAAAGAGACGTAATCACAAATAATCTGGAAGGGACAGACAGGGATTGCTGGAAAAGGACTAAAACTAGTTATAATAATTAACACTTCAACACCTTAACTGACTGGATGTTTTAAAAGTCAGATGGACTGAGTTTGCTTAGGTACCTCATAAGACGTATTAAACAACCACAGGTTCTTGTTTTTTTTTTTTTTTTAAGGAAAATGAGCCCATCTATATATTTTCTTTTTTATTATTCTCAGCCGTTTTTAAGGCTTTATGTTGCCAAAACAAGCAGTTAGTCAACCAGCCGGTCATTTCAGGAGGAAAACAAGGCCTTCAGAAGAGTAATGTTTCAACACGCGTGCCCCAAGCCCCAGCTGTTTGGCTGGACTTTGCACTTTTTTTGTAATATTGGCTTTGAAAGACCTAGATCTTGTGGCCTGGAATAGAAATGAAAGAAAGGCTGTTAAAATGTGAATAGTCGTTGAGGATTATAGCAAAAAAGATAACCCTACAATATCTCCTCCTGATCCAGTGACTGTTTCTATAAAGCTTTATACTTCATTGTATGATTTCCCATAAAATCATAGGGATAGACTAGAGGCAGGCATGAGCATTATTTACATTTCAGAGAAGTAGAAACGAGAGCCTCAAGAAATTACATGTTTGGAGCAATTCCAGGCAACACATCATGGGCAGGACCATAAACAAAGCTTGTGCTTTTCAAAATCCCACTCTGGGCTTCATCTGTTATACCACGTGATTTCCATGTTGTAATGAACTGGTCTTCCTCCAGTGGCATGCACCCTGTGGGCTCTCAGTGCTTATTTGCGGAAGATAATATAATGATCGCAATAACGATCATCCTCGGGAATGAACAAATGGTAAGCAGCCAAAGGGAGCCGAAGGGGAGAGAAGTGTTTATGGAATTTTATTGTTAGTCATGATGGTGTAAATGTAAAAACACTGGAACGTCGAAAGCAGGGAAATGTTGGAGAGCGGGCCTGTCTTCATTTCAGTTTAAATTTTGAATTTCATGACACTGAAATAAATGGAGTGTTTTAAAATTCTTAACAAAATTAGTTCTTACCAAAAGAAGGATGTGATGACATTTTTGATAGAAAACAACTGATAAAATTCCAAGTGGGGAATACCCGTTAAAACGGAGCGTCTAGTGTAACAACGAGCAGATGTGAAAACTCTTCACCCTGAGGTCACAAGGAAATGAATTAATGAATTCACAGGCAATTCTTTATCAGTCACATAAGAAAACTTGAGGCAGTACCAGAATGCCCATGGCAAGCAATTCACTTGGCATCTGACTAATGCCAGTGTCAACCCTCAGATGTTGAATGTTGGCCTGAAGACTTCAGCGATGTTCTTTGCTACTACATCCGCAAGATGATACACAGCAGGGCAGCTTTGGTTATGGGCTTTTTTGTCTATTACACATCATCTTTGTTTTCTACCATGACATTTTTTCCTGCCCATTTTGGAACTAAAACCACTCAGGGTTGGGATTGGCTTTCTACTTTAAGTGTAGCATAATCTGATCCAAATGCAGCCCATTACTGGCCAGAGCCTTCTATTAAATTCTGCTTCCTTGTAAAATGTTTAATTGGTTGTACGACTTTGGGCAAGTGACAAAGGCGCTGGGTCTGACTTTCCTAGTTTATGAGTTAGGTTCTTTCCAGGTTTAAAATTACATGATTTCTTACCTGTTTCATCTAAGTAGTGAATTACTACGCAAATTACTTTCATATAAAATGTTACAATTGTACAAAAAAAATCAAGGCAGAAATGAACATAGTGACATTGTTGAGATCAAGGGAGTTATAAGGGCACTTGCTGTGGGGCCTCAGCAAGGCAGGCAGAGGAAGAAGTAGGGTGAGATGAAGGGTACTTCTAGAGCTGCTCAGTCTAGAGTATTACCTGGGGGAGGTCACCTGCATCTGTCCCAGTTGGGAGTGGGCCCAAGAGGCAGATTCTTATCTTGGGTCGATATTTTTGAAAACGTGTTCCACAGAACATGAATTGCAGGGATCTTTTACAGAAATTACATGGAAGGGGGGCTCTGTGGTAGTATAAACCTAGGAACATGCTGGGTTCAATAAAATCAGAATTCTTCACTGAAGGGTTTTCAGAGTTCTTGGTAAACTAATATGTGGTATCCTTACTAATTCCCAATATCTAGTAGTTCTCAAACTCATCTGTGAAATGCTTCTTTTACGTGGAGATTCTCAAGGTTTCAATTTTTCAATGAACGTTTTTGTGAACATTCTTGGTAGTGATTCTTGGCAAGTTCAAGTTCACCAGAGTGGGGCCCAAGGGGTCAATCTGATGTGAGACTTGTCCTTAACAAGTCCTGAACTTATAGGTAACTCTTGGGGCACAACCAGCTTCCAGAATATAAAAGTTAAACTTCAGCTTGTTTTTGGATGGTCTTTCTTATTTGCTTGATCTTCACCTCCTGAACAAGGGTTAGTTCAGTTTTGAGTGCAAGAATATTTTAAAGCTGTGTCACCTATTTGTATATCCTCCTGAGGTCTTACTAATACATCATCCTTTTCATTCCTAAAGAATTTCAGAAAATATTTTATTAGTCTCTTCATCATAAACTTGATGAACCTGGCAACTCATTTGCTGAATGGCATCAGAAATCTCCAATTTATCTGCTCAATTTTCATATATTCGATCACATTAAAAACCCTTCCTCATGTAATTGATAATGCGTAAGTTCCAGATTTCTGAAAACTCTTTCAGAGAGTAGGGTAGAAATTTAAGAATTGACCAGAAGATGTATAATGCTGCTTTAGAAGTTTGGAAACTTCTTGAATGAGACAAAACTCATTTTGGAGCTACACAAACCAAATGAATACTTCATCTCCAGGTATGTCTTTATCTGAAACATTAAAAAAGTATGGTAATATTTGGGAAAAACAAATTTAAAGGAAAGCAGAATCCCTGTTGGAGGAGGAACCTACTACAGTCTGCTGCCACTGGACAGCAGAGAGCCACCTCCGTCTAAGAGGAATTTAATGTGTTTTTCACCTGCAAATAACCAGGAAAAACTATGTAGATGGAAAAAAATGACAGTGACTTTTATCAAGGTACTGCACATATGCATTTGACAAACACCTCATGGTATGTTTTTTTTTTTTAATGTATTTAGTTTGATAGGTCTCTTTGGAAATATGCTGAGCAAAACCATACTGTTTGAAAGCCTTCATATAGGCCCTGAAAATGCCGGCTGAGGTTTATTTAATTTTAGCTTATCAGAATATTGTTAGGTGAGAGCTCTGTGGAACCCAAGCAGTTCACGCCTCTGCTTAGAAATGACTTTATTAACCTCAAACACTAGGGTGGAAGACACAAGTGCAAGAGCAATTCATATTTATTGGTATCACAATATGGCACATAGTACTAATACCATACCCCGTCAGAAGCAGAACCACCTAGATAAAATGCTTTATCCCAATAAAAGAAGAGTTGGGAAGAGGGAAAAGAGGTATCGTTAAACATTTGAGACCACAGTGTAAGACTTTTAACTGATTACAATTAGAAAGTAAACTTGCTTTTTTAAAGATTTTGTTTGACAGGGGGAGACAGAGAGGGAACACAAGGGGAGTGTGAGAGGGAGAAGCAGGCTTCCTGCTGAGCAGGGAACCCGATGTGGGGCTCGATCCCAGGACTCCGGGATCATGACCTGAGCCCAAGGCAGACGCTTAATGGCTGAACCACCCAGGCGGCCTGAAAGTAAACACTTTCTAATTGTCAATTTGGAAGTTGCTAAGAGTACATGTTAAAAGTTCTCATCACAAGGGAAAAAAGTTATGTAGCTATGTGTGGTGATGGATGTTAACTAGACTTGTGATCATTTTTCAGTATACACATAAATCATGTTATATACCTGGTGCTAACAGAGCATATTTTGAAAAAAAGAATTAAAAGGGTGAACACTTGATTTCTCTATCACCTCCTTCCCACCCTGGTATGGCAGTGGCACTTTTTGGATTTGAAAGATCTTTAATTTAGCAACCCCTGTACGTTTTGGTCTCAGGTGCCTTTGCATTTTCAGATGTTTTCAGGATCCTAAAAAGGTTTTTATGTGGGTTATATGTATCAACATGCAGTGTCAAAATTTCAAGAGCCATTTTTAAAATGCTAGCATGCATAGATATACAGGTCATTAGTCATCAGAAATGACATGATCATGTTGTTTCTGGAATACTCTGCTGAACACCTGTATGAGAATAAGAATGACCCAGGCCAAAAAAAGTTCCAGTACTAGAAGTTTTACCTTATATACCCCCAGAAAGGGACTCAGGGACCTCAAATGAGACCCTGGACCATACTTTGAAACTGCTGCATTAATTCATTAATCAATATAACAAATGTCTCCTGTGGGCTGGGTGCTGAAAGAGATACTAAAGGTATGTGGTTAAAGGACTTGATCTTTTTGATACTTTCGTTGCTTAGACAATGCAGTCTATAAGCTTCAAATTAAGCTTCTCTAAGGCAAAGATTGTTTTAGTCCTAGTATAGCCTCAAGGTTCTTTAGACACATTGTAAATGCTTAATATTTACATAATAAATGGGCAGTCCAAGGCTTATCTGTATTAAATTTCCGACCTTTATCTTTGAACCTGTGATGCTCACTAGATCCAGAAACACACAAAGGTACACCACTTCAGACATGGATAGCTGACCCACTCTCATTCACAAAATCAAGTCGTGAGAAAACCGTAATAGGAGAAACCAAATCAAATGCCAGAGCCAAGGAGATATAAAAGCAAATTTTTTTTTTTTTAAAGAATTTATTTGACAGCCAGCTAGTGAGAGCAGGAACACAGGGGGAGTGGGAGACGAAGAAGCAGGCTCCCAGCTGAGGAGCCTGATGTGGGGCTCGATCCCAGACTGCCGGGATCACGCCCTGAGCCAAAGGCAGACGCCTAATGACTGAGCCACCCAGGTGCCCCAAAAAGCAAATCGTTAATCAGTTCTGCAGCATCATTCTCTGAAGAATTTTGAATGCTAACAATTGATAGTTAATGAAACAGATAAACCTCTTGAACTCAGCCAGACCTGGGTCCACATGCATTGAGGCCAGAGTCTAAGCTATGGAACCATGGAAAAAAGTTTTCTCTGAGCTTTTTTCTTCCTCTTTTTTTTTTTTAAAGGGGGATGGTGGTGGTGCGAGAAAAAAGGTTATTATGAAAGAGTAGATGGATGTGAATAAAGTTTAGCACCTTCAAAAGATGATGCAAATATAAGCTTTTAATTCTCATAGTAATGTCAAATTATCTGCATTTACAGAGAAAATGCAATAGAAAATAACTCCAAGATATGGGAATGAGGCAGTGAGATGGATCCCCAATTCCTTGATGAATTTAAGAAAAGAGGGGTGGGATTGTAGACCTATAATCAGAAGGGCCTCTGATGACAATGACAAGAGGCAGAGGGTGACATAGACATAAAACATGTGCCTCAGAGAGGAAGGTCCTTCCCCCCCCACCCCCAGGAAGGCAGAGGTGAAATGATTTTGAAAAAGTAGTGCAGAGGTTGAAGAGATTCTAAGACCATGTTGGGCACTATGGCTCATGAGCCACAAAAGAATGAAAAGCCTGCTTGTTAGGCTTCTTGGTAATTCCTGTTACTCCAGAAATTTTGGGGGTAATTACATATTTATAACTGCTTCAGAAACTAGAAAAAAGTGAACAGAATGGCTGGAATCCTTTTTTTTTTTTTTTTTTTTTTAAAAGATTTTATTTATTTATTTGACAGCCAGCGAGAGAGGGAACACAAGCAGGGGGAGTGGGGGAGGAAGAAGCAGGCTCATAGCAGAGGAGCCTGACATGGGGCTCGATCCCAGAACACCGGGATCACGCCCTGAGCCGAAGGCAGAGGCTTAACTGCTGTGCCACCCAGGCGCCCCTGGAATCCTTTTAAGTGAAAGGTAAAAACATGGGCAGTGTATTTGAATTAGAAATATTTACATGTTTTTAGTCATGAAAAATTTTTTCCTCTAGGATGTATTATTCAATTTGGCATTCAAATGCCAAAACATTTGTTTTCTAACAGCTTCATTGAGATATAATTCACATCAAGATATATTAATTTTGATGGAAAAATAAGGCTACCATACTTCAATTTTAAAGAGCCATTACCATATATGCTTATATAAAAATTGGTTTTAAGAATGCTTTTATATTTTTCCCGTCATTTTTAAGTTATATCTCTGAAAAAGATCTCTAATTGTTATCCCAAACAATCAACTTAAAACTAACTTTTGCATCTATGAAGATAGTGTTAAAATGAGGAGAAAGGGTGCTGAGAAATTTAAGAGCAATGTAAACTATAAGCCAAACTGTCTAGATCACCTTTTACATTTACAGTTACTGCAGAAAAATGAGTTATTGAATGTAACTATTTTCATCCTGGTTAAGGGTTTTAGGCATGCATATGAGTACAATTGCCTTTCCCCAAGAGCTGAACACTTGGATACTTATCAAAACTCAAAATTGCTTGTGAATTGATTTTGTCTCCTTAAATTCAGTTCTATTGATACTGAATAAAAATCTTTGACCATTTCAACAGCTTAATCTGCAGATACTAGACTCTGAATTCACTGTGTAGCATTGAAACTCAGAGCCCTTGTTACGCTGGGAAGAGTAAAATACTTAAAGAATAGAATCCTATTGCACCAAAATGTCTAAAAGGATAAATAATGACGGATTAGGTGAACAAGCTGTGTCTATATGTGTGTTTATATGCCTATAAACCTTTTTATCTAATTTTGCCTTATTCTTGTCTGTTCTGATGGTGGTATCACATTGATTCATTATTTTGTTGGTGATATGAAAAGACAGCAGGAATACTTATTTAAGGCAGAAACATTTGCTGGATTTGGGTCATTAGTCTGTACTAGGTTACCAAATCTAAGATCTTAGCCACTGCTGTCATATTTTTGTCATGCAGCTCATGACTCAGAATGCTGTGATAAATATGAACATTTGACCCATGAATTTGAAAATTTAGGAGAATTAGAAAAATTCGTTAAAAATTACAACTCCACAAAACCAAAACAAAAAGAAATGGAAAATCTTAGTAGTCCTGTATCTTAAAAAAAAAAAAAAAATCCATTACTTGACTTTCCCATAGTGATCTCCAGGTCCCAAGGATATAAGCCGTTACTCTTTCCAAATTATTAAAAATAAACTTATATAGATTATCCAGATAATAAAAAGAGGGTACCCTCCCAACTTTGTGAAGTTAGCATACCTGATGCCAATAAAAATTACGTGGCAGTTTTTCTTATGAAGATAGATATAAAAACCTTAAAATATTAAAACAGTTGAATCTAATATATAAAAATAACCAAGTCGGGTTAATTCCAGGAACACAAATTGGGCTTAATATTTGAAAAATCAATCACTATAATTCATTACTGAATAAAGAAATCATGTGGGTGATTAGATACACAACAGATGTTTAATAAAATCTAGCATTTGAAACAGAAAATCAATGGAAGAGAACTTTTCTAATCTGCTAAAAACCTATAGCTACCCTCATACTTAAATAGTATCAAAAGTCTGCCCCTTGAGTGGAACAAAACAGATCGCCAATCACTTCAGTTCAGCATTGTATGGGACTTCTTTGCCAGTGCATTTGGGCAAAAAAAAAAAAAAAAAGTAATTGAAAAGAAAGACTTAAAACCCATAATTATTGGGACAATTGCTTAAGTGCTCTCTTGCTCTCTGACAAAAATCTTAAAAAAAAAACCCTGATTAATGTAGAAAACTCAAAATATCTTACAGACTATTAGAATTAAAAAGTGAATTTAGCGAAGCCCTTAGACACAAGGCTAGGATCTCCATATAAAACAATAAAAAATTAGGAAAACATTGATAATAGCATCAAAAATATTAAGTACCTAAGAATAAATCAGCCAAATGACAGAACTTCACAGAATTTTTTTTTTTTTAAATTATGTGTCAGAATGCAAGTGCCCAAGCAGGGGGAGCTTCAGGCAGAGGGAGAAGGTCACCTGCTAAGCAAGGAGCCCGATGGGAGACTCAGTCCCAGGACCCTGGGATTATAACCCGAGCCAAAGGCGGAGGCTTAACTGAGCCACCCAGGTGCCCCCAGAAACCTGTAAAACTTTATAGAAATTAAGACTTTAATATATTGAAATATTCTACATATTAAGGATAACAATTTCTCACAACTTGTCATTATATTAAACGTAATCTCAAGATTCCAGAGACTTTTTTCTTTTTGAAAATGGACAATCTCATTTCAAATCTACATAAAACTTAAAAGGTCCCAAAAGAATAAGGACAGTCTTGAATACAGTTGGAAGTCTTACAGTATTAAATCTCAAGCCTTACTATAGGATTTCCACAAGAGTATAAAATTGGTTCAAGGATAAACAAGTAGACCAATAGAACATAAAGTCCAGAAATAGACTCACACATATATGGTAAACCGATTTTGAGGTAGGGTGACACTACAATATAGTGGAAATGAGATTTTTTGTTTGTTTCTGGACTGATATGGTAAATGGTAGAAAATATTGACTTCTAGCTCAGTACTATGTAGAAAAGTTGGTTCCAGATGAAGTATAGATGTAAATATGAAAGTTAAAGTTTCAACCTCCTTGTCATCAAGAAAATGCCAATTAAAACCATTAGAGCAATACCGAGCGCTGGAGAGAAATCAGCCTTTTCATGCACTACTAGAGGAGGGAGAGCAGGATAAGTTTGTACCACCTCTTTGGAAAAATGGACTACACATACCCTATTTGTCATGTTTTAGAGTAAGCTTTTTAAATAGTCACCAAGTAATTTGCCATTTATGAAGTTAATTACTAGATGTTTTATGGTTTTATTGCACTCTGAGCTTCCCCCCCCCCCTTCTGATCGCATTTTCTAATTGGTTATTACTGAACTTTAGGTGAGCTTTATTTTCTCTGCTGGTCATGTGTGATTTTAATTATATGTTTAGGTAGAAACTCTCAGAATCTCAATTAGTGTTAGTTTTAACTCTTCATTTCCTGCACTTATTTCTATCATTGCCTTGGCAAGGATCTCCACTAACATGTATGAATATTAGAACTGAAATATCTTGTGCCTGACAATTTAATAAGATTTCTAATATTTTATCAAAAATCATGTATTTTGGTTTTGGTAACTACTCTTCCAGATTAGGGAAGTTTCTCCTATTCCTATTTTTCTAAGAAATTTTATTAAGAATGAGTAATGAACTTGATTGAATTCTTTTCTGGATGTCTTTGGGTGATTAACATATTATACATAATTTTTATATGTAATTTTTTATACTTTTGCATGCCTTAATATTGAAGATGTTTTCACTCTTATGTTCTTTATATGTATTTCTGTGCTGTATTTGGGAGTTATTCATCTGTGTGTTTCGTATCTGTGTTTATATACCCTTCTGGTGCTTCTGACTTGTTTTAGGATCAAGATAATGCTAGTTGAGAAGTTTCCCCTCTTTTTCTGTTCTCCATATCAGAACTATCTTTTTCTCATTGGTTTTGAAGATCTTACCTGCAAAATCATTTGGACTCATTCTTTCTTAGGGGAATGTATCATGTCTAGGGTGCCTGGCTAGCTTGGTCAGTGGAGCATGGAATTTAATCTTGGGGTTGTAAGGTGGAACCTCACATTGGGTGTAGAGATTACTTAAAAATAAAATCCTTAAAAAAAATTGAATATCTAATGGAAAAAAATTTAAGTATATCTTATCTGCCTTTGACTATCATTTTTAAGATTATTTTTAGACTTATGAACTTGGGTCAATTATGGTAGTGTACATTGGGGAGCAGTGATTTCTCTAGGATTTCAAATTGACATATGCATATTTGCATATTTCACTAAGTTTTTTATGTGCAGTTAGATTCCTATCTACTTACCATGCTATTGATATATATATATATATATATACACACACACACGTGTATATATACACATATGTGTGTGTATATGCATTTATATATATATATATATATATATATATATATATATATATATATTTTTTATATTTCCAAAGTTTATCTTCTTTTAAACAGTTTTGTCTTTTCAGTGGTCTGGAATTTTTGTCTTAATGATCTAGTCTAAGGGTTTTTTTTTTCTAATTACACAACACACTCACATATATTCTTTGTACTTTCTAAAATGATGTGTGATCCTTGTCTGTACATGTCCACTTGGAACAGTTTCAATAAACTGGTTACGAGTGAGAGAGCTATTTTCTAAATTTACCTTAAGATAGACTGTTTAAAAGTCTATAAAAGCCCAGATATACCTATGGCTTGACGCCCTCTTCAACGAATGCAAGCATGAGATCCCTGGCCAGACCTAGTCCAATGATACCAAGTCAGAATTTTTATTACTGGTAGATCTCTATTTGCTGCTTCTTTCCATCCTTTAATAATTAAACAATTACCCAAGTCCAATATTCTGTTGTCCACTGAGGTTGTACCATCTTGGTTGGAATTACAGTTACTTTGCTTACATGTATTGTTTGACATTTTACATGTCAGAGACCTTGGGGCACCTGGGTGGCTCGGTTGGTTCAGCATCTTCCTTCAGCTCAGGCTGTGATCCCAGAGTCCAGGGATTGAGCCCCCTCGTAGGGCTCCCTGCTCAGTGGGGGGTCTACTTCTCCCTCTTTCTCTGTCCCCTGCTCGTGTTCTCTCTCTCTCTAATATCTTAAAAAAAAAAAAAAAGAAAAAAAAAGATATCTATCTATAGATAGATAGATAGATAGATAAAGTCCCACAAGTCACTGACTAACAAAAAAATGGAAGAGATCCGTTCTAATTAGCAGGTATTTTCTTCAGAAATAAGGGCGATGTCCCTATTACTGGCAGTGGCACTACTCAAATTGAGATGCACCCACAATTTTACTTCAGCCAGAAATGAAGTTGCCGTTTCTTTGATGGTTTCAAGTCTCAGAGCGAACGTTGGTCGAAAGCCTGCAGTCATTCTGTTGCCCGCTTCCTGACTTACAGCTTTTGGGACAGAGGGATTATCCCTTAACAAAAACCGATGCTTAAAACAGTTACGCTATATTGATAATTCTGTTTCTAGAGAGCATGTACCAGAAATAATGCGCAAAATGTAAGTGGGTGTTTCTTTTCCTGTGAGTATCTCTGCTTTATACTGCATCCCACCTCAGGTCAATTTTGCAGAAATCGATTAGATTGGGCTGCTCATCTTCACCTGCTCGAAACACAGTAGCTCTATGCCGCAAACATAAGCTACATTTTCCTCTTTTGTTCTCTTTTGGGTCTCTGCAATTGCCGAAGTTGAGCTGATTTTAGTGAAATAGGGGGGGAAAGCCACCCCCTGCTCTGCTTTGCAAACTGCCATTCATTTCAGGAAATAACTCTCGGCCTGTTGGCTGGAGATCCAGCTGCTTGTCATGTTAGACCACGTGGCGTCTACTGCTGAGTAGAGCTGTACAGCCAAGATCAGTGCCCTAAGGACTGAGCACAAAAATGCTGTGATCCCTGGCGGTGACAGGGTCTCTGCTAACAAGCCTCTAGACATTCAAGATGAAATGTCATCACCCCAGCACAGCTATCACTGAAGGATGAAACAAAGCATCTAAAGACCTTTAATAGCATCCGAGTCTGGGAAATAAGTGAGGCATCCCAGGTGTAGTTCCTCATTCTCTGGAGTCGATGTCAATTCTGTGAGCAATTGTGACCCCTTCTTTATCACCTCTATTCTCAATACTCAGAGATGAAAAGATAACTTGTAATAACACGTTTTCCCATGATAGAGCTTAAACATTTTTGGAGCTTACTGCTAGTTGTCCTCTATTACTTAATTATTAAATGTCTATTCTGTATAAGTCCCTCTGCTAGAAGTAGAAATAGACAAATTAATAGAGTCCCTACCTTAATGGAGTAGCAGGTATGGATCAGTGAATTTTTATTTTAGCCAAGTCTACACTGGCTTTAAACCAATGACAGGTGTTTTTATAAGAGGGAAATTTGAACACAGATGCAGGGGAAAGGAAGCCATGTGCGGATAGAAGCAGCGATTGAAATATGGCATCTATAAGTCAGTGCCAAGGATTTCCAGCAGCATCAGAAACTGAGAAAGAGGCATAGGACACTTTTCCTCTGCCCTGATAGGAACAAACCCTCCTCTGACACCTTGATTTCAGACCTTCAGAACTTTAAGACCATAAGTTTGGGTGTTTAGCTACCCATTGTGTGGTAATTTGTTATGAATCCAGAAGGAACTAACTCATCTTCTCGACAATTCTTGGTTAAGCTAAGTCATAAAAAAGAAGCTTTCAGATTGAGCGTAGTCCAAAGGAGTTGGGTAAGATGCGGAATATAGTAAGTGGTCACTATGTAGCACTCAACTGTGATTTATTCCTTTAAAGCTCTATTAAGGTGGTTCTGTTTTGTAACAAATAAGAGCCAAGATCTTTCTGTGACCACCTTCTACAAGTCATGCCATCTGGAGAAAGTTTATAAGTTGAGGACTAAAAAGGCCCCTGTCGGTGGAATATTCTTCTCTGGCTCAGTTCCTTCATTAGAACAGGTAACACTCAAGCCCTAGCTTCTTTCTGGCTGTGGCAAAGAACGAGTCACATGTGTCATCAGTGGTCCTCCGACTTGTCAGGGATGAAAGCCCAGGCACTAGAAAATGATATTATCCTGGCTACAGATGTGGCTAAATTTTTACTGGACCCAGCAATATTTGGCCCTATATAGTATGTGTCCATAAGCAATGATTGTGTTTTAAAAACATGCCAAGACTAGTACATCCTGAGTGCCATCCATCAAAACAGTTACATTGGCAGCACACACCTCACCATTGTCCCCCCTACCCTGAACATTACTAGAACTCCTCTTTTGCAATTTTCCTCAGATCTGGTTAATGAACCACACCAGAGAATCAGCCTCATAAATTTATAGTCACACATAATTTTGACCATTAAGAATGTCATTGTGCTTGATGGATCTTACCCATCTCATCCATCAGAATTGACTTTGAATAACTTTTGACCATTTCCCCAAATAAAATCCACCATCCATGGAGAAATATTTGCCTCCAGTGAGCACATTCAAAAGAGTGATAGCTTCTAAAAATTCTTTCAAAAGAATGCTGTGCACAGTGCCTTGCAGATGGTTGGCACCCAATAAATATTTGCAGATTTGCTTTAAATGAACTGCGTGAGTTTTGAAGACAACACCAAGGGAGTAATTCCAGAAATAAAATCGTAAAACAAGTATATAGTTTGCTAACACAAATTGTAGGAAGGAGATACTCATTGTATATTTAAAATGTAATTCATGTTAAAAAAAAATAACTATTACTTTACTGCCATATTGATAGAAAGCCTATCTTCCTAACCATTAGGAGATACAATTTTATGGGTTTTCCAAATTACAAGCACAGAGCACATGTAGAGCTATACTTATGATTAGGTTTTGCTTTTGTTTACTTCTTATTTTTTTGGATGATAAATACCATAGTCAGACATGATTTCAGAAAAATTTTATTTTTTCCATTCAATTTCTTGCCAAACTGTAACTGTGAATCCAGAGGTTACATTCGTAAAAGCAGCAGGAAAGCAGTTAGGCTGATACAAAGACTAAAACCACTAGCACTGGGGTAACTAATGCACAAGTTCCATGAATCGTTTCTTCACACCAAGCACTCTGTTAGATAAGGTGCACAGAGGAAAGGATGGATTATTAGTGAGGGATTAGACAACAAGTGTGACTGGATTGTCAACAGAAAAAGTGGCAGAAGATGTTAGTGTTTCAGCAATTTAGTGTGTGATAATATAGGCTTTCTTTTAGTAGACTTCTTGTTTAACCTGACTTCTTGGCCAGTCCCTCTAGCAGATGTAAAAGGACAGGTTGAAGCAAAACCACTAATTCTTTAAGAGCAAGTATGAGATATTAGGCTTCAAAAGGGGCTCAAGTTACAGGAGTGTAAGATGATGCAGTCACTTTGGACAACATTCTGGAAGGTTTTCAAAAGGTTAATCGTAGTCACCGTAGGACCCAGCAATTCCACGCCTAGATATATACCCAAGAGAAATGAAAACATCTACCCACATAAAAACTTGTACATGAATGTTCATAGCGTTATTCATAATGCCCAAAAGGGGAAGCAGCCTAAATGTCCATCAACCATGAATGGATAAAGTGACATAGGTATACAGTGGAATATTGGTAATAAAAAATGAAGTATTGACACATGCTTCAGCATGAATGAATCTTGAAAACGTTATGCTAAATGAAAACAATCCAAAAGGACCATAGATGATTCCATTTATAGGAAATGTCCAAAGTAGGCAAATCTATAGGGACAGAAAAGAAATTAGTGATTGACAGAGGCTGGGGAAAGAAAGGGAGCTGGGGGAGTGACTGCTAATTGGCAGTTTCTTTTTGGGGTGACGAAAATGTTTTAAAGTTGGTCTGGTGATGGTTGTACTACCCTGAAAACACTAAAAATCATCAAATTGCACACTTTAAATGGGTGGATTGTATGGTATATGAATTATACCTCATAAAGCTGTTAAAAAATGACTCCAATATTTTGAAAGCCTCCAGCCCTGTGTTAAAAGGATTTACTCCCTAGGTACTATTACTTTTCCCAGAAAAGAGATAAGGAATGAGATTGAACTTTCACTATCTGAAAAAACTCCAGGTTCTGCTGCATCCCCAGAATTAATATGAGTTTAGTCAAATTTGGAGTAGAGATGTTTTAGCTGCTTTGTCATTTTGTTTTTTTTTTCAGAGCATATGCTTACCATGAGTCAATAGATTAGGCATTTACATTTGATGTCTTGCAAGCAAAACTAGCCCTTTGAGACCATACTAGCTTCTGGTGTTTTAGTGTCCCTAGTGACTCACAAGTTAAGGCCGTCACACTGGGGGTTTTGGGAACGTTCAATCTTGTATATGTCCTGAAATTTTGGTTTTGATTTAGTTTCTTTAGGAAGTCAAATCTGACTGATGTCAATTCTGTCATTAAACTGTTATTTGGCATTTGTGCCAAGGACTTATCTAATTTTATGTGTATTCTCTCATTTGATCCTTGCAACAATACACTGCACAACCCCAAGGGGAACAGCATGGAAAACGGACACAACGTCTGACTCAACTATTCTTAAATCTCATTATCCCAGTGGCTCGGTGAGGTTCAGAGCCTCATTCAAGATGACAGAATCAGTAAACAGTGGAGTAGACTGTGAGCTTTGGCCCACTTGGCTCAGAAACTGTACGAGGTGAGACTCCAGGCTTAGAGTGAGTGGAAGACATTGGTTAGTATATTGAAGGAGCCCATGACAGTATAACACAGACACTCAGCATTAGGGCTCTGTTTGCAAATACTAATTGTATCACTTAATTTTGGTGGACTGTTATCCATTACTCATACTCTTTTCCCTCACTCTTGGCTGTAAAAGCAGAATGTTAATTTTATGTATTTTGGGATTTTAAATGAGGTCCTTCTAAAGAGGTCAATACAATGTCTGGTGCACTCTACAGCTATCAACAAGTGTCAAATCTTAAGATGAGTTTAGGTGTTTATAAGGCAGTTGCTGATTTTGTCCATGCCTCGGAAGCAACAGTCTAATGGCAGGACTGTCCAATGATTCTAGCTGTTTTAGTGATAGAGTTGGATCTCCCCATCATTGGTGGATTCATGAAGAATCAGTCATTGATATTTTACATACCTAAATTAGCTGCAAAAATATCAGTGCACTGATCAAGTATATGTGTACTTATAAGTCCCCTAACCCTTGAGCATCGAGTAATGTGTTGAAGAACAAGTGGACTGTGCTTTACAGAGCTCGAGGTCTGGGGCTTATTTTCTCTCTATTTAATTATGAGCAGGCACGGAATGTTCTTTCAGTTCCCCTGCACAAAACATTTGTATTGGGGAAAAAAAAAAATGAGAACCTGTCGATATGTACTTAAAAAAAAAAAAAAAGTGACTACGTCCTTGTATCTTCTCCCATAATGCAAAATGATTCTGTGGATGAACAAAGCTACCCCTAGAGCAAACGAGAAGTAGGAGGATGTGAACAGCTAGAATGGGAGAAGGACTCTTCACACTAGGCCATTTTGCGCTTGTTGATTTGTACTTGTGAATGTATTTATTCCAAAAGTTAAACACAATTTCAAAAGTGTCTCCAATGATTTTTGGGTTAGGAAAAGTCGAGGAAGCATACTCGCATCACTTTCTAATAAACAGTAACTGTTGAACAGAGGAAAAAAAGGGCACGGTGAATTCTTGTTTGTCACTTAGGAAAAAAAATGCAAATGAAGAGCCCGTTGTTTTCAATCTCCATATTTATAATTATGAACTGGAGAATAAAAATATAGAGAACACAAGGAGAAACCCCAGGTGGTGGTGGTTAGCTAAGGAGGGGAAAGATAGCTGAGCAACCAGACTCTGTTGCCTGGGAGAAGATCGTGACCTTGAGACCAAGTGAGCAGGGACACTTGCAAGGAGAGTCCAGCTCAATTATATTTGCACTAACCATTTTAAACCACAGGATTGTTTTCTCATAATTAACAAAAAGCTAAGAGTTCAAGAACACTTTGCTTTTAACACACCACGTATGTTATATAATATAGGACATAAGGTATGGTTAAATATATGTATGATGTATTTAGTAAAACTTTGAGTTAGTACAGATATATCAAGGAAATCAACTATTTTGAATTGAAAAAAAAAAAAAAAAACCCAAGGCTTAGCTCAAAATGGAAGAAACTTTCAAAGCCGGAAAGACTGTATGATCACCACATGCCCTGCAGTACAGCAAATTCTTTTTCTCTTGTTATACGGTTGATTTAAAGGTTGATTATTTACAAATGTGATTTAGAACAATTTCATTACTTGGACTCATCTGAAGGAGAAATAGTCCGTAAACTTTAAGCTCCTTGAGGTCAAGATGATGTCTTGTTTATCTTGTACTCCATTACCAGGCATGTAACAGACCCTAAATCACAGGTTTAAGAATGAATTTAGGATGACAAACTCAGCTATGCCTGTTTTTCAAATTAATCTAGGGCTAACGGACTCGCTCTGCCTGAGTGAGCCGTGGGAGTGCAGCTGAGAGTGGGTTGATGTTATTTACAGTCCCTTGAGCACTTTCCCCCTTTTCCTTTCAGAAGGGGGATTCATCCAAGGATAGTATTTAGTCTGAGACATCTTGCATTATAGAGTAAATTTTTTAAAAAGTTTGAGATTAACTTGAGTTTCCTCCCTCTGACTGTCCGATTACTTACATGTCCAGGGAAGAAAAGAGCTAAGTGAATCACTGAATCATTGAGTCCTCAGCCACATCTGCCTCCAGAGGTTGCTTTTCAGATAAAGAATATGGCACAGCAAACCTAGAACACGAAATAGAAGTCCTAACTCTGCTACTTCCAACAGCTGTGGGCCTTGGATGATTCATTTTACTTCTAGAAAAGCTTTAGTTTTCCCCATTGGTAAAATGGGGTGAGGGGAAGAAGGCAGAAGTGATGTTGCGGATTTTGTTAACCAGACCACAAAGACCTTTTGTAGATTCTAAGCAGTGTATCAGGATATTACATCAAACTGCTGAACAGCTTTTTATTTCTAGTTCCCACACTAGTGGTGGTGAATTTGTCAATGCTTACCACATGGGTTTAGCTGTATGGATTTGCCCTATTTGGAATTTGGCAAATCCTGTATTCTGAGTTGCAGGCTGGGCGTTCCTCCTCTAGGCTCCAGTCCCCTTCGCCCCCACCTTTGCAGTATCAGCCTCAAATTCCCAAACTTCCTGACCACCCTCTGCTCTCTGGTTTGGTGTTTTCTACCCAATTCACGACTCAGCTTTGGTACCGCAACAGGACAATTTCTAGCTCTAAAATTTTATGATTCTCAGTGAGATAGCTTCTTGTGAAAGGAAATATCTTTTAAGTCTCTTTATTCAGAAATAAATGCACTTATCCCTAAAATTATACTGAACACAATCAAATTTTTAGCGATTCAGAGGCATCCAGGATCTTTCAGTGACTTATAGTCATTATTATGCATTTCAAGTTTCATTGTATGCTAGTGTGAAAGCATTTTGATTATTAGAGTTTACTGCAAATTGGCCTACATCCTTGTAATAAATGGGCCTCACTGTTAGCTAGCATTTTATCTAGCCTTTGTATACTTCTGACTATCCTGGGGGAGAAAAAACGACTATTCTGTACTGCCCGGTCTTGCCTTGATTTTTTTTGTACTGAGTCTATCAATTCCTGTAGAGGGTTCACCTCTTTTTAACTGCTTATTTATGCAGATATAAGTTTTGCTAATTTCATCTCTACACTGATTTTTTTCTTCACTTAGTATTAATTCATCAACTATTTTAATCTGACATCCATGGAGTAAGCCAAATGAATTGAGAACATGACACATAGGAGTGCACATGCATTTCTTAATCACGCAGAGGGTAAATTAAATGTCTCTCTAGACTTTTTGTACTCTGTACATTGAGTAGAAAATAGATCTTGTCAGTTTATTTGAAACAAAGTACAAATATATACATCACGAGACAATGATGGCTCTAGATGTAAGCAGAGGCAAGTCACTTTATTGTGTTAAAGGACAATAGAAATGTTATCTTTTCCCAAACATCTCCCCTACATAAATCTACCAGATGCCAGGTGTTCCCACCCCTAGCTTCAAAACATATACTCAAAACATCTCTGTTTTATGCAGACTCACTCCTTAGGGAATAAGGCACATTTACATATAGCCCAAATGAACATTTTTCCAATTTTTTTGTCAGGTTATTTAGACTACCTCCTAAGTGAGAGGTTAAGTCTTAAGGAAAAGTAAAGAAGAGAGAAAACTGGTATACCGTGAGATGAAATAAGAAAAGACACAAGTATTTAAATTATGAAATACAGAGTAACAGAAGTTGGTCATAATAGTTTTACTCAGGCTGTAGCATAGTTGTTTGGGTTTTATGTAAGAGGAACAGAAGATTGGACTGAAAAATTGGTACATAGGATGATGGACTGGGTTATGTGAGGAAATGAAGAGGTGGGTTGTCCCAGCAGGTCAAGGCCAAGGTGGAGCCGAGGAGAGACTTAGAATGCAGAATGACCACAAGTAACCGATGGAAGGAGACGGTAGAGTGAGCTTGCTTGTGAAGTTCCGCACCCTTCCTGTGGAGCAGGGTTCAGTGGCTGACTTCCTGGAGGCTGCCCAGATGGGGAACTGGGGCAGGGGCTGGGATGGGGGCTTCACCTGGCAGACGGTGACAGAGACTGCCAAGGCTACATACTGTTGTAGTTACTTCTGTAATGTCTGGGTGCATGTCATTGGACGTGGAAACACCTGGAGACATCATTCTACACCAAACTAAATATTTCTAGTACACGTCCCTCACTTGGGCATCTCAGCTTTGCTTCTGGGATTTGCTTTCTTTGCAAACAGCGTGCCTCATTAAGATCCTTACAGGAACTGCTGGGAAGACTTGTGAGTCCCCCTTTTTGTGTGGGTCTTAGCAAACACAGGCAGGCTAAGGTGGCATTTTCATACCCCACACTCCAGCCGCCCTTTCTGCTGACGGAAACTTTTGTGGCAGCGTGCAAATAGCTCAGCAAGTGATTTGAGGGTGGATGTGAAATTTCTGCAGCACCGCCATAGGGGGATTTCTCAGGAGCGTGTCTCTGTGTCAGTCCCCACAAACATCAAGTGGTGCCTAGTGGCAGCCAGACTGACACTTACTGCGTCCTCTCCTATTTGTGCTTATTCTCAGACAGGGTTTTGGTGTTAGCATCTGGATCATGTGAGGATGAAGGGGGAGTTCTCTATCTGATCCGTCACCTTCTCCTGGGTTCCTGAAGGGGTAACAGCAATTCTGGTCTGGCAAGTGGAGGAAATGGAGCATCTGGTGAGAGAAAGCCCTTAGCTAAGGGAGAAATTGCAGAGAGCTTATCCCGTGTCCTGGCCAGCTCAGGTGGATAAATTTATAGTGAGTGCACTTTGGGGGAGAGATGGTGCAGCCCAGAATTAAATCTTTGGGCAGAAAGAGGAGAGACAAAGCCATATGAGAGAGATACCTGATTAAGAAAGATACATGAAAAAGATTCAGAATAGATAATTTAATATAGAGTACAATCTTAGCTATAAGTGTGGTGGTATTGCCTATGGAATACATTTCAAGTTAGTGTTGGATTGCACTGATTTTTACAAATAGTTTTAGTTCTAAAGAAAATGGTAGCCAAAACGAATTTGGAAGACCAGGGTGGGGTAGCCTGCTTGATATTTACCAAACCCATTACTTGTTTTTTTCCTGAGCTCATCATACCTTATTTGCATTTAGATATGTAGCCATGTGACTGACTTCCACTAAATGAAATAGAAGCATGAGTAACAGGTGCCACCTCCCAGCCAAGCCCCCAGCTACCTCCCTCGAGATGTTCAGTGCTTTTGCCTCCTCCTGGTTGGCTGGAAAAGGGGTAATTTTCCATCCTTCCTCCAGCCTTGGAAGCCACAGTTTGGAAGGCGACCCCCATCCCTGGGGATCATCACTTAGAAGAGAAGTGCCCACTGATTAGAAACACCCAGTTTGGACTTTACTTAAATAAGAAATAAGTTTTTATTGGGTTTGAACCCTTATGCATTTTGGAGTTTGTTACAGTAGTTTAATGAATATAGTCTTAACTAATGCAAACAGTCTTCAAAAATTTTCACGTGGAAAGTCATTCATTTTTCTTGCACTTTTGGTTCTGAGCTAACCATAAGCACTATCCAGGATAGCATACAGCTACACCACAATGGTGCAAAATAAGATTTGACCAAATAAGACTGTAAAATGATTTTTCCTTTCTGATTTGTGCAAACGGACTTGAGATCTTAATGGCAGTGACTCAAGGGCTATAATTCTCTAGGTTACAGTGATGTGAACATTTGGTAACCATCTATATAATGCCAGTAAGATTTTCATTACCCTGCATTTCTCTTATTCCTTAACATGGAGCTCCGTAAGAACAAGGGGAAAAAATTTTCCTTTTGAAATAGTTTTGTCTACTAATTCAGATTTGTTCTTAACATATTGTAGAGGGAAGCTCCTTCTGGTGTCCAGGTGCCCTGGCTTCTGCCAGCTTGCAGTCTTAGCCACTCAGGTGATGCATATAGGGAGGACAGTCCTTCCCTAGGAAATCTGTGATAGGAGGTAAGTGACTGAACACTGGGCAGAGATAATAGGGCATAAGCTCTACAGTGGCCATATGCTTTGTTACTTTTTGTGAAGCATGCAAGGGTCCAGAGAAACAATGTTTGAAATGATGGCTAGAACTAGTGAAATCATGAGAAGAGCCAGTGGCCATCTCAGAAGCTCAAAGTGAGGGAAGTTGCAAAGAACCAAGCTGAAGGACTTTCTGCAAAGGTTCTTGTCCAGCTTTAGACATGTACAGACTTCTAGGCACATTATGAAACCTCCAAGATTTAGGGCCCAGGGAATAAACTTCCAGGGGGAGGTGTGGCTGTGGCATCATGCTCCTTGACTCTTCAGCTAGAGGCTTTCTCTCCCATCTTCACAGCCAAGGAGATCTCAAAGAGTTAGGACCGTCCACTGCTTTCAATGCTTTGTCTGTAGTCTGGCTTCAAATACCTTGCCCCCCCACCCCCCCCCCCCCGCCCCCACCGCAAAGTACCTAACAGGCATGGCAGAGTTCCATATATATGTATACGGAATATATGTATATACGGAATATATGTATATACTATATATATGGAATATATATACCTGGAATATATATATAAAGCTGATACTAATTCAAAGGAAGAACACATAAAAAATAAGAAAGGAATCAAACATCTATGTGAGTTTCTGATGCCATCAAAAACGCAGAGTTCTGCGGACTTGAATGCCTTGTGCTCTTCTGTTTTCGTTTCCTGGGGTAATTGGCCCAAAGTCTGCTTCCCTTTGGAGAAGTGTTCACCTTTTGAGCCTTTCAGGGCTCCACAGGGTGCTACCCACTGATCTCTCACAGGCAGGGTCAAGAGAAAGGGCCCACTTAAACATGCTATGTAAGGCCCTTTTCTCATTTGTAGTATCTTCTTTATTCTAAGTGTAAATTGCAAGACTTCTAATTTTCAGGCGTTACTATGCTTTGAGTCATTCAAAAATTATCAATTTCCAAATTTTTTTGATCAGATAACAGGTTACAGGGAAAAATATATCTCAATTATGAAACATTGGCTAAAGTTTCCTTCATAGACCAGGATGTGATCATTTTTCATTAATATTTCTGTGATGTATAAAAATACATAGTTTCTCTTTGATGGGTATTACACATATATGTATTAAATTGAGCTTATCAACTGAATAATTCCATTCCTTTATATCAGTGACTTTGTTTTCTGTTTCTTTACTGAATTTTTTTTTTTAAAGATTTTATTTATTTATGTGACAGAGAGACAGCCAGCGAGAGAGGGAACACAGCAGGGGGAGTGGGAGAGGAAGAAACAGGCTCATAGTGGAGGAGCCTGATGTGGGACTTGATCCCGGTACGCCGGGATCACGCCCTGAGCCGAAGGCAGACGCTTTAACGACTGCGCTACCCAGGCGCCCTCTTTACTGAATTTTTAAGTTCATACGTGCTTTCACTAAAACTCTTTAGGTTCTCTGAGCTTGGGAGTCACATCTTTGCATATTTATTGCCTCTAGCTGTTTTATTTCACTGGGACCTTGGGTCCAGATGCTGTAGTCCTCAGACTGTGGCTACATGGTAGACTATGGGAGGCATGGACCTCCACATCATCAGTTTGCAGACTCTGGAGGAAGCCTCACTGTTGCCTCCCCCCCCCCCCCCGCCCCCAGGCATCCTCTGCTGTTCAGGCCACTCCTTCCCAGGCTCAGGGGTTGGGGGTACTCTTTAAAAATATTTTGAGAGAGAGTGAGTGGGGGAGGGAGGGAGAGGGAGAGAGCAAATCTCAAGCAGACTCCATGCTGAGCACAGAGCCCCATGTGGGGCTCGATCTCCTGACACTTGAGATCATAACTTGAGCTGAAATCAAGAGTTGGACACTTAACTGAGCCACAGATGCTGCAGGGGGGACACAATCTTGCACACCTCTCTGAGGCCAGGTAGACCACCCATCTCTCTCATCAGAGACCACTCATCTCATCCAACCAAGCTCTCTCCACACTCATTTTGATCCACTGCCATCCAGAGCTTACTTCTGGCCCCCAACTGCGCGTGTTCTGGCCCAGTTTTCTCCACTTAGTCTTTGGAGGAGCTAGAGGCCCCACTCACAATCTCCAGGTCCAGAGACACACATTCAGAATTTGTCCTGATGATGGAGGGCAGAAGGCCACATTTAATCTCCCCTTCCTCAGCTCCACTTTCTGCCGTGGTGCCACACCCTTTCTTCGGACAATTGGCTGGACTAAACTATTTGATAACCTTAACATCCACAACACTGGAATTATGCCCCATTGTTACCAGGAAGGTCATCCTGGGTGGGGAATGGTTCATTTCATGCTTCCTCTCTCCAGGCTCTTATCCTGCCATCATTCAGAGTATCCCTTAGACAGTTCTTTAGGTCATAAAGGCAAATTTCTCACCTTAACAAAATTTACTGGGAAAAGACTTTATAGTGATGACTCTGGCTTTTCAGGGTGTTCTGAGTATGTAGAGTCCATCGTAAGTTTAAATTTCTCTTTGTTCCAACAAAGAAAACAGTGATTCTCTAAGGGGGTGAAATTGTTTCAAGCTGTGTGTGTGTGTGTGTGTATGCGTATGCATGCGTGCTTAAAACACTACAGAACCTCTTTGCTTGTGTCATGCAGGGATGAAAAATTCTTTTCCTATCATAATATTACTCCAGAATGTCATTTGATAATACAGGAAGTTCATAAGCCATTAGGATAATGATTCCTAACATTACTTGTCAGTAAAATATGGAAATCATTTGTTACCCATTTATACTAATTTTATCTTACATTTATTTAGTCAGCAGCAAAGACATTCAGAGGTGATTGTTTCCCACTGATTAACTCCCAGATCTAACAGATCACCAGATGATATACAGTAATATTTTCTTAGTGCATTTTTGCAGAAATAAAGATTTATATCTTAGCTGATTCACTGAGGTGGTCTCATAAATGTGAGGGAAATGGCCCCACATTTTTTGCCACTGGCCTGTTGATTCTTATCCTGAGAAACTCAGACACAGCCAGTGTGTCCTATGAATAAAGAGAAGCTTCTATAGGAGTCTCCCTCTCCCCCCTCCCCCTTCCCATGGTACTCTCCTACCGAGCCTGCCTCTGTTCCCCTTCATCACTCTGGGCTCAGAATTTATCTTTGGCTCCAGATGCCCCCCCAGTCATATCTGAATCACTGCCCAGTGTCTTAGGTTGCAGATCCCCCATCATCCTTCCTCTGGAGTATCTAGTCAATTAGGTCAGTCCCTCTGCTTCATTTACTCACAGTTCTTCTAGGCAGATATTGTAAACTAATTTGAATTGATAGATGGTGGTTTATGCGAAGTGTTACCCTCTCAATAGTATTTGCATTTTGATGAGCTTCAACTGAGCAAATCCTAGGATTACGGTAAGCATCAGTGACTGGTGTGAATGTGTGTGTGGAGAAGCAGACAGTGAAGGGAAGGAGACAGGCATTTAGAGTGTCTTTTGCAAATCTCTCCATCTTTACATTCATCTCCTTCTTTAAAAGTTTAGACTTTCCCATTGGTGGTGTTTTCAGGCACTAAAAATCTCATCATCTTAATGTGGTGGGTTTTTTCCTTTGGTGATGATAACAGTAATAATTGCACCGTAATGATTTTTAACTTTATACAGTTCTTAAGCATCATTATCTCATTTTATTTACTATGTCTATATAGCAACAGTGAAAGATGAGAATCTACCCCAGTGCTGATAGTTGAAAGGTTTTTGAGATGGGAGTCCATGAATAAGAATGCAATCCTATTCACTCACAAATATAAAGAAACTTTTTTTTTTTAAATCTTGATAGAGAAAAAGCAATATTAAAAACTGGTGCACTGCAGGGACTTTCACCTCCTTTATAAAAGCTGTAACTTCCTACTCAAGCCTGACCTGTACATAGCCACACTCAGCCATGCAAAGAAGGCACTTTCCCTTTTCCCAGGAGAAAAAAGTGCAGGTTTTAAAAATAGATGATAGACAATGGGAGAAAAATGACACGTCATCCCTTTCCCTGTTTCTAACAGTATAAATGTCGGGGGGGGGGAACCCCACTTTTACAAGGGAGAATTCACAATTTGGCAGACACTCTATCTTACTGTAAGCAAGAGTGACACCCTTAGGAGATAAGAATTGGATAGGATTATGCAGAAGATGGAAGGCCAGGACAGGAGCATTTAAACATATTAGGTAATCCTAAACCCACGTCCTTAGGATCAAGATCAGGCTCTGTTAAGCAGAGAAAGGGCCTGGAGTCTCCTGCTTTGGTGTCTCCCAAGTGGCAATCCACAGTGCTGTGACACTAATCCTCTCCACAGGCTGCTGATGCCATTCCCAGAAGACAGGCAGACAACCTATCTGTACGCAAATACGGGAATATCTAGCATGTGTTTTCCTAACTCTTACGAGGGAAAAAGCTAAGTATTTGCTTACCTTAATGCTCGGCTGGAGTAAATATACTTAATACATAATTATAACACTAAACTGTCAATTAAACGTGACAAAGATTCCTCGGTTGGAATTGTGCTGGAACACAAGGTAATCCCAACTGTCACTGGGCAACCGTGTGAAACTTGCCTTCCAAACAAGGTTTTCCCTCCAACATCTCTCATGTGTTAGTGAAATTCCAAGGGGCTTTATCACTTAATTGGAAAGCAAAAACTGACAGTTGCTTCATGCACAGTACTTAAATTTTAACTGTAATAACACCGAAGCAAGCAAACACACACACACACACACACACACACACACACACACACACACACACAGTTTGTTGAAATTGAGGTCATAGTGAAATGTGATTACGACTCATTCCTGATGGACAATAAGGAGAAATGTCACATGAAGGAAATCAGAATAACTGAATTTGTACCCCAGAGGCTTCCAGGTAAAAGTCCATTGACCCCTGAGATGGCTCGATCTTGGTAGGGAAATATTTTGAAGTAAATAGCTGTTGACCCCTCTGAAGTCTCTTCTGTGAAAGTCAGCTTGTTAGCTCTCCCCTTAGTGTCCAGGGATTTGTTTTGTATTAAAACTTGTTGGGATTGGCTACCATGAAGGATAGATACAAAGATTTTTGAGCATTGCCTGTCTATTCTTGATATTGTAGAATAATCTTTATCAGGGAAGGATGTTGGGAGAATTAATGAAGTATTTTGGAGTCTCTTGGAGCTGTGTAAACAAAAAGAAGGGGCAATAATCGAAGAGGGCAGAAGGAAATGGATTCTGGTACAGAAGTCAACAAACCAGATTTCAGCTGGAGCCCAAATCCACACACCAGCAGCAATTTCTCTCTACAGCCCTGGTTAACACACTAAACCCAATAAGCAAGAGGAGCCAAAGCTTCAAGACCCACAGCTAAAGTGCAAACAACAGCAGTTTTGCATGCGTTGGGAAAGGCGCTTTCATTTGAATAAAAATGTCTGGCCTATGTCCCCTCATAACCACCAATAGTCTGAGGAATGCGAGGCAGTTGGGCGGGGCTCTCATCTGTAACAGCTCTCAGTATTTGAGAATCCCCAGCGTCGGTAAGGCATCTCTCAGACACTGCATTCATTATTCCTGGTAGGAAGATAGGAGTCATCATGTATATATTTTACATTCTATTGAGTAAAAACAACAAAAAACAGGTCCTGAGAAAATAAGCTTTCCAAGTGAGGCACAGAGACCTCGGTATAAAGTTAACACCCAAATATGAGAACAGTATTCATTGACTGTGGCAAAATGGTGAAACATCATGAAGCTTACTAATGTGTACTTAAGGCTAACTGCTCGTGACATTAAAGATAAAACTACCCAGGCAAAATAAGGACCACCAAACAGTCACTGCAGGCCCTGGCCATTCTGTATTTTTAAAAATAATTTTGTATCAGAAACATTAACGTACCAATTTTCCATGCATGTGAAATATTAGGCAGCAAAAGTAAGTGCTAAAGTGACCAGATTGTGAGGACTGGTTTCTGATTGCCACTTTTCTCTTTTTTTTCCCCAACATGGCTGGGTAGGAGGTCCATTTGTGCCGACCAACCTCTGCCTCTAACTTCAGTCAAAAGTGATGCATTCCTCCCTGAGTTCTCAGGCACTTACACTATCCTCGAGAAGGCTGGAGCTAGCTCTAACATAACCATGCCAATCTACCTCGCTGCCCTTTTCCTTCCATAGGTCTTTATAGGAAGTTCTTTTAAATGGATCGGGTGAGAAGGAACCAGACATTCCAGCTGAATAAGATATTTTTTTCCCTAGGTGAAGTCCCCAGTTTTTCATAATCTGGGAGCAGGAAGGCAGACCTTCCATCAGAGTTTCAGAAGGGACCAATTTGGGAGGCAATCTCTGTAGGAAGGAGGAGAGGAAAGGCTAATCTAGCAAAAACCCTAGAGGGAAGGTAGGGGAGGCTCTGTGGAGCATGGAGTTTACAGCCAGCCCAGTGCTGGTCGAGGTTTAGCTTGGTAGTTGTGTGACTTCTAGCAAGCATCTCGGCTCTCTTACTCTGTTTTGTCACTTGTAAAATAATAAAGAGCGCTTTATCCTTCAGGATATCTGTGGATGTGAAATGAGCTTCTCTCTTCCCTGGCATATGGTGAGCACCCAGTGAATTACGTAGATGATGATTTCTCTGGTTGTTGAGTTTGCTTGCTTGTTTTGGTTTATTTGTGGCTGGCTGAACAGATACCTCCTGGTGATGGTCAGCTCCCATTTCTCCAGGTTGAGGTGACCTGGGCTTTCATTGGCTTCTCTGAATTTGTGGTTCAGTGCCTTCTATTTCATCATTTTTGAATATCACAGCACCCAGTTTTTATCTGCAGCCTGACCCCAAAAGTGAAAGGGCACATGTCATCAAAGGGTCCCAATCATGGTCCCTGGGGTTAGAGGAGGAAATAAGGGCAAAACTAAAATAGAGATTACAAATTCAAACAAAGGGTGGGGGAGAGTGCTTCAGATTTTAGAAAATAATCTGATTTTTAGAACTTGCATGACTCAAAAGATAACCATTTGTACAAGAAAGTGGAACGTTCCCTTCCTTCTCTGACTTGTCAAGAATGCTGTGAAGACTAGTTGAAGAAGGAATGCTCCTCTCTTAGGATGAATAGCAAATCTGCATTTATGGAGACCGAGTACACCAATGGCCACTCCACAGAGTGTTTCTAGGCTTTCTTTCAAATTTTTGACAACAGACTCTTGAGTAAACAGCGCAGATGGAGAAGTTTCATCCTTTTTTCTACGTTTTTTTTTCATTCTTATTCCCTTCTTCTGTTCCTTCTTCCTTTTTCTTTCTGGTTCATAATAGATGCACCTTCTAATCACTCCTTTTCAGATCATCAAAACGACTCCCTTGGCCTCCGGTAGAGGATTCATTTGAGCAAAGCACTAAGGATTCTTTGTTTGCTGGATTCCTCTGCTCATTAAGGTTCAATGGAGCTTTTGCTGGCAGACAATAGGCTTGATCTGTGGCCTTTCGCTTGGCTTAACTGCTCCTAGAATGCTAACACTGAAAGGCGCTGGAGAAGATTCCTATTACCAAAACCCGAATCAGCAACAAAAGAATCAGCGAAAGGGTTGCACAAACCAGGGAGATTTTCTGCCATGAAGCTATTGATTGTCCTCCTCTCTCTAATCTTTCTACAGACAAACAAATGGCCCTGCCTAACCACTGCACTGCCTCCTTATATTACTGTGAACCCAAAGATGGTCTGGATGTTGTCTCCCTGAGAGTGATGATCTTAAAGCTTGCTTTCTCCTTACAGACTCTAATGATTCTCTAACGGCATCGCTTTCATTATGCTCCTTTTGTTCTGCCACTGAGAAATGAATTCAAACAACAGTTATTCAAGAGCCATGGCATTTATCGATTGGATAAACACAAGCCTGAGATTTGGTAATGTTCCTTCTAAGTCTGCCAGCTCCCTTTTTCCACTTATCAGCGGGCCTGGTTTACCTCCCGACTCCTGGAGGGTGATTTTGCAGTTCTGGTCCTGCTTTGTAAAGGCAGGCAGGGAAGGGGCTGCAGAAACTTGGCTGGCATCATCCTGAGTCTCCCTGTGGTACAGTTCTGAAGGCATCCTCAGACTCTTATAGGGTCCATTTAGGGATACACGAGAATACATGAAATGAAAGAGACCCTGCTTTTCAGGGGATGGTGGACAGGCCCACTCATAGAGTGAACCAACACAATTCAAACAATGTGGACCTGTGGTTGAACAGAACTATGGCATTTCATAGGTCAAATGTAACAGATGTTGGCATTTAATGAGATTTAGGATTAGGCTTGTGTCTGTACCATTTTAAGAGAATCTGTCAATTTCGATGAAAGAGATTGTGCATTTTTACCACCTAGAGGTAAAAGCTCCAGCTGAAGTTGCTTTAGAGCCGTAGGTCTCAACAGTCACTGCAAATGAGAGATGTCTGAGATTTTATAAAATCTCAAATGACCGATTTGGAGGCCTCATCTCTTGAAATTCTGATTTAGTTTTCGGTAGGTCCTCAGCCCTGATGTATTTTTTAAAGTTCTTCAGATGATCTGTGCATCTGCTGCGATCTTATTATGTGGAAATGCTGAAGCTTTGCAGCATATTAGGATCACCAGGAGAACCTTCTAAATAGACCCACGTCTGGGTTCCACTCAGACCAAATGAAACAAAATTCCTGAGGCAGGAACCTAGTCCTCTAACTCTTTTAAAAAGCCTCAGGCTGTGATGCCTGCAGTGAGAGCTGAGGGCCACCACTGTACGTGAAGGGGATCAGAATATGCCACCCTAAAATATGACACTTTGGCCTGAGGATTATTTTGAGCTGGAGACAAATGAGAATCCACAGGTGCAGGAAGAGTTCTCCATACGTATCTGCTTAAACATAGAACATAAAATTCCCTGAGAAAGATACTCCCGCCCCGCCCCCACACCCCCCCCCAGAGGGAGAAGAGCGACTCAGCTGGAAGCCGACACCCAGCTGAGTTTGCATTAATGGACCTTACTCACACAGCCCTTATCTTCCATTAGTTCCCCACTATTTCCTAGTCATTTCCCCACAGTTTTTCATCCATTAAAGTCCAAACTCCCCATTCCTTTTTTAAGAGGATACATATGCCCTTGAGTCTAACTGCTTCAAGTTTCAGTTTCTTTCTATGAACTGTGCACAAAAGTATTAATAAGAATTGTGTGCCTGTTAGTTTGCAAGCCCCCAGAACCTTACCTTAAGAGGGTAGAAGAAGGTTGTTCTTCCCCAACATTATAAGTATGTGATGCAAAGATAGGTTTTGATTTAATGTTAAGAACAAAATTCTCCCTGAGAACTGACTGCTGTGGGCTGAATTTTGCCCCCTCCCCCACGTTTATATGCTGAAGGCCTAACTCTTGACATGATGGTAATAAGAGATGGAGCCTCTGGGAACTAATTAAGTTTAGATGAAGTCATAAGTGAGACCCTTGTCATGGGATTGGGGCTCTTATAAGAAGAGACCAGAGAGACTGCTCTCACACATGCTATCGCTTTCTCCACCCCCTCCCCTTTCCCTAACCATGTGAGGATACAGAAAGAAGAGAGCCATCTGCAAGGCAGGAAGAGAGTTCTCACCAGAATCCCACCATGTTGTCACCATGATCTCAGACTTCCCAGCCCCTAGAACTGTGAGCAGTGAATGTCTGTTGTTTAAGCCACCCAGTCTATGGTATTTTGTCAAAGCAGCCCAAGCTGACTAAGACACTGACCCAAAATATAACTACTTGATTTATAAGATTATGATAAGTTTCCTCTCAGTGTACTTGACACTGATGAGACTTGACAAACACTGGCTAACAGTTTCTGCATTGCATAAGGATGTAGATCAAAATCTTTTCCAAATTTAGGAGCTTAGGGCCACTGCTAGGGCATGTGAGGCCTTGGGCAATTTTTTTTTTTTTTTTTTTTTTTGTGCCAGGTCCCTGCTTATTGAGACAGTTCCAGTAAAAAAAAAAAAAAAAAAAGATTATTAAATGTGTGTATTATAGGCATTCATGAGGTATAGGGATTTATTGAAGAAGATCTAAAATAATATAAAAGAAATACATATTTGAGCAAGCAATGTGCATCCCTTTTCTAGTACCACTTAAGACAGTCTTTAGAGAAACGCAGCAACCACATGCATCAGAGGCAAGAGAAGATATAGATTGGCAAAGCCTTGTTGGCATTGTGGAACAATAGCCTCAAAAGCCCTGGAAGGAAATAGGTACATCCACCCACAGGAGAGCCTGCAGCTTGGTGTGGAGGTTGTAAATGGGGTGGGACTGCCCTGGGTGCCAGGAGCACCTGGAGATGCCTGGCATCACATGATATCCCCAGGTGTGGAAGATCAGAGTCAGTGTTGAGGTCCAAATATGGATGGCCAGAGTCACACATTAGCCTACATCCATGGCTCAAGCCTTGCCTTAAGTCTCAAATGGTTGAAATTCCCTCAAATCAGTATGTCAGCACTGTTCTGAGGGCCGATCTTGTGGTCCTGTGAAAGAAATGTGCCAGAGAACCAAAGTGATCTTGCCATGGTGTTCCCTGGAATCTGGGGCTGCCGTAAGAATGACCCCATAGTCATAAATCTTACAGTTCCTCAGGTCATCTGGTCAATCCATGTGTGGAGGTAGTGGGTTGGAGAGCACCCAGAGAGCATCCTAGAAATCAGGACTGAGGACCATGTGGGTGCTTGGGGTACCACTGTTAGCCCTGGATGACCCCAGGTACTGAGGGGTTAAACGTGGGGCCCTGCGGAGGGCCCCAGTTGCCAGGATCTAAGTGTGGTACTGTAGAGAGTTATAGGAGTCAGTGTCTCAGTGATATGTTGATTGTTAGTATGTGATCATAAAGTTATCAGAGAATCGTATGAGGATACATGTGGTGTTCTTCATAATTCTTCAGAAAGAGAAGGTAAGAAAATTTGAGTTTCTTGTCCATTAATGATACATTTTTCCAACTTTGGAACTGAATTTTGTAAAGCCAACTCTAACTTCAGTTTTTGGACAGTAGTTTCATATTTATTCCACATGGAAAAAAACATTTTACGTTTTGTTTTTGTTACAATGACTAAATGTTGATTATAGAATAGAAATACATGCCTCTTGGTGGTTTACTGGAATTCCAAATATAAAGGGTCAAGAGAGATAATCTAACATGTGGCTGTTTCGATAAACTTCATAATTGTGTATTAAAAAACCTTCCTTGCTAACAGAAGAACACACTGGGTGATATCTTAATCTCATTCTTTCCTTAAACTTATTGATCTCCTAGATATCATGCTCTCATATTTAAAAATTAAAAAGTGCTAAATCAGATTCCCAGAAGTAATAATTTCACAGTTAATCTGAATCCTTCTACAGTTCGTCTAATCATTATTTGATCAAATCTAATTCTTAGAGTTATTGTCTCATAGGAGTGAAAACATTGATTTCCCTTTCAAAGTGAACTCACTTATTAATGAATCACACCTGCTGGTGTGAAGCATTCACTCATTGGCATCCATGGCATTTCTTCTTTGTGTGTGTGTTTTTTTTTTCTAAAGTCATTTATAAATAATATGTAATACTGGTTCACAACAGAGGGGTGCTTAAAGATGAAGGGGAAATAAAACCCAATGAGTAGTTATTAACACAAAATAGATATTGAGAAAGCAGTTTGCCAATCTGCATCTAAATCCGAGCTCAATAATGTAACAGAAACAAATGAAACTCACTAATCAGAGAAAGGTGCACATGAATTGGAAAAGGACTTAATAGGAGCTATTAGGTGATTCACATGCATTATCAAAATCACTTGCTCTAGTTTCAGCCTAAGTACATTTCACTTCAAAGAACAACAACTCAAATCAATAAATATTTATTAGTGCCTACCATGTTTGGACAAGGCAGTAAGCTGAGTTAGGGGATATCAGAATGGGTTAGTCATATCTAATTTATTTAAACGGAATTGACTGAATGGTTTACTTAATCACTGAAATGTCTGTCTAGACTTCATACTATTAGGTTTTAAAAACAACTTCAGAAGACGTTCAATATTTGGACCAACAAGGTTATGATTAGACCAAAGGTTGCCATTTTTCCTCAGTATTTCTCTTAAAAATTGGAGAAACTTAGAAAAAACATGTAACATGTAAAGACAGAAAGTGGCTGTCATTCTAGAAAATATGTGGGTGATTTTTAAAAGTAAAAAAAAAAAAATGCTTTTATAGTAAAATTCACTTAGGGGTTATGTTGTGTTTAAAAGAATAAGGGATTATAGGAAATTAGATCTTTATATATATGAGGATGGCATTCATTCCCAAAACTTCACTTTATTATTTTCGTCCCTCTCAAAATGCTATAATTGAATGAGATTTCCTATTGAAGGGCAAACATGGTGTTGTATTATTAAGTGTCACACAAAGGGCATTAGGAAATATATAATCACCTTAGGGAAGCCAAGGAAACATGTGATTCAGTGTAGGGCACTAAGTGATTAATCAGCTCAGCTGTGTTGTCTTTTAAATTATTGTCATCCACTTCTGTAAGTGCTCAAAGGGTGTATGATCCAAGTCTGGGACAGTTTATCACCCAGCAGGAGCTGAATAATAACATTTTGCAGAATTTTGTTGTTAAATTCCTATCACATCATTTAAATAGAGGGGGAAAAAAGCCTTGGAAGAATTAAATGGCACCTTTAAGAAATTAACAATAGTGGTACCTGCCATTCACCCAGCTCTGAGCTAGGTAGGCGCTCTGTGGATATTGATCTGTGTAATCTCAACAACCGCGCAAAAGAGAATCCATCTCCATTTCACTACAGAGACATTGAAACAAATTTAGGAATTTGCCCAAAGCCTATAGCTTATACATAATAGAGACAAAATATGAATTCTGGTCTACCTGGTTGCCATGAAGCAAGAAAGAAATTTGGGTGGCATTGGCCCATAGTTACAATTCAGGAACCATGTTGAAGATATTTTCATTGATTTGTTAATAGGTTGATTGATTCATTCAACATACTTACATTGAGTACTTATTTTAGTTTGGAAAGTGGCCAGGGCCCTAAAATGACAAAAGACCCCTCCTACCAAGGAAGTCAGAGTCTAGGGATTACACTTGATATCAGCGTTAACTCTCTCAGAACTCATATTCTACCAAAACTGTAGGTAGGTGGTGAGGACCCTCCTTCAGAGGTTATGTTCCTAGCAAAGGACTTCTCCCAACTGGTTGGGTCCTCACTCCCAAGAAATAATCACTAAGTGTTTTTTTTGTGTATTCCGGACATATTCTAGATAATATATTTTAAAAATAGACAAAATATTCTGCATTTTCTTAAATGTAAATAAGGGAAGAAGTAGAGATTTTGTGGAGATTTAGGTATGTTTTACCTTGTATTATCCATCTTTCTGGTCAATTATTGCTTTCTGTATTTCTCACGTGCTATGAGTGAGCAGGGGCTTTGTCAGGGGTTCTAAGAAAAAGGATGGTGAAGATGCATTTTAGGGTTCATGAAAGACCTTCTGCACTCGGACAGGTATTATTTGATTACAAAATTCCATCCTTGGAACTGTTTTAACTCTGGGCAGCCTCACTCAATCCAATCAACAGAAGTTGACATAAGAGAAGAAACTGTCATTTGAAATCTAGTTTCTGCTCTCGAGAAATGCACATTTTCCAAGTGTATATACAGAATTTGCATGCAAGTTAGAATTTCATCAGCGTCTCAGAAGGGGAAAAATAAAGTGTTGAGCAGGAGGATTTGGAAAAAGAAGAATAACAATTTCAGACTTTTAGAAACTTAGACACTTCTGGGGTCAGAGGTTACTGATTTCCATCACTTTAATAATCTAGTTATAAACAGTGCTACAGTTTGGAAGTGAGAGGGGGATGGAAGGCGGATGTATCTTAACAACACCCTGGTCACAGATTTTCCAACAAGAAGTAAGCGCCTAGTATAGACAGGTGCTAAGATTTTCTGATTTGTAAAGGCTGGTGGCCATCATCATTCTCCCTGTCCAGCTTCCTGAACACAGCTGTAGACCTGCAGGTCGTATCTTCTGACAGGCTGTGCTGTCTTCATGCATATTGTGATCTAGTGTCCCTTCCCAAGGACTTGCTTTTTGTAAAGCACATTGCCTGGAGAGGGGAGGTGCTGTATTGCACTATACTCATTACAACCAGTCTTTTTTTTTTTTTTTTTTTTTTTTTAAGGTAGCAGACTTTGTAATAATGCTATCTAGGGCTGGGGATGTAATCTTTTTCTGCATCTATAAGCAGACTATTCTGCTTATTCTACATCCAAGATCAGAGAGAAGCAACTAATCCATTCAGAAAGCAAACATAATGTAGAGGTAACTTTCCTTGTTAGACTTTAAAATGAATTAAGATGTTAAAAAATGTAAAATAAACAGATCTGGAGTGACTTTATGCTTGAGGGTAGTGCTCATGGAGCACTCAGAGATCCGAGGGGCCAGTGATCCTTGAACATTGGAAGTTTAATTGTAGATCTGTGTGGCTTTGACAGGGTAGAGTGAAATGACCTATACCTTTTTTCTGACTCCTGGAGAGCCTGTGGCTCCAACGAGGTTCATATACGTCTCGTTTATTAGTCCAACTTCCTAGAACACCTGTGACTTACCCAGGACCTTGTCTGTCACCATAGCCACATTTGAAGTAGTTTATTAAAGTCCATGTTAGTGCTTTCTATTGCACCACCTTCCCTGGCTTCAACTAATCTTGGAAAATTTGCCGTTTTCTTATACAAACCTTTTGCCTTAAAGCACCACTTTTGAACTATTTCTCACAGTGACATAAAAACCCTTCTAGGAAGCTAAGACGGGGTGGGCCTAAGGGATTCCTCACCTTCCCTTCCAACAGAGCAGTTATACTTTTATTTATTTTATGTATTGGCATTCTGAGCAAGTTCCTCAAAAAATTTAATTCTCCTAGAATGAAAACTATTTCTTTCAGGTTTACGAAATGATAAAGATGGATTTGGGGCCACAGTGTCGACATCGCCTTGTAGACTAAATGGCAGATATTTCTTAGAGCTGTGGAGCACAGAGCTGCACACTAATATGTGACAACCCTAAAGAAGTGGTGGGACTCTGGGGCATAATTTTCTCAAAGAGTTTTGGAAATTAGAAAACATCTTCCTAGGGTGACTTATCTCAAGACAAACCCTTTAATGTCTTATTTACCCATCCTGTTCTGTGATTTTATAAGATGAGATGTTTGGTCCACTCATATTGGAAAATGTATCCCTGAAGCTTCCGAAATTTTTCAAAACAGAGCTGCTGCTAAAAACTTCTATGCTCACAGAAATAGTATTGCAAGAAGAAAAAGATACTTAGCAACATCTGTCTTTAGATATGAAAGCTGAGAAAATGATTGCATTTATGGAAGAAATTTATCATTTTTTTCAAGTAAAATGAAACACAATTTCATAGTGATTTTCTTTGGCCTTTCAAGTTTCCCAAATAAATAATAATCGCTTGAGATTAGAAATTCTATTCTTTCAGTCTGCCTCCCCATCCCTACACTTTACCTCTGGTTATATTGATGTTAACCTGTGCTCATAAGTCAGGGCTAGAGCGAAGCATAGGGCATATAGAGAGCTTCTAAGAGATCAAGAAGGCCTTGACATACATACTTTATACCAATTCATACTTAGCCCCCATGGAGCCCCCATTTATTTTCTTATATTTTTTTGTCGTCGTCTTTCAGAAAGTAGTAGCCAAGTTTAGTAGAACACAGACTGACTTATTTCCTCCTCAATGACCCGGGCCTTAGCAAAATGAGATGAAAGAGTTCTGAATTTATCTGAAAGAAAAGCTGGTCTATTCAAAGGAGAGGCTTTCTAAATTCCTTTGTGTGTCGAAGTGGAAGAAAGAAAAACATCTCACAGGATGTCCATGGTTATCTCCAACCTCTCAGAGAAATTATTTGGCATACCACCATAACTACAGATTTCTGAAGCATACCGTGCATGTACTGTGATCATTTTAATGGAGATGAATTACCTGAATAGATTGAACTATAGTGCAGTGGGGACCTAGCAGGTATTTACACCATCTATAGTAATCTGAAGGAAATGTGGAAACTTGGCAAGATGAACAAGCAGTTGGTACTATCAGGTAATTATGGAACACTTGAAAGCCCATAGGTAAGTACCTCTTCAGAGCTGGCAGGCATCAAAGGATCATTAATTATTCTCTTCACTGTTGCTTTTGTTTGACAAGCCATCTCAAATCTCTGGGGGGAAACAGGAAGACAGGCTGGATACAATATTCTCAGTCAGCCAAGGAGTAGGAACAAAAAGGAAAGAATTTGGGCAGTTTTCAATACATCAGGGAACTCTGTGGTTATCTCAGATTCCAAAGTGTTTGAAAGGACTGAGGTTAAAATAGAACAGCAATTGTCTTGAGGGCGATGACAGCAACTAGAATAGTCAGGGCCTCCTCTGCTTGGCTCAGGGAAGAGGCGCCAAGTCTATTCATACACCTGAGAGAAGTATGTTCTTAAGAGCGATTTCTCCAGGGAACCAAGCAAAGTTACAAAGAGATTATGCACCTGCTGTAGACATGGTTTTGAGAAGAATTTTGCACTCCAGTTTCCACTTCAATTCACTTCACCCAAGGATTTCACTTTTGATATAGTGAAGATGGGTATAGAATGAAGATGGGTGTGAATCTGAATCAACTGTTTCTTCTTCTCTCCCTCCCTCCCTCCCCTCCCTTCTTCCTCTTCCTTTCCTTTTCCCTTTGCTTTTTTTTTTCTTTCATCATTTGCTTTCTATTGAGCAAATGCTGTATTGAAGATACTGAAGACAAAGTGCCCATCCATCCTTAAGAAGTTTACAAAATTAACAACTTGAAGGTGAAAGTATTTGGGGAAACAAAGAGTCCCTAGAATAGGCTGACTGTTGTTTTCAGGTGCAGCATGGTTGAAATGGGGAGCTATAGCAGTGAGTGAGTGGTATTACTTAGTATCTCACCACAGCTCCTGGAACTTTGATGGAACTGCCTGTAGATTAAGGGTAGGATATTGAGCAAGGTATATTTCATCCAGTTCCAAAGTTTGCAGGTACTCTTTTGTTGTCTGAAGGAGGAGACGATTGTCAACATAGCTTCAACTTTTTATCACTTCATGATTACGAGACAAAGTTGGAAAGATTTTATGTGTGTGTGTGTGTGTAATTTTTTTTGACTTATCACCTATAAAAAACATCAACATTATACCTGCAGTTTACAACCCAGTATTCAATCAGATATGTTAATATTAAGATTTGTACATTAAATTATTCTAAATGAACTTCTGTGATTAAACTGAGTATCCCTACTGGTCTATCTGTGTTTAGTTTGTGTTCTTTAGGAATGTTTGAAACCACTGAGAAAGGAGAAATAAAGAAGAAATAATAATAGATATAATGAAAGAAAAATATTTCTGAATAAAAGAGACCTAAAATACACATTCAAAAATGCTCATATTATAGCTGGGAACAATGGTGGAAAAAGAGAACCATGCCTCAACACAAACACTATGATTTTTTCTTTCAATTATGAGGAAAAGCAAATCTTGTAGTAAGAGCATCTGGAAATGTTCCTACAAGGGAACAAAAACCAGATCAGTTTAATATTTCCCTGAAGTTTGAGATATCAATGGAAAATAGAACTCTACAGCCACAGGACTGGGAGAGAAAGAATTATGGCACAAGAAGTCTACCCAGAAGCTTTAGGTATGGATTCTTTCATGAAATTTCCCAGGAAAATTACTCTAAAACGTACTGTAGCCAAGGATAGAAGATCAAAGCAAAAATTCAGAGTCCTAGAAAAAATGATTTGGAAATGACATTTAAATCAGTTAAAAATAGGTTGAATACCAAAAACAGTCCTTGTAAATGCTAAAAATTCCTGATTATAATAAAAGAACAAGAGGCTATTATAAAGGAATATAAATATTTCCCAAATACCTAGATTTATATTGGCAGTATCAAAAAAATGTTTCATACTTTGAGAACAATAAATGGATACTTCTAATGAATTTACAATGGCCCATAGAGGTTCTAAAAAACCAAGAGTAGGCATATTTCAAAACTCTTAGATAGTAATGCAAATCTCTATAACCAAAAACCACAGCCCACATAACAAAAGACAAAATGTAAAGAAAACTTGAAAGAATAGTAAAACTGTAAGCAAGAAATAAGATTTCAGAATTAAGTTTAGGCGTATCAGACACTATAAAAATAAATAGCTTAAAGTTCCATAATAGACAAAGAATTAATAGGATAAGAAAATAAACTCTAACCATAGTTTCTTGTGAGAGAAATAAACCTAAATAACACAGAACATTAACAATATAAAAATAGACAAAGATTGGAGCATCTGGGTGGGTCAGTCGGTTAAGTGTCTGCCTTCAACTCAGGTCATGATCCCAGAGTTCTGGAATGGAGCCCCACATTGGGCTTCCTGCTCAGCGGGGGCGCTGCTTCTCCCTGTCCCTCTGTAGCTCTCACCTGCTCCTGTGCGTTTGTGCGCGTACGTGCTCTCTCGTTCTCTATCTCAAAATCTTTAAAAAAAAAAAAATAGACAAAGATTTATTAGTAAATATGAAAGAAAACTAGCTTGTTGATTGGTTGGTTTCAGTCTAGATAAAAAATAATTACCTTCAAGAAGGTAACCAAGAATCTCTCCCTAATAGGGACAACCTAATTCTTAGGTGTGGATATATCTGAAGCATGAGGAGACTGTTTCCTTTGTAAGAATGCTTGAGATACTGTTTACTGTCTGATTATACTTGTAAATGAACATATACTCTTTTGCGTGGTATGGTCACTCAAGGGAGCCTAGCACTGCTATGAGCTCCTAAAAATCAGTTTGATCTCATTCTGGAGATTTTTATACTTGAAGCATATGCATTTTCGGATTCTACAAATGCAAAAGGATTTGCAGGCCTACATACACATACATATCCTCAATTCACTGGGCACCCTAATGTAAAAAAAAAAAAAAATTATTCACAGTGAATTTCCCAACCTCATCTGTTGCTTCACATTCATTTCCTGGACAACCTACCCTCCAAAATCTAAATAATCTAAAGAGACTTTGACAGCTTTCCAAGCAATTTCTCTATAGAGACACAAATGACATGACTTTTTTTTCTTCTGCCTATTTCTGCTTTTTAATAGGAATAAATGATTAAAAGTAAAGCTATTATCAACACAGAGATAGTGAAAACCCAGAGACAACAAGAAGCATTAATTATATTTTTAAAAGGGGTTTATAGCTTAGAAAATACATCCAGGAATAGGTAGATTTTTAATTGGAATTATTGCTATCATTCTAGAACTGCGGGAGTCACGGTGTTGCTGAATCAGTGAATTTTAATTGTAAATTAACCAAGTGGGTGGGATGGACAGGTGCAGCTGACCATTAATTTCATCCTGAGGGAGAGTAAAGGACAAAGAGAGGGAAAAAAAAAATAAACAACAAAGGATTGCAGGACTTTGGGGTCTCTAGAACAAAAAATTCCCTGCCCACTTAATTTTCCAGACCAATAGAGGGTATGCTAGGACTTTTGAAAGTAAATCCTTATGTCTTTTAAGAAATGTCTTCTCATGAGGTTGAAATACTCTTTTATAAATGAAACTATGACTGGTTTTGAGTAGCTTGTTTTAAACATATGCCGGTGTATGGCCTACATTTTGACAGTTTAAAAAATGTGATTGAATCCAATCACTGACCCATTGTTTTGTTATGTTCACCGGCTATGAAAGAAGGAAGGTTCAGTGCATTTAATCCATCAGCCCTGCCTCTACCCAGTGACACATGTGAACACCTGGAATGCATCCTTCCATTCTTTCCTCCACATACAGGGTTTCCATTGTTACTGTTCATTTTCTCGGGGAAAAAAAAAATTGGTATGTTTTACACTTTTCTCTGTCTTGTGTGTTGTTTTTCTTTTTTGAAAATACTTCCTGGAAATTCCTCAAAGACCAATTACTATAGCTCACTTTCATTCTTTTTAATAGCTGAATATTATTCCCTACAGACAAGCCAGCATTATTTAACCATTCTCCTTTGAATCGTTTTGTAGTCTTTAGGATTTTCTTTATAGGAGATTCATTGCCCAGAATGAGACTGCTGGCTCAAAAGGTATACCAGTTATTAATTTTATGAAATGCTAGATGGATTTCCAGAAAGTGCCAGCACCTCATATTCCCACTTTATTATTTTCTCACATTCTCACCTACAATACATGTTCTTAGTCTTTCAGGTTTTGCCTCTCTGATGGCTATAAGAAGATACCTAATTCCTTTAGTTTGTATTTTCCTATTAGTGACTGAGATGCTTTTCATATATTTTTGGCCATCAAGACTGCTTGTTTGTGAATTGTTTTCAGTATTCCATTGGTTTGCTTTCTTGTCAATGTGAGAAATAATGCTTATGTAAATTTAAATATAAGTCCTATGACTATTTGCTTTACCAGTTTTTTTTTTCAAAATACATCATTTATTGACTTTGCTTTTGATATTTTCGCTCTGTATCTGTGTTGTCTTTTATTTTTCTGGATCCTCCAACTGAATCAGAATCTCTTCATACTTTTTTGTATGGATTCTATTTTATAATTTGCACTAAAACATTTGTTTCCAGTTTTATTTTTTTCTAGGTAGATAGCCAGTTGTGCCATTTACTAAATAATTCCTTTTGTATGTAATGGAAATACCACTTATTTCCTATATTAAACCTAACAAATATATGAATAATAGGATATACTTCTGGATCTTTCCAAATAAACTTTTACTACTACTTTTTAATTTCACCGAACTATGATCAGACATAGAAACCTGGGAAGTATCAACTTTTGAGCAATTATCATGGTTTTCTCTGTGACCAGATTATAGACTGTTCTGTAAATGTTTCATGGACAACCAAAAACTGTAAGTTCTCTGTTAGGTGTGAAGTTCTATGTAGCTATTAATCAAGTTTACCGATTGTATTAGTGAATTCTAGGTCTTTATTTTTTTTATTTACAATATATGTCTAATTCAATGTACAATGATTTATTTATAACATTTGACTATAACATTTGACTAATGGAAACCTCGCATTATATTACATTGCAATTTCATAAAGTCTGCCTTGCATTTCTAATAGTTCTTGCTTTAGTTGTGATGATGTGTGGTACACATGCACTTAGATCTGTGATGTTTCCTTTATATATGACTTCGTATCATTACAGTGTTCCTCTTTATCCTATATGTACCTTTAATCTAAAATGTTACCTGGTATGGTATTATTATGTTTTCTCTTTTTGTTTGTATTTGCTTGTTATGTCTTAATTCACCCTTTATACTCAACCTTCCCTTATTCATTTTAAGTAGTTTCTGGTAAATAACATAGCTGTGCTTTGATTCTGACCTACCTAGTGATCTGTCTTCTCATAAGCGAATTCAGTCAGTTCACATTTAGTGTAATGACTGATACTCTTGCTGTAATAATACCTTACATCTTACTTTCCTATTCGTCTTACATTTTCCATCTTTTTAACTTTATTTTTGTCACTTTGATTACATTTCAATTTAATTTTTTGTCTTGTAAATTAGGAAGTTCTTTATTACTTTTCTGTCCCATTAATGATGGCCTTTCTTGTCTTTCAGCCAATGACAAATTTTTCTAGTATTTGAAAACTCTTTCACTCATTGGGATCTTCTATCTGCCACCTTTCCTTGATTTTATGAAAGTTTAATACTTTTAATTTTAAAACAAGTTTGATAGAATTATTTAATGTATTATTTAACTTCTCTATGTTCTTATTTTTCATTCAGTACTTGTACCCAGGCATTTTCCTTGTAGTAGGTCCCTTGTGTTCTAGGAGGTCTCATCAGGTGTACAACACATGTTAAATCCTCCAATGCATCTTTAATCTGATGTTTAATATTAATTTAACTGCAGTCTTTCACTCTCCCTTTGCATGTCATTCTGTTTGCCCTGTTTTACTTTTAATCAGTTTGCTTTTTCATTTTGTGATTCATGAATTCAGTTGAGACTGCCAAAAATTATCTAATGTTTTGTTATCTGTAATACTTTTCATAGTGTTTGAGTATTTCAGAGACAAGGTGATTTACTTTCCTTGTTCAGTGACATTTCCCCCTCAAACCTTATTAATGTTTTTTGTGTTCTTCTTTCATTTTGTTTCCTAACAAGAAGCCATCTCTCCAGAATCATCATTTGTCGACAGACTCAATGTCTGTGTTTTCCTTGTCTACTTGAATGCCTGTCCAAATCCCTTCTCAGGCCTGCAGCTGAGAAGGTAATCAATGGCTACATCATTTCTGTGGTCTAGATAGCCTTTATCTTTTATAGCCCTGCTAAGTCAAAAATAGCGTGTTCCTCGTCCTCACCAGTACATCCCTGATATTTGGGATCATTAAATGTAGGATAAACTGTGGTGACCATTAAGCAGTGTCAACAGAAATCACCTAGAGTTCTTTATGTTAAGGATGTAGAATGCTGGCATTGACTTCCTACTTCCCACCTTGGTGGTTTTCCGAAAGTTGTATTAATGGGACACAGTAAGAGAAGTTCCAGTGGTAATGGCAAGGGGGAGGGCAGTGGGAGTGGTTTTCATGTATTCTGAAAGGCAGCAGACTGTGGGGAGGGCCTGAATGTCCTCCTTACATACCCTCAGGCAGGAATAGCATGAGTGGCCACTCAGTACAGCTTGAAGTGAGCCTCGATTTATCTGTAGGATGACAGGCAGTGATAGGTTTTTAGAGATAATTTTCATTTGTGTGTATTTTTTTTTTTAACTCTTTACAAAAATGTTACAAGTTAAGGAAGGCTACATGGTGGCTTGTGAGCCGTCAACCATTTACATTCCTAATTGGGCTCTGAATTTTGTCCTCTATCAAAACCTCAACTCTCTTGTTCTATAACTATGAATTTCTTCTTGAATATTTGTTTTCTTCTGTTTTCTCTTGATAAATTGAGAACTTTTACAAATCTTGTTTTTTAAAATGTTGGCTATATTATTTGTATGATAATTTATAGTTTATGCAATTCATATTCATAAGTTACTTGGTTAAATGAAATGGGTAGAGAACAATCTAAAAATTAGACATTATTATATGTACGTTATAACTTTGTGGTCTGTAAGTTAATGTGGCTTATCACAAATTCAAATTTTTCTATCTCACTAGTACTGCCTTTTAAATCTCACATGTTTTGTATTTCACACTAGGAAACCAAGTTTAGCCAGGATTTCCACACAGTAATACTTTTCAAGGATGATAGAGTTCCATGGTGTTTCTTATACATTGTTGGTGGGAGTGTAATTTGGGCATTACCTCCTGAAGTCGAGCATTCATTTTACCATGACTCAGCAAATTCCACGTTAGGGGAAATCTCCATTGAAGAGAGAATTTTGCATTTTACAAAGGAAACATGTGCAGTACTCCGTACTATTTCTAATGGTAAAAACTGATGTCCGTTTTTGAGAGAATGGATAAATAAAGTGCATATTCACACAGAATATCATCAACAAAGTGAATGGATTATAGCAGCAAGCAACAACATAGAAAATCATAGCAGTATAATACAGGAAGAAAATGAGTCCCGAAAGATTACATGTAGCACACTATCCTTTGTATAACCTCAAAAAGAACTAAACAAATGCAGATGCAACAAATTATTTTTAGAGGAAAACCAGGAAATGATGAACAGAGAATTTTGGATGATGACCACCTTGCATAGTAGAGCCAAGAGGGATGTGCTGATGGAGGAACCATGTTATTAGGTTTAAGTTATGTCCAACATAGTAACTTTTGTTTTGAGGTGGTGAGTTAACAGGTGCTTGTTACATTATTGAAAAAACATGAATAACCAATAAAGCAAGGCATGTATGGATCAATGATGTTAATGTCACAGTACAGAGATGGAATTCATCTGATACTGTATATCTGAGGTTGAATGGGGAAAAATTGTTTAAATGAATAGTTTACAATTGAAGCCTAAAAGATAAGTTGCTAATTGCGCTCTGTTGTGATTATTAAATAGTACCATGTTTTAGCTGAAACATACTCTCAGGGTATATGGTCAGAGACTGGGACAACAACCTCTTGTTCAGAAATGTTAACCTCTGTTGGATGCAGAACTATTTTATTTTAAATAGTTTGCTGAGATCTAATACAGAAATCATTTGCTTCATTATCTGTTTGCTTGAGTTCAAGAAGAGTTCATTTCAATTTGATTTTTCTTTCTCTAGATAAGAAGGTGTTCTTGAGGCTCATAAAATATTGTTGAAAACTGTAAATTGTGAATCTTTCAAGCCAGAGTTTGCTTGCTAGTTTTCTTTTTCTCCCCTTCTTTCCTGTACAGCTGTGGTAGGAACCATATTTTTCATGTGGTGTCCTCTTTCTCACTTGAGTTGATTGCCCAAGTTTGTAGGAAATTATTTTGATAACAGTGGCCACTCACCCTATATTTCAGCCTTAACTAGCTGCTGGCCTCTGAATTCCCTTGTGGTACTTGGAGATTACAAGCTTTTTTTAGCAACTGGGTATGTTCACCTTTTTATTCAGTACTCAACACAAGGTGAATTCCTTGTGTGTTTATAGCAGAGTATAAATGAGGAGGCATTTCAATCAGAAGGCTTTTGTATTTCAATAGGCATGTTATATTCATTTATGTTGAGGAGTGGCACTCACATCACCTGGAGACTTATTCTTTATTGATAGTCATTTTGCTAGATTGAAAGCATTTCTATGTTATATTTTAAAATTATCCATATTCTTCATGTTTGTTTTCCTTGAAAACTTGATTCCCAAGGAAAGAGTGCCTCTTGGCAGTTATTTTGTATGCTAACTATGTTGATCCCATTGGAAACTAGATTGTTTGTATTACCAAAAAAAAAAAAAAAGACATATATACAGTGTTCAAGATCTTTCTTTGAATATGTCAGTATTCCGTTGGTATGCATCGGTAGGGGTTTACTGATTATTAAAGTATTGGAATTCTTCTAAACTGGTTGATAAATATCTGCTTGCCGGAGACTCTCAAATACCCCTCCATTGTTCCAGACTCTCCCCAAGACCTGCCACCAAACGGTTAATGTATGGCAAACAGGGTTCAGTCTAGCTCTATAGCAATGTCTGTTATTACAGTCATGATAACAACAGTCCTATCATACCTATTGTTAAATAATTTTGACTATCCCCTCAAATACTAATAATGGTTTAAATCTTCAGAAGAAAACCGAGGACTGCTCAAATCTTCAAGAAGCAAGAGCTAATTAGTAAGGTTCATTTAGGTTGATAATTACAATCATGGCAATGAATATAATCCCTAAGACTTATAAAAATGCATTTTAATAAATATTGTAAATAATACCTACCCCATCTCCTACATTATTCAGCAGATTAACACATTACCGATGTGCTTTGTCCGGGAAGTAGACATTGAGACCAGGGTTCACGATACGTTTTTTATTTGGAAGGTACAAGGAGCACCAGCAAGGAAACAGGAAAGTGAAACAAGGAGGGAGGCAGCCCATGGAGGTATCAGTGTTAGCACAGTGTGAGAGAGGCTGAATCCCGTAGGAAATCTCAGAATTGTTGAGATGTGTGCTTCAGAATTACCCCACTGGTGGGCCAAGGAAGTTGAGGTCTTTATACACTCACATACCAGTCACTGATTGAGGGCTGCTCCTCAGAATCTTAATTCCTTGGCTGTGAATCTGTGGGCCCCAGAACAGAGCAGCCTTCTGGAAAAGCTTTCGGGCATAGAGAACCCAGTGCTGGTGTGTGGAAGTCCAGCTTTCTGAAGGGATAGAGACTGAGGGATATTGGCTGGGCGCTGGCAGCAACTGCTCTAATTACTTCATTACCGTTGGAGTTAGGTTCCCTGTTCTGCAGTTCTTGAATTGCTCTTTTAAACTATTCCTGCCGAAGATCCATTTTGCTATGTTAAAGAACTATTTATTTTAGCCTTTTAGGGAGAGATGGAATTGAAAAGCTTCTTTTAGAAAAGGTCATGTTCCTTAAAATAAAAAGCTTAGTAAATTTGAAATCTTTGAGGATTTAACTTGCCTTCCAATTTCAAGATTGCCTCCTATGTTCATGCAAGACAATATTTATTTCCATCTGTGCAACCATCAGTGTGTTCAGTGGGTAATGGTCTACCTTTATTCTCAAATATTTAAAGAATAATAGGGGAGGGTTTTCTCTCTCACGTACCCCACATGTAGATGTTGCTATGCAGAGTGGAAATCGAAATGATAGTGAGTTCAAGCTATTTGTACAGTGCTATCATAAGAAGCTGCTCTGGTTTAGCTGATAACATACATTAAAAAAATAAAACGTGGGGCACCTGGGTGGTGCAGTCCGTTAAGCGTTGGACTCTTGGTTTCAGTTCATGTCGTGGTCTAGAGAGGCCGTGAGATCAAACCCTGTGTTGGGCTCTGTGCTCAGTGCAGAGTCTGCTTGTAACTCTCTCTCCCTCTCCCTACTCCTACCCCCAATCTCTTTCTCTCTCAGATAAGTAAATCGTTTTTTAAAAAATAAAAATTAAAAAAGAAACCCAAAATGTATTTAATAATATACCCAAAGTATTACAATCATTTCAGGAAATCTGGATGATACAAAACCATATATAGAAAAAAATAAAAACACCTATTTTACTCTCCAGCAATAACCACTACCATCAATTGTCATGTTTATTTACATTCTTTTTTATGCCCATTTTTACATCATTAAAATTGTATAGGCACCTTTCTCATTCTACAACAAAATGCACTTCCCTAGATTAGTACTTCTTAAATTTTAGTATGCCTCAGAACCACCTACAGGCTTTGATAAAACACACATTGCTGGGCTTCATTATCTCTGGGCCTTTGAATTGCGTAGGTCTAGGAGGAAATCTTAGTATTTGCAAATTAGAGAATCTAACATTCCCATGTGAGGTTGATGCTGCTTCTCTGAGGATAAATAGAACGTAGATTTTTAAACTCTTTACACATTGGAGTGAAAGTTATTTTCTGATTAGGGCATGGACATGCATGTGTTTATTTTGTAAAAATTCATCCAGCTCTATGAATTTTTATATGAATTTTATACATCAATAAAATTTTAAAGAAAACTTCAAAAACATGCTTATAATGACTTAGTAATATTATCTCTATGCACATAATATAGTTTACTCAACCATGACCTTAATTTCATGTTTCTAATGAGTAGTAGTGTATTGTTATTAAAATCCTAATATTAATGTTTTAAGATTTTCAGAAAATTTCAAATTGTTTTATAGCTATGCAAGTACAAGATAAAAATGGATATAAATATTTTAGGACTGTTGGTATGTATTGCTATAATGCCTTCCCAAAATTATGATAATTCATATTTCAAACAACAGTTAACACAGTTTCTTGTTTGACTTGCTGAATGGGTGATTGCATTCTTTGGCTGAAGGTAGTATGGTGTGTTTCTTCATTGTTTAGGTAGATTTTCAATATTCAAAGCATAAGTAAAATGAGTGGACGATGTATATGGTTTTCTTGTGCTGTGCTTTCAGAACTATGGGTGATAGCGTTCTTTAAGAGAAATTCTTTGAAAACATCTACATAGCTTTGTCCAAGGTAAAATGCTAGAGATTAGCTATTTTGTTTTATAATTTAAATATTAATATTAATATTTTAAGTGCTAATACTGTAATTTGGATAGACCCAATAACTTTTGTTTTCCAGAGTACTTCTATTATACTCTGGTCAGAAAAAAGTGAGAGGTTCTCATTAACTTTCTCCACTTCTTTGTCGAAAAGTGAAACCGCCACTACGTGACAATCAGGAATGCTATTTATAAGGTAATAGTTTGCAGGTTAGGATTATCATAGCTCCACTAAATATATTTAAAAATAAATGGGGTCCTTAAGTTCAGCTCTCATTGAAACACACGTTTTTAAAACATTCTTTATTGAAAAATAGGCATTACAAATAATCAGGTTTTGTGTTTATCTAAATGCATAGTCAACACAATGTATTGTATCGAACAAAAGTGTTTCAAAGTAGCCTTTGGTATAAATAAATAATAAAGAAGCAAGCAAGCATATGATTTTCCTTAGATTCTCGAACCCAAATATTAACATGGACTGAAAGATATTTTTAGTACGTATAAGTTTTCAGTTTCAGAATTATAAATACAGCAATCAAATATCGCTGTGTCATTCTTTTTGGGTTTTGCTTTTGTATTGTTTTGTATCCGGTAAAAATTTCTTACAACTCTGACAAGTAGTCAGCTCTCTCCGAGAGTTAATGGAATAATTTCCAGTAATCGCCACTATTACCTGTTTCTCATGATTAGAGATTCCAGGTAGCACTGTTCCATATGTTTGGGCAAAAAGGAACATGGTAAGTGTAATGTGCAAGTGGAATGTTTAAGAAATTGACACAGAGCAGGTGCTCAGTGAGTATTTGCTCTACAGCTACATTACCACTAAAGCTGGATATTCTTAACTGGAGCATGTTTCTGGGATAGAAGTACGAAGGTCTGATGATGGATTGCAGTTGTTCATTGTATCCTTTCTAAATGTTTCTAAACGAATAATAGGGGTAAAATTTGATAAGAGAAAAAAAAAGAATATGCTATGTTCTCTAATTACTGCCTGCTTCTCCTTTTATCTGGATGTTTGCCCTTAACTGTTTCACAATCTGAATTTAATTTATTAATAAAAATAGAAAACATCTTGCACAGTAGTATATATATTTTAGGTATTTTAAGATTCTGTGTTTTCCTCTCAACCTTTCTCTTTCCTTTTTGTTCTTTTCATATTTATAATTTATAGCTGAAATTAAGCTGGATCTATCATACAGCTGTTATAAAAATTTGATATGATCTACAGTAATGAAAAGATAGTGAAATCTGTGTGAGAAAACTTCCTTGGGCCTTCTTTCCTTTTGCTCCCCAGGGACTAGTTTTATTAGGATTTGGAGAAGGTGTTTGGTTCAAATTTTACCATCTCAGAAAGTTTTTAAGAGAGAAAAAAGGCCGTCATTTACAATAGTATATTATGACATACACTGTAATACTAAGGTGGCATAAGGTATGCAGCAACAAGACAATGTAGTAGAGAATTATATTCTCTCTTTTTCCCCTCTCCCTCCCTCTCTCTCTATATATGTATGTGTGTGTGTATATATATCATCTCCATGTATTATTTATATATATTATCTATCTATATATATCTATGCATATATATAGATAGATTTGGTATAGATATGTACCACAGTTCATCTAAAAGCATCACTGAGCACTTTGCAGCCAATTACTGGTCTTAAATGTCAGCAAGAGGATGTGTTAATTTTTAAGCAAAACCAAAATGACTTTCCTATCTGAGCAGCCAATGAAATTCTGCATCTAAGGGATTTTCTCCCGCAAATGCCAAACTGGATATATTTGCATATGTTCTTTCTGATATATGAAGAAGTTGGAAATTGCACATGAGTTTAAAACAATTCAAGGAATTGCTTTTAAAAGCTAGGTATTTACATCTCTATGATTCTAATTTTTGCTGGTAGGTGATTTTAAAAAATAAAAACTGATTAGGTTTTTTGTTTTTTTTTTTTTTTTACCTAAATAAGTTGAACTTTCAATGTTGCTAACTTGGTACTTAAGTTTACAGACTTAATATAAAGTATAATGCCTATTCCTAGACCAAAAGCGTAAATATAATTGAAATTTGGTACATCAGGTAAAGGAATATTGTGTTGGAAAGCAAATCAATTCAGTTTTATTATGTTATTTGTGACACATTACTGGAAACTTCTCATTAAACCTACTATAGGGAGCAAGTATTCATTTGGAGCTTTCCCTTTTTTGATTAATTAGCTGGTTAACTAGCCGCTGAGATTCATAAGTAACCATGGTCTCAACCCCTCTTCACTATAGGAAGCCATTTGTCACTAAGTTAACTCCTTTCATATTATATTCAGAGAACCTTAAATGTGTTTCATCATGTGCCTTTTATGTAGCCAGAAAATTCACCACATACTTCATGTCACTTCAAATTTTATTCAGAAGCTTATAACATTCACATGTGAGGAATATATGCCTAGTAGTGAGGTTATTCCGGTGCATCTCAGATTATTCATATGAAATTATATAATAAAAATAACAAATATGTAATAAGCACTATAATTACGCAGAATTGCTTACTAGCCCATTACTATTACTGCCCAAGTTTTAAACACTAATCTTTTCCTGCCCAGCCACCTAAGACCACCCCACCACCCCCATGAGGTACCAACTAGGATGAATACATAATGTTTAAAAATTACATATAAGTGCCTAATTAAATGGATAGTTTTGCTGATGAGCAATCAGAGAAAAGAAGAAGAGGAAGAGCAGCCATAAAAAAAAAAGGGGGGGAGGGGGTGGAAAGACATTTCTTTCATGCTGGATGCCTCTTATTTCCCTTGATAAGGCGGAGGCGCATGAAGTTTGCCCCACACAGTGTTTCATAATGGAAAAGAAGTTCCTAGAATTTGGAATTTATATGTGGAGTGTGTGTGACAAAATCCATCCAGAAATTAACTGTTACACATGAAGACACTGAAAAGATGAATAAGCAGAGATCATCTACACAGTGCCCACTTTAATATTTTCCTGTAATTATTATGCCATAGTGGAAACTGCACTATTTAACTTCAACCAGCTTGAAATGAACTTTTAAACTGATACAGATCCTTTCTATTCCTTCTTAATTTCTGTTTTTCGTAGGTTAGTCAACTGTTGGATGCAGGAACATAATCTTCGTTTAACCTACCTGCTAGATACCAAACGTTGTTTGTTTCTGTTATTGAGAGAGAGGGTGGAGGAGAGGGGGGAGAGAGAATCTTAGGTACCATGCTTAGCTCGGAACCCACGCAGGGCTCGATCTCAGGGTCCTGAGATCATGACCTGAAGCGAAATCAAGAGTTGGATGCTTAACCAACTGAGCCACCCAGGCGTCCCTATACCAAGCATTTTAATAGAGACTATGAAGATAAAAAGAGATAAATGTTGAGACCTTTTCCCTAAATGGTATTAACTGTATAGTTAGAGGTTTTAAGGACTCAGAGCAAAAACAAAACCAACCAACCAAACAAGAAGTAATAGGTCTAAAAAGGAACAAACTTTCCAGTGTGGCTTTATTGGTATTGAAATATTCGATGACTAACACAGATCTTACCTTCTTTACATCAAGGGATGGTTTATTCAGATCAATAAACCCACACATTTACAGAAATGATTTGCACAGCAAATATGAAAGACAGTTCCTTAAACAGCATCTATCGTGGTGATTGCAACTGGTCCATTAAGAACCTCCGGGTGTGCGCATCAGTCACTTCTAAAGTGTTGCTGTTAAAAAGGAGTCACGAGCTAATGCCTCCTGAGATGGAGGGTGCTTGACCTTGTCTGGGCTTAGGTGCTCGCTCACAGGGAAACATGTTGCATGTAGGTAACCACAGGTGAGGTCTGTGCTATGACCAGAAAACCTGTTTACAAAAGAGGCCATTTTTTCGGAGGCCCGATATTTTTATGTGATTATTTTTGAATAAGGTGGGGGAGTCTGATGCTTTTTCTCTTCTGTGATTTAGCTGACATCTCTGGTGAAGCACCGAGAACTTTATGGATTTTAGCAATGATAACATTTTGTGTTTCTTATGTCAGGATTTCAAAGTATTAAGAATGTGAATGCCTTTACTGGATGAAAATGAAGAGCGGGTTGGTCATAAATCCAAAGGAGGGCTCTGCTTACTGGTTTGCACTGTGCTCATTCAGTTTTATGATCCCCTGTGCCAGACATATGGCAGCACAACGGTGTCAGGGACTCTACTCCCATTGTCCTCTTCCTCTTCCACATGGCCTCCTTACAGTGTTTATGAAGTAGGATGAGTCTCTGGGGATGCAAGTTCTTTAATTACAGAGCCAGAGGGATTGTCTTTCCTCTCTATTGTTGCCTTTGGATACATTATGGAAAGGGCTGAAGACTGTCATCACTGGGCATTTTCCTTCACGAACACACACGTCACCAGGCAGAGCCCCTTGGCAGGCATTGAACATTCCAGGGCCAGCATCTCCTCTCTCTACACGAAGTCTCTTAAAGATGACATGACATCAGATTTTCTTCCTTATGTTGGAACTTTTAAGGGTGGAGGTGTGAAATCTGGCTTCCCCCAAGGCTGTCATGTGAGCCTGAGTGTTGGTTTCACAAGCCATCTATGGAAAGGGTGTATGAACAGACTGTACAGATGCTGCGTCTAGCTTCATTGTGCCAAAGAAATCGAGGGTACTTCTGCCACCAGGTTCTCTATTTTAAGACAGCTTATATGTTTTTGCTGCTTTAATTTTTTTTACAAGATATTTTGTTTTTGATAAATGACCTATACCTGTGGTCGGTGAGATGGAAAATGGCTCACGTATTCCTTTCTAGCAAGACATCTCAGATTTGTGAAAGAAGATCCTCAAGTGAAGTCCTGTTTTCACATGGTAAAACATTTGAATATTGAAAATAAATGGGATTAATATCTTAGTCTTTAAAATATCTTTATTTAAATGCAAGTTACTCATTTCTCTTCTCCAGCTCACTCTCCTATGGATCACATGCTTACGAACCTCTGACTTCCTGGGCGTACCACAGTGAGACTACTATAAGAGCACATCTCTGGCCCCCACACCTGTAATTCTAGGATCCAAGCCCCATCAGTTTCCCCTTCTCCTTTTGGGCATTTTCAGTGTCATAAGATCACTGATGAGCTAGCCATCAACTCATATGTGACTGTCAACGTTTTCCTCCCTTCCTGTGGTTTTCTTTTCTGTACCTTCTCTGTCATACATGTGGGCTGCTCCTACCTGCTCCTCTGGCCCTGTGTGTCTTCTTTGCCTCAGTGGGTTCAACAGTCACCCCAAATAGAGCTTCTGGCCAAGATCTGATGTAGGTGGGCAATAAGGCCATTCTGACCCAACATAGTACTTTAGCTCATGGCTCTTTAAATTTTTATCACTGTTAAATTCATCTTCCCAGATTTCAATTAGTCCATGAGAAAACAGACAACTCTAATAAGAATCACTCTTGGAGACTTACATTCCCTTAGGATGAGTTCTTTCCCAGGAGAGATCTGGTCTTCCAAACATATCTTGAACATGCCAGAATAGAGTGAACATAGATTCCTTGTCACGGGTATCCCTGATCCCTTAGCATTACTCCTTCATTGATGGGTTAAAGATAATAAAAATTTTAAAAATCTTTATGAACAATAATTGTTACTGTTGCTAGATTCTTAATTTAAGCATCTTTTTTTCACTCTCCTGAATGCTGATCTAGTGCTCATATTCAAAAATATACATCTTTGTGTATTATTTGTAAACATGCTACTTGTTAACTCAAATGGCCGACCTGCATGAATACCTTGTCATTGCAATGTAGGGAGGATATAGGCTCATGAGAAAAAACACTTTGCAAAATTTTGAACACTGCATGGCTAAATTCTTTGGAACTCTGACACCATCGAAAAAAAGTTCTGTAGTGCATATATGAAATTTGCTAAAAGTAAATCTTAAAAGTCCTCATTACAAGAAAAAAAATTGTAACTATGGTGATGGATGTTAACTACACTTATTGTGGTGATGATTTTGCAGTGTATACAAATAACCAAATCATATCGTATACTTGAAAATAATACAATGTTATATGTCAGTTACACCTCAATACAATTTTTTAAAAGTTCTGGACATTTAGGGATGCAGATGGAATTGAAAGAAAATTCAGCTAAAGCCTAGAGTAAGATCAGCTATATATTAGCCTGAGAGTAATAACAAATAGGTTATTAATGCAGAAGAGACCTAAACTAGGTGACTTTATTTCTTTATGCAACTGTGTTTTAAAATATAAAAAGAATGTAAAAATACATACATTCATATATAACAAATATATAACATTGTGTCTATATAATATATAAAACATATAACAATATATAAACAAGGCCCATATGCTTTGTTACTTTTTAAAATAGAGGACAAAATTCAGAAGAAAAATATGGCAATTGCAAAGTTAGAGGAAACCTGACTGAAACATGGGTTATAAGAAAGACACTAGCACTCCCCTTTTAGCAAATAGCTCTCTAGACAAAGCCCCTAGTTAACAAGAAACCCTGAACGTAAATTTTTCAGCAGAGACTACTCACCACATCTGTTCTTATCTTCTTTCAGAATGATAAAACCCCTGATTTTTAGCTAGGTACACAGCCTCCTGAAATAGGCTACATTTACCAGCCTCACTTGAAGCTAGTTATATCCCTAGAAATAGAAACAGAAAAGTCATATGTGATTTCCAGAAAGGAACATTTAAAAGAGAGGGTGATTAATACCCAGAATATATAAAGAACCCCTACAACTAACAAAAACAAAAAGCCTGATTTAAAAAAATAGGCAAAGGACTAAAATAGGTATTTCTCCAAAGAGGATATATAAATGGCCAATAAACACATGAAAAGATGTTTAACATCACTAATCATTAGGGAAATGCAAATTAAAGCCACAATAACATACCAGAACATACCCATTATCATGGGTAATATTAAAAAAACAAAACGGGAAATAAGTGTTATCAAGGATGTGCACATATTGGAAATCTTGTGCGTCACTGATGGGAATGTAAAATGGTGCAGCCACCATGAAAAACAGTATACAAATTTCTCAAAAAATCAAATATAGAATTATGACCTAACAATTCCAATTCCACTTCTAGATATTACATAATATGTATATTCTCATATATATAATAGCATAATATAATACATAACTAATATATTCCCAAAAAAATTGAAAGCAAGGACTCAAACACATATTTGTACACACATGTTTATAGCAGCATTAAACAATAGCCAAAAGATTGAAGCAACCCAATTGTTCTTTGCTAAATGAACAGGTAAACAAATTGTGGCATATGCATAAAAATGGAATATTATTCACCTTTAAAGAGGAAGAAAATTCTAACACATTCTACAACATGGATGAACCTTGAAGACATTAAGTGAAATAAGCCAGTCACAAAAGGACAGATACTGTATGAGTCCACTCGCATGAGTTACCTGAAGTAGTCCAATTCACAGAGACAAAGTAGAGTAGAGGTTACCAAGGGCTGAGGGGAGAAGGGGATATAGGGAGCTATTGATTAGTGAATGGGTAGAAATGTTTGGGATGGCGAAAAAGTTGCAGTAATGGATGGTGATGATGGTCACAGAACAATGTGAAGGTACTTAATGCCACTGAACTGTACACACAAAATGGTTAGAATAGTAAATTTTGTTATGTATATTTTATCACACAAATGCGTCAAAAAAAAAAAAACGTAGGAGGTCTGTGCTTCTGTTCCTTTCTCTTTCTTTGGCTGGAATATAGACTTGGTGGAAGTTGAGCAGATATCTGGAACTCTAAGTAGAAGCCATGTGTTGAAGGTGGTGGAGCCACAGGACACAAGGAGTCTGGGTTTCTGATCGTCACTGAGTTGCCATTCTAGTACTGGGCAACTCACTTTTCGATTTTGTTTGAGAAATAAACTCTATCTTGTTTGAGCCACTAGTATTTTTCTGTTACTCTTCCTGAATTTAATCCTATTTTAAAAAAGAATATTAGAGGGAGAGCATGCTGGGGAAGGGGGAGAGGGAGATGGAATCCTCAAGCCGACTCCTCGCTGAGTGTGCAGCCCATCACAGGGCTGGACCCTGAGATCATGACCTGAACTGAAATCAAGAGTCGGCTGCTTAACCAACTGATCCACCAAGGCGCCCCAAATTTAATCCTATTTTAACCACCTTCCTACTGATTTGCTTTGCTATGAATGAGTGCCCTTCAAATTTTTGACCAGAATATTTGTTCTGTGCTTTACATGGAAGCACACTATTATCCACTATGACTGTGAGTAATATCAGCAAATAAATCCACAGGCAATAAGTCATAAAAATGATGATGATTCTCCTTCACAAAGAGGAGATGCAATAAAGAAGGTAAGAATGTATAATTTTAATTTAGGTTTCTCTTGAACTTCTCTGTGTTTTGGGGAGATCATTTCTGTAATTGGCCTCGGTCACTTGTAATATTAGTTCATTCTTCTGGGATGTTAGCAGTCTGGCCACCCTGGTGTCATTCATTGCTAATTCTCTCAGTTTTGTAGTTAAGATGTTCATAAAAAATATTAAATGATACTAGAGGCTATGTCAGATCTTCAGGAGAACCATTTGAATTTCCAGCCAGTTGGAGACTGACCAAGAGATTGCTCATTTGGGGGCAACAAATGCGGGCACCTTGAAAACAAACACAAAAAAATAAAACCCAGTTCTTTGGACAGTTTGTCCTCAGATCATTAGGTTTAAAAAATTAGCGTGTATTATGATTCATACAAGTTATAAGGCATTTTATTGAGTGCTTGATAGACTATCCATTAACTATTATATATTTAAACCCACAATAACTTAAAATTGTACCATTATTTCATTCTGGAGGAGACCAATTATCAGACTCTTAAATCCTTGAAGTTTTGGGGCTAAAGACCATCATTTGCACATAATCATGATAACTTCTATAGTTTTGGAATATATTATGTAGAAAGTACAAATATATCTAGAGAAGAAAAAAATTCACTGTGTCTTTTCTGTGTGAATATTTATTTCTCTATTTATTAAATGCTGCATATCAGAAACAAGCTTCTGGAAGCCTCAGGGATTATTTTATGTTTATTTGTAGTGTTCCAGATGAGTTGACATTTGACCATTCCCAGATTACTAAGTGACCTTTTGGAATCTTGACAAAACAGAGGTGTTCAGTCTGGCGATGGCTAGAGTTACAAAGGTGAGAGAGAAACGTGAAACGGGGAGACTCTGGGGTAAGGACACTCCTCTGGCTTCACATCCCGTCCTCTCCCTGAGAAGGTGACCTTATCGTCACACTATTCCCTCAACTTTTCAGAACTCCATCTACCACTTTATCTGTTTCTTTCACCTATCCTTACCTCTCCTTTCCAGCTCTGGAGGATCAGCTGTTTTGAAATTCAAGGTTAATCCACCACATAATGTATATCTCATCCCTCCTTGTCTCCTCCAGGTTATTATGGCATCTCTTTACCTTTTCTCTCTCTTGGCTTATGCCTCTCCCTTCAGTACAAGAACTCGACCAGTTTTTTTCCCCAACTTCAGACAGTGATCTTGTGGCTACCATCTCTTTGGCTCTTCACAACCAAGCTACTTGAAAGTGTAATCTATACTCACCATTTCAATTGCTCACCTATCAGCCACTCTACCTAACCTGGCTTCTATGGCTCCCACTCCACTGAAAGTGCTCTTGACAAGGTTACTGATGATCTCATAAACACTAAGTCCAATAGGTAGTTTTCTGTCATTATTTTACTAGAGCTCTCAGCTTCATCTAGTAATGTTGAATCCCTTTTCCTCAAAACCCTCTTGATTTCTAGAATTCCCTTGGTCCCTCTTCTCCCAATTTGGTGTCTTTTGACACTTTTCCTCTATCTCTCCCTTAAATACAGTTGTGTTACCTGGGACTGTGTCCTTTGCACTCTATCTTCTCATTCCCTGCCCTCTCCCTGGGAAATCTTAACCACCCTCACAGCTTTATCTCCTGCCTTGTCTTTCAAATTTGTTTCTCTGTCCAGCCCAGACAATGGTGATGACTCCAGGACCCAGTCTTTCCATTTGCACATCCCATGGACATCTCTACCTCAACATGCACAAATTTAGGCTTATCACCACTAAGCCCTTATCTTTCTATATTCCCTCTCGATGTATGATGTTACCCAGTCTTTCTTGCAGCTTCCTAAATAAGAGATGCTTTCTTACCTTTGTGCTTTTGCGCACACTAGTCCATCTTCAAAGAATATTTCCCTAGCCCATTTTACTTAGCACTTTTTGTCATTGAAAGCTCAGCTGAAATGCTATTCCTTTAAGAAATCTTTTATTGAATCCCAAGTTTGTGCTAGAAGTTCCTACCAAATACTTCACTTGACTCTTTTACCTGTCCATAATCTCCCGAGACCGTGAGTTCCTTGAGGTTTAGGGCTATGTTTTGTTTGTCTTGACAGAGCCTGGGACATAGAACTATATATAGTATTAGATGTGTCTCTTGAATGACTGAAACTAGAACCCTGGGAGTTATCCTAGACCCCTTCTTTATTCCACAATGCACTAGGTCCTAGAATTCAACTTCCTGGATTACTATTGAATCAGTTCCTTTGACTTCCTCTAATGTGATTTCTTGTCTAATTATTGTAATGGTCTTCTTGTCTTGCTGTCTCTAGGCATATTCTTCTTGAATTCATCACATATGTTGGCTTCAGAATTGTTCTAAAATATAAATCTCTTCATGCCACTTACCTGCTCAAAATACTTCCATGGCTCCCCATCTACCATGTTTGTCAAACTACAAACACAGCATACAAGGGGATTCGTGCTTTGTTCCTTGCTACATTTCCACAGCCATCTCTCACCTCCCATACACTCACACTTAAGTCTTGCCAAACTTGGCATGGTCCCCAGATGAGATGTCATATTTACCCCCCTGTGCCTTAGTACAGGCTCTTCCTTCTGCTTGAATATCCAGTACAAAAGTTAACTTTTAAAACTCTTCTGAGGTTTTAGTTCCTCAGGAAGAACTCTCTTGACTCCTTTAGACAAAGTGAGGTGCCCCTCCTGTGTTTTCATAGAATCTTCTGCATAATTCTTTATTTTAATATGGGCTAGAAACTCCAAAGGGTCCTTGGATACTGACATATATGTACTTTTGAAGGCTGAATGTCCTGATGTTACCCTATAGCAATTTTCTCTCTCCAGCTAAATTTATTTCCTTTGAGATTTTTATGATTTGTCAGGTTTAATGATAAAAATCTTACATTTTTCAAGGCTGTTTTCCATTACTACAGACTGAATGCTTTCAGTCTGCTGAATGTTAAACATCAAAATAGAAGAAAGACCTAGTACTTCTCCCTGGAGCATGGCTCTGCATTTCCTTTGTAAATGTACTCATTCCTCATAGCTGTACTCATATGGGCAATTTTCTTTCCTTATATTTTCTCCTGGGATTGCATTCTGTACCTGCCTGGGAAAGAGAACACGGTGGCACATGGCAGTGTTTTGAGAGCTGCCAGGAGAAATAAAAGAGAGACTTCACTGAGCAGTTATGCCAGGGAGCACCCACAACCATGTGTTGGGGCTCTGATCTGATATACTGCTTTTTAGTGCAAAAAAACCCAGCTACATAGTGGACCTCACCACACTCCGCTCATTCATTTATAGTTCCCAAATAATTATGGCATTACTGGTTGCTGAGGATACAAAAACAAAGAGAGCTCTTTTTCCCTAGAGGACTTACAGTTTAGTAAGTAGAATAGATAAGTTTTTAAAAATGCACGCAGAAAGGTCAGTGATAGACAAAAAATATTCCCCCAAGGCAAGCTGATCAATTTTAAGCAGACGAGAGAACCAGGAATGAAAGAATGATAGCTTCGGTTTCATCTATAGAGGGTTTGAAGTGCTTATGTGACATTCAGGTAGAGCTGGTACACAGGTAGATGGCATTACAAGCGTGGTACTCAGGAGATGATCCTCATGATAACATAGATTTGGGATTCCCTAGGGGAAAGAAGATACCTGAGGCTGTGCAAAAACTGATAGATTAATGGCAGCAATATTTAAGGGATATTAGAGGAGAGAAATAGCTCTCAGGAAGAGCTTGAGATGGGGAAGCTATTTCAGAAGCCAAAGAAGGATATTTATGAAGAAAAGAGTGGTCACCAGTCTAATGCCAGCAAGAGGTCAATGACAAAGCATCAAGAGGAGCGTGTCAGTTTTAGCCATTGGTGACTAGTGTCTCTGAGCAGATAGAGCAGAATGTGGGACCAGAAGCCAGTCTGGGAACCGATGCAAGGTAAGGCATTTGAGATGGTGAATACAGCTTATTTGTCAAGAATCATGTTTGTGAATGGAAGAAGAGCAACAAAAGAGAAGCCAGGAGAAGCACGGCGAAAAAATACCCTGTTATATTTAAAAATTTTCAAAGATGTGAGAATGTTTATGTGTTGAGGAGGCTTCGCTGGAGTGGAAGAGGGATTGAAGATACACGAGGGAGAAGGAAGAGCTGCTAATAGAGCAAGGTCCCAGAGCAACAGGAAAAGATTCTATCATGCTCCCCATTTCACACATGGGGCTGGGCAAGGGAGCAATTCATATGGATACACAGGAGCTCTCCAACGCCAAGCATCACAGATGCCCCTATGAAATCTGCCTAGCCCCTTTCAATTACATCTTGTGTAGAGACCTCAGCAAACGTGATGAATTTATTTTTTAGTTCACGTTAGCAAATAAGAAAAATGTTCCCCTGAGTGCCACAGAAGTAGTTCCAAATATTCATTTCTTTAACTAGAACAAATCTCTTTGGTTCTCTCTGGTACTGCCAAGATCACTTAACTGCTGCACTGAGAATGTTCAACCTCCCTCACTTCACTGATCATCCAAAATGAGCTTCCGCTGCATCTCGAGCACAGCCCAGACTGTCTTTACAGTTCCTAAATCAGACTGAAAATCGGGTCACCACTACTGTATTTATTAAGTGCTCAGACCTCTCTGATCTTTTTCTCTTACCAATAGTCCATAACTCATTCCTAAACAAATGCCCTCCAAATTTGGATGATCATAAATAAATTTGTTCTCTTTATTTAAAATAAAATCCATAATAGTGTGACCAGTTGGCCATCACTAGTGCACAGTATTTAACCAAGGGCTGATCTGATTTGCATGAATATTTCATGTCTCTAGATCGTGGTAAATAAATACCTTCTAAATTGAGCAGCATGTTGTATTCTCGTGGATCCATAAGATTATAATACGAAGTGAAGATTATATTGTGCCCACTAGAGAGTACACAGTTTTTTCTCCAGGTAGGTATCTGCAATTGGAGGGTCTTGGGACATAGGAGTGCAGTGTTTGGGACAAAAAGGGCTTTGGCTTCTCTTGCTTTCTGGGCTCGAATACTGCTTTAGCTTTAAGTCTGGAAATGTCTCCTTCTGGGACTTTCTCTTTGAACCCTCCAGAGTGAGTGAGGTGTTCCTCCTCTGAACTCACATCTCACCTGCGCACACAGACAACTGCAGTGAAATTGCTGCCTTGCTTTGTCTACACCACCCAACTAGACGGTCTACTTAGCTGTTACAACACTTGGTCCTAGAGCGCGCTCTGGTTTCTAGCCACTGTTGAAAAAAATGTATTGAATAGTGAAATGCATGAATGTGCCCAAATGTGCCCAAATCTTGGGTTTGGAAAGTTACAAAAATAATCTGCCTAGTAGGGTGAGGGGCTAACTCCCCACTGTGATGAGTTTTCTGCTACGTAAAGGTCATGATTCTCTCAGTTTACAGCAGAAGCCTTTCTGTCATCTTGTGTCCTTGGAAAATCCCATATTCTCAGAACACCTAGAGGGCTAGCTCCTACCTCTCAATTTAGTGGATAATTTTCTCCTTTCTTCAGATTTTCATAGCCTTTAGTACCCCCTTCCTGCCCCCCCCTTTTTTTCCTTTCTGGCATTTCCAAGAATCTGAGATGTAATAGTGCTATTTTAAAAAACCATCCTGTTTCCTTACTGGTTTGTAATTTACTTGAAGAAAGGAATTGCACTTATTACCTTCAACAGTGCTTAACACTGTGCTTTGCTTTAGGTAACAATTAATAGATATTGGTCATATTGAACTTCATCAGCAACTACCACTTAAAAGGGGCCGCAAAATGTTAATGGACTTTGATGTAGTGGTGGAATTGGGACCAATGAATGGTGCTAATCACTGCCAAGTGATGTCTCCTTGAAACAGCACACTCCTCGGGGGCTCTGGTACAGCCAAGTGCAATGGCCCGGGCCTTCTGCTTGGCAAAGACTGGTAATGACTGAGCTAATGTGTATCCCAACTGCCAGTCAGTCATAAGATCAACATGGCACTGAGAGAAACTCAAACGGGAAGGACCTACAGAGAGAATCAGGTGCTTTCTAAGCTAACACTTTCTGGAGGAAAATAAATCCCAATACCCCTTAAATAATAGAATTTCATTCGGAGTTGAGATTTCTCAGGGGGACCTCGCACTGACAAGTGAGGTAGGGTTGAATAAGAGAAACTTAGAGGGTGGGGGTTTTTTTAATGACAAAACATACCCATTCTAGCCAAATAGAACATGTACAATTGAATATTCAAATATCTACATATATGAAAAAGGGATGGGACAAGGTATATTCAAAGTTAATGCTGGATATTGCCTTTGTCACATTATGTTCCTTAGTGTATTTAAAATCTGAGTCCCTACCACAGCAACAATTGGATTTCAGCTATGCTTAAAAGATAGCTTAATGCGTTATCTTTTCCTTTGCCGAAAAAAAAAATCAGTCATCCTATAAAATTGTTCAACATCTACAGGATTTATGAAGCAGAACAAAACCACCTTTCTAGTTATAAGAGGACTAAGAATACCAAGATAAACATGTTAGCTAGCCCATCATTTATCACACTTAATAAATTAAGGTGATTTAGAGAACTGTGAGGTAGAAAGTGTTTCTAGCCAAACACTAATTTTTGAAAACCTGAGATTATTTAGGAGATAAAAGTGTTTGTATCTATGTCAAATTCTGACTACGTAGAAACAATCATATTAAGGAAGGATGGCTATATTAGACTTTGAGTTCAAGATACAAAGGAAATATTGAGGGAAATATTACAGTTAAGCTACGAGTTTGATTTCTGTTATAACTACAGAAATTACGCAGAGATCTATGATTGCTGAGGCAGTCGTAGTACACGAGCTGGTTAAAAACTCTTATGCATAAGAATAAGTGGTTAGTTTTAAAGTATCACCCTCAGATTATTAATTACAAAGGAAAACATCTTCACAGTGGAGAAATCTGGTGGATGGCACAGTAAGTGATAAAACCAAACTTTACCAATAATGGACAAATGGATACACATTATCTTAACAAAACCCTTTAACCTAAGTCTAGTCATCAGCAAGCAATGAAGTGAATCCATGTTGAAGGACGTTCTTCAAAATGATTATTCTATACTCTTCAAAGATGTCAGTTTCATGAAAGACAAAAAGATGAGAGAGCTCTTCCAGATCGAAGGGGAACAAAGAGATGTGACAACTAATTGCAATGTGTGATCTTTGACTGGGTCCTGGATACAAAACCCCAGAAAGCTATAAAGGACATTATTGGGACTACTGAAGAAATAGGACCATGGATTGTACATCTGATAATATATGTGGATCAGTGTTAAATATCCCAGGTGTAACAATTAAATTATGGTTATAAGCGAACATGTCTTTAAGGTGAAATATTTGAAGTGTCATTAAGACTGTAATTTACTCTCAAAGTGATTGATGAGAGAATAGATAGAAAATTAGGAAAGTGTTAACAATTATTGAATCTGATCTAAAATACATACTGTATATGGACATTTATTGTACTATATATTTTTCAACTCTATAGACTTAGCATTTGTCAAAAAGTTGGTAGAAAAAAGACTCCGTGGTGGTCAAACCTAAGTTTGAATAAAAATCACCAGAGGTATTTATTAAAAATGTAAATTCCTGAGCTCTACTCTTGTGCATTCATTGGGACTGAAGTGAGGTCCACTTGGACAAGAGCTATATAAGAATACATAAAATAGAAGTTTCAGCTTTCTAGAATACTCTTTACGAGTATATTATTCTCTTGATTTGGTCCTTTATCTCCTTACGAAGCTGCCAGCAGAGCCAACAAAAATGGAAAAGTGAATACAAATTCCTGGGTTTGGTGGTCTGGGACCATCATATTGCAAATGAATGCAAATCCCAGGTGAAAATTCTAGCCTGTCCACCATTGGTGGGATGAGGGTACTTTCCTGTTTTGTATCCAGGCTTTCACCTGCTTGTTATCAGCAACAGTTATCAGCCAGTTACCTGGTTATCAGCAACAGTCTTGAATCTTACCTTTTAAAAAAAAAAATTGAATTTATTTTTAAAATTATTTTAAATTTATGACTCTTACCTTTTTGGGAGTGTGGTCAAGTAAGCTCAAACACCAGTACAGCTGGCATGTACATGTCCTTTGAATTAAGCTAAGTCTATCAAATTTGGGTTTTGTTAAGCTGTCTACATTTTTTAAATGAATGTGTCATTGACACAGCATACAGTGTACTCATGAAGTATACAATTTTAAGGTGATTCTTCTCACATTTATCAAGTCATGCAAGCATCACCACTAATTTCAGAACATCTCCATCACCCCAAAGAGAAACTACCTATTAGTATTCCAGGGGCTCCTGTGGCTCAGTGGGTTAAGCGTCTGCCTTCGGCTCAGGTCATGATTAAGCCCTGCATTGGGCTCCCTACTCAGCGGGGAGCCTGCCTCACTCGCTCGCTCGCTCTCGTGCTCGCTCTCAAATAAAATCTTAAAAACTACCTATTAGTAGTCAACCCCTTTCCACATGGCCTCCTGCTTCTGGCATATGTAATCTACTTTTTCTGTCTCTGTGGATTTGCTTATTCTGGACATAATATACAGCTAGGACCACATGACGTGTGGCCTTTTCTGTCTACTTTCACATACCATAAATTAAATTCCGCATGTGAGTGAAATCATTGTATTTGCCTTTCTCTGACTTATTTCACTTAGCATAATACTCTCTAGCTTCATCCATGGATTTTCCAATTTTTGAAAAAGTCATTGGGGGTTTGGTAGGGATTGCATCGAATCTGTAGATTGCTCTAGGTAGTATTGGTATCTTAATAGTGTAAGTCTTCCAATTCACAAACATGGGATAGCTTTCCTTTAATATCTTTAAGCAACATTTTATAGTTTTAAGTGTATAAGTCTTTTGCTTTCTTGGTTGTGTTCCTAGGAATCTCTTTGGTCTTACTATGGATTGAATGTGTTCCCCCAAATTTCATATGCTGAAACTCTGCTTCCCAGTGCAGTGGTATTTGGAGATGGGGCCTTTGGGGGGTAATGAGGTCATGAGGGTGGAGCCTTTCGTGATGAAGTTCATTTATAAGAAGAAACGAGAGAGCTTCCGTCCTGTTTCTCCGATCCCCACCATGTGAGGACAGAGCAAGAAGACAGCTAGCTACCTGTGAAAGAGGAAGAGGGCTCTCAGCAGAACCCAACCATGCCAACACCCTGATCTCAGATTTCCCAAGCCTTCAGAACCAGGAGAACTAAATGTTTGTTGTTTCAGCCACCCACTCTATGGTATTTCTGTTATAGCACCCCAAAATAAGAGAGATACCACTCTGAACAACGGCGCTATTGCTTTCTTAATTTCCTTTTTGAATTGTTTGCTGTTGTGTAGGAATGCAACTGATTTTTTGTGTTTAATTTTAATGTTTCCTGCACCTTTGTTGAATTCATTTATTCTTATAGGTGTGTGTGTGTGTGTAATTTTTAGAATTTTCTATATATAAGATGGTGTTATCTGCAAACAGAGATGATTTTACTTTTCCAATTTGGATACCTAAATTTTCATTTTTAAGCCAAAGTTATTTTGTGGTAAAAATGGAATGATTGTTCACATAACCATTCTGTTTTGAAGTTATGCTTAAAATCTTATGCATAATTGTGAGAAGAGGGACTCTGATATTTCCTGTGTATTTTCAACAAAAGGACAAATTATATTAAGTACTCAGTAGTCCCTGCTGTTGGCTCATCCACATGACCAGGTCCAAATTTCAGGCAATGACATTGAAAGTAAACTGATTTAACCTCTTTGGCCAGCAGGACTGACTTGGAAAAAGAAAAGAAAATCTTATTTTACTACCTACATTTCTCCAGCTCTGGGCTAGATCTATATAATTGATTCTTTCACATCGACTGTTGACAATTTGATTGGTTTTTTGTGTCCAACATTAGTGACAGAACCCAAAACAATTTGGCCTACAAATATTGAACTTGGTGGTGCTATGAAATGTAACTCCCATCAAGCAGCCATATAACAATTCAACAACAAAACCATTAGTAGGCTGAGGAAGGAAAATGACACAGAGAAAAAGCCATTTGAGTGATAGGGCGAATTCTTCCAGGTCAGCTCCATCTGGAAAATATTCTTCCTCCTTCTAAAATCCAGGGTTCCATGAAACTTCCCAGGGCAACAGTAGAAACTTGATAATGAATTTGCATAGCCAGGTGAATGTTCTGTGAGTGAAAGTTTTGTCACAATGGGCTTTAAGCACTTAGTCTGTCCAGGATGCCCAAGTTTGGGGAAATAAGAAGTAAAACCAAAAATAGAGGTGAGGATAACAAAAACAAGAGAAATCAAAATTCTGGTGTCTAAATTTGTGTGATCAAGACTGAAAAGTTCTGTCCTCTAAGGATCCTTTGGACAGGTGTAGGGAGAGAATCTAAAAACTGTTATTTTCTTTGACCCCAGAAAATAAGTTTCCTAACCTAAAAAATATCACAAGCAGTGTTGTGTGTCCATGTTATAACTCATTAGCAGGTAAGATAGAGGATTTATACTTTAAGAAATTTGGCTTTTTCCAACATAGGAAATAAGGGATTATTGCTACTACCACTGGTCTGGCAGGATTTAACTAATCAGCATCTGAAAGAAAATCGTTCTGGTTTGAATTTTCCAAGTACCACTGAAAAGGGGCTTGTTTATTATAGTAATTATGCTATCAGCATACATTTAAAGAAACTGCTATGGGAAATTTGATGAAAATGGGCTTCAAGCTTTCTTTGGACACCATGATTTAAGCTTCCTTTTAACAGGGCAATCTACAAAAACCTGAAGCTGCAAAGTGGCATTTTTCCACCCATCTAAATTCATGTTGAGTATTAAGCACTGGTAGAGTCTGAAATGAGGAACAAACAGTCACTTAGACAGCACATATTGCGGAAATATCCCATAAAGATGTAAGAGTCTGCATTAATCATCTGAGTGGGACAATGGGTGACCTTTTCTAATAAGAACTGGAGCATCTAAAGTGAGCATTAAATTTCACTGCAGTCCTATTTGCTGTCTCTCTCTCGCATTCATCACCGCTGAGATGTAAATGTCCTGAGACTGTTGGAATCTGAGAATCATACTTCATGGAGAGGGACTGTTCTGAAGAGCACAGGAAGCTTGTTCACCCCCAAATTTTGGCAACCTTAGGGCCATTATGGCTTCGTTTCTCTTTCATTATGAAAGCGGAGCAGCTGTTGAGCGAGCAAGGTTAACAAACCTTGGAAAAACATTAAAGTTAATTTGTTTTTAGGGCTTTCCTAAACCCAGAAGTTGGAAGAAGATTATTTTATATGGACCCATTAGTCCTTCAATAGTCAAATCTGCAGAGCTACTTATAAGATTTACTCTTTGGGTTTTAAGTAGATATTATCAAGGGTGGGCATCTGTTTAACTGGCATTTGGAGTCACTAGGGGCGGATGGGTTGGCCTAAAAAGTGCTTTGGACTAATGACCTGTTCAGAGACTGGAGACTCATGAAATCTCAGCTCAACTCCTGACATTTAAAAAGCCTTTGAAATTAACTGGTGAGTGGGGTCGATGTTTATACAGAATCGAAACAACTATGGAGAAAGGAAAAGTGAGTATGAAAGGTTACCTGGGTGAATTCACACTTTTAAAATCGGTGAATTTAAGTCAACCAAAGTTGAGCAGGCAGTATGGAAATAAAATGGGAATAACTTTTGGATCAGTCACATCTACTTGGCTACCCAAAAGCCATGTGGTCTGCCCTGAACCTCAGTTTCTTCACCTTGAGATTGTTATAATGAGCATGACCTGCAGATTTAACTTAAAGATTAAATATAATAAAATAATCAGATGAACTATAACAAAGTCCTCGAGTTTCACATGGACATGGTTGGTGATCTAGGAAAATGGTATTGAGGCCTGTACAAATAGTCTGAGGGATCAAGAATTTTCAAGAAACTAAGAGTTCTTTAGATAGTAGGTAGAGCATTTTCAAGACTGAAGTGATTAAATCTTAAATGGTGAAATTTGGGGACTGTGGCAGATGGACAATAAGGAAGATACTTTTTTAGGAGACCTGTCCACTGTTACTCAAAACATACTGGTTGGGGTTAAATATGCCAGATTTGAATTCTAGTCTAAATGCTGTCTATGTGAATCAGTAATTTTTGTTAGTGTGGGCTATAAGTATCATCTGTTTCTAGGTAAGGAGTCTAGAAGCTCAGTGGCTGATGTACTCAGACCAAGGGTGGTTGATACATCAGTCAGAATTGGAGCTAAAGGTTAATTCAGAAGAGAAGGCTGGGTCTCAGTCTGTGAAAGTTGAGATTTGGAAAGGCAGAATTTTTGAGGCACTGAGGGCCAAAGGGCTCTCTTGAGAGGCCCGCATCCAAAGAAGTCATGAGACCTGTGGGAAATGGCATAGCCTGGATTATTACCTGCCCGTTGTGCTCTATTTAAAGATGGTTTACCTTGCTGTCCTCCAACCCCTTAATGGCCTCAGATGTTTTGCTATAGGCAGAGTGATTGGATGTTCCAGGACTGTGAGATTTTACTGGGTCCTGGGTCCTGTCAGGCAACACTGCTCCATCTTGGATAGGGTAGGTGGTGGCATCATGTGCACAAAACGGGTAGCACAGTGTCTATCACATAATACAAATTCAGGGACTCTTATTATTCTTAGGACAAATATAATTGGAGAGACTTCAAGATCAAGAAAGCCACCAAGCTTTCGAGCACTCGTGTCTGGGCATCCTGCGAGGTCATGAAGAGCTCAGTGCTGAGTGCTACATGCGTGGTGCCCTAAGGGGTTTCCCAGGAGAAGGATCTGTAATAGTGGCAAACCAACTGTCATTTTCTTTTAAATATAAGATGAGAGGGCAAATATACTTAAAGATATTTTGATTTAATATTTACATTTGTCAGGGAGCAATAATTCCTGTCCCCTTTAAGAGTTCCTTCTAACTGAACTAAGAATCAAATTGACATGGGACAGATTAACAGGAGAAAATCAAATTTATAATAGCATATATAGGGTCAACCTATGCAGACATGGAAATTCCAAAGACAATTGGGCATGATAAGGTATATATCATTCTGAACTAAGGAGAAAGGTGTTGGGGTCTGGGACTTCAAAGGAAAGGAATGTAATTCACAGGCAATAGGAAGAAGAGCAGATGTTCGGTAATTAGATGTTTATCCTACCATACAGATAGGTCACTCAGATAAAATTTATCTCTGCTAATAACCATTAGATTCTTCTGTAGCTAAGGGAAGGGCAAAAAGTTTCTCTTGAGCCCATAGGGTCTCGATTGCCTTCAGCTCAAAATAATCTTCATGCCAAAGTGACCCATCTTGGGGTGGCCCACCCTTGGCCCCCACAGACTTATGCTCAATGAGCTCAAAGAGGGAAGGGGAGCAATTATAAAAACAACAAACAAAAAATGAATTTTTAACATTTGAGACCAGTGGTAGAGGTTTTCTGGTTCACAAACTTTGTGTCAGGGACTGTTTTAGTGGCTTTAACTCATCAAATGTTCTCACCTTAAGCCTACGAAGGTGGTATTATTATGAACACTTCCATTACACAGTTTAAATAATTTGTCCGGGGTCCCAAAACAAAACCAGGACTCAAATCCAGACACTTCAGCTCTGGACTCTAAATTCTTAACCCCTATGCTAAGCTCCCTTCTGCTTATGTCATCTTCATTCTCAATGCTACCTAGTTTCTAAGACGGTCGCCATGATGCCTTGCGTCATCAGCATTCCTAGGGAAAAGTAAAAACACCTTTGTTAACCAGAAGTGAACATGACTAACATTGATAAATACAATCTGCTCTCAACTTGCTGGAATCAATTTATGTAAATTAGACATTACCACAATGTCTTTAGAAGGAACTCATTCATTAACTTAACAAGTACTCATTGAATGCCCACTACATGGCAGGCAGTAAGCGGGATGTAAAGGAGTATGTGGTGTGATAAAGGCCATTCAATAGCCTCATCTGACTCTTTGGTGACATTTCTGGAAATACAGCTTCCATTGAAGTATTCTGAATTATCAAGTGTCTAATCTATCCTAGAGATAAACTTTAGAGTACCAAATTCCAGGCATCAGGGGACTCCCTACTTCTGATAGGAACCAGCAAAACAAAAATAAAAATATAAATATCAATTTAGATATAGTATACAAATAACTCATATATACTTATAAGAAAAATCAGGGGTGCCCAGGTGGCTAAGGTGGTTGAGGGTCTGCCTTCAGCTCAGGTTATGATCCCAGGGTCCTAGATCAAACACCCCCCCCAGCCCAAAATCAGGCTCCCGGCTCAGCGAGGAGTCTCCTCCTCCCTTTCCCTCTGCCTCTTCCCCTGCTTGTGCTCTGTCTCTCTCTCTCCCAAAAGAGTAAATAAAAAATCTTCAAAAAAATTTTTTTTAAAAGATCAACTGAATTACAGGGGAGGGGTAGAAAATGTTAAAATGTATCCCTTTCTGATATTTCTACCTTAGCAAAGCACCTTTGGAAGAATGCGGTGGGGGGGGGGGGGCGTGGCATTTGAAAAGAAACAGTAGGGCGCCTGGGTGGCTCAGTCGGTTAAGCGTCTGCCTTCAGCTCAGGTCATTATGGGACTGAATGCTGCACTGTGCTCTCTGGTCAGCAGCGAGTCTGCTTCTCCCTCTCCCTCTGTGATCTCTCTGGCTCTCACTCTCTCTCAAATAAATAAAATCTTTAAAAGAATGAAAAGAAAACAATGATTTGATATAAATGAGTAAACAAGTATAGAAATGAAACAAGAGTTTTGGTCAAAGATTTTATGCCCCATGCTTTCAATGACCTCTGAAAGCATAGTATCAGACAATTGGTTGGAGAAAGAGTGAAGGTTGCAGTTCTATTATATAGTAATTTCATGTCAAAAAGGAATTAATTGTCCAGTCCCTTTGTGCTCTTGATAGTTGTGGTCAATGAATTGATCTGACACTGAAAATTAATGCCTGCCATATATTTTGTGTGAAATGATGATACTGTGCTCACCAGGTTGTCAAGGCAGGCTGTTACCTTCACTGAGAAATCTTTCTGAAGATTAGCTTTTACAAAAAAAAAATGAAAGTCTGTTGTATCCATCAACCATGCTTTCTATTCAGGAATGAAGTTCTGGGTACCCAGCCAGAAGATCAAAGTTATCCCTGAGTCCTAGGTAAGGCATAACTGAGGCTATTTACATGTGGCACCTTGACGACAGCTAAATTAGAACAACAAGGGGAAACTGATGGAATGGGTCATGCTACCTCAGCCAGCAGCCACACAGAATAATCCTTTTAGGAATTTAGGAGGTGCGAAATTCCAATTTTGCTCAAGTAATTAACATATAGTAGATGTACACATTAATAGTTGAATCTTAAGATGGACTCAAGGTTGTGTGTGTGTGTATTTTGCTTTTTACGAGAGAGAGCTTTTCTGCAAAATGTAATACACTGTTCTTGAACAATGTTAGAGATCAATGAGGTAATATATGTAAAATGAAATTGATCGTTCCAAGAGAAGAAAAAAACAACAAACTCATCTAAAGGCTAAGTACTGTGTATGTCAATTTTTACCTGATCTTATTGTTAATGAAGCAGATTAGCACCATTAAAAAAGTCGACATTAAACAGCAAGTCCTTTATAAGATGCAAGATGATTTTTGGCTAGAATAGAGAAAGAGTATAAGACTCAATGTCATAAAGCGGATACACATTCCATTTGATAGTTTGAAATATATTAACTATACTTTGTTTTTACTTTACCTTTATTTTGTTTTCATTGAAAAAACACACAGTCAGCTAAAATACACCCTTTTAGATAATGATAAGGGTAATTATTACTTAATATGTACTTGATAATCAAAAATCTATGTAGAATATGAATCTTTAGTAAGCTGGATATTTACATCTTTTACTTGTGTCTACTAAGGATACACATAAACACACAAATATTCTTGGATAGCATAGTTTAAAAATGTATTTAGATTTTTAAAAAGACATTGATTACTTTTTAAGAGGCATGATTTCCTCCTGTTTGCATTATGCATTTTAAAAATCTTTTATACAAGTTGCTGCTTCACTAATTACAGATTGGCAAGTGATCAAGAGAACTAATAAGGGCATGCAGATTTCTTTTAAAAATTCTGTTGTAATGTTAATAAAAGGGGCAAAGTTACAATGTCAATTGAAGAACTGTTTTCTTTTCCAGACACTTGTTCTTAATGATGAGTTATACTTGAGGAAGACAAATACTGTTCTTTCCTAAAGAACTCATTTTTCCCCCATGATGGCATTTTGAAGTCTATGATTTGTCAAAACTCTCAGCAGGAAATATAATGGCTAAGCATGGCTTAACATGTCATTTATTCAAGTAACATGGTCTCGGTTCTGTGGGTGACAGAAATTCTCAGTCTCTGGTTTACCCTTGGCCACCATTTTAGTCAACGATTACAATGAAAAAATGAAGTTTGTACTTTCAGAGGTGATTTATTCTGGGTGAAGTTCAGAGTCACCTTGTTTTATCCTTAGGGAATAGCAATCCAATGTCATCCAGTAAGGACAAAAGAACAACAAAAGAAGACATTACCAATAACCAGTACCTTAATTACTTTCCCATATATGGAAAGTAGGCTCCACGCTAAAGAGATCCTTTTCCATATTTGGTGAAAGTTTCCCAGGAAAAATATACATATGAAAAGATATACCTGTTTCCAAATATTTCCGAAGAGCCCAGCCCAAGTTGTAATGCCTGGTATAAAGAAAATGGTAGCTTTGCGGAAATCAGGGATTAGTCCAGGTATCTGCATGAGTATGTTGCAAGATATATGCATGGGTAGCTGGATGGAATTCATAGGAATGGAAATAAAGTCACCAGACTTGAGTTCCTGCCACTTAGAGATAAGCCACCAGGAAGGGACTTTCCCCCACAATGCGCTATTTGACACAAATCCTTTGTCTTGGTTTTATGGGATGTGTACATCACTTGTTTACATTTTGTCCTCCTAACCATTCTTTCTTAAATCATACCATATCTTCCAGAAGCCTACATGTCCTTCGGTCCCAATTTCAAAAACTCCAGTTTGAAATGTTAACAGTCTACAACTTTTCCCAAGTGCTATGTTCAGGGTCTACCTAAAAATTAAAAAAACTCAAGTCTTGTCAGAATATTCTTCAATCCTTTGAATAGTTGATGAAGAACAGGGCAACACACTTGATTTTATACTTATAACCTGCAGATGTTTTCAAGCTTTCTATGAGTCAGCGTTTCTCTATAGCCCTCAGCTAATTATTGAATACTTTTCTCCAGGATTTAAAGACACCGTCATCACCCACGTTGCCTGGGCATCTTTGTAAATGATCAGAAAGACGCTTAAAATCATTCCCATAGTCCTTTCTCTTGTCACACTCATGCAAAATAACTATGTAAAGCTTGATTCCGTTTGTGGCTTGTAGTACCCGCTTGCTTGAGTGGTATTTCAAGGGGAGCTTCCTATACTGTTTAAAACGCCACTTTCTCTTCTGTCTCAATACTTTTATTATATATTTATTATAGACCTTAGAATGTGAAATAGTAAAGGCTTCTTGTTTAGTTTAAATTTTGAACACTATCTACCTGCAAAATAAGATGGTCTTTCTCAACTTTGGTCAAATTATAGAGGAATTAGCCCAGTTAAAACAGCAGTTTGCTTTTTGTGGAATTAAAGGAAATCTCTCTGGGTCCAGGCATCATCATCTGAATAAGTGAGTTGACACAGGAGAGAGTACAGGGGTCAGATTACCTGGATTCAATTAAATACTGGCTCTGCCTTTTCCTATCCAGGCAACCTGAAGCTAAATTTATTACCCTGTCCTGAGGCCTCCGTTCCACATTTTAATAATGATGATAATATTAAGTCCTTAGAATTATTGGGAAGTTGAGTGAGATACTGCATGAAAAAAATCAGTTGTATGGAAAAGTGACATACAAATACTGTTCTTATTGTCTTTGAGGGTTTTTTTTTTTTTTAAGTGTGCAGTTTGGAGAACAAAGCGATATAATGAGTTTGAATAATTATATCCCAAATGGCTTCTTCTATAAGTTGTTCATATGGCCTTATCACAGAGCAATTTAGAAAGAGCCACAGAGGAATAGAGATGTCCCCTCTTGTACATGTGTCTCCTTAGATGTGCCTAATTCAGGGCGCAGGGAAAACAGTACATTTGGGTTTTATCTGTTAGGTTTCCAAGAGGGGACTTGGGTAGAAGTTATGGGGTGCTTTTTCTATTTCAGAATATATTCTTAACCAAGTGACCAGGACCTCCTAACTGAGTTATTTATCATTGGCCTTCATTCTGCTCCCTCCTCTCCCATCTTATTTCCCCACAAGCAGAACATCTCCCTGGTGTATAACCGAGACCTGATCTGGATAGCTGATCGGAACTAGAGCATAAATACTCCAGTCCCATGCACTGTGTTCTCTCCATCGGACTCCACATCTCTTCTCTACATCTACTTCCTAATCATTGCTCACATGCCTGGGGTCACAGAATAGGAATGCTCTCCCTTTTTGACACATGTATGATCTCCACCCCTGCTGTGGGATCTCCATTCTTTCCCACGTGGCTGAGTTATCTGAAGCTGTATTTGCTGAAGGCACGGCAGGCTGTCCTAGGGCTTAGCCCCTGAAGCCGGGTTTCAGGTGACCTTGGAGCACTGGATAAGTTGGTCACACCTTTCTTTCACAGGCTCATCCTGATTTGCCTCTCAATGAGTAGTATTTCCTCTCAGGGTCAGCCCTCAATCGTCTTTTCTCTTTGCAGACGGAAACACTCAGTGAGATCATCTCCCAAGGCTTTAACTGACCCTTAAAACAACCATAACTTCCAAATACTTGTCTCCAGAGCACTGCCATGTATTTCACTGTCCAACAGACACCTACAAATCCAACATAAGGCTAAAATTCAGGACTCATTATCTTTCCCTATCCGCGCGCCCCGGAAAAAAAGTAAGAAGGAAAGAAAAGAAACTTGCCATCTCTCCTGTAATCTGTTTGTTATATCCCTTTTCACCCAATCTGGGAAGGCTTAAAACTTAGGAAAATCTTTGTCTCCTTTATGCGCCTTTATTCTGGATAACCATCAGTCAGCATGCCATGTATCGCCCGTTCAGAAGTGTGGTTTTAATCTGTCCATTCCTTCCACCACCACTGGGTCCTCATCAGCCTCGTACCTATTATATCTAACACCTCACTGATCTCTTCTTCCTTCCCCCACCTTCCACACAGCCACCTAACTGGTCTATCTAAACCAAAGCCAACTGTGTCATTCCTTCTCTGCTTAAAAATTTGTCAAAACACTAAATAAAAACTACTTTTTCCACATCCTTCTGAGGTAATACTCCATTTTTAAATTTAGCAGAACTCTTTCAGATAATCTGTTATACTCAGGACCTCCAGGTCCTTTGCTTTTCTCTCTCTTTTTTCTTTTTAAAGATTTATTTATTTATTTTGGAGAGAGAGCATGAAAGCGTGAGTGGGGTAAGAGGCAGAGGGAGACAGTCTTCAAGCAGACTCCCTGATGAACACGGAGCCCAATGCAGGGCTTGAGACCATGACCTGAGCCAAAACCAAGAGTCAGACACTCAACCAACCAGCCCCCAGGTGCCCCACCTCTGCTTCTGTCTTGATTTTACTCTAATCAGTTTCTCATCTCCAGCAATCCACTAAAACCTCTCTGGTCACCATCAAGTATGACTTCTGTGTCGCCATTCAAGGTCGTGTTGGTTTTCGTCTTACTCTGTTACATCATTGAACACAGGTAATCTCTGTGTTTTGAAACACTTTCTTTACTTGGACTCTGGGTCACTGTTCTCTCTTGCATCGCCTCCTTTCCTTCCCAAGATTCTTTACTGGTTCCACCTTATCTTCTGGATCCCAAATATTTGAGTGGGTGAGGGCTCAAGCCTCTAAGCCTTCTCTGCCTCCACTCACTTTATAGTTGATTGCCTCCATTCTCATTGCAATGAATTGGTATGTAAGCTGACTCCCAGATCTGTACCTCTGGCCCTGACCTAAGTCCTGAACTTCAGACGCGTGTGTAGCTGCCTACTTGGGATTTCACTTGGATGTCTAACAGGCCTCTTATATTTTCAAACTTGAGGTCTGCCTCTTCATCCCTGTCAAATCTGCCCAGCCTCGAGTCTTCCCATCTCACTGATTGTCAACTCCATTGTCCATTGTTGAGGCCAAAAAGCATGGAACCTTCTTTGACTTTCTGCTCACATCCCATGTCCAGTGAGACGACTTCTCACCTTCCTCTCTGTTAGTTTCCTCTCTGAGCCAGGTGATGCCCACATTTGCAGCATTGGAGTGGCCTCCCAGCTTGTCCCTCTTCTTCCATCTGTCCTCCTCTGGTCCTTTCTCAGCATAACAGCCACAGTGATCCTTTAAAATATAAAGAGATCATACCATTCCTCTGTTCAAAACCCTTAATGCCTTCTTGTTTTACTCAGAGCAAGCCCCCAAATTCTTACCATGGGGCCAAAACCTTCTATGACCTTGCTTCTCTACACTTCTCACACTGTGATCACCTGCTACCCCCCTTCCCTTATTCTCTCAGCTCTGACTATACTGGCCTTCATCCTGTGCCTAGAACATGCCAAGTAGGCTGTTTTCTCAGGGCCTCTGTATCTTTTTTCTTTGCCCAGAAGCTTTTTCCTCATATCTAAATTGCTTTTCCCTTCACTTTCTTCAGGTCTCAGTTTAAATATCAATTTATCATAGAAGCCATCTACTGTGAGTTCATGGAAGTAACACCCTTGATCATTTTGTATCTCCTTATCTTACCTCCTATGCTTATCACTTTACAAATATTAAGTATTTAAGTACAATTTATGGCATTAGACTGGGAGCCCCAGTGAGGACTAGGACTTAACCATTTTTATTAATCAATAGTTTTTTTTGGACCTAGATAAATGCCTCATATCTACTAGAAATGATAAATATAAACAAAATAGACAAATGGTTAACATTGTGTACATAGAACTATGTGAGTGAGATGAAAAATTTAAAAACAGGAAAGTCATCACAATTTCTGGCAAAACTACTCAAAATGACTGAGGGTGGTCTGTTATTTCAATAATCTGAAGAGGGCAGCACATGGCATTTTACCTAACATTTTATTCAGAAATTAACATTAATAGTAATTTAATTTTTAGCAAAGACTGTGGCTCCACAAGGACAATTAAACACTTGAAAAAGAAGAGGATTAACATCAGTGAGACCGGAAAACCAAGAGGAACTTAATGATTAAATCAATATCATTGTTTGATCTTGGCCTCCGATCAGCATGTACCTGCCAGTTGACCCCATGGCAATCACAAGGACAGCATTTACTTTTACTCTCACTTCCCTCGAGGCTAGCCATAATCATACACAGAGAGGTGGGTAGTTTATAGCTGGGAATCAGTTCTTATAGCGATTAAAGTGGAATGAACCTGACAGATTAACTGGGTCAGTGGTTTTCGACCATTTCCCCCCCCTAACAAGATACCTGCCAGGTACCACTTACCTGCGCTACGTCCTCACATCGCTCATGTCACTTTGTTGTGCTGGTACTAGAGCCTACGGGCTCCATGCAAGTTCCGGGCACTACCTGCATGCCCCTTCCCCAGAGCCATTTCTCACCTCCATTTACATATTCACAACAGGCTGGGAATGGTTTCTAGATGAAACCTATCATTTTTCAGAGAAGAAATCTGAGGCCACTAGAGAATAAGTGACTCACCCAAGATTACGGAGATAGGAAATTACCTCAGAAGACAGAGACTAGGAGATCTAAGGGATTGAGAGAGACGTCTTACAAGCCCGGCATTTGTTTCTCTCACGATGGGAGACTAAATACACAGAGGGGCAATGGCCAAACCAAATGTAAAACTACAACTCTGGCCCACAGCCCGCCACAACCAGCCTAGGAGGCCAACCTGCTATCTACAAGAGGAGGCCAAACAATCACGGGACAATTGATCCAAAATGGCTAGGACACAATAACTACTTTTTGCCCTTTCTTCCAACTTAGAACCAACCAGAGAAAGTCAAGTATGCACCCCTAACTAATGCCATAAGATGCTCTACTCCCGTGTAGCCCACCTGCAGTGCCTCCATACCGAGAGCCTCTAATCAGGCACACCTGAAGCCAACCCTTCTTCCACCAGAAAGCTCTCCCACTCTTCTGTCTGCTTGTGAGTTGTTGCCAAACACAAGTGATGGTGGCTGACTCCCTTGCTTAGGGAAAGTTTTGAATGAGTAATCTCTTCTTGTTCTCATGTGAGTGGGCTTCACTTATTTCCACAGCTCTCATGGGCGTTGAGATACATATGGTATGCACCGCCATGGCTGCGGACCCCATCCTTTGACCCCTACTAGAGAAGACACGAGGCCCTTGTGCCGAGCTGCCCCCAGCTTGCCGGGTCTGCACTGACGTGGTAAGTGAACAATTGGTCTGGACTCTGCCGTCTTCACCTTGAATCTCTCAGCTATTTATTCTCAGTTTGGTACCCAGGTTTGTTATTGGCTCTCACTTGTTTGGCATCCTTGGTGAACTTAGGCTTTAGCTTTAAACTTAAAAACAACATAAAAATCAATGGTAAACATTTTGAGTCATAAAATCTATGAGACTTGGACAAGACTGAGAAATTAAAGTGTGCTTTTATTTAATTTCACATATATAAAATTACTATGTTAAATATGGTGATCAAATATTAAAAAACAGACTAAGGTAAATAATATTAAACAGCATCTTGAGGGACACGTGTATGTATGTGTGAAAGCTAAGAACTAACATCATTATTCCTAGCTTTATTGAAATATAAATGGCATATATTGTGTAAGTTTAAGGTGTACCATATGATGATTTGATATATACATATACTGCAAATGGTTACTACAATAAATTAACACATTCACCACCTCATAGTTACTGTTTGTGTGTGTGTGTATGTAGTAAGAACTTTTAAGACTGACTCTTTTAGCAAGTTTCAAGTATACAATACAGTATTGTCATCAGTAGTCATTATGCTGGACATTACATCCCCAGAACTTACTCATCTAATAACTGGAAGTTGGTACCTTTTGACCAACTTTAGTCATTCTCTGCCAACCCCCCACCCTCATTCCCCTTCAACACACAACCACCAGTCTCCTCCCTGTTTGGACAAGTTCAGCTTTTTAAGATTCCGCACGGAAGTGAGATCTTACAGCATTTGTCTTTCTCTGACTTATTTCATTTAGCACAGTACCTGCCAGTTTCATCCATATGGTTGCAAAGGGCAAGATTTCCTTCTATTTTATGACTGAATGAGATTCCATTGTATATATAATGCCACTTTTCCTTTGTTTATTCATCTGACAATTAACACTTAGGTTGTTTGTGTGTCTTGCCTGTTGTCAACAAGGACTAACATGTCTTAAATTCCTGCCAGATCCTGGGAACTGCAGCAGAGCTGTATTATACATTATTAAATGACTTTGTCTTTTGTATTTCCATAATTCCACAGTGTGTGATGTGTTTACTATTTTCAAGAAACTTTACATTATTAGTAGTAGTATTCCTAGTGTTTTAGTACTCTCTGCTTGAACTGCTGGCAGAGGAATTTGGCTCACTTGGCCCATTTATTCAAGGCTGGTCTGGGTAGGCAATTTTTGGTTCTGCCATGCATTTTGCAAGACACTTATGTATGATATACATTTGTAGATATTTAATTTTCTACAAGGGAAAGAAACAGAAGTGGGGAAAGAACTACAACAATCAAACTGTTACCTGTATTTTTATTTGATCTTACATTAACCCCAGGAGGCAAATCTTAGAGTCTGTGTTAAAAGATGAAAACAAGGATTGGAAAGATTAAGTAACTTGACCAAATCACACAGCTAGTCAGTGTTGGATTCCAGATGTACAAATCTGCTCTGTCCAGCCCCATAGGCTGCATCCTTTCCACTTTGCCACACTCTCCATCAAAGCGTAAATGCACAGTTTGAAATCTGTGATAGAATTTGATGAAGTGATGTTAACACAGAAAATGTTTAAAGAATACAATTTCTCGAGGAGACTTTTGGTGAGGTGGAAGAATCCTGAGATGCCCGTCGCTAGAGCACGTACTCCAATTCCTGGCTGCTGAAGTAGGAATTCAGCACAACCTGCTTCTCTAGTTAATGAAGTATGTGCTGCCCTCTACTGGCATAGAGAAAACACTACAGCCCATGCTTTGTGTTGGCTCTGCATGGTTTCTAAAAACCTGGATTGTAAAGTTTCTAATATTCTGCTCAATATTAGAGATTTTCAGTGCACCTCGCTTCTTTCTATTGCATTTTCTCCCAGAATAAACTAATGAACCTCAGTTCCGTTCTTCGCTGATCTCACAAGGCCACGCCATTCCTATTAATGTGTTCAAGGTTTAGCACAGGCATCTAGAAAAACTAAAGCTATATTTGCATATACATAAATCCAGATTAAAAACCGGCATATGTGCTAGGGTTAAGGATGCATTAGTCCCTGTTATTTGCTCTTAATATGGCCCTAAATTACAGGTGACCGATATGTAAACTTTTGAATCCATTATTCTTTCACGTGCAATATAAAACAGACTATTGATTCTCAGTAGGGCGACTTTAATATTCAACCATTCCTTTAATTATTCCTTCATTAAACAAAGACTCATTAAAGTCTGTTTTGTGCCACCATGCTAGTGGTGGGTACGTATAAGTAAGAATAAGCTATCTCCTGTCTCCGATTCAGTGGTGTAGACGGGCATGTGAACAAATAATTGCAGTGCGGTTTAAATAATACTATGATATTTACAAAGTGCTAGGGGATCTCAGAAAGAATGAATAATTTTTGCATGAGTGTGATGAGGAGGTTTGACAGAGGAGGGTGGGCTCACGCTGAAAGATGAGAAAGCATTTACGTGACTAAAAAAAAAAGGGGACATGCTGTCCAATTAAGGAATTCTCATGGGCAATGATGTGAAGCTAGAGAAATATAGAAGGCAAAGTCAGAGCACCCAGTTCCCTGTGTTGATCATGGGGAGTACTCAGGGAGGGGTGACAGTCTGGGACGTGAAGGCAGACAGAGTTACAGAGGGGCTAACTTTGCATGAGGAGTCTGGACTAGGTGTTGTGTGTATTATATATGCAGAGAGAAGGGGGGCGGGAAGCTGTGGAGGGATGCTATTTTAAATCCAGGATGTTTGTGCTGGTTCCATCTTGTTCAGTATTAAGTGAAAAACTGACTACTGCAAGGGAAATTGGTCAACGTAAATACCCATTTCACTCGAGAAAATGCATGCCCTAGGTGATGTTTTCCGAAATCTTACCAATGTCCGAATTAAATGGATAACTACTGAATTCTGCTTCACACTCTGTCACTGTATACTGGCTTTACTAAATTAAAGTGAATTTGAGTGTAAGGCATTTTGCAAGTGTTCCTCGGATAAAAAGATAAGGAATCCACCATTCCCTCCCCTTCAGAAGTCATGAAATTCTCCATTATATTTTGTTAGTATAAAATCAGTTTCTGGCTACACTTTATCTACTTTATATCAGTCTGATTTTTAAAAAACTAATTTTACTTCTATAGTATAAAAGCAGTATTTGATATAAAAGATTCAAAAAAGAAAAGTAGTTAAAAATATTCCTTTATACCTAATTCTTAAGATTCTCATTTTTTAAGTACATATGTATTTGTATCACCCAGGTAGTTAGCAAAACTTTGCTGTTAATAGTTTTCCATGCTGCATGTTTTATGGTAAGACTTTAAAAGATCTCATCACTATGAGCTCATATGGCATCTGATTCCAGCAGCACCAATCTTAAGTAAATTTGGTATCCAGACAAACTTTTCAGGGCCATGGTAATTTATTGTAATGAACTAATAAGTTAATACAAGTTTAAAACAATGCTACTTTTCACAGTCTGGTGTGGTTACTGCTTTATTTTCTTCACCATTAATTAATTTTCTATTTATAGGGAACCACTAAAGTTGCCGTAGAAAGTCTGCCGTGTTATTATATTTAGCTAATGAGTTCTTTTAAATTAGTTTTACCTAAACTCTTATTAGAAAACTTTTCAATTAGGCAGCAATATCTCATTGGGTGCTAGGGTGTGGGAGAAAGTGATATGAAGGAAAGCCTCCTGTATTAACCAAAGGATTTACTGACATTTTGTTAGCAGTAGATTCCTGTTCAAATCCTTGTTTCTAAAACCTGTTCTCACTTTCTGCATCTCTAGGACTTTTGGTATTATTATATACAAGACTTTCTCACATTCCATGAATGAACTATTTAAGAATGATGTGAATTCCAAACTCACTTTTAAATCATCACCGTCTCTTCTCTTATACGCCGGAAACAAAACAAAAACAGCCAGAAACATGCCAAGAATGATGTGCCTTAATTCTTTTGCTTTTGTCTCTCATTATCCAGTAGCAATTCCAGATCCAGTGTGCTCTTGCTTTTTGTGGGCATGGTCTCCTAGCTACAGTGGATGCCGCTGAGCAGCTGGCTGGGGAAGCCGACCTAGTAGTCAGGTGGCTCTACCATTTAGAAACTGGCTTCCTGAGAGGCTAGTCTCTTCAGTACCACCTTTGCCCAGATTTCTCTAGGCCTCTGTTTCTAAAGCAGGCCTGAGTCCATAGGAAGAGGCTCATAACTCATCGAAAAACAGACACTAAGCTAGACATTCAAATGGGAAGTACTAGCAGGTGTCACCTGTTCCCGGTGTCGGGTGGAGCTGTCTTCATTTTTCCATAAGGAACATTCTCCAGCTGCATCACTTGATAAGAGTAATACTTGCTGCTGCAGTTTTCTTTCCAGGAGCTGGGTAAGCACTAGTGTTGTCTGAGATCACCCCACCTCGGAGGTGAGCCAAGTCGTGTTGTCTCCTCAGCCGATGTTGAGTAGCCTTGGTGGGCCTATGAATGGTTGCAGACCCTGGTCATTCTCGGTTTTGTGTAGATAAATACTAGACTTATCATTGGGGATGTGCTGTTTTCCTTGAAACTTGAGAAAGAAAAAAGCCTTATGTTTGGGATTCCTTTTATTCACCCCTCCAAATCCATTCTCTACCTGTTTCCATCCTGTTCTCTGCCCTCCAAAGCTGAGGCTGATTTCTGTGGGTTGCCTCAGTCAGTCTCCATTGCTCCTCTGCCTTTTCGTTGGATTGGCGGCAGCATGGGGCAGACGACAGATGGAGAACTGAAAGAGAGAGAAGACCTGGCTTTTATTCCCCCGATCCTCCTCCTCGGCCTCCTCCTGTTGGCAGTGGGTCCTGAGGGGTGGTCTCTTCCTGGGGCTAGAGGTCTCACCCAGGTCTGGTCACTGTCTCCCCTTTTCCCTTCATGCCTGGCAGTGGCAGAAGCTTCCCACAATCTAAAGTTTCCCTGTCCCTTTTAGGTTTCCTTCAACTCTGCTAAGCCTTTGTAAATAGTCCTGTGGCAGACGGCCCCTCAGGTGACAGGTTCCCCACCCCCCATACACAAATGGGTCATGTCCATATGTAATCTCTTCTGTTGAGCACAGGTGGAATCTCATTTGTTTCTCACCAATACAACATCACAAAGGTGATGGAATGTCACCCCTTAATTAGGTTGTATTTCGTGAGGCTCTGCTGGCCTTGAGAAAGCAGTCCTGTGGTGAACTGCCCATGGAGAGGGTTCACGGCAGAGAACTATGGGTGTCCTCTAGGACCAGATGGCAACCTCTGGTTAGCAGAAAAATGAGGACCTCAGTCCTACGACTATAAGGGGATGAATTCTGCCAGCGACAGGAGGGTGATTAGAAAGGAATCTTTCCTCAGTTCAAGCCCATGATGAGACCATAGTTCCCACCGACACCTGGATTGTGAACTAGTGAGACCTTGAGCAGAGGACCATAGCTGTGCCCAGACTCCTGATCCACAGAAACTACAAGATAATACACGTGTGTTGTTTTAAGCCACCGAATTTATGGTAATTTGTTCAGCAGCAGTAGCAAACGAATATAAGTCCCTTCATAAGGTGCTCTTCTTTTTTAAGATTTTATTTATTTATATGACAGAGCAAGAGAGCACAAGCAGGGGAAGCAGCAGAGGGAGAGGGAGAAGCAGGCTCCCCAGTGAGCAGAAAGCCCTACATGGGGCTTGATCCCAGCACTTGGAGATCATGACCTGAGCTGAAGGCAGACACTTAACCAGCTGAGCCACCCAGGCACTCCCATTAGATGCCCTTTTGAGGGTGACGTGTGTTTCTGTCCAGGACACTAAATGCTACAGGTTGACCAAGAGTCAGCCATTATTTTCTGTGGGCCCCAGATAATAAATAAGCTTTGTAAGCCATAAATTATCATCATTGTATATCTTCTCTCTCATATTCCCCCGACTATCTGAAAATGTAATAGCCATTCTTAGCTCATGGGTTATACAAAACAAGGAGTATGCTGGCTTTGACACACATGCTGTAGCTCGCTGACCTCTGCATCTGATAAATGTGGTATCTGAAAGATGTGTATGTAATACATTCGTTGTCTTGCTGTATATTCATCAAAACCTATTTCCTCTACTTCCTGAGCACAAGTCTTGGCCAAACAATATTTCCTCAGCCTATGAAGCATGTGTGTGGCCATGTGTGTGAGTTCTGCCCAGAGGAGTGAGGGTGAAAGTGACATAAAGCAATCCAGGTCTGATTATACAAATATCTCCTGCGATTCTCCACACTCACTGATTCTCCATCCCCTGACTGGAGTGAAAGGGTCCAAGGTCCTACTGGATGGAAGTCGCACAAAATAGAGGGGCCCTTGGTCCCCACATCTCAGCACGGAAGACTGCCTACAGAACACTTGTGTTTAACTGCCATACGAATGAGAAAGAAACTTCTATTGGGGCTTTAGCCACTGAGATTTGGGAGCGCATTTCTTTGTATCTTACAGCTGAAGGTACCAAGAAGTAGCTCCTGCTATTTGTATTTTCAGAAGAGAATGTTCCAGAGATTTAAATCATCTCATCAATAAAACTTTCCCAATTTTATTTTGTGCAGGTATGGTCTGTGGGACTAGGCGAGAGTAGAAAGACCCGACAGAGTTAGATTGCGGCTCAAAGAACACATTGGATTAATGGAAAAATCCACATCTAGAGACCATCAGTCCTGTGCCCTGTTACTACTTTATGGTTCCTCCAAACCATTTCTGAGAGAGCTTTCCTCTCTATTAGGGTCCTTCTCAGACCGACTTCCCCCATCTCTGGACACACATCTCCACCTCCGCGAAACTAGAGGTAATCCCAGCACCCTCCCTCTCTCGGTAACTGCTTCTCATGTCATCACACACTGGCCACTCCAGCTTGCTCTTTACTATGGAATTCCAACCCTTTACATTTCTAACAACCGTCCATGAATAGCTTCTATTGAATGGCATATAATCACCCGCATAAAATGGATATGAATCTTTAAAGTCATTTAAATCTAATCATTTTAGACCCTTTGAAAGGTAATTCCTATTCAATGAAATAATTTATCACACAGGAAAATTATTGTACTTTGGTCAATTCAGTTGGAATACGGTAGTGAGATTCTTTCTTGGGCTTGTCTTTGCCCTGTAATGCAAAATGACTTGGTGGTCTGTGAGTTTCTTCTGAGGCTATTGGCTCAGCTATTGACAACATCATCCTTGGGGGTTTGGAATCAATAGGGGTAGAATAAAAAGGACACATTGCTATTACACGTGGGTTATTGCAGCATACATCTATTTATAGTGAACTTCATCAATATGAATGATTGCCTTAAGCTACCACATTGTCTTTAGGATTCATCAATTTAAAGCCTTCAAAGAATTCAAATGCCAAGCATATTAAAGAAGCATGTCTGGAACCCAGACTATTCAAATATAAAAGAGTCAATAGAAGGAGACAAAAGTTTCTTAAATAATTAATTACTAAGATCATTGCTAAAGTAACTGATCTCTTTCTGTCTCTCTCTCAATGCAAAGGATGGTGTCTGTGACACACACAGGCAGGGGATCAAGCTGAGGCAGTGCTTGTCCAGTAACACTAGGTGGCAGCAGTGGGTTTTTAGCCAAAATGCTCCTTTTTCCAATGGGCCGAAGTTACCATGATTAAAAACTGGCCAGTTAATTGATGAACAATGATTTTGATCACAAATGAAGACATGAGTTTCCTTTTAGCACGTTTTTAAACAAAAAATATGTCCAAATATTATCAGAGAGTGAGAAAGCAAATTTGCCATACAAGAGGGTACTAGGAGTGGTGTGATTATAGTGTGGGAAAATTGAATATAGCACACATAAAACTTCTTAAAAAATGAAAATAAATCTCTTGTGGGAAACAAACTATTCCTTTAGGAGTAGTGGTTTCACAGAAGACTTGCATTTAAAACATTAGCAATTGCTACCAGCTAGACAGTTCTTAGCAATTTGTAATTTGAAAGGGACAGATGTGTCAACATATGATTGATATTTGAAAGGTAACTTGAATTTTCGTTGATTTATTTTCTGTATTGCTATTCAGTATTTTTAAGACTCTGGTGTAAATATCTTTTAACACAAGGGAAACCCATTAATCCTTCTGGAAATAACTAAATTGTGTGTCAATTTTTGAATCAAGAAATAACACAAGACTAAAAATCTGACCTTAGTCGGGCATGTGGGGGCAAGAAATAAAAATAGGGTACGTTGTTAGATTCTCCCAAGGCTTTACTCAGCATTTATCTGAATAATTGAAAGCAAGTTCAGAGGAATGTTACCAATAAAAGCAGGATGATGGGGTGGATGGAGGTCTGGACAGAGTCTGAGTTTGAGTTCTGGTTCTGTCTCTAATTTATTTTGTGAGCTTGAGTCAATAATATAACAATCCTAAATGTCAAATGTTCATTTTTAAATATGTAAAGTGTACATGTTGCATAGATGAATTCTTTATTCTCACCTGGCTTGATAATCAACAGATTTTTTTTTTTTTTTTTGCCCAGTGACCGACCAGTTAATATATGTATTTGGCACATAAAGCAAAGAACTTGCGTGTGTGTGTGTGTGTATGCGCATGCTAAAGGATTGAACCTGGTTTTAAACTCGCAGCAAAAGCAACATAGCCATAAGTCTTCTTGTGTGCGACTACACTGTAGTAATTTACTTTACAAATAGCTCTTGAGAATGTTGTTTGTGCAAGTCACTGTATAATGTTGTAGCGAGATGAAGGACAAGGGGACAATAACAAGAGATTTTGTTATAACCACAGAGGATTATTTGCATTTTTGTCATTATTTTCTTTATTCTCGCTTGCGAAATGCAAATCAAGCACCTGTACATGAAATCTACCACGGGGAGCAATTCCACTCTAGTCATTAGGTCTTGGCTTAGGCTCCACAGAGAGCAAGCACTTTCAATTTTGCTAAAACAGAGAATGTCCTTGAGGCCCAGAGAGTCACTGATAAGATTTAACCTGTTCAGTGTGTCCCACAGATTGGACCCCAGACATTCTCAAAAACAGCTCAATGTGGCAACTTTCAGATCTTCCTTGGTTAGAAATATGTGTTTGTTAGGGGAATGACACCATTGTCCAGTTAAATCACGGTTACGACCTGTCATGCAATGAGGTGTGATAGGAGTTTGAATTTAGGGGAGTTTAGAATTCTACATCTGACCATAACTGACATTTACTGAGCATCTACCATATGCCACGATCTGTCCTAAGTGCTTCCTCAATAGTATCTCATTTAATCTTCATGTGGGAATGTGAATTTTGTATGATCAATTTATAGACAAGGACACTAAGCTGTAGGAAAGTTAAGAGACTTGTCGTGGTACTAAGTGGCAGAACCAGGATTCCAATCCAGGAAGTCTCAGTTCCGGGAACATGTTCTAAACCATCACTTCAGGTAACTGGTCTCAGAGCTCAGTCTTCCGCCGTGTAGTATCAGGGAGAAACAATGATGGGACTTTGTGGAGAATGAATGGGATCAATATAGCCGTTGTCTTTCAGGTGTGTCAGCCTCAGCATTGCTTTGTCTTGGGGAAAAGGGAAAAATTAGAGTACTACCACTGTATAAGAACCACCAATCTGTAAAAACTCTTCCTGCTTTCCCGAGATCCATAGTGGGAAGGCTTTCTACTCTTTAGTCAATACCACTTACTTTAAAACAAACAAAAATCTCAACAGTTTTGAAGGACTGTTTCATTATTATGGGATGAGTCACATAAAAAGATGTTTCATCATTTTCCCTACGAAAGAATCATATCCCATCTCCCTTTATTGTTCATGTCTCTTATTACTAATGTGTCCACAGTCAATAGATCAATGCTGCTCAGGAAACTTTTTTGTCTCCTATTAACTGTTACAACAGAAAGAAGCACAGATAGTTTATAAAAAATAGCATAAACTATCCCTATTAAAAATTGCCTTCCCCAATACTACCTGGTTATACCTGCAAAAAAGAATAAATTACATTGGTTAGCTTCTGACAGCCTATGTATTCCACAGCTATAAATTGGTTACATTACATATAATTCTCAAAGGTGCAGGAGAGAGTAATAACAAATTCCCAATTAATGGAGAGGTACAGACTCATGGGAAACCATGTCATTTGACCAATGATCTCTTCATTGGGGACGAAGTAATCTCTTTGGCTTTCGTGTACTGTGGAAGTTACATTTTTCCTTACCTCAACCAAAGCTGAATATCACCAGGGATGATCATTTAATTTCACATTTTATTAAAACACTTAATGCAAAGCCATGTTATAACTGAAGGCAAAACACAGAGCCTGGTGTTAGGAGCTCTTCTTCAGAACATGGTAATGAGAGAATTACCACATTAATCTATGTATAAAGGCCCTTTAGAGATTTTCATGCCTCCTGTGGTTTCATTTTCCATGGAAATGTGGAGTAAGAAGGCTTCAAACACAATTATTCATCGTTAAACATTTCACTTTTATAGGTACCGCTCTGTCAAGATGCCGCTTCCATGGCGACACACAACGTGACAGTGTTTCCGCTGGGTTCTTCATACCATCCACCAGCGGTGCGATACCTTGATCCCGTGCACGCACAGCTGTCGCTCAGCCAGTGAATACATCCTGGACAAATGGAGCCTCCTCTGCTATATAAAGGGACATCCTCCAAGTGGCAACTCCATTATCTGTCTGATAATTGTATCCAATTGATAGATTCTGGCAAATCAGAAGAACTCGGGGTAGTGTTCTTATAATGCCATTCACGAATGGCAGCCATCCAGCCTGGAATATCACCAGCCTGCTCAGCTCTCTTTGAAGTTTCAAAAAGGGGGAAAAGATCAGAAGGAAGACTAAAATTATTTTCATAAGTGTGTCTGCCCCCAGGAGTCTTGCCCTGTTTTCTCTGGTTCCAGAAATCACCCAACCAGATAATGAAGTGAGTTGCAGTCAGATGGAGCTTACTCCATGAGGAGATGAAGCCACGTTCAGCCGGAGTGCCCTCTGTATTTTCCTCGTCCTGGCAGATGCCTTTTGTTGACCAAGATTTCAGCACAGGATAAGTGTGATCAAGTCAACAGTCAAAGGTAGTTAAATGGAAAGAGTATGAGAAGTTCAATGATAGGTGGTTAAAAAAAAAAAAAAAAAGCCTACGCAGACATACTTAGCAACATTCTGAAGTTTTAGGGATATGATACTAGAACAGCTTTAAACACCTTTGTAATAGGCTAGAATACTGTCTCCTTAGTAACAAAAGACAGTAGACTTTATATCAGCTAGAGCCAAATGCAACCTGCTGTCCAGGCCAGTTACCAAATGGATCTTGTTGCTATTAAAATGATCACCAGGGAGTTCAAGGACTAGGGAGTCATTTGAAATGGCCTTGGAAAATATGTTGAAAGGATTGCCTCAAACCATTTTCCCTGGTGCTCATTCTTTGTCCCCATTCACTAACATACAGTACATGGTAAAATATATCCTGTATATTTATAGTGTGTCCAGAAAATACCAAAGTGCTTATGGCTCTGACATTGTTTTCATTAGAGGTAGATACTTCAGGGAATGTAAATGCCAACGTTTCAAATTTGCTATGAGTAGAAAATCCAAATGATGCCAGCCTTTAAAACTATGTTGTGTCGTGTGAGGCTCTGGACCGGCAGCTGGTGAATTAGCATGGAGAAGGGCTCCTGGGGAAGATGCAAACCAAAGCGCAGGAATGCTGGTGGTCATACCCACCGAGACCCAGGAACTTGATTACTTAGCTAACCTCATCTTGCTTCCACCTCACCAGTGCTAGTCAGTAAATCTGAAAAAGGGAAAATAGATTGAGAGTTTAGTAGCCGTTAACATCACAATATAGCTCTTTCCTTTCCAGGGGCCTTCTTCTCATTCATTTGCACCTTCGGCAGGAGAGGTGTTCCTTTGTTGTTGTTGTTTCGTTTTGTTTTTTGGAGCCCTTGTGCCCAGGGCCTACAGCCTCTAGGCTGCTAAAAATTACCAGGCACAGCCTGTCCTCGTACCTGTCCTTTGCTTTCCACTGAGAAACCATCACATCACATCACCATGAGAGCAGGCCAAGCTGTCTGTTTTTGCACCCTGTAGTCCTTCTATCATAGACTCTATAAGAATTCAAGACATTGCTTTTCAGATCGTCCCCTGACTGCCTGTGAGATAAGTCTTCTGAGGTTTTCATGCTGAATGAAAAGCTTAGAGTCATCACCCATTCCAGGTAGGAGGCCAGATGACTGGGTAACTGTTCCCAAGCCTAGTTCTGTAGGCAGTGATGGTAGAGCATCCCCTTGCAATTTTCCTTTAGGCAGAGAAGATGTACTTATCCTTTCCTCAGCATGGCGATCATAGACAGATGATAATACCTACCTTCCAGTCATGGTGGAAGATGAGGATGGGCATGATAATGATGCCTCCTCAGCCATAAAGTAGTGCTTCTGTTGTCTTCAGTAAGCATGTATTTCTCACACAGTTTGTGCCAGGTGCTGTGTCAGACATTGGAAGTATAGAGACGAATAGGAAACACTTCCTGTTGTGTAAGGAGTTCACAGTTTTAGTAAAAGAGCTAGATTCATTAATACATAAGACGGTGCAGGGTTATGGGAGCTTTGATGATGGTACCCACGCAGACAGTGTTATTGGAAGGACATAGAAGGGGTCTCCTGCCAAAAAAGTTTCTGGAGGGAAAGACAACTGAGTTGAAAATTCCATAGTGAGCAATGTTAATCAAAGAAGAGATCTGGATCAGGGAGTGTTATATGGAGTGGAGACTAGAAGGAGGGATGGATTAGTAAAGAAGGAAGAAAGCAGTTCTAGTGGAGGAAGCCGAAGCAAGAGATTAAGTGACAAATTTGGGAGATGCCAAAGAGCCATGCACATGTGATTATAGAGTGCACTGCAGTGGCAAGTAAGGACAGCCGAGGACGAGAGGCCAGCAGAGAGCTGACCCTGAGGGGTTCTGGATGCCTTGGTGCTAAGGAAGTTGCATGCCAAGCTGAAGGTTATGAGGAGCCAATGAAGAATTTTATTTGGAGGAGTAACACGAGCTTGGTCATTTTAAAAGATCACACTGCCCTTGAAATGAACTGTGACCCAAATGTAGTGGAATTTGGGGTGAGCTGGGGACAAATAGTGGGGAAAATCTTACATGGCATTTAAAGAGAAAGATACTTTTGACTCTTCTTTTATCCATTATTTAGCTTAGGATCTTCAAATTTGTACATACATATTTTTAAGAAAAATATATTCACACTCTCATTAATATTTTTAGAAATATCTTTTTTTTCCCTAGAAAAGAATAAATTTAAGCCAGAGATGGGAAAGAAGATTTTGTTTAAGATCCTTCGTCTTTTTTTTTTCTTTTTGAAGATTTTATTTTAAGTAACCTCTACACCCAATGTGGGGCTCGAACCTACAACCCTGAGATCAAGAGTTGCATGCTGTACCGACTGAGCCAGCCTGGTGCCCCACGATCCTCAGTCTTACTAATAAAATGATTCCTGCTGCAGGCCGGGAGAAAGGAGCTCTTTGAACCTGATGTGGAGTAATTGATTCACTATCCTATGTCTTTCAGGTCTAGGAGGCACCTTGATACCTCAACTTACATACTAAATTCAGTCACGTTGGTAGAAGATCAGGTTGTACTGGCTTCTTGATCAACAGGTGCTGAGTTTAGTATCTAGAACTAATTCAAATGGAAACATTTTTCTTTATCCCTTAAATCTTAGCTAACATTCATTGGTAATTGTATTAAAAGAATCATGGAAGCAGGTCATGCCTACATAATCAGCAAATTGACCATTTGAAAGTTCATTCAGTGATTTTGGCTTTCTTACGTAGCACACTTGATTGACTTGTTGAGTGTTCTGAATTGGCCATCAGAACAAACCAAGCTGCTCTTTTATCACGTACACGTGGCTTAAGTTTATAGTTTTGATTTCTAGCACTATCTCATCAAATACAAAATTCATCCGTCAACTTAAATGTGGTGGTCACAGTAGACATTTGTTATGTTTTCGGTTAGTACATAATTTTCTCTTCCTAACGGCATCTCCATTTTCCTTGAGGAATTTACCTTTCTCTCCTTATGTGTCATCTTGAAAGGCTTGTAACTGGGGCACCCTTTCCTTTTGCTAAGGAAGCTAACAGGGCTTTGGAGGCCCTTTGTGGTAGATTTCTCTCACTGCTTTGTTGGGAGGAAAGGAGGTACATTTGTGATCTAATCTGAGCTAATCAATTCTCCCTTCCAGAGTTTTGGATCCCGGGAGAGGCCCACACTGGTGGAAAGGACAGCTGCGAAAGAATAATTTCAGCATCGGTGTTAGGTAAGAGCTATTCCCACTTCCAACACTTTCTCTAACTCACTCATTCTCATCTGTGCCGAGCCAGTTATTCAACATCCCTTTTCAGTCTCTGAGCCCCTCATAATCATTCTGGTCAAGTCACTTTTGCTTGGGTCAGCTGTATGTGTTTTCTGTTGCTTGTCATCAAAGAATCCTAACTGATCGATTGGTAATGAATAATTTTCTTTCCCAGAAGCTGACATACTTTGCTTGTGATTCACACAAACTCTAACAATATGCCTCTAAAATATGGAGAAACCAGGGGGTATTAACTCCATTTTAAACGGAAGAAACTAAAGTATTAAGACATTTGGTATTTTGTTTATGTCATGAAGCTCATCTGAAGCAGAATTAAAAATAAAATAGAGACCTATTGGCTCCTAACTCTGCTAATAATTAGTGGTGTGACCTTGAGTAAGTTACTTAACCTCTTTTGGCTCCAGTTTCTTCAACTGTAAAATTAGAGGATTGGGTCAGATGATCTCTAAGGCCTCTTCCACCTCTAAGATCATTTGGTTTTTCATCTGGGGCTCTTTTCTAAAAGAGACTTCTGCTCCATTGTTGGGGACCTTAATCTGTGGACAGAATATATTAGTAGCTGAGATGTAGTGTTACTAATAAAATATATTTTAATCATCTGTGACAACAAAATGTGAGAATAGATTTCTTATTTGCATTTCCAAAGACTCTGTGGCTATCTCTCCCTAATAGCAAAACTTTTCTTCTTTTCCCAAGTAGAAATTTGAAATATCCTAAATGTTTATCGTCAATGGGAAAATCAGTGAACTTACCAGAACCCAAACTGAGACCTTTTGGCTTTGCCTAGCAGTGTATTTATATATTTAAAGCATTTAAACATGTCAGGAGACAATATGTTGGAGTCATCATTTCACTAATGTTCTTACATATGTTATCTTTTCCCATTTCTCAGAGACGTCATTCTCAGGCTTACCATCTTAATAGCTAGAGTTATAGTCTTGTAAATTTCAACTTAGTGAATACTTTGTTTCATCATCTTGTCCAGCCTAAGACTGTAAAAGCTTACATTCCAAAAAGAATATCATGCAGTGTCAACTTGTATATTGCATGACTAGCAGTGTCTGTTCATTCCTGCCCCCAATGAGAAAAGTGAAGCAAATGAGAAAAGTAAGTGGAGTACAATTGCAAAATGGGGACTATCAGATATTTGATCATCTATGTCACTCATAAAATGAGGAAAGCACAAATGAAAGTTTTCAAATGGCTTTTGATATCCTATTCTTCTGATATTTTGAAGCACTTGGCTGAGGAATGAGTGGCTTATAAGAGAAAAACATTGTGAAGTACTTGTCTCATTCTTCATGGTAATACCCAGAAAAGTTGTTTGAGCAAATCCTATGTAAGCAAAAAAGTACTAAATTACACTTAAAAATTTATATTTTTTAAAACTCAGTCTAAAATGTTAATTTTATAATTAAAAAGTTAATAACATAAATTATTTATTTGGGTTATTTCAGAAAAAGATCAGGTTAATACATATATACATGTGTACATAGACATATGTATATACCATACACGCATACATACAATATGAAAATGTATATTATGAAAAGAGTTAATCCTGTTGATAACCGATTAACCATTTGAAGCAGGTGTAACTGGCCCCCGATGTCCACCATAAGATATTAAAATTTGAGAAAGTGATTTAAGGAAAGTAAACAATGTCCTGCTTATCACTTTTCACATCCAATTCCACAAAATAAAAAGAAAGCTTACATACGTTCTTTACCAATTATAGCTTTCTCAAGTAACAGCCCAAATCCCAAATTCATTTACTGGGGTAAGAGCAATTCAGTAGTTTTTCTAGAACTGAAAATTCTAGATGTAAACAGAACTATGGACGAAGCTCTGTCCAAGGCTCACAGTTCACAGGATGTAATCAGGACTAGCTTCTTCTTCTTTGTTTATAGGTGATGCTTTTTTGGTTGGCTCATGGTTCAAAAAGGCTTGCCAGTAGTTCTGAAACCACATGATTATAGATTTAGATCCAGAGGTAAAGAAGACAAACCTCTCCCAGAACACCCAGTAAAAATACTACTGTGACTTGGTGGCTCTAATTAGGTAACATCAAGAATGTAGAGGTCTGATTGGCAAGATCTGGATCACTTCTCCCTAAGCTGAGGGTGGAGTGGGCATTAACTTCAATGAAAGTACACGGAATGGTGGGGAAGAGTAGACAAAAGTAACAGAAGTAACAACAACAACAAAAAAATCCACCTTTCTCCCAACCATGATGTAATCTCTCTCTGTATGAAAATATGGTGTTTCCAAGGCTCAGTCCTCAACATACTATTTTGGGCTCTTCTATCTTATTTGAGGAACTCATTCACTTTCAGTCCCCAAGTACGTTATCTCCCCCACCCCCCTTTACCTTCAGTTTTTGTTTTCTGTGGTTTCAGTTACCTGAGACCAATCACAGTCTGGAAGCAGATGATCCTTCTGAGAGATCATCAGGCCAATAGTAGCCTAATGCTATGTCACAATGCCTACACAGTTCACCTCACTTCATGCCTTCATGCCAGCATTTTATCATCTCACATCATCATCACAAGATGAAGAAATATCCAGGGAAAAATTGTTAAACTTTGGCTAAATATCCTGATGCCTTCACAGTGTAATTCCAGTCAAGGTATTTAACCAAACTTTAAAAATTGTTGTCTGGACCTAAAGACAAACGCGGATTGAAGTGAAGGGGTGGAAAAGTAGTTATCATGCAAATGGAAGTGAAAAGAAAGCTGGGGGAGCAATACTTACATTGGAAAAAAATAGGCTTTAAAACAAAGGCTGTAGTAAGAGATAAAGGAGGGCACTACATAATCATAAAGGGAGCAATCCAACAAAAAGATACAACAATTGTAAATATTTATGCACCCAACAGGGGAGCACCCGAATACATAAAGTAGCTATTAACAAACATGAAGTAATCGATAGTAGTAATACAATAATAGTAGGGGACTTTAACACCCCACTTACATCAATGGATAGATCATCCAAACAGAAAATCAACTTTGACACATTGGACCAGATGGATCTAACAGATATATTCAGAGCAGTCTATCCTAAAACAACAGAATATACATTCTTTTCAAGTGTACATGGAACAGTCTTCAGAAGAAATCATGTATTAGACCACAAAACAAGTTTCAACAATTCAAGAAGATTGAAGTCCTCTCAGGCATCTTTTCCAACCACATTGCTATGAAATTGGGAATCAACCACAGGAAAAAATCTGGAGAGAACAGAAATACATGGAGGTTAACTAACATGCTACCAAACAATGAAGGGTCAACTGAGAAATAAAAAAAGAAATAAAAAAATACATGAGACAAATGAAAATGCAATGTCCAAAAATCTTTTGGATACAGCAAAAGCTCTTCTAAGAGGGAAGTTTATAGCAATACAGGCCTACCTCGAGAAGCAAGAAAAATCTCAACCTAACCTGGGGCACCTGGATAGCTCAGTTGTTAAGCGTATGCCTTCTACTCAGGTCATGATCCCAGGGTCCTGGGCTCTAGCCCCGTGTCAGGCTCCTTGCTCTGTGGGGAGCCTGTTTCTCCCTCTGCTTGTGTTCCCTCTCTGACTCTGTCAAATAAATAAATAAAATCTTAAAAAAAAAAAAAAAAACCTAACCTTACACCTAAAGGAGATAAAAAAAAAAGAATAAAACCCAAAACCAGTAGAAGGAAGGAAATAATAAAGATTAGAGCAGAAATAAATTAAATAGAAACAAAGAAACAAAACCCACAATAGAACAGATCAATGAAAACAAGAGCTGGTTATTTGAAAAGATCAACAAAACTGATAAAACATTAGCCAAACTCATAAAAAAATAAAAAACCAGAGAAGACTCACAAGCAAAATTGGAAATGAAAGAGGAGAAATAACCAACACCACAGAAATACAAAGGATTGTAAGAGAATTTTATGAAAAATTATATGCCAATGAATTGGAAATATAGAAGAAATAGATAAATCCCTAGAAACACAGAACCTTCCAAAAACTGAATCTGGAAGAAATAGAAAATCTAAACCAATTACCAGCAATGAAATTGAATCAGTAATCAAAAAACGCCCAACAAACGAAAGTCCAGGACCAGATGGCCTCACTTGTGAGTTCTACCAAACATTTGAGGAAGAGTTAATAACTATTCTTCTTAAACTATTTCAAAAAATAGAAGAGGAAAGAGAGCTTTCAAATTCATTCCATGAGGCCAGCATTACTGTGGTACCAAAACCAGAGAAAGACACCACTTTGAGGCCAGTGTTTCTGATGAAACATAGATGCAAAACCGCTCAACAAAATATTAGCAAACAGAATCCAACAATATATTAAGAAAATCATCACCGTGATCAAGTGGGATTATTCCTGGGGATGCAAGGGTAGCTCGATATGTGCAAATCTATCAATGTGATACATCACATCAACAAGAGAAAGGATAAAAATCATATGATCATTTAAATAGATGCAGCGTTTGACAAAGTACAACATCCACTCATGATAAAAACCCTCAACAAAATAAGTTTAGAGGAAACATACCTCAACATAATAAAGGCCATATATGAAAAGCCCACAGCTAACATCATACTCAATGGGGAAAAACTGAGGGTTTGTACCCTAAGATCAGGAGCAAGACAAGAATGACCACTCTCATCACTTTTATTCAACATAGTACTAGAAGTTTTAGCCACAGCAGACAAACAAAGGGAAATAAAAGGTATCCAAATTTGTAAGGAAGAAATAAAACTTTTACTAGTTGCAGATGACATGCTATGCTATATAGAAAACCCTAAAGACTACACCAAAAAAACTATTAGAACCGATAAATGTATTCAGTGAAGTCACAGGATGCAAAATTAATACATAGAAACCTTTGCATTTCTATACACTAATAATGAAGTCGCAGAAATAGAGCTTAAGAAAATCCCATTTATAATTGCTCCGAAAGAATAAGATACCTAGAAATAAACAAGGAGGTGAAAGACCTATACTCTGAAAACTATAAAACATTGATAAAGGAAATTGAAGATGACACACAAAAAATGGACAGATATTTCATGCTCATGGATTAGGAGAACATATATTGTTAAAATGTCCATACTACCCAAAGCCATCTACAGATTTAATGCAATTCCTATCACAATACTGATAGCATTTTTCACAGAACTGTAACAAATAATGCTAAAATTTGTATGGGACCACAAAAGACTCCAAATAGCCAAAGCAGTCGTGAAAAAGAACAAAACTGGAGGTATCACAATCCCAGATTTCAAGATATATTACAGAGCTATAGTGGAACAGAATAGAGAGCCCAGAAACAAATCCATTATTATATAGTCAGTTAATCTACAACAAGAGAGACAAGAATATGCAATGGGAAAAAGACCGTCTCTTTGACAAATGGTGTTGGGAAAACTGGACAGCTACGTGCAAAAGAATGAAACCGAACCACTTTTTTACACCATATACAAAAATAAATTCAAAATGGGTTAAAGACCTAAATGTGAGACCTGATACTGTAAAAGTCCTAGAGGAGAGCCCAGTAATTTCTCTGACACTGGCGATAGCAACAACTTTAGAGATAGGTCTCCCAAGGTAAGGGAAACAAAAGGAAAAATAATCTCTTGGGACTATAGCAGAATAAAAAGCTTTTGCACACCTACTGAATGGGAGAAGATACTTGCAAATCATATATTCAGTAAGAGGCTAATATCCAAAATATATGAAGTACCCATACAAGTCAACACACAAAAAAGCAATCCAATTTAAAAATGGACAGAAGACGTGAACAGACACTTCTCCAAAGAAGACCTACAGATGGCCAACAGCCACATGAAAAGGTGTTCAGTGTAACTCATCATCAGGGAAATGCAAAACAAAGCCACAATGAAATGTCCCCTCACAGCTGTCAGAAGGGCTAAAATCAAAAATACAAGAAAAAACAAGTGTTGGCAAGGATGTGGAGAAAAAAGAACCGTTTTGCACTGTTGGTGGGAATGCAAGCTGGTGCAGCCACTGTGGAGAACAGTATGGAGGTTTCTCAGAAGAGTTAAAAATAGAATTACCGTATGATCCAGTAATTCCACTACTGGGTATTTAACCAAAGAATACAAAAACACTGATTTGAAAAGAATTTGCACCCCTATGTTTATTACAGCACTGTTTACAATAACAAGATATGGAAGCAACTCAAGTGTGCATTCATAGATGAATGGATAAAAAAATGTGTGTGTGTACACACACACACACACACACACAGTGGAATATAATTCAGCTATAAAAAAATCTTGCCATCTGTGACAATATGGATGGATCTAGAGGGTATAATGCTAAGTGAAGTAAATCAGAGAAAGACAAATACCATGTGATTTCATTCATGTGTGGAATTTAACAAAACAACTGACAGTGGAAAAAAAAAAAAAGAGACGCACTAACAACAACAACAAAAAAAAACCCCAGACTCTTGACTATAGAGAACAAACTGATGGTTACCAGAGGAGAGGTAGGAGGGGGATGGGTGAAATAGGTGAAGGGGATTAAAAGTACAGTTAACTGTGATGAGCAGTGAGTAATGTATAGAATTGCTGAATCACTATATTGTTACGATATGTTATATACGATATGTTAAATATACTGAAATTTTAAAAAAATAAAATAAGATAATTTAACCAGATGTGGGTCTCTAACAAGTCCTGATAAATTATCTTTATTTTAGTTTTTAAATCAAAGAGTACAGCAGTCTAATCATTATGTTTAGACGAATAGAAATAAACATTAAGATTGATAAAATAAATTGTTATCTGGATATTTTGTCACCTTGCAAACACATCTACGAAGAGTGTAGGTAAATGTGTTTGCCATGCATACTTGATAGCATATCCTCAGAGTAGGCTTGAATAGAAGGCACATTTTTCATAATTGTAGCTATGACATATTAGAAAGTACTGCAAGCCTTTCCTTACATGCTCTCAGAGAAGAGCATTTCATTATTCTCCATCTGAATTTGAAGGTGATGACAGTTTTTATTAAGCCCCGCCATAAACTGCATCTGAAAAATAAAATTTCCTTTTCGATTAAAACAAACCTAACAAAAGCCAGCTGTTCTTCAAAGTATTATGTTCGGAGCCTCAGCCCATACAAGTCTACTGGCTACAAGCAACATGTGGAAATCACCCGGGAGAGGTTGCCTGCTATCCACTTGACTGAGCACACTTCTCTCAGCATCCTTCATCCACCATTAAATCAGAAGAGAGAGAAAATACTGACTCCGTGCCTCCTCCAGTAAAATGTGGGAATTAAATGACAGCCAAGACCATTCAGGAGTGAGTAAAGTCCCCTTCCTGACTCATGTCATAATCAACATGAGTTCCACATGGATTTGACATTTAAATATTAAGAAATGAAATTGCAAAACCATTTCCTAAAAGAAGATGTGGGTGCTTATTTATGTGGTTCTGTGTGGGAAGTTCATTATAAGCACACACAAAAGGGAGAAACCTTAATGACAAAGAATAATGTGTGTAAGTACCTTAAGTAGACAGGTGCATACACACACGCACACAACTATTTCTGGGCATTCAAAAGCCATTTAAAAAAAAAACCTGGGAAATATTGAAAATTAGCAACACACAATACGTTAACATCTTCAACTATAAATAGGACTTGTAAACCAATGGAAGTAAGACAAACATCTTTCAAATTGGACAATTTGTAAAAGGGAAATGAAATGACCAACAGAAACCAATTAAAATATTACTAATAATTCAATTTAAAGCATAAATGTTTTCATAAAAACTGGCAAAAAAAATGTCCAAAGAAGATTGTCAGTGTGAGTGTGAAAATTGTGTATTTTCAGGCACTAGTGAGCGCTTGTTGATATGCACCAAAAGCCTTAAATGTGTGCATAACTCCATGGCACAGCCCTTCCCTGTCCATAAATTTATCACGAAGATGTCTGCCAAAATAGAAATATAAATCCAAACACTGTTGATGATTCTGAAAATTAGAGTTGAACCAAACTGAGCGAAAATAAGTTTTTTTGATATGGACTTTTACATTATTATTGAAAATGAGGTTGAATAACATTTAATTACTTGTCTTTATGTATTTCAAGTGTTTCATGCATGGTATTGCTGGATAGCTTTAAAACTGACAAATACATTTGATCCTGATACAGCGCTGTGAAGTGAGGCAGTTACTATAATTATCCTTATTTTGCAGATGAGAAAAGTAAGTCCCTGAGCAATTATTGACAGGTCCAAGATCAAAGAGCAGGTACATGGTAGAGCTGGTCCACCTGACAATGCAATATTCTTTGAACTGTTTATGTTCTATTTATGTTTTGGCTGGTAGCATTTTTTTTAAAGATTTTATTTTATTATTTATTTGACACAGTGCGCGAGAGTGTACAAGCAGGGGGAGCTGCAGGGAGAGGGAGAAGCAGGCTCCCCACTGAGCAAGGAGCCCGATGAGGGGCTCAATCCCAGGACCCTGGGATCATGATCTGAGCCAGAGGCAGATGCCACCCAGGAGCCCCAACTCATAGCATGTTTTAATTCCTGGGATTAGTGTCCAAGTGAGGCTGAAAGAATATAATGTAATTTCTTCCTAATTGTGCCCTTCTGATCAAGAGCTGCATTTCAGTACGTATCATTCTATGAGGGCACAGGGAGAACAAAATCAGCCTTGAAAGAATTTCACCATAAAAGCCACTTTGGAGGACAGGTCAACCCCATTTTACATCATCCTTGCATAGTGCCCATTCAGAATAAATCTCTTCCTCTCTGAATGATTTTCTGGTATATACAGATAAAGCAGTCCATTTCAGTACACTCAGAATACATAGATACATCCATCCATCCTCCCCCATGCTTTGAGTGCTAGCGCATGCTCTGAGCCAAAGAAGTGAGACCAGCAGCAGACTGCTTTGCACATTCTTGGCCAGTGAGTTTTAGTGCAAATTCTCTCGGCCAGTAACCATTCTAAAGCGCTATTCAGAACTGACTGTTCTGTACTGTGAATGATTATATATTTTGCTCTGACCTCAATTGCTGCCATGTATTTTATCTTTAGCCAGGAATTTTGACACACGTAAAGCTGGTAAAGGATGAGCAAATGTTATATGGCCAGCTCTGTCCCCAAAGTTGCCAGAGATGAATATCTCTGTGCATATTAAAATGAAAGAATATGTGTGGACGCTGGGTGGGGGGATATGTGGGATCGAGCACAGCTCGAGGTAGAGAAAACAAGATGGCAAAGACCAGCAGACAATGAAGGATTGGCGGTAATTCAGTTTACACTACAAAGGGCATAAACATCACCGCAACCTGTGAAGCTTAACCAAAATTGGTTGGATGGGGAGGGGAGGGTTATGACTTTGGGGAAATTAAGAGAAAAGGAAAAGTAGTTGTTAGGGTAGGATGACTAAAGCACACACTGATCTGATTTCTCTTTCATTTCCCATTTCCATTTTCTTGACGAAATCCACATCCCAATCTCATTTCTAATAGTGTATTGGGTTTTTGATATTGAAAAACAGGGATCCAACTCAAATATTTTCATCAGCTTGAATTTAGATGCCTCTTAGTCTTTTAGAGGCCTAAGGATAAAGTCCTAGTTTAGTGCAGACTGGCCTCCATTACTGATCCAGGCTAATGCGTGAGAGAAACCTCTTTATCTCATTTAGTTACGCGACACAGGCTGAGAAGGATGGATTCAAGAGGGTGTGGCCTTTCTCCAGGGCAGTGTTCCTCCAACTTCCGTTCCTCAGATCAGTCCCCAAAGTGTTATGAAAGGAACACAGTTAAGTAAGTTTCTCCTGGCTTAAAAAAAGGTACAGGAAAGCCTGAGTTAAGGGGTGCCTAGTTGGCTCATTCAGGAGAGCATGTGACTCTTGATCCCGGGGTCATGAGTTTGAGCCCCATGTTGGGTCATAGAGGTTACTTTATAATTATTAATGATGTAGTGTTTCCCAAAGAGAATTGATGGTAAGGACCCTATTTCAGGGAGCACATGGCATCTCCCGGAGCTGCAGCTCTACGGGACACGCTCAGGGAATGAGCTGCAGGGCATGATCCAACCAGCTTCTGATCTGGGGTCTTTCTGTTGCCTCATCTTTTTTTTTTTTTTTTTTTTTTTTCTCCCTCGGTTCCCACTTAGCTCTCTAATGGTGAGTGAAAGAACTCCACCAGGTGGTAGTTTATCTGTTTAAAAGTTCCCCGTGTAATTCGAGTGTCATGGATTTTCTTAAAAGGTGGTTGTCATTAAAAGAGAACACATACTGATCAGAAAAAGATTTCAGTGTGAGAATAGAAACGAACATGAACATCTATAATCCCCCACCTATAGGAAAGTTATTTGCATTTTAGTTGAATTTTTATTCTATTTTTTTAATTCCTATTTGTCATTATAAAAAGTTGTAGTAAAAATCATGCTGCGTAATAACTCTGTATCTTTATTGCAACTTTCCAACGTATCATCAGGTTTCAGTGAGATTATAAACTTATGCAAACGGATAGTTAGAATAAAATCCAAACTACTGCCATAAACCCATGCCGCCCTCTGTCTTGTCTCCTGCTTGCAGATCCAGTGAAAGACCCAACCCTTCTCTTTTTTTAATGACACTTTTAGGGACGTTTGTGTCCTTGGTAGCTCCCACCTCAGAGCTTTAACACTTGATTTTCTGTGCCCCAGGATTACAGCATATCTGCTATTCTCGCAAAGTGAAATTCTGGTATTTTTGTTAGTATCACACTGTCATTGTACCATAAAAATAACCGAAAATTGGAATTATTTGGTGTTTTGAAATCAAGATAAAAATTCAATTGTTTAATGTATACAAAAAGGAGAAAAGCCCGTGTGCATATTGGGAGTGGTCCATGCCTCCAGATGCTCTCTCCAGAGCAGGGCATGCTCCCACACCAGACCCTCTCACTACCCCACACTGCTTCATTTTCCTGCTGCTTAGATATTGTTCTGAAATCATATTATTATTACTTTTTACCTGCATATTATGCATCTTCCCTCGAAGGCATATAAGCCGAGAGAAGGAAGTTTTCTGTTTGTGGCTTGATCGCATAGAAAAGTGTGTTGCACACAGTAGGAGATTAGAAAATATTTGTTTAAAAAGAAAACTGTTAGGGGCGCCTGGGTGGCACAGCGGTTAAGCGTCTGCCTTCGGCTCAGGGCGTGGTCCCGGCGTTATGGGATCGAGCCCCACGTCAGTCTCTATCGCTATGAGCCTGCTTCTTCCTCTCCCACGCCCCCTGCTTGTGTTCCCTCTCTCTCGCTGGCTGTCTCTATCTCTGTCAAATAAATAAAATAAAATCTTTAAAAAAAAAAACTGTTAAATGAATGTGGTAATAAATGAAGAGCTGCATATTCCAATCTTTGAATAGATAATAATTAGTAATGATAATAACAATGATCACGTAAATTGCTATCATTTGGGGGTTATTAGTATTGACACCGAGATAAGTATTTTTGTTATTTTAAAATTTGGTATTGTTTGTTTAAGATCGGTTCCCATTTTTTAAATTCCTGGGTCAAAGATAATAACTCTTCTAAAATGACTAAGGAATCCATTCCAAAATTGCCCTTCGGGAAGATTAGACCAGTTTATACAGTTTACATTTGTACTGGTGATTCATTCTCAGTCTCCTGTTGGGCTTTCAAACTTCTGGGCATCGGCTTCTGTCGATGCGGCCTCTCCCTGCTTGCTTGCTTTCAAATGATGGTATTAGATCTGCCTTTTCCCTCGTTGCAGAAGAAAAGATTGGAGGCTACAACTTGAGGTGCAATTGTCCTTTCCTTAAGAGCTCCCTACAAAATGTGTCCTGGTCAGTGATCTTAAAAACACAACACAAAATTTACTGAAAATCAACAATTTCTTCAAATATGCCTTTGTAATTATTGCCATTAACAGACAAAAACCAGATGCCTTTTATAGGATAGACTTGAGGTTTGTATTTTCATCTAGTTTATACACTAGCAAATTGTTTCATGATAATTTATGTAATGCCTCACATTTTGAAGTTTGCCGATATGCAAAGAAAACAATCCTCTTTAGGTTTTGTTAACAAGTTGCTTGTCAAAATCTGTATGTGTGCAGGACTATGGAGGCAAGTCTTTTTCTTCATTTTTTTTTAGTACCTGCTCTTATTTTTTTGTGACTAATTAATGTGGAGTACTGTGTATACATCTGAAAGGTAGCACCTTTTGCTCTGCAGGCTTTTATCCCAGACATCTGATAATAATTACCGCATAAATAAATTCATAACACCAGGCAGTTAGAAGCAGTCTAATTGCAACAATTAATTTGTAGACTTACCTAATTAAATTTCCCTAGCCCAATGTGTTGTCTGCATAGATCAGAGTTTACAAAGGAGAAGTAACAAAGCAGAATAAAAAATGACAGTGTCCCTAATAGAGTCCCTTGAGAGGAACTTCTAAGGTTAAAATAAAAATCTATCAATGCTGAACAAGAAAATACGCAGTTCGGCTGAAATGATGGATGGTCCTGCTAACCTTCATGCAAAATGATCCTGACACGTATTATTATTGAAATAGAAATGAGCATATCTTTGTCTACCTTATTGCTTTTACAAAGTGGATGAAATGGTCTGGGAGTCTGAAAACTCTTTTTTCTGTTGTACTTGGGAACATGAAGACGATCCTGATGTCTTTCTTCCTCTTGAGAGTCATAGCTACTTGTTTATCTGTTTCCTTGCCTGCTTGTAAGAATTGAGTAATTGTGCGAATGCAGGGTGAGAAGAGAAAACTGCATAGCAGGCATCTTTGGCTGGCTCGACAGTGCTTGCCCTGCCACTGAGGGACACGGGAAAATTCAAGTTTTCCAGCCTTGTGTGTGACCGATGGGAACAACCGACAACTATAATGCCATACTATTTTTAAAAAGAGGTAAAAATAATTGAGTGGCTGAAAGGAAATAAGAGTACAGATCAGCTTAACTTGGAAATAATCTTATCAAAGTTCTTCAGTAATTCCCCCCCCTTTTGTTTGTCTTTTGCAAAAGCCTTTGCTTTTCTTTTCCTTTTTTATCATGCACATAGATAGCTAATTCTCCTTTTAATCTTGGTATTTATTAACATGTAAGGAACGCTCATTTTTAGTCTTCTAGCTCAGCGATTCTACATACATCTCGATGCTCTTACGGAGCTGTAGGGGCCTGTCTGGTCTGCTGCCCCACCATGGCGCGTCTCCACCTCCTGCCACCCTCTCTCCCCGCTCCCCCCACTCCCCGTCCATGGCTGGCAATGATTAACCTCTACCTTATGAATGCCCTGCCCTTTGTAAGCCCCTGAGTCAATCTGGAGGTGGGCAGGCTGAGGATCGGGGGCCTCATTTCTCCTCTGTACCCTGCCGGGGGCGAGGGGGATGGACTTAGTCGGCCTGGTTGACCGCCAAGGGACAGTCCATTCAGTAGAAAGTCTTCCTGTGGTCTTCAGCCTTAGCACGCAGTGTTGCCTCTAAGCACGCTATGACTTGTGAGGAGTGGGGCTGGGTTTTCTCACTAAAATAAAATATAAATTAATTTAAAAGTGGATCTACACAAGGGCATTATTAAAGAATATTATTATAATATTGTAGTGGGGGATAAAGCCTTCACTTTAGACACTGTAATATGTCTCTTATTCCGTCTTGACCTTTCTCTGGAATTGTAGGTAGACACAAAAGCAGACATGACAGGATACATATGAGCTTTCTTATTGAAATGTATGTGAAACTTTTAACATCAAATAAAATAATAGTTAACACCGCAAGAAAATTTAGAAACTGTGTCAGAGTGCAAAGTATGTAACTGTGGTATGTTAACTGGTTGTGGGAGTTCCTTTTCCGTAGAACAATGTAAATTCTTCACCTTGAGGTAGAGGGATTTGCAAGGACATTTGTTTACTGCAAGTATCTTATTGATGTCATCACGAGCTCTTTATTTTCTCTTCCATTTTTAACCCAACAGGAGACTTTCAATGCCAAATGAAACACTTGCCACAAAATTGTAACAGCCTTCTCTCCAGTCCCTCCACGAAGGTGTAATTCCAACAGTTTTGTCTAGAAATATTTCTTTTGCTTAGACTAGACTCTATTTATGTCTCATACTGAACTTGGAGAGACGATGTGGTGAGCAAAGAAGGGTGGATACAGAGTAAGAAAACCAGAAAATTCTTTGGTTAGTTTTTAGTCAGAATATTAGTTAGACTTCAGTATTTTATTTTACATGTAGATTCCCAGAGAGTGAGTTGTACTCAGATTTAAGTGTGAGGGTAATGTCATGTCATGTAAAATACAATTGATCTTTGATCCTCTGTAATAATGGATTATTACCACCCTTTGTAAAATTAGAAAATTAGAAGCTTTCAATCCCTGTACCTATGACATATTATTTGATTTATATATCTGATTCAAATAAATTTGACTTTGAAATGTGCCTGCCACCAGAAGGGTCTACATATAGAATTCAGGTCAAAATAAAGTAAAAGCAAATCCTATCTTCTGATGTGAATTAAATTAGAAACTCTCAGAAAGATAGGAAGAAAGAAAGAAAATGAAGTTTGGGTAATGGAATTAACCTGGAAAGAACTCCTCCCCGCCATTGACCTCTCTCTGAACACTCCCTCCTTTTGGCTTTTGCGACACTGCACCCTCACTATGTGCTTATTCTCAGTAAACTTCCCTGGCTCATTCCATTTTATGTGGATCTCTTCACGTTTTTCCCAGCCTCCTTTTCCTTTTACTCTATTCCAGTGGCTCTCCAAGTAAGGGCTCTGAACAAGCAGCATCCACATCACCTGACTCTTGTTAAAATGTCAGGCTTCACCCTTGAATCTCGAGCCCTATTTACCAAGTCAGGAACTCCGAAAGTGGAGCTGAGCAACAGTCAGAGTTTGAGCAAACCCTCCAGGTGATTCTGAATGCACACCAAAGTCTGAGACCCTCTACTGTGTTCTCTTCTCAGGTTTTCCGATCCACAATTAGGGGCTTCAGGTGATGTACATACTGTGGGAGATGTATTTTCTAAAGATGGCCACAAACATAAACCCTGTCTTATCAGCCCTTCTAGAATCTTGCTACTCTCCCCTTAACAGGTAGAATTGAATTACCCTCTCTGGAATCGGGGCAGAATTGTGACTTGCTTGTAAACCAGTAGTATGCAACGGGATGGATTCCGAGCCACTTCTAAGGATAAGACATACAAAGTGAGGTCTTCTGTCTTGTTTGCTAGAACACCCATGGTGGGGATCTCCAGCCACCAAGTCAGAAATCTAACTTTCCTGAGGTTGCCAGGCTGCATGGGAGCCAGCCCCACAGAAAGGCTCTCTGTTCCAGTGGCAGTCCTAGACTTCAGGCTCTTCTTGCTTGGGCACCAGACCCTGAGCACAGGAGCTGGCAGATGATTCTGGTCCACGTTGGTCTAGTTGCCCTGCTGCTTTCAAGTCCTCTGAGCTGTGGCTTAACATCATGGAACAGAGGCAAGCCATCTCTGCTGTGCCTCTTCTGTGTTCTGACTTCTAGATTCCAAGAGCATACTAAAATGATTCATCCTTTCCCTAAAGTTTGGGGAAGCTTGCATAGTAACTGGAACATATAGCATATACAAATTGGTATCATTTAAAAATTCTATTTGAGGTCCAGACATAGAAATGGAATTGCTGACCTGAGAACTTCAGTTGGAAGTTCACAGGCCTCTCAGATACTGGGGCGGGGGGGGGGGGGGCACTGGAATCAATGAGTTAGAAAACAGAAAAATAAAACTATTGTTACTTAATAAATCTAAAGCCTTGTTCTTTACAAAATAGGTTAAGTCTCTAGCAAATTGAACTTTTATCAAAAAGGAAAAATCCTAAAATAAGATTAGCCATTAAAAGAGGAATTAAAAAAAAACAGAGACTTATTTCCATCACTCTGTGTAAATAAATTTGAAAATCTACATGAAATGCTTAACTTCTTGGAAAAATACAATTTATCAAAATTCACTTCAATAGAAGAGCTCAATTCTAGATATAAATTTAGAGATAGAAATTTTCTCCTGATAAATTTTCATATAAGATTTAGAGAAGGTTATAAAACAGTTCCTCCACAAGAAATGAGCCTGAGGACCATACAACTTCATGGCATAACACTTCCAAGCCTTGCAAGTTTGGGTATTTTTCACTGTTAGTTCGCCATTCCAGAGCACTGCAAAAGATAGAAGAACTTGCAGGTCCTTTTGATAAAACAAGTTTACTTTGATACCAAAACGAACTAAGAATACACAAAAATTCTGTAACACAATCTCATCTAAGAATACCAATGAAAAACAGAGAATCCAACATCCTTATGAAAATAATATATATGACCAGGTGGAGTTAATCATATAATGACTCTTAGAGGAAAAGGCGTGGGATTATGTCCATAGATAACAAAAATTGTATGTATGTTAAAACTCAATTCTTATTCATGATAAAAGAACACTGAAAATAGAAATTGGTATGTTCTTATATATATGTATTATATGTATATAAATCACATCTACTTAGCAGAAAACTCTGTGGGGCTTCTCCTCTTTCAGTATAAAAATCAGTATCTTTAACATGGACTGAATGTTTGTGGCTCTCCAAAATTCACCTGTTGGTATCCTAACCCTCAGTAAGATGGTACTAGGAAGTGGGACCTTTGAGAGGTAATTAGGACCTAAGGGTAGAGCTCTTGTGATGGGATTAGTGCCCTTTTAAAAAGAGACACCAGAGCTTGCTCTCTCTCTGCCATCTGCCATGTGAGGACACAGCAAGAACACGGGGAAGAGGGTCTACAAACTGGTTAGAGTGTCCTCACCAGAACTAAAGCGGCCAGCACCTTGATCTTGCACTTCCCAGCCTCCAGAACCACGAGAAATGTATGTTTGTTGTTTAAGCCACTCAGTCTATGGGAACTTGATACAGCAGCCTAAGCTGCCTGAGACACACGGCCTTCGTATCTGTGAGTACTCTGCCCTTGACTATGTCTCTATCCTCATCGCTCACCACTAACCTTCTCACTTTCCAGATTCCAGCCATGAGAGACTGAGAGAAGTATAAATTTCATTTCTTTTCTTTTCTCTCCTTCGTCCCTCCCTTCCTCCCTTCCGAGAGAGTGCAGGCTGAGGGGAAGGAGCAGAAGGAGAGGGAGAGAGAGAATCTCAAGCTGGATGTGGAGATTGACATGGGGCTCGATCTCAGGACTCTGAGATCATGACCTGAGCCGAAATCAAGAGTCGGATGCTTAACCGACTGAGCCACCCAGGTGCCCTAAATTTCTTTAACTCATCATAGTCTCTTGAAGCTCAACATCTTTTCTGGTGTCTTAGAATGCTCTCACTTCCGTTCTCTTGATTAATTTGTACATATTCTCCTGATTTTATCTTCAATATCGCTTTCCCAGGAATACCTTCTCTGACTCCCATGACTAGATCAGACTTCCCTGCCCTGACCCTGTACACTCTCTTGGTGCCACATAATTTCCTTCAGAGCACATACGGCAGCACATAATTTATCTGTTCACTGTTAGCTGAGTTGCAGGACAGCAAGAAGCATGTTTGGTTATTTCTCACCACAGCCTCAGCTCTAGTGCAATGCCTGATATGGAGTAAGTATTCTGAAATATTTTTGGAATAAATGAATTGATGGATTCCTCAGGACACTGTGACAGACATGATATAGTCCCACACACCTTAGACTTAGAGAAATGAGATTTGAGTTTCTTCTGTATCCTAGCTATGGATCTTAATTCTCAGAATCTTACTTTTTCCCTCCATTTAAGATGATACATCACCAGGTGGTCTAAAACAGTAAAGGACTGATGTATGTTTAAGCCATTAGCAAACTTGAGGACAATATGCAATGAAATGATGCTATTGTTCTGAACAATTTCAAAATGTTCTTGATATGACACTATTATTTTGTAGTTTTATGGAACCAAGTGGAACTTACAGATATTGATGACACTATGCAGTGCAAAAGTTTACAGGTGTCTAGGCATTTCAGAGCGAAGTAGAGGAAAGACCATGGGCCCCTCCCCTGTGGGAACCTGAGCTCTGCTGCTCAGAGACACTCTGACCTCAGGACTCCAGGTTGGGCCCCTAAGCCTCATGTGTCTCAGATGTAGAACGGAGAGCAGTAGATGCCCATGAAAAGAGTAGGGGCCTAACGTAAGGGAGACAACAACACTTCCTTTTCCCCTCATACTTGAATACTGCGTATGACTGTGCACGTGCGCAATCGTTCTTAAAAATCAGGGCTTAGTGGTTTTTCCAGGCTGGAATTGCAGTGTTTTAAACACAAGAAGAAAGAAACAAATTTCAAGATACAAGAGATCGGAGGCCAGTTCCAATGGCTTTTCTATTGGACTTTATTTTCTACCCCAAACAATAACTAATTATATCGTCTACCTTGGCTTCAGCCCTCTACTTATATGATTCTGCTCTTTTGTTTTTCTTTTTTTATCTAAATATCTTGGCAGAGCTTAACTCTCTACCATGCCCACCATTTTTTCTCACAATTAATGTCTGTTTAAATGGGAAAGCTGTTTTGATGCTGTTTAAAAAAACCTATTTTGGAGCATAAAAGATTGGCAGCATTGAGAATCTGTCATAAACCCATTAACACATTTGAGGTGGGCTTCATCTCTGTGTTTAGTGGTGACTTCAGAGAGGAAGTCTCTTTAGAGAGAAACTCCTCATAAGAACTTCAGTAAACATTATAGTCCTACTGGTGGCAATTTGTGAATTTATTCTGGGGGGGGGGAGATTACACACAGATCTCAAAGTGGCATACCCAATTACAACAACACATGCTAATTTTTTTTTTAAAGATTTTATTTATTTATTTGACAGAGATAGAGACAGCCAGCGAGAGAGGGAACACAAGCAGGGGGAGTGGGAGAGGAAGAAGCAGGCTCATAGCAGAGGAGCCTGACGTGGGGCTCGATCCCATAACGCCGGGATCACGCCCTGAGCCGACGGCAGACGCTTAACCGCTGGGCCACCCAGGCGCCCCAACACATGCTAATTCTATGCATTTCTTGTGGGGGAGAAAAAAGAATTGTAAAGGTGAGCGATAGGGGTCATATCAGATCCATAGGGGGAATTTGATTGAGTCTTCCAGAACATTAGCATAATACTCTAATATAAATACCGAAATACTCTCAGATATTCTGACTGAAATACACTGAAATATGCTAGACTGATTGGGCGGGGGGGCTAGCATATTCCTTTCCTGAAAAACAGGTATTCCCCTCTTCCTTCTACAAAGCTGGAGCAAATGGTTCTCGGGGATCAGTAGGCCACAGTAAACTCCTGCCATCAAAATGGACAGGGCTGCAGAGTCAGCCCCCAAGTCCTGGCTACCATTTTCTTGTGCAGACTGAGAGGTGGATAGTAATTTCTGCTCTCTCCCCTGCAGGTCATAACAGGAGAAAAGGGGACAAAAAGTGGGTGAGCCAAGCCACTCCTTGCACGCTTATCTTTGCTTAAAATTTGGTTGAAATGACCACTGGGACTTCACTGGGATTACCTTTTTACTTTGTTCCACTATCAAGGAAACAAAGACACAGTGCGAATAAATAATACACATGCAAATTTCCCCAAGGCCTCCCTTGTATCTCAGGGAGAGATGCTCATATTTCCATGGTCTCAGGAACTTGCACGGAATGAGGACTCCACCTGATCAAAAGATCTAGACCCATTTTAAAACAGTTTTAAGGTGAAGGAAGAAGTGGTCCAGTGGATCTACATCACATTACCTCACATGGACTTAACATCTGTGCTCTGGGTGCATTGCCTCCTGCCCTACCATGGGTGTAAACTTCTGCAGTGGATTTTTTTCCTGCATCATCAGCCCTCTTTGAAGTTTCATTGCAGCAGGCCTCACCATGCCCACAGCCCAGGGAAGTAGAATATTCCATGGCTAACAAGTGAGGTACACATATAAATGGGCGCTGATTCTTGGGGTATTAATCTGTGACGTCTTACATGTGATGAAAGAACCATTGAGGAAGTCCCTATCCATCAGTCATGAGGAAGTGATGGAATAATAATATGAAGCAGAAGAAAGGTACAATTTCAGGACATGTGTAGTCTAATTGGAAGAAAGGGACAAGGTATATAGTTGACAAAGAGTTTGCTACTGTGTCTCTCTGCAGCTCATCCAGAAAGCACCAGCTAATTGTGCCATTTAAGTGACCACTTGGTTAGGATTGCATCTGAATGTTAATGTTTTCTTTATTCAGAAAGCCTCAGGCATTCATCAACCAGTGGCATCTTGCTTTTCCTTTTCACAAGCTCCCTTTTGACTACAAGTGTGTACAACATTTATTAATTCATCTGCACTATTCAGATACATCTGCGGCCAGTGTATCCTTTCCCCCTTTGCTTTTAAATGAAAAGAAACTAAAGTTGAAAAGAAATCTTTCATCTCACTACCTCTCCCTCAGATGTGAGAGCAAAAACTTGAATAGCTTTTCTGCTACTCCTCACTTCTTGGGGAGTTGTTGGGTAGGTTTTCCTACAAAGCAAGGCAATGTATTTTGCTTTTAGGGAATAAAGAAAGATTTTTAAAAATACCATTCATCATCAAGTAGATTTCCATTAGCACAGTGGTCAGTTTCATTACATGGTATGAATACCTCTATTATGTGCTGGAAGCGCTCATTCTCCTTTCAAAAGTATATTGAAAATAATTTGATGTCAATTTCCATGGTGATAGAAGAGACGAACATCACTTGGAACCATAACAAGCACCTATATCTGAATTATCGTGAAACACTGAGATGGTCCCTTTGTGTCAAGAGTTCTCTGGGTTGTTGTTATTGTTTCATTATCTGAGAAGGAAAAAAACCCTTTAAAAATGTAGGGCAGTTATTAAATCTCATCCTCTTTTACATCTTGTTGGCCAACCAGTTTTGTGTGTGTGAGGGAGAATGCTTCAAAAGAAGCATTCTAATTCTGCTTTTGTGAAGATTTGAATAATGAACTTCTGAGTGGAAAAGGGTTTTATAGAAGGCATCAATACCTCAGATTCTCTTTGTATGGCCAAATGCCACCATATAATCCTTTCTTGTTGTTTATGAAGCAGAGAAACTATTGGCTAAGTAACTATATGGAGGTACTTCCCTGGTCTCTCTCTTCCCCTGTTTTTACCCACTTGATACGTTAAACCTGTGGGATACTGAGCCCTGCTAGTGCAGTACTTTGTGGGGGATGTAATTACCCTGGTTGCCTTCTCTGGGTTCCAGAATCAGGCCAACAATTGTTCGATTGGAGCCTCTCAGTCCAGATAGGGTCTACATCATATTTTGAAGAACTTTAGAGAGTCAGGACTTCATGTAAGAGGAATAGAATTAGTTCAACATGAATGAGCTCACACTAGGGATTTACTGCATGTTTTACCTTAGCGAATATAAAACACTCAAATTATATACCTGTGCTGGCCCAGTTAAATCCTAATTACTTAGCACAAAAGAACTCATGGAGATCCCAAAGGCTGTAGGCAGATGTTTCTAAGGCCTTTGTCTTCATCCTGTTCCTGTTCAAGTTCTCTGCTTTCATTGTTCTGTTACTACATCCTGCCCGCCTATATCCCACACCCATTTCTATTAAAAGGACCTCTTGGTGGACTTTTAATGCCATTTGCAGAAATTCATTAATCTCCCTTCCTGCAACAATCTCTTTTTTACTATGTATCTAGGGAGTTTCAACTTTGTGCTGTACTCCCTCCAAACAATGCTAACCTTAGTTACTGAGAAAGTTCTAATGATGACTTTCTCGCTGCTGGCCAGCAGCCCTTTCACATCTTAAGTTATTGAAGGTATTTCCTTGCCTTTAAATTTTCTCCAAGTTGGGCATGATTTAGAAAGGATTGTAAAACCAAAGAGGGATTATGTTCTCATTGTTACCTCCGGCTTTGGGATTTACTTCCACTTAATTGACCCAGGTAATGGATCATTTTGCTGTCTTAAGCAGGCTGCTCTTATTCCTTGTTATGATATGTGGAGTGTGGATAGAGTTGGACCTTTCTCTGATTTATACTGAGAAAGAGAAGAAGAAGGAGGAGAAGGAGGAGGAGGGAAGGGGAGGAGAGGAAGCAGAGGAAGAAGAAGAGAAAGAAGAGGAAAGAGGGAGAGAAAGGGAGGGGGATGGTAGGAGGGAGGGAGAGGGAAAGAATACAGCAAATTTTACTAAAGACTTAGAAGATGGAAAAAGTTTACATTGCAGAAATTTAAAAAACTTGAAGTCCTATGTTAAATATCCTTCTTAAAAGGTCTTTTACCGGGGCACGTGGGTGGCTCAGTCTGTTAAACGTCTGCCTTTGGCTCAGGTCATGATCCTGGAGTCCTGGGATCAAGCCCCACATCGGGCTCCCTGCTCAGCTGGGAGTCTGCTTCTCCCTCTGCTCCTCACCCCACTCGTGCTCGTTCTCTCTCTGCCTCTCTCTGAAATAAATAAAATCTTAAAAAAAAAAAAAGGTCTTTTACCTACCCTACCATTTGAGATTTTTCCTTAATCACTCATTGTTTATTTTCTGTTTCTTCTTTCTTCCTCTTCTCTCTGATCCCTTGTCTTCAGATTCCTGGGATTCCTCCCCTCCAAATTCTTAGTCCACGTATTTGGCAGAATAGTTTGATCTTGTCTTCACTTCTACTTTCAAACTTGATCCCAAGATTTCCCAAAGCTACCACAGTGTTCAGGTGAATGTAAGGACCATCTACTCCATTAATAATAACACAGAGGCCTGGCAAAGAACTTCAGATTTCACTTCATAAGACTGGAGCTGTGACTTTCTAATTTTCCCTCTATTATACTAAGTTATAGTCTCATTATCTACTTTGATATGACTAAATCTGCGTTGTCATATTCAATTTGTGACATTTTATTTTAAAAAACTGGCTAGGGACGCCTGGGTGGCTCTGTCAGTTAAGCATCTGCCTTCAGCTCAGGTCATGATTCCAGGGCCCTGGGATCAAGTCCCGCATCGGGCTCCCTGCTCAGCGGGGAGCCTGCTTCTCCATTTGCCCACTCCCCCTGCTTGTTTTCCCTCTCTCGCTGTCTCTCTCTCTCTCTGTCAAATAAGTAAATAAAATCTTAAAAAAAAAAAAAACTGGCTAAACTGGAGTTAGAGGAAAAGAAAGTCCTTAAAAATCAAATATAAGAGATAATTATAGCAACTGGGATGTATTAGTCTGAAGAAAAACAACACAACTGAGCAAGTGGGGAAAATTAGTGGGCAATCTTCTATTAGAGATGTTTCTACAGAAACTAATGTACTTATTGCCCCTTTTTCAAGTGTTTGAAAATACTAGTCACATTTACTAACCGATTGTTATATAAGCTGTTTGGTGGTACTTGTGACAACTTATGCAAATGAGGCTTTCATTTTAAAAAGGTGACTGGTTGCAAATGGTAATAAAAACTTATAGGGAGAGCACAGTTTACCCACATCTGTAATACCACGCTTTCCAAAAACATTACAAGGATCCTTCATTAATAACAGAAACTCATACATGACCTTTAAAAGAATGAACACCAGAAGCAACCTCTGAATTTTATATGCAGCTCTTTAGGATAAGCAGCTGCTGAAATTCATCCACAAGGTTTGCCATCAATGTGTACGTGACTGAACCTTCCAGAGTGATACAGGTTGCGTAATTTGGGTTCTCTGCAGATGGATATTTGATGACATGATCATGGGTTCAATTTCACAATAATCCCAAGAGAAATGCTGATCGGCATCGAATTTATTTTAGGAAAGGGAAGGTAATCCGCTGTGTGTGTCTCAGGCACCTGCCAATTCTTCTATCAGAGGCCAAATTGCCTCAGCCAGCTGTCTTGGCTTTCCAGAGCATTTTGAGCCCTGCACTGGCCGTACCTCATGACTGATCATTACCTCAGGCAGAGACTGTGCAGGAACAGACACGACCTCAGGGTAGGCTCATTGCTAATGATACCTAGGGTTGTGGAGGAGCAAGTCTACTTCACTGGTGGGTCACTATTAGAACCCAGCTAACTCTGGAGTCACTCTGACTATAACAATAAACATGAAATTTTTGTTTATTGGCAAGATTGTGCCACAACACGGAAAGCAGAGTTCAGTCGTTTTATAAAAATTTATTTCTTTGGACACTGACCCCTTCTCCATTTACTCACGCCATCCATACCTCATTAACAACTATACTAATTAATGAACTTAATTTGAATATGGTTGGAGAAGTTTAGTGGAGAATCTGATATTTGTTAGAGATAATTTTAAACCTCTCTTAAAAAAAGCAAAGACAATAAGGTTTTTTAATAAACTACTGTACTCTTACTAGAAGTTCTCATCTAAGGAACTTTGGGGAAGTGCCCTGCAGACATTTATCCTTTCGTGAATAGTTACTGAGTATCTACTTTGTATAAGACAATTTTCTACAGTGATGAATAAGGCAGATAGGTGATAGTCTTTATGGAGCTAATTGTTTCTGGGGAGGCAGCCAACAAAACAAATTAAAGACAGACACAAAATATTCAAGTTTAACAAGTGCTGTGAAAGGAACAAACAAGGAGTTGAGAGGAAGAAGAGCAGAGGCCACTCTAGGGATGTTTTCTAGAGAGGACATTTACCCTGAGACCCAAAGGAAAAAGAAGGGAGACATGTGGTGGGCTGGAGCAAAAAAAAATTAGAAAAAGACTGGAACAAGATGAGTTAAAGAGAAAAACAGGGGTCAAGTCATGCATGGATTTATAGACCAAGGCAAGAAGTTGGATGATATGATAAGGACAATGGAAAATCCAGTGAAGATTTTTTTCTCTTATTGATATGATCCAGCATTTGTCTCAAAACCATTTTTCCCCACCTATGAGTAGAAAAGTTTAGAGGGGAGAGAAGGGAGTAAGAAGTGGTGAGACCATTTGAGAGATTATTTTAGGAATCCACAAAAGAGAAAATGGTGAGGTGATTTAAGATGGGGGCCATGGACGTATTTTGAAGATAGAATGTAAAATGTGGAGAAATGGCTAACACATTGGATGTGGGGGGCAATAAAGAAGATGACTCTAGGTTTCTGCTGAAATAATGTGGCAGAAATGGAAACAAGAGGACTTGTGCCTTATTTTGGGAGCAGCAGTTTTACCGAGGATTCTGACCAGTCTGTAGGCTACACTTATGCATATTTCTTAGACATCGAGGATGACAGTAGGCCCTGTAAGGACAAGGGAATGTGGTGGAGAGTGCCTTTCCCATGAGGGCCAGAGAGCAGACCTTTAGAGAACATTGGCTTTATTTTAGAAGGGGACAACACCTCTCTCCTTGACCTGACTCTAGTCAGGCTCCTCTAAGCCCTCAAGGATCCAACACTGGGCTCTGTCTGTGGCCCCTTTAGTCCAGTTTTAGCAAAAATCTTGCTGGGTCAGTTTAGAGAAAATCACCCACCCTTGATATCTTCTCCTCTGGCTTGCCTCCCCCAAGAATCCTAATGCATCGTTCTAGCAAGAGTCCCGCTAGCTAATGTTTTCTCTGAATAAACCACTACCCGAACTCTGCTCCTCGGCTATAAATCTCCCCTTGTCCTTCTGTTAGAAGTTAAACCCCATCCCTCTCCCCTACTGCAACCTCCCCGCCCCTGCAGAGGCCCCCTGAATAAAGTCTATCCTCTTTAGCAAGTGTTATGAATAACGTTTTTTCTTGAGCAGTGGAGGAAAAAAATAGGCTGTGAAGAATGAGAAAGGGTGGCAAGAGCGAACACGCTGGGAAACAAGAAGTAAGTAGATGTGTTTAAATGGCAGGAGGAGGCGAGCGGAAAGGAGCGCTTACAAGGTGCCTTTGGAGAGGGCACTCAGCGACAGAGCAGGCAGGACCGAAGATTCAGCATCTCTTCTCACACATCTGCTCCTTCTCTGTTTCTCAGAGGAAGGGAAAAATCTCCTGCCCTAGGGACCTTTCCTCTCCCTCCTTCCCAGCCAGACAAATTGTTTTCCTGCTCAAAGGGGAATTATTTTAAAACTCCCCACCCTGACAACAATTCTGTGGAAATGGAAACATGTGGTACCATTTGCTTACCAGAGTCAGCACCTGATTTGGTGTCGTCTTAAAAGAACCTGAATTGGATGCATCCCTATCTGGGAGGAAAGTAACCCAGCTCTACAAGAGACATAGCATGCTGAGTTCGTTATCATTGTCATTTCAATGACACTTATATTTGAATTATGCCTAAAGCTCTTGATTATTTTGAATGCAACATTTCAGTGTTGTGTAAAGCAAATCAATCTGAAACCTTAAAAAAAAGCAACACACATCTATGAAGGGGTGTATGTAATACAAATCCAGACTACTCTAGGTCTTGATCGAGTGTGATGTTTTTCATTCCAGATTTAATCCCTCAAGGATTCCAGTATCAATCTGAATGTAGGCTTGGCTCAATTTTCAGCGTGCATCTCTTTGGAAATGGTTAATTCATTGACAACTTAAAGTCCATGCAGATAATTTTAGCAGTGTTCACACTGGTCAATATTAATTCCTTAAGCAGTTTTACTGTGTACGCATTTCTCATACTCCTAACAGTCCAGAAGAGACTTTAGAAACATGTGACTCCGGTAAAGTGAGCCCTAGTTCCCTCTGTAATATTCTCTTTCTCTTGCTCCTGGATATTGGTGGCAATCTGTCCTGAGGGGTAAAGAAGACCCGAGTACAGGATATAATTTCAGTATCTTTGGGCCCTGGCATTAGATTCGTCATCTAGAAGTCATAATAGGGGTTAAGAATCTCTCAGCCAAAAAGACGTTGGTATTGGAATTGTAGATGTCTCGTTGACAGTTTGAACAAGTCGTTTCATCAGGCAGACCACTGAAGTTGCACAAGAAGGCTCATTCACATAATGCAGTCCACGGCCATCAGTACATTCTCTAGGGTTTTGTGCACTTGAATAGCAATAATATCCAACCACAGCATTTATCATCAGGCCCAAAGTACTTATTAAGCATGAGTATTCCTTTATCACTGAATCAGGATGAGCCTGTATAATAAACCGTTTAAAAAAAAAAAAAAAAAAGCATCTTTGTCCTTTGGGTCCTGAACAGAAAGAAGAGGTTTTCTTATAATAATCTGTAGTCTGATCAGTGCTTCCAGGTAAATCAGAAGACAGAACTTTTGTCGATGACAGAAGATATTTAGGTCTCTGACACAAATTTGTAAAAATGCAAGTGTTGGTTCTAGGATCAATTTTTCCGTTTTCAAACTCAGAGCAAGCTACAGTAATGATATTTAAAACTCTTCCAGACTCTGATACCCTGAGGTCTTCCTAGACTATCTGTATGTTTCTTTTAATGGGAAACAGCCCTAAATCACAAGCACAGCACAAATGCTGTGAGAGCCTACCACCTCTCTCACAAAGATTATGAAACAGAAATTAGACAATCGTAAGCAAAATTAGAAGCAGGTGAAGATAGAATCTGGGAAAATGCAAATATACTTTTAATCCACTTATCCCATACCTCTTGTCAGGTATTTTTCATAGTAAATTTTAGTTCTATCTTGAAAAAGCCTTGCTTTCTCTCTTCATAATTTGTGTTGTATACTTTATTTCCCTTCTATATTTATAGAACATCTTTTAAAATTTTTTTATTTAAATTCAATTTGCCAACATATAGTTTATCACTTCAATACTTAAGTTTCTCTTCTCTACTTTGGCTGTCTGGCTTTTAACATCATAACTTTTTATTTTGACCGTCAACTGAATAGCCATGTGTGTGTATGTGGGGGGGGACATTCAGGCATGTGTGTAGGTAGGTAAAAACTTGTCTTTTAAGCAGCGCTATTAATGTGATCACGTATTATAGGAGTGTGCTGGCTATATGAAATTAAACAGTGGTGGTGATTTCTTCTTCTCACAGAATACCAACATGGAATTGCTTCTCAAGTCCTAAAAGCAAATATGGAATAACATCTCATGCATGCTGTGTTTGAAAATTCTTCCCCACTAGCTGAGTTGCAATTTATTTTTTCTACAAGCTGAGTTTCTACCACGATTGTATGTATTAGTCTTCCTGAGCAGAAAGTCTAACATTCCTCTTCACTCCTATTGTTTACTTATAGGGATCTGCCAAGAAGAGATGCAGTTTGCATTCATGAATGGCAAAAAATAAGTTAATTAGATGCTTGGGGAAATAATTATGTAAATATACTTGAAGAATTCCATACATGGGCTATAAAATAAGACAACAGAGCCACTACTGGATTTGGATCTCTGAGCAGAACCCAACCACAGGACTCAAGTCTAAGGAAAAATTGTAAATATATAATTTTAAAATGTAAAGCTGTGACCATCGTACACAGTGATATGTTTGAAGGTGTTTGGAATCATTTACCGTAATCAGGGCTTTTCCAACTTTTCTAACTTAGCAGCAGAGAAAAGTAAATATGAGTCCTTGAGTAATTCAGAGTATAGACTGTTGCTCCCTGATCCAGGCATGAAATTTCTTTGAAGTCCTGTGATTTCCTATAAATATTCATGAGCATTTTGCATTCTATACATGTAACATACATGCTTATTGCAATACAAAAGTAATATGTCCCCCATCTCCTTGAATAAAATGTTGCTGGAAGATATACCAACTTTCTTCTGTGGCCTCCGGTACCTGTGAGGGTTCTGCCAATATCAGGGTGCCCCCCAACCCCTGGCCCCGTTCAGAGGCATGCAGTGATCTTGCTGGCTTGTCCCAACAGTATTCAAGGAAGGTGGTTCTTGTTATCCCTAGTTTACAAGGGCAGGAACTGAGGCGCAGAAATTTTAAGTAACCTGATACAGGTAAGCTGGGCTCTCCCGAAGATTCCAAGCCCCGTTGCTCTGGTTATGCTGTCTGATAAACTTCAATCCTCCCTGATCTCAGTGGAGCCAAAAATAAAACCTCTCCTGTCAGCACCTCCCTGCTTCACCAACCCCTCACCCCAGCCCAAGCATTTTAGAGACATGTTATGTAAGACCAGTATTTTTTTCAGCTGGCTTGTTGTTGCTGCAAATAAGCGCTGAAAAATGTCATCAACAGTTGGTCATTTTCTGGGTGGGGAGCATGAATAAGAAGAAGCATGCAAACATGGGCCTTTCCTTTTCCATTTCATTCACTTTCTAAGTCACTCTCTTGGTCCCTCCCTCGTTCACCCTGCAGGCATGCACGCATTCACCAAAATGGTAGGGGCCACATTCTATGCTCTGTGCTGTGAGATTTCCTTGCCATCCACAGACAAAGCACAGTTTAGTTGTTCTCTCTTCTTCATTTACTTATATCTCTTTCATAGACTGGTGTGTGGGGTAGAGAACTAAATATAGAAGATGACACAGTGCCAATAGTTCTTTCATTGAGGTATACACACAGTTTTCTGGATAGGGAGGAGATTTATCAAAATAACAATGAGCAGTCAGGGACTGGCTTCGGGAAAGGTGGTACGTGAGCTGAAATTTGAGGGATGAGTAGGAGTTGGCTAAATTAGTCAACGTGTACACAGAGGGAGGAAAGAAAAATGGGTTGGCAGGGGGAGGGGGAACAACATGCTTTCCTCACATTGCTACTTCTAATCCCATGGAAGAGTTAACCAAAAGAATGAGTGAAGGTGGATTAGAGACTTGGTCCAGGCTCTGTTAAAAAGAGCCCCCAGATGAAACTGATGTCTACCATGGGCATGATGAGAATGCCAAGCATTCACCACATTAGCCCTATTCTCAACAGATTGTTGGAAATGGGGAAAAAAAGAGAGAAAATTCACATCTAATTGTGATTTGTGGTAAGCATGGAAAAAAGTAAACCTGATAGATTACAACCCTGGAAATGTACCATAGGAGTAACAAGAGAAAGTTACACATTCGTTCATATCTTTTGTGTATTCTTATCTCTTCTCATTTAATGGAAGGAAGATGTAATTTTATTTTTCCTATTCGATTCTAAAAATGTTATTGTTCTTATTTGCGCATTTATTTACCTATTTGCTGCCTTGGTAAAAAGAAAAAAAAATGCCGCTTTTCTTATTTATCTGAAGTATTTTCACGAAACCTGATACGGGGAAGCCTATGATCTATTTGTTAATGTATTATACATAAGGATGATTTGAATCTATTTTATCTAAATCTGTACCATCTATTCAACTTTGAGTTTGCATAAAATACGTATTTCTATTGCCCTTAGAATATATGGCGTTCTATCAAAAGTGACCTACGTGCTCCTGTGTGTTTCTTCTGGAATAATGCCTCCTGGGTTTCCCATAACAAAGAACCTCAAGCTTCTGAGGAGAAAAGTTAATGTTCTTTCTTTTGAAGACTGTGAGTTTGCGAGATCACACACCAGGTAACTGAAACCCGAAACATCATAAAGGTGTTTTCAAAACTCAGGCTTTCTGTGAATGAGACATGAAATGAATTTCCTACGCATCAGCTCCCCGGAGCCTTGTCACAATAGATAAGGCCAAGTCGAAGGATGCAGCATTACTTCTTGTGGGTTACTGAGCAGCAGAGTTAATAACTGAATCATAATTTCACTCCAGGACATAGAAGCTGCAACATCCTGTCCTCTTTTGATCCCTTTATCCATAATAGCAAAAGTAGAAATACTTTTAAATCAGACCAGATGAAGAATACATCTATATGAGCTGTCCTATAATTTGGTTTAAACACTTACTCAAAGTGCCTTCCTTTGGGTGGGCTTCTCCAATTAATCCCACCATCTGATGACTGAAATACTTCATTTAGGTGGTGCATTGATTGTATTAATGATCCCCGTTCTCCACAGCCCACCCCCGCCCCACCCCGTAGCCGCATCCTCTCCAATGAGAGGCCGCAGTCCTTAGCATTCACGGGGTCTATTTCCCTTACCTCTGATTCTGAGCTGACCACGTGACTTGGCCCGTGCAAATTCACAGCTCTGAGGCAAGTAAAGGTTTTTAGAAGTGCCTGCCATTTCCGTCTTATCTTTGCCCCCCTGACTTTCCATAAGAACATGTCTAGGTGAGCCTGGCCCAGGTGTCCCTATTGCCCCAGCTGACAGCCAGCCAACCACCAGACATCATTATTCTGGCAGTAAGCCACTGATGACTACAGACGCGTGACCAGTCCTGCCGAGCCCAGCCCACATCTGCTAAATACAGCAGGCCTATGAGTTGCACCCATGTTTACTATCTGATGATACTAAGATTTTGTGCTTGGTACACGGCTGTATTGTGAAAACATAGACTGATAAAAATTTCTGTTTTTTCTTTATATTTATATTGTGCTTTATCATTTATAGTATAATTATAGATTTATGCTTTTGTTACATGCTCTACACCTATTCTGTTATCCTCCCATTTTATTCTCCCTATTTAAAGAACTTCTTCTTTGAGAGCTTAGAAGAGGCTACCACATGGCCCTTTACCCCCATCTGCCAACATGACTATTTGGATTAAGGTTGTGTCCCTGTTTCAAGGACAGACAAGCCATTGGCTGGCTGGCAGCTCACGGGATTCCAGAGCTAATCTGAAGAGTTTGAATTAAGGCAGAGGTGCTTGGTAACTGGGGCAGTGACTGAGATATTAGGGACGGCATCTGGGTGGAGCACATGCCTAGTTAGTCTGCAGTGCGATGAAGCAGTTTGTGAAAGAGACGTCAATATGCCGAGGCAAGCATAGATGATAGACCTTGTCAGCACTGAAAGATGGAAAGAATAACCTTGCTCCTTATTGCTGTCTGGTCCCCAGCCCTGGTTCCACGGGAATAGCCTGAGTCCTACCTCTCGTTCTAAGAGATTCCCCTTCAGTCACCAGCCAGACTTCACTCCCTTCACTTCTTTCTTTAATAAACTTTATTTTTAGATATACAGAAAAATTACAAAGATAGTACAGAGGGTTCCTATACATTGTGCACTCAACTTTCCCCATTATTAACACATTACATTAGTGTGGTACTTTTGTTACAGTGAATGAACCAATGTCGATATAGTATTATTAACTAAAGTCCTCACACTATTCAGATTTTCTTAGTTTTTGACCCAGTGTTAAAAACTATTTCAGATCCTGTCTGAACACCACATCGCATTTGATTGTCCTGTTTCTTTAGGCTCCTCTTGACTGATAGTTTCTCAGATTTTCCTTATTTTGAATGACTCTAACAATTTTGAGGAGTACTGCTCAGGTATTTTGTAGAATATGTCCTCGCTGGGAATTGTCTGTTATTTTCATGATTACACTAGGGTCATGTGTTTTTGAGAGGAAGATCACAGAGATGAAGTGCCATTGTCATCATATCATGTCAAAGGTACATGCTATCAGATGACTCAGCATTGATGACATTGACCTTGGCCACCTGGATAAGGCAATGTTTGTCAGGTTTCCCCACTATAAAGTTACTCTTTTTCTGCTCTGTTCATGCTGTACCATTAGAAGGAGTCCGTATTTTGAGCAGCCACATTTAAAGAGTACCTTGAAGGCAGAGTATCTACGTGTATTATTTGGATTCTTTCTGCATGGGAAACTTGTCTTATTTATTCAGTCATTTATCTATATCCATTCAATGGGTATTGACAGAGAATCATGGATATTTACTTTATACTTGAGGTTATAACCCAATACTATGCCATGAATTTTATTAACCATTTTGATTTCATCTTTGGCCAGTGGGAGCTTTTCAGTGGACTCTTGTGTCCTTTTGACATTTGTGGGTTTTATTTTGCTTTGACTACTTCCTTACTTGCTGGAAGTACAAGAAGCTTTCCTCGGTCACCTTTTATTGGAGGTAATTTGTGAAGGTCTCCATTACACGTGTTCGACAAGCTTAAACATGGGTTCAAGAATATAAGTTTGCTTAGGTTCTGAGCTTCATGCTGTTGCTAGGAACTTGTTTTATATTCAAACCCCACTCAGGATGCATGTGGGCATTTGTTCACTGTGTGAGTACTTGCATGTGTGGCTACCAGGTGGGGAGGAGGGAGAGAATTATGGTGAAAGAGAGATAAAAACAAAAGGTAGGAAAGACTGGCTGCTAGAACACCCAAAAGAAAAATCAGTGAAGGGTCAAACTCTTCTTGCTCTGTTTTATGTGTTTGCCAGAGGAGAACATAGATATGTGTTGGCATAATTTTTTAACACTGCTTTAGCTTTATACTAATTATAACTTTATAACTACCCATACTTATAATACTTTAACTTCAGTCAGAAGTGTTTGTTCCACAGTGAGCCCAGAAGAAGAAAATTAACATTTAAGAATAATACTAGATATTATATGATTGTTCTTCCACTAAGTGGTTTACTTAACGATTAATATTAATACTCAGAACAGAATGTCATCAAAATGGTGACCTTGGTGGTCCCAACTTCAATCCCCCTCATAAGAAAAATAACGAACAATTATCCATAAACAAGACACTATTAAGAAAATCCCAGAACCTGGGAATGAGGCTAAAACACACCCTTGGGCCACAGAGACTGAGAAAGACCACATTAAAAGGGTAAGGAGAGTGGTTTCGTGTTGACCACATTGCCCCACCCCCAAGCCAGTATAGCTCTGCAGGGAGGAGGCACCCTTGGGCCTATGGTTTCCTCCAGTGGGAAAAGGTGAACATCCAGCTTTAACAGCATTACAGGGTTCTTCCCAGGAGGCACACTCAGGTCTTACTTCTTGGGGATCAGTGGGAAAATCTATAGGGCTCAACCACAGGCAATCAGATAAAGATGATGAAGGGGGACAGGCTTATAGAAACCAGTGCTCAGATCTTGGCAGACTGCACTTCTGCTTGGAGCTGCTCCTGAGCAGATATCCCAGCCACTGGCTCTGCCCATCTGTAAAACCAAGCCAATGGCCCTGTCTAGCCAAGGAGTTCAGTTGGCAGTCCTGCCTGGTTTGGGTCCCCAGCCAACAGCCATATCAGCCATGGAGCTCATTCTATAGCCCATCTGGGCAAGGAAGCAGACTCAAAGCCCACCCAGTTGCTGAGCATAATCTCTGGCCCTGTCCCAATAGAAGTTTGACCACAGATGCCCATTGCAAGGGAACACACCTTACAGTCTGCCTGGGCAGGTGAGCAAGATCACAGACCTGTTCAACTGCTGAGCATAGCCTCCAGTGCCCTTTCACCAAGAAGCATAGCCAGAGAATCTGGATGTGAAGAAGCCCATCCTGTAGGCCGCTCAGATAGCCAAGTCAGCAGCCTTGTCCAACTGCTGAGCATAGCATGTGGACCCAAATAACTGGGGAGCCTAGACAGAGGCAGTGGACAGAATCAAAGCCCAGCCACAGAACCTCGCCTACACCCTGCCCAGCAGCAGATCCCACCTTATGTCTCTGCCAAATTGCTGAACACCACCTGGGCCCCCCTAACCAGGGAGCACAGACAGTGACCGCACCCTAATGCAGAGCATGGTCTTCAGCCCCACCCAATGACAGGGTATAGGTGGAAGCCCTGCCTAAACAGAGAGCCCAACCTATGACCTCACCCGACATCAGAACACAGCCAATGGTCTACCCAATCACCAAGACCAGCCTGTGGGCTAGAAGACTTAACTAGAGCAATCAAGCACAAAAAATAAATAAAAACATCCAAATTGGAACGGAACAAGTAAAATTTTCTTTATTTGCGGAGACATGATCTTATATATAGAAAACCCTAAAGACTCCAACAAAAACTTTTAGAACTAATAAATGAATTTATATAAATATATATAAATTCAGTAAAGTTGAAGGATACAAAACAACATATAAAAATCACTTGTGCTTCTATAAGCTAACAAAGTATTATTCAGCCATAAAAAGAAGGAAATCCTGCCATTTGCAACAACATAGATGAAACTGGAAGGCATCTTGTTGAGTGAAATAAGTCAAAGAAAAACCAATATTGTATGATCTCGCTTATTTGTGGAATCTTAAAAAAATGATTTGATAGAAACAGAGTAAATTATTGGTTGCCATAGCGGGTGTTTGGGGGAAGTGGATGAAAGGGGTCAAAGGATGCAAACTTCCTGTTATAAGATGAATAAGTTCTGGGAACTACGGTACAGCATGGTGACTATGCTTAACAATATTGTATTGTGTACCTGAAAGTTGCTAAGAGAGTTGATCTTAAAAATTGTCACTACTCGCAAATACAAACATGATAATTATGTGAGGTGATGGGTGTATTAACTAACACTACGGTAATCACTACGGTAATCATTTTGTAATATATATATTATTGTTGTAATATAGATAATATACATATATATATATGATAGTATGTATGTATGTATTAACTCATCATATTGTACACCTTAAACTTACAGTGTTGGGGCGCCTGGGTAGCTCAGTTGGTTAAGCATCCAACTCTTGATTTCAGCTCAGGTCATGATCTCAGGGTCCTGGGATCAAGCCCTCAGTTGAGCTCCACACTCAGCTGGGAGTCTGCTTGAAGATTCTCTCTCTCCCTCTGCCTCTCCACCCCCATCTCAAATAAATAAATAAATCTTTAAAAAAAAAAAACCATAACCACCGCCACCACCACAACAAAACATATGCAGTGTTATATGTCACCTATATCTTAATAAAGCCGGAAAAAATAATCAGAACAGTTCTGTTAAATAGATGGTGTTATTCCATTCCATACTGAGAATCTTATGCTCAAGAAGTTTAAGCAATGGTCCAAGGTCATACCTACCATTAGTGAATGAGCAATTATGATTTTTCTGGCTCTAAAATCCTTGCTGTTAAGTCCTATACTCATTATCTCACCACAAAAACTAGTGTATGGGAGAGACAGAGAGAGTGTGTCTGGTGTCAAAGAGGAAGAAGTCAACAGGGTGATCTGAAGAATCCCTTAAGGAGGCAAAAGTTACCTGGAGAGGTGGGCACTGCCCCGACTTCCCAGATAACTTCCAATTAATAGTATTGTCTTATATATGTTTTGTACTTTCCCATCTACAATAGAACAAACCTGCACAAGCCTCACTTACAGTGAAAAACCAAATTCAAAATGTACAGACTGTATCCTGAGCACTGACAAGGTGTAATTAAGTAGAGTGGACCATGTAATAATTAGTATGTCTTTTCCATTGCTATCTCTTCCAGTGACAGTAAGAAAGTAAGTATACAAAATAGGAAAAAGAATGATCAAATTGGAAAGTTGAAAATTACCCCAAATATTATGGAACTATTTTGATTAATCTGGACTAGAACATAACTCTCTTGATCTTAGGTCAATGGCCTTTTCTCTAAAATACATAGTTTCCAATAGAAGTATTTGAGAAGCCGGTTACAGTTACTGCCACTAGAGCCCTCCCTTCCCTGCCATGGTTCTAGGATAATTATGGATATCAGTGTGAGCCACAAAACTTCAGTATCATCTATTTCTATCATAATGTCTACCTTATGTCATCTATCCTACCCCAAATACAAAACTATCCCAATCTCCTTTCAATTCTGTAACTATGATGATTTATATTCCATAATGAACAGCCACAGTATTTAACCTTTTGCTAAATACTGTAAAGGAAACTTCTAACATGGCTCTAAAAAGGGAATGAGACAGAATTCTGTCCATCTCTAGTGTCCTTGTGTTAGAAGTGGAGGAAGAACAAAAAGAAATTCTTGTTAATAATCTGAACAAATTTGGCCTGTGTATCAATGTTATTTCTTGGTTTATGGCATGTAATGCTTGACCCTTAAATTCATAACTGTGGGTAATGTGATCTCTGGTATTCCAAGATTTGTGTGTGAATAACACTGCTGATGATGAATTAAGTGACATGGCTATGTTCTCATTACCTAACCTTGATAGGAGAACTTCCCATATAAACTACCATAGAGGTGGTGGCTAAATCTAGTTGAAAAAACAGGGAGTTATCTCTGGCATTTAATCTAAGAATATGTTAACAAAAATCATGTAAAAAAAACTGTGCTAATTTAGAGATCATGACAAATATTCACTCTTTGGTCTTAAATTTTGGGATCTTTAAGAATGCAGTTAAGAAAAATCCACTGGGGGGCGCCTGGGGGGGGGCGCAGTCTTTAAGCGTCTGCCTTCAGCTCAGGGTGTGATCCCAGCATTCTGGGATCGAGCCCCACATCAGGCTCCTCTGCTATGAGCCTGCTTCTTCCTCTCCCACTCCCCCTGCTTGTGTTCCCTCTCTCACTGGCTGTCTCTCTCTGTCAAATAAATAAATAAAATCTTTTAAAAAAAAGAAAAAGAAAAATCCACTGGATAAGATAAAAACCCATAATTTGTACCATTAAATCTTCTATGTAGAGTAGAATGCAAGTTTCTTGGGGAAAAATTCTGTCTTGAATTCATTGTATTCCTTGCAACAAAGGACAGGGGTTGTCAAAGAATAAATAATGAGTATGTGTTGAATGAAAGCTCATATATTATTTCTTTTCTTTCTTCTTTCAGCAAATTTTGTATTTCCTAGTTCATTTCATTGAGTTTTTTTTCCAATTTACTTTATTTGGTGTCAGCAAGGTAGAAAGGAAATTAAACTTGAGTCTATTTTGGCTCATTGTCCTGTAACAGAAAAAAATCTTTCAAAAAACTGAATACAGTCAGGAAATACTTGTTAGACAACTATTATATATGGAGTATTGTAACAATCACAATGGTGGTGGCCTTCCCCTTACCTGTACTACTTGCTTCCTCTCTCAGAATCTCCAATTTTTGTATAATTTTTTCTTGTTTTGAGAGAGTAAGAGAGAGCACATGTGTGTGGATGAGCAGGGGGAGGAGCAAAGGGAAAGGGAGAGGGAGAGAATTCTAAGCAGGCTCCACACCCAGCACGAGCCCAGTGTGGGCTTGATCTCATGACCAGAGATCATGACCTGAGCCAAAATCAAAAGTCGGCTGCTCAACCCACTGAGCCACCCAGGTGCCCCTCCGAATCTCCAATCTTTACAGCACTCCTCTGGTTTCAGAGTCTCATTTGTCTCTCGCCTAAGGTCCAACTCCTTGTTAAGAACCTTGTTTCTTCCCGATCTTTACAAGAACACATCAAAACCATCAAATAGTATGGTATCAGAGGTCAACTGCTTCTAAGATATCGAATGTTTTACTGAGGCTAAAGAACAGTAGACATTTGATAAACCCTCAGCTGGTGATCATTTATTAGCAATATAAATATTAATTATCAAATAAGTAAAACAATTTAAAAAAAGAAAACTCTTTGTGTGAGTCTGGGAATGGTCAGAGAAAACAGTGTGTTGGTTCTATTGCTCAAGTGAACTTTGCTTTCCTTGTTCACCAGCTCCTCTTCTCATTTCCCCTTGCTTTCTCCTTCAAAGAAGGTCCAGTACAAAACTATGAAAGAGGCAATACTTTACTCTTCTGCTATGCCACTGCTTCCCTCATTGCCTTTCTCCTTTCCTGACTGTTCTTCAGAGCCAAGTTTCCATTTTGAAAAGGACTTAACAACAATTGGAACCTCCAAGAAAGCTAATGCCACCAGATTGTTAAACTAATTCAATAGCTAGATCTACGCAGAAACCACATTTATGTTAATCACATATAGAATTACATTTTATATTATAAATGTAGTATCCTAATTTGTATTATATTTTTTAAAGATTCATTTATTTATGAGAAAGAAAGAGAGCAACCAGGGGGAGGGGCAGAGAGAGAATTTTCAAGCAGACGCCCTGCTGAGCATGGAGCTGTCTCAAGACCCTGAGATTGTGATCTGAGCCAAATTCAAGAGTCAGACGCTCAACAGACTGAGCCACCCAGGCACCCCTGTATTATGATATGTTTAAATCTTGGAAAAGATAAGCACTGACCACTCCTTAGTCTCTTTTGCCGGCTCTTTTTCCAATCCCTGACTGCAAGTAAGAATAACCCAGGAATCTGTCTTTGATTCTTTTTTGTTTTTCTTCTCTATCTTGTCTTTACTACCATCAGCCCTGACCAACAGAATTTTCTGTAATGATGAAAAGATTCTTTGTGCTGTTCAATATGGTGGCCACTAGCCCCATTTGGCTACTAAGAACTTGAAATGTGGCTAGTGTGTCTAAGAAATTAAATGTTTATTTTTTTTATTTTTAATTCATTTTAATTTAGAGCCCCATGTACTTACTGGCTCCTGTATTGGACAGTGAAGCAGGATGGTCTCATCTAGCCCTATGGCTTTGAAAACCGCCCTTATGCTGATTTTACACTGAAATTTGATCCCAAATATTATCACTTACTATTGCCATCACCTTGGCTACCTTAGTCCAAGCAACCATAGCTACTTTTAGCATAAAATAGTATTTTTAACTAGTCTTCCTGCTGCATTTTGCCATCCCCAACGTTATATTCTCTACATGGTTGTCACTTAAAATATGAGTCATAGTTATTATATCACTCCCCTGCTCAAAATCCATGTCATGATTTTACATTGCTACTATACAAATTACCACAAATTCAGTGTCTTAAGACCACACAAATTTATTATCTTACATTTCTATAAGTCAGAAATCTGACATAGGTCTCAGTAGGCTATGACCTATGTGCTGGTAGGGCTGCATTTCTCTCTGGAGTCTCTAGGAAAGAATCCATTTCCTTGTCTTTTGCAGTTTCTAGAATCCATACACATTCCCTGACTTGTGACTTCCTTCCTTCATCTTCAAGGCCAGTCTCATATCATCGTTCTGACCCAGCTTCCATCATCACATCTCTTTCATTAACCATAGTCAAGAGAAGTTGTTTGAGTTGAAGATCTCATGTAATCAGATTGGATCTAGCCACATGATCCAGGATAACACCCCCACCTCAAGATGCTTACTTTAATTATATCTACAAATAATCTTTTCCATTTAAGATAACATATTTACAGGTTCTGGGGATTTGTGTGGGTATCAGTAGGCGGGTGGGGCACTTATTCTGACTACTTCCATAATCTAAACACCTTTCATGATCTGGTCTTTCTCTACCACTTTGAACTTTTTTTCTGCTACTCTACCCTGCTCTTACTCCATTCTTGCTGGTTCACAATACTTGAATTCTCAATATTTCCTTCTCAGAGACTTTCTCTTAGCTTTATCTTTCTTTTCCAACATTTCCCTGAACTTTTCCGTGTATCATCAGGGATTTCTTCAATTGTCACTTCCTTGGACTTACATTCCCTGACCGTCTTAACTAAAAACCTGAAAAACATAAAAACCCTCCCCACCCAGATCAAACTCTGTAGACTTAGCTTTTATTATTGTTCTTCGTAGAACTTGTCATTCTCTGAAATTATATTAAACAGTAGTGTTTGTATTTGTATATTATTTATCTCCCCCAATAAATGTAAGCTGTGAAAAAACAGGACCTATATCTTTTAGCTTATTGTTGAGTTCCTAGCATCTATAACAGTGTAGATGTTCAGCATATATTTGTTAAATAAATGGATAATTGAATCATGTTGATATATATTTTCATAAAAGAAGTTGATTTGATGGGGCGCCAGGGTAGCTCAGTCGGTCAAGTGTCCAACTCTTAAACTTGGCTCAGGTCATCATCTCAGGGTTGTGAGATGGAGCCCCATGTTGAACTCTGTACTGGGCGTGGAGCCTACTTAAAATACTCTCTCGTTCTCCCCCTGCCCCTCCCCCGCCCATAGGCTGTTCATGACATCATGCCAGCTAATTTGAACATCATATAAACTTAGAGAATGGAAAGCCCAGTGATTTCTCCTGTTTCTTGATGACAGGGAAATATTAAAAAAAATATTTGTAGATTCTGCCGTAGAAACTTCTCCTAGCGTATAAAAGGCAAAGGTTGAAAACCATGAGTCAAGTTCATAGTGTGACTGGAAAAATTTTGAAAAGAAGTCCATATAATCTTCAGTTATAATCTCATAAAAGCTGGCATATTTAGACCTCATAACCTATTATATCTAATATGAGGAATTAGATCTGGATAAAAAGGAGGAATTATTTAATAATTGCAAGTTTCTACATTGTACTCCACTAAAGGTTACCAAAATTTAATAGCTGTGTGATTTTCAGCTAGAGAGTTAAATCTCCGAGTCTCATATCCATCCTCGTAAAGGAATTCCTACTGTTAGGGAGTTATTGTAAAAAATCACATGTGAAAATACTTTGAAAACTGTAGGATGTATGATGATGATATCTACCAATTTAATATAAGCTTGTCTTCCGGTTTATTTTTTGTTGTTGTTGTCTAACCCCAAACTTTCCAAATTCATTGGCTGAAGATGATGGTGGATTGCCAACCCAGCTAGGTATTTTAAAAGAGCTGCTAGAAATGCACTCTATTTTCAATTTATGGATTATACTGCTATGTGAAGATGTGGAAAGACTAAAGGCAGAACAACCAGGTAGGAGGGGGCTGTAAAAGGCCACGTTAGAGGAAATGGATCCTCTGGAACTGAGATGATGAGGATGGCAGGAGTCAGGAGGAGGAGCTGCATTTATGAAGAGGTAATGAGTTCAGTTTCAGCTGCGCTCAAGACCTTGAAGCAGGATCTCAGAGTCATTTACTAAACAGAGAGATGTATTCATCTCTGTAGCCATTTAGAGGCATTTGCCAAGCCCTGAATAGTTGTCCTTCTCAATACCTGGCAAAAATCATCTTTTTTTCATTTGTGTTGCCAAGACCCTCATCATTTCTAGGCTGACAACTGCCATAGGCTTCTCTCTGGTCTGTCTGCCTTCACTCTTTGTCCTTTCAATTTTCTCAGCCAGACTATTGGCATTGAAGTTGTTAAGTATAAAAAAAAAAATATGTTCTTCCTCACTCAACTCCCAAATCACAAACATTTAAAGCCTATTGATCTGCCTTTATTTAGACCCAGTAACCAAAGGGGGTTCACTTTGGGAGGGGACTGCTATATGCTAGGCTAAATCACTCCTTCAGTTCAAATTTTACATAAAGACTTTAAGGTCCCTTGTGATTCCTATAAGAGGGCCCATCAAGAAAGTAAATGGTTATTCTGAAATCATTGCAAAGCCTTAAGGGAAGTGATGTTTGGATACTGTGAAATGTGTAAATAAGATTTACCAAAGATCAGCTCTTGGTTTAAATAAAGTTGAACAGGTGTTCCTGAAAAGTTCACATAAACTTTGCATAACAATGCTTACATTTGGCTAAAATAGTTTTAAAAGTTTTACTGAGGGGGAAAAAAAGCACATAGAACATTCTGGCAAATTCTAGAATGAGTAAAAAGCATTAGCTAATACCACAACGATAGCTGGATATGTATTATGAATAGTTGCAGAGAGAGCATAGTAATTACAATTGATTGTGAAATGAAAATGAAATCAGATGAAGGCTCCTGAAGGAATGTATCACTGGCAGTAAAGACAGTACTTAAAATTCTACCAACTGGCAATTTCATAGACTCCTAGATAGAGCGCCTAATATCTTTAATTTTTTTTAATGCGTGAGCCCTTTATAAAGTGAATTGTCTTAATTTCTTCTATGATTTATAAAATCCAGCAGTCTTCATTGGTAAAATTATGAACAAATAAGGCGGTTGAAGGTCATTTCAATCACTGTCTTGCATGATATGCCCGTATGCTCTTGCCCTTTCAGCATGAAACCAACGGTTAAGCATCACAGTTTTGAAGGTCGTTAGTTATGATGGATCTATGAAATTGAATAAGATTGAAAGAAAGAAAGTTAAAAACTGTCAGTAACTGTGGGGATCTCTATATGTAAAGTGGTGAGACAATTGAGTAAAATCTCACATAAGCATGTTAATATATAATATGTATTAGATATTTGTGTGTGTGTGTGTGTGTGTGGAGAAAGAAAAAGAGGAGAGAGGAGGGAAGAGAAAATGAAATTTTATTGTTATGACTGAAGGGAGGGAAAAGTCAAGACACTGACGTGGTCCTTGTTCAGTGGAAATGTGTGGTATGCTGACAGGAGAGCAAGAGTTAGGGTAGGGTTTAGTCAGAATCAGTATAATGGTCACTTTATTACTTCTGAGACTTTCCAAGTCTCCTTTCTAGGCTCTTGGATATTATATTCCCTATGTGGGAATGCTACTCACAACTTGGTCAACCAAAATGCTTTGGGTCTTAGATAATTTAATTCTTTAAATTCTTTAATTCTGTCATTTATGTCATCAGATTGGAAGACTTGGAGCACAAGGGTGGCTTAGTCAGTTAACGTCCAACTCTTAATTTCGGCTCAGGTCATTATCTCAGGGTTGTGAGATTGAGCCCTGAGTCGGGCTCCACACTGGGAACGGAGCTGCTTAAGATTCTCTCTCTTCCTCTGCTTCTCTGCCACTCCCTCTCTTAAAAAAAAAAAAAAGAAGAAAGAAGGGGAGGGAGAAATTTAGGTCTTATATAATAGTTCCTTCACAGCAATAGAGTTGGGCGTTGTTTTTTTTTTTTCAAAGGTGTGGGGATTTATGGTACACTATCCATGGAAAATGCATCTTCCTTATTGCATACATAGAGCAATGTGCACATGGCATTTTTCTTTTTTTTTTCATAATAATATTTTTATTATGTTATTCACCATACAGTACATCCCCGGTTTCCGATGTAAGGCTCGATGATTCATTAGTTGCGTATACCACCCAGTGCACCATGCAATACGTGCCCTCCTTACTACCCATCACCAGCCTATCCCATTCCCCCACCCCCCTCCCCTCTGAAGCCCTCAGTTCGTTTCTCAGAGTCCATAGTCTCTCATGCTTCATTCCGCCTTCTGATTACCCCCCTTTCTTTATCCCTTTCTTCTCCTACCGATCTTCCTAGTTCTTATGTTCCATAGATGAGAGAAGATGCCCTTCAACAGATGACTGGATTAAGAAGTTGTGGTCCATATATACAATGGAATATTGCTCAGCTATCAAAAAGAACGATTTCTCAACATTTGCTGCAACAGGGACGGCACTGGAGGGATAATGCTAAGTGAAATAAGTCAAGCAGAGAAAGACAATTATCATATGGTTTCTCTCATCTATGGAACATGGCATTTTTCTTAGTTGTTTTGTTTTGTTTTATCTATCTCCCCTGACTACACTGTGAGGTCCTAGAGAGCCAGAACTGCCTTATTTATCTTTGTCACTCCAATAGTAAGCCCAATGCCGGATTTATAAAAGATGCTCAGTATATGATTATTGAATTCAACAAATTTTCAATTTTATCAAAAGGGCTTATGATAGCCCAAGAGGGAGTTTTACTCTGGAAATTACTTAGTGTAGTAAGTTCAAATGCAAATATTTATGCAGAACTATTAGCAAATCAACAGCAAATATTTTTTTAAGTAAAATTTTATAGCACAAGATTTCTTCTAAAAAAGAGCTCCGTGACAGGAGGACACACAAGTAACATAGGGATTAACTACATTGTGGGAAAGCCTTGGGATGACTGCTTTTAAGTGGAGCTGCTGGAGCGCCTGACTGGCTTCTTGGGTACAGCGTGCAACTCTTGATCGGGGTCATGAGTTTGAACCCCACATTGGGTGTGGAGCCTACTTAAAAAAAAAAAAAAAACATTAAGCGTGGCTGCTTATCAAAACTGAAAACAAAAGAAACTGAAAACTCTTCTCCTCAAATCCAGACATCTTAGACATTAACCCACCTTTCTAGTCATCACAATAAGGAAACCATGAGACAACAATATTTGTTTTGAAGAATCCTTTCTAGGAACTGACCCTGCCTGACCTTTAAGCCTGATGGAATATGAACCAGAATATCTCAAGGAAGAGAAGCTTGGAGAGGGTGAGAAAAAAGCATCGAGAGCTGGTAAGAAAGCACTGGGCACTCAGTTTGCGCCACTTCATGCCATTTGGTTGGCAACAGCGTCCTTGGTCTGATTGTCATGGAAGCCACAGGACACACAGCCTTTATTTACTTCCGGCTCGCCCTCATCTTTTTCCTCAAACTTCCGTCCCGTAGGCACTGCCAAGGCCCGGAGAAAAGCTGAAGTGTTACACATGGAAGGAAGCAAAAGTATTTTTAAATACTGCTAGGGAGCAGCCCAGCTTGCCTTCCCCACAACAAGGCAGAAGGGGTTGAACTTTAAATCAAGCTCTGGGTGGTGGTGCACGGGCTGGCTGTGTGCAATGCCCCAAGGGGTGGGAGATCAATTCAGCTTTGCTGAGCCATGTCAGCAGTGGCTGTCTTTAAGATGCTGACACGACTCTGGTTGACAGTTGGAAGAAATTTAACTGCTTTGATAAGGTTAAAGGGGGCAACCAACCACGAATAGAAAGTAAAACACAAGGCTGCTTAGAAGCTTGATTGCATGCTGGCAACGAGTTGTCAACCTGCAACATTACCAACACCCATTACCTCCCTTACATTTAAAAAAAAAAAAGACAAAAAGAAATGAAATCAAAGAAGAGAGAAAAAAAAACAAAAAACAGTCTTTCATAAAAACTAGCCCACTGATTTAGAATATTTTTCACTCTGGCTGAGATTGCAAAAGAGGTTTGGCTACTGCCAGTTAAAGGCACAAAATGCCTATTGTTTCTAAACCCTTCAAGAAGTGTAATAGCACCAATTAAAAACTCACGCGGGATCAAAGAAGGAATAATGGCTTTTATGAATCTGTTGGGAGAAATAACAAAGTTTGTAGTTTCCTTAGAAAATAAAAAATCTAAAACAATTGCTGTAGATGTCCATACAACATAAAAATAAGTCCAATAAAATAAATAATACATACCTAAATATGACCTATACTCTCATTTGTAAAAAATCAGGAAAGAAGTGTTAAATTTATATCTTGATGTTGATCATGGCCATATAGCTTTAGTTGTAAGCGATTTAACTTAGTAATATGGCACAGGACCCAGCTTATTAAAAAGGCTATCAAAATACTCCCCAGAACCTCACAAGAGCTGTTGCATGAAAGCATAAAATATCTGGTTGAATATTGTTTACTTTTTTAAAGAATGAAATTAAATCGTGCCACTCTTAGGACTGAAATGTCCACTTTGTAAAGTATCTGGTGGAGTTAATCCCAAAACGTAACCTCCCAGTTTTTGCTTATAATATTAATAGATGAACGAATCATTGATTACTTGAAATCATACAAACTGAGCACTCATTACTCATTGTTCAGGTTCTAGGGATGCATCAGTGTAAAAAAACAAAAGTATTCTCTCTTTTTAAGGAGCTTAAATTGGAGGGGTTCCTGGGTGGCTCAGTTGTTAAGCGTCTGCCTTCGGCTCAGGGCGTGATCCCAGAGTCCTGGGATCGAGCCCCACATCAGCTCCTCCGCTGGGAGCCTGCTTCTTCCTCTCCCACTCCCCCGCTTGTGTTCCCTCTCTCACTGGCTGTCTCTCTCTCTGTCAAATAAATAAATAAAATCTTTAAAAAAAAAAAGAGCTTAAATTGGAAGGGGCTGTGATGGAAGAAGAAAGGAAAAAGTAAACTAAACTGGTAAGTAAACTATCTGGTGTGTTAGAAGATGAGACTCTATAGAAGAAGAAAAGAGTGTCCTCCTTTTCTAGGGGAAGAAAGCGTGATGCTGTTGCACCATGAAATAGAGCAGTCCCCAAAAGCTTCATCCAGAAGGAGAGCTTTAAATTCAAGCTAGAAAATAAGACACTGTATGTGTGGGGTGGGGTGTGTGTTGGGGGGGGGCGGCTCCAGAGGGAATAGTTTGTGCAAGGCTCTAAAGCAGGATGATGGGTCTGGAGTGTTCAAAGAAAGCAAGGAATTAAGTTGTCATGCAAGGCATGATGGAAATGGAGAAAAGTAGGAAATCAGATTAGAGGGCAAATGAGGAGCCAGATTGCTTGGGTTTTGTGGGCCTTTGAAAGGACTAATTTGCTCCGATGGAAGTTACGAGTCATTAGAAGACGTGAGCAGAGATGTGACATGGTCTGACTTACGTGTTCGAGATGACTCAGCAGGGCGTGAGGGAGAGCACAGAAGCAGGGCGACCATTTAGGACTCAGTTTCCATAATTCAGGAGAGCTGGCTCAGACCCAGGATGGTAGAAATGAAGGTGTTGAGAAGTATTCAGATTCTGGATATATTTTGTTTAATTTTTTAATTTTGACCTAATTATTTAGCCCAACAGAAATTTGCAAAAGTGGGCTGAGAATGCCAGTATACATTTTACATAACCGAAGTGCAATTATCAAAATCAAGAAATTAATACTGTTACGCTGCTATTAACTAAACTCCAGACCCCATTCAAACCTCACCATTTCTTAAAATGTGTTTTTCCTGTTCCAGGATACTATCCAGGATCCCGCCTTGTATTTCCTTGTTATTCTCCTTAGTCTCCGATCTGTGACAGTTCTCAATCTTTCTTATCTTTCATAATGTCTCTTTTGAAGAGTCCTGAGCAGTTCTTTTAATGAATGTCCTTCAATTTGAGTCTGATGTTTTCTCACGATTGGAATGAGGTTATAGATTTTTGTCAGGAATACCACAGAAGGGACACCTACTTCTCAGTGCCTCATGTCAAGCGGTTCATGACGCTGGTGTGTCTTATTACTGGTGACGTTCTCTTTAATCACTTGGTTATGGTGGTGCTTTCCAGATTTCTCCACTAGAAAGATAATACTTTCAGACTAACCAAGTCTGTATGTCCTCAAACATGTGTCCACTAATTTTAATATCCATCAGTGGATCTAGTCTGCAACAATGATTACTGTGGTCTTTGATAATGATTTTTTTGTTTTATGCACTTACCAATTTAAATTCTATAGTAAGGAAGGACTGTCTTTTTCTCCCTTATGTATTTATTGATTCTGTTTTTTATTTATGCACTCATGAAGATTTATGTGAATCTATTGGTTAAAATCCAGTGCTGTTATTATTCATTTTGTGCTCAAATTGTTCCACTTTGACTACTGGGAGCTTTTTCAGGTTGGCAGCTCTGTTCTTTCTACACAACCCCCATTCTTGTTTAATCACTTCCTTATTTCTGGTACGACAAGATACTTCAGCCTCATCTTGTATTTTCCCCTACCCCACCCTGTAATCAACCGCTTCTGCAATGAATCCTGGATTCTTTGATTAGAAAATGGTATTTAAAAACCATGGTCAGGGCACTAGGTAAGCTGATGTGCTCCTTCCACAGGGTACATACGTAATAACATCAGTGTCATTCTGGACCATGTAGTTTTCCTCAGAACAAAGGCAAAGACAAGGTTTTGTGGTTATTTCTATCAGTCTTATGATATAGTGGATACATTTCCAGTCCTTTCTGGTTTTTTGTTTTTCTTTACTCTCCCTCTCCCTCCCTCTCTCTCATTTTTATTTTAGATTCACTCTAATTTTTATTTTAACTTCTGTTGGTATTTTTCATTCAGGTTTATCTCTGTGTTTTGTCTTCAGGGTATCTTGGTCTCTTCCTTTCAGAGAAAATCTTTTTCAAACATACAGAAGGTGATCACAAATCAGCTTTTCTGTTTATATCTGTCAGCTAAAGAATATACTGTGATAATAAACAACCTTCAAATCGCAGCACTTTAAGTCAACAGTTTACATTTCTTGCTCAAGTTGCACGGTTGTGATGGGTTGGTTGAGGTTTGCCGCATGTCCTCTTTGCTCCAGAATCCCCACTGATGGGACAGCCCCTACCTGCTCTCATGAACGAAGGAAGAGACACAGTGAGCTGTGCTCAGAAGGGACAAACATAACTTCGGTGTGAAGTTTCATTGTTTTAAGCTGGTAACATGGATGGGACTAACATCAATGAAGAAAAGAAATTTAATCCTCCAGCAAAGGAGGGGGGTTTCCAAAGGGAGTGGGGGATTTGGGGTATCAGAAAGACGTAGGTGGGTAGAAATCCAAATCCAAACTACCACCCTCTTCCTCTTGCCCAGGTGTGGTCTGAAAAAATGCTGTTCTAGCCGTGTAGGTTTTGCTGGGAGTGCTCATTTTTTCATGGGATGCTTTCTAGCTACAACTCCAGGCCTTCTGGAGTAGCTAGTTCCCTTCTTAAATAAAGTCCTGGAAAAAATGGATAGATTGATGACAGCGTTCTAGCCACATGGAGTGACTATATCCTCAAGTTAATTTTTGTTATTCCTATCTTCTCAACTTGGGGTTGGAGAGTCAGCTGTTTTTAATGCCATTTTCCTAGCCTTGAAAAATCCCAACTTAGTCTTCTTCTTCCAGTGTCTATGCAGTTAGTTACATGGCAGCCCTTTGGAACACAAAGGTTAGATCAACAAAGGGATAGACTCACAGAACTGGGCATATTTACTTACAAGTATACTTTAAGCTATTCTCCAATCTTATTCTTAAATTTGATCGAGTGAAACTGGTAGAAAAGTAGGTAGCAAGGTGGACTTAAACTCAGACGAATACTCTTAAACAAGTTTAATCAAATCTCAGTTATTCCTTTGTCTTCAGGATAGTTTTGATAACACATAATAGAAAAAAATGGGATATTTCAAAACATGTCACATCTGGGGGAAAGCATTTTAGGCATTTGACTGGTGACAAAGTATAGGTTCTGTATTCCTGTATTTTTTCCCTGACACTAATATGAAAATTCATCTGTATTCCATTCATTCATCAAAAAATATTTACTGATACCCAATTATGTATAGGGCTTTGTGCAAGGAATCTTTGGTTTCCCTGAATGGGCTTGCAGTTTAGTGGTGACACGATAAATAATTGTTAAATAATTTATTTTATCAAATTACATATTTTATTTGATCGTTAAATAATGAGCTACAATTATGAGGAAGATGCTTAGCCTACTAGTCTAGTGCATAAAAGGGAAATTGAATGGTATGCAAATTGCTTATGGGTGACCATCAACCAGAAACTTACTCAAGTAAAATGACAAAGGTAAGAGAGATGAAAAGTTTACTGTGAAAGCTTTACGACACGCAGAATTTGGAGCAGTCGTCAAATAACATCAGATATATTGTAAAGGTGGCACATCTTAGGCATATCTGATGGTGTGGTACAGAAAAGGTGGGGCTCCATTAGTACTGAAAGCAAATGTCGGTGCTAGTATAACATGTAAGGGGAAGAAAGGTCTTTCCGATATTTAAGTTACGTGACTTAAAAATTTGAAGATTTTTGAGTTTGCTTTGTCACTAAGCCTCTTATTCAAATTATTCAAAAGTTTACAGAGTTAGGAATGTGTCTTGAGGAGCTGAATATTGTAGAAGGAATTTCTATTTCTAGGAGAGTTGTTAATTAATTTGGTTACCTTAAGCAAATAACAGGCCCTCTGGGTGTCATTCTTTCTCAACCCTAAAATGAGAGATTGAATTGGATGATCTAAGTTTCCTTCTAGCTATGCTTGCTAAATGCTTCAGATGATTGGAGCAGATTGAAAGGCAGTGCATAGTATAACAGGCACGTACCTGGAGGACTCCATCTTTAAGCAAGCCAGGCACCTGTGCCATTCCATGGTTTTCCCATGTTTTTATTCTCATTGACATCCATCTGACATTAAAGCAATGAGCACCTATATAAAGCAAACCACTAGCTTAATCTTACTGATATTTAGATGTAAGATTTATTTTGAGCAGAAAATGACCAAAGAATCAATATACACAAAGTGATACTGGTATGTAAAATTGTGTGTGTAAACACACACACACACACACACAGAGTGTATTGTTTCTATTTTATTGTGTAGTGTGTTGTATCTAAAATTGTGGCTATGTATGTAGTGATCCTATATATCTATTTTTCATGATCCTATGCTTTTCTACTAATAAGAGTTCTGAGAACTCCTGTCGTCAATAAAAATAAATGGGTTTTTTTGCTAAGAGTGTCAGGTCAGAAAAATAATTTAACACTTTTTCATTTGTATAGAGTCACTTGCACACACCACTAAGCCCTGGGGTGTTTTGTGGCCATCTGTGGGGTGCTCCGACATTCCTATCAATCATGCAACAGATGCCGTTCAATCAGAGTTCTTGGCTCTCTTCCCTGATTTTTTGGATCGAATGGAGGGCAGTTCAGGGTTTTGGAACCAGTGCTTCAGCTTCTGGTGGATCTGCTTGTCCATGCAAGGCAGTGACTGGATGCCTGATGGTAGCTATTAGTCAGGTTTTCCCACCCACCTGGGTGCCCCAAACCCGTGGCTTAGATGGGCCTTCAGAGTTCGCTCCCAGACCACTCTTTACGACCCTTGACCTTTAGGAATGTTAGGTCGGTCCAGGAATTTCCACGACACATCTAGTCAGACTCAAAGTTAACATTCTAAATTTGAGCTGAACCTCTGAATTCGAACAATCCTTCAGGAGAACTTGAGTTCTTCCATAGCAATTTGGAATTGCTCCCGGGTATCTGAATTCTGTTAGGAAGCCAGACAAATTTTCATAGTTCTGGGCATGTTCCATTGCTTGAGTAGAGTTTGGCTGGTATTTATTAAGTAGATGTATGTGTCAAGTGTAGAGCTGTGGGTTTCTCCATGCATTTGTGAATGTCATTCTCACACAACTGCCTGAAAGTGATGTTTTTAGTATTCACATTTTGCAGAGAAACTGAATTTCAGAGAAGCTAAGTACCTTGTCCAAGCTCATTAAGTAGCATGACCGAGAACGTATTAAGCCCAGAACTGTCTGACTTTAAAACTCTAATAAAAACCCTAAGCTATACTGCCTCTTTTGGAGTTTCAGTCCCTCACTACCTTTCTTCTCTCAGGACAGAAGATTGTCAGAAATCCAGAGACAGGTTTATGGTTGTAGGAAGGACTTTGGTCTTTTGGTAACACTTTTGAACTACACAAAGCTGGGCAAAATCTTGGGTCTGTCAATTACTAGATATGTTATACTCTACTTCTCTGAATTTCAGTGTCTTTGTGAAAAGAGGATGGTAGTACATGTCTTATGTTTTTTGTTTTTTTACCAAGATTACAGAGGTTAATGCATTTAGATCTCTTAGCAAATAACTCTTATCTAGGCATCAAACCTGACAAATAAATATTTATTTCTTTCCTTTTCCTTCCAGATGGCTCAAAGCCAACTGGACATTCTTATGCTAGAGTCTTATGAATTCAGTAATCACTTGCAGGACCAGGAGATCTCGTAGTTTATCTCCTCCACTTGTGAATCCCTTCTCATTCTTAAGCATCAACTATTTCTTGTATAGCCTTCCCTGATACTGTAATCAGAGTTTCTATATATTCAAGGGATTGTGATGATCATTCTCATGCCAGTGTCCCCCCACCTAGATGAGGTTGTTTGAGGATGAAATATAGACTATGTGCTTTATTCCCACTACTAAGCACACAACATGTGTCCAACAAGTGAATGAATCAACTCCTAGAGCAACCACGTTTGCTTCGAGATTTTTCACAGTAGTTTTGATGATCTATCACAGAATAAGTTTTAGAATCACAAATTTTAATATTCTTAAGTTCTGTGAATTATAAAAAGATAAATATAAAGACTTAAATCTCTAACAGGAGATCCAGATATTTCTAATTGGAAAAGACCTGCAAAAAGTGCTTTGCCATGGAATTAACTTCATGTAAATTATTAAAAGGGGACTTTCCTATTGTACCACTCTGGAGAGCCTGCTAATGCGGGATGGTGTACCATCTGAAATTAAATGCGTTTACTTTACCCATTGTTATCTAGCAGAATATTCTCTGGGGTTAGCGAGTGAGACAGAAATGGTGGAAATTCTCTTTGGCCCAGGATATTAGAAGCATCAGAGAGCAGCGTCCCCAAAATGCATCCTTTGGAAGGACATTGCACTAGGTGCTTTATCCCCAGCCTTATCTCCTTGAGAGCAGCTCGAGGGTAATAGCCACAGGAGGGCCAAAGTATGCCCATCAGTCTTGAGGTAAAGGAAAGATTTAACTAACTAGTCCTTCTCTTTATTTGGACTTTGTATCTAAAGGCAGCACATGAATACTTTGATCCCTTAAAGAATCCACGTCTTGAAGCTAACGTAATCAATTAACTTAGTAAAATTGGTACTTCTGACTTTATTAGAAAACAACATGAAGGCATTTTATAATGACAGAAGATTAATAGTAAGAAATATGAACAATAGTGTAATTCTGAACTTCGATTTTCAATACAGTATAAATAAGACAATTCTTAATTATCGTGGCTAAAAGATCAATGCAAAATGCCAAATAGACCATTTACTGAACTCTCTTGGGAAACTGGATTGCCTACTTTTGCTCTCTTCATTGACAATCTATTTTGTATGGCTTAGTCCTAAAGCAATGATGGAAAATGTATTTACTTTTAACCCTTTTTTTCATATGAAGGGCATTTTAGAGGAGTTTCCAAAAAAAACCCAAAAACAGTGCTTTTTTCTGTTTGATGGTTAAGATTCTATTCATCACCCATTACTCACATGTTAATTGATAACAACCTAATTCAAAGGAGCAAATATTGGTTTTCTAGACTAGAATTGATAGAGAATGAGAGAACTGTTTCTTACTCATAATGCAAACAACCTTAAGCTCACAACACTTAAGCATGCAAATAGCATCCTTTCTTGAATTTGGGATTCAAATATATCATTGGAAATGAGATATCCTGTGGGTAATAGAAACTGTAGGATAAAGAAGCAAAGGCTTCGTCTTTCACAGAAATCTAGGGAGAAACAGTCCGTGGCATCTCCATCTCAGGAGACACCAAGCCCACTTTGTTTTTCTCCGCCACCCCAGATCTTCACATACGTCTTCATCACGTGGTCCAACAGGGTTCTGGGTATCTGGCCACATTTTCTAGTTTTCATTCTGGAGTAAGGAGGCTATATGGAAGGGGAGAATCTCCCTTTCCTGCGAAGAACGTTTTCGGAAGTGGGCTTGTACACCATTTGCCAGTATTTAGTCACGTGTCACATGGGCCACATGGCTCCTGGCTGGCGGGGGGCAGAGAGGGGAGTGGGAAAACGGAATTAGGAGCCTTTCTCACAGCCACAGTAACTTGAACTTGGACCTGGCAGAGTAAAGGAAACAGTAAAACTGCAGATATTTCTAAGAGCTTATTATGTGCCAGGCATTAAACTAAATGCTGTATATACTTTTTTTTTTTCCATGTAATGTTTTAAACAACCATATGTAAATAAGGAAGATGAGGCTCAGAGAGGCTAAGTGACTTATTCAGGCTCATATGACGGCAACAATAGTGGATTTGAACCCAGACTATTCTACACTGTTTTGCTTTGCTAAAGTAATAATAGATGAGTAGAGTGGAATAGAGAGCGTATATATAACAAGTTAAGATAAAGTTATCATCAGTTACTTAGAAAAAAGATTATAGAATTAATAATACTAAGATAATTGGATTACTACTCAGGAAGCAGCCAGGTTAGATCCTCAACTCACAGCATGTAATAAGATTTATTTTGTATGAATCATATATATATATATACATACATACATATATATACACACATATATGTATATATATCACATGGTGTGTGTGTATATATATAATAGTATATATATAATTCTTGAATAAAAGTATATATATATAAAAGTATGTAGATATATATATAAGTATATATATAATACTTGAATAAAATATATAAATATAGCCAATCTAATGCTGACTCAGCAAGGAATGTCTTATATATGTGAGGAATAAAATGCAAATGAAAAAATGATTTGACTTTAAAAGTACTCTCCAAAATGACAAGAGGAAAAAGTAAAGATAAGCTAAGCAAAGAAAATTTAAAACAAATGGAAAATTCAGAACAAATTGTCGATTTGGTGCATAAAAATTTCATTCACATCTGAACACACAAGATATTGGCAGAAAACATGAACAACAAATGGGGAACACAAACACAAATGAAGTGATAAACATAGCACCTTAAACAAAAAATATTCCACTATTTTTTTACCTATCAAAAATTAACAAAATTAAAAAGCAAATCTGGATTTGGCTGCAGTATTGTCACCTTTGATAAGACTGCTCAGAAAAAGCAGTTGGCCAAAGGTAGTTCAAGGTACCAAAATCTGGACCCCTAATTCTTCTGTATAAATCTATTCCAATGGATATAATGAAAGATAGGGTTAAAGATTTATTTCCAGTTGTGTTTCTCACAGCATTGTTTATGCAGCACATGAAGGCAATGACGTAATAAGAGTTTGTGTATTGTACAGTGACAGTATAAACCATGGGAAAGACTGCAGTCCGTGGAGCCAGAAATAGAGTTCCACTACTTACTGGCTCTGAGACCTTGAGAGAGTTGTCCAACCTGTTTCCTTAGCTATAAAGTGGGCATCATCATCATCATCGTCACCATCATCATCATATCTACCTCATCGAGTTGTTCTGAGAGTAAAATATTAATATATGTAATAATACTTAGAATAGTCATTGGTACAAAGAAAGAGTTATTCAATTATTGTAATTATCATATATTATTTTTATTACATTAGTATTCTAAGTACATAGGCTGTGCTTTTATTCAGCCAGGAAAGTTGGGTTCTTTTTTTTTTTTATTTTTTAAAGATTTTATTTATTTATTTGACAGAGAGACAGAGAGCGAGAGAGGGAACACAAGCAGGGGAAGTGGGAGAGGAAGAAGCAGACTCCCAGTGGAGCAGGGAATCCGATGTGGGGCTCAATCCCAGAACCCTGGGACCACGCCCTGAGCCGAAGGCAGACGCTTAACAACCCAGGCGCCCCAATTGGTTCTTAAATAAAGTTAAATAACGTGAAAGAGTTTTTAATAAGGTGTTAAGAAAGAATTATACAAATTTTATAAATAGCACTTCTCTATTTTATTACATAAGTTATATTTACAGATTAAAGATTGGAAGGGAATTTGTGAAAATGTAGACAGTGGTTATCTCTGGGATTGGTGGAGGTACGAGTGATGGAATTTACCATATCAACAGACTAAAGAAGAAAAACTGCAGAGTCCTCTCAACAGATATAGAACATATATTTGGTAAAATCAACATCATCCATGATAATAACTGTCAGTGAACTAGGAGTAAAAGGAAAATTCTTCAACTTAGTGTACGGCATCTATTGAAAAACATAGAGTTAACATACTTTATGAGTGAGAGACTGAAATGAATTTTCCCACTAAGATTGAAAACAAGGCAAGAATGTCTGTTCCCACCACTCTATTCATTATTATACTGGAAGTCCTAGACAGTATTGTAATGAAAGAAACAATTTGTAAAAGGCAAACAAATTTGAAATGAATATATGAAATCTCTTGATTTGCAGGTAATATGATTGCTTATACAGAAAATTCCAAATGTGTACAAAAAATATTACTAGATACACTAAGTGAGTACAGCAGAGTTGCAGGATAAAAAGATAAAAATCAACATGCCAAAAACCCTCTATTGTATTTTTATATGCTAATTGCTAATTAGTAATTACAAATAATTGCAAATTGCGATTATAATAAATGCAAATCATAATTTTTTAAGAGTTCCATTTAAAGTAGCACTTCCAAAAAGGAACTACTTAAGGACAAATCTGGTAAAGTATGTGAAAGTTTGTATGCTGAAAAATATAAAATATTAAGAGAAGCCCATAAAGCCTAAATGAATGGTGAGATATACCAGACTCATTAACTGGTAATGAATAGTGTTAGATATGTCAACACTATCCCAAATTGATATACGAAATCAACACAACCCTGATAAAAATCCCAGCAAGATTTTTTTAAAAAATTAACAAGCTAATTCTAAAATTTACATGGAAAAGAGCACTGAATGACCAAAATAAAAGAACGACGAAGTTAGCAGATTCATACCACCTGAGTTCAGTACTTACTATGAAGCTATAGTAATCAAGAAAACATGGTATTAACAAAGGGTAGACTCACAGATCAGTGGGACAGAACAGAGACCCTAGAATAGACCAAAGTGTATATATGATCAACGGATTTTTGAGAAATGTACTGAAGCAATTCAATGAACAAATGATAGTGGTTTCCACAAATATTCCTGGAACAATTGGGCATCCATATGCAAAAATATGAATCCTGATCCTTACTTCATACCATTTCTAAAAATTAATTCAAAATGCATCATAGGCTTAAATGCAAAACTATAACTATGATATTTCTATCAAAAATCATAAAAGACACTTTTCAATTTTAGGTTAGGCAAAGGTTTTTTATTGTTGTTGTTATTTGTTTTAGATAGGACATGAAAAGCATCAGCCATAAAAGAAAACATTGACAAACTGGACTTTGTTGAAATTAGAAAGCTCTGCTCCTTGAAAGTCACTGTTAAGATAATGAAAAAGACAAGTTGCACTCCTGGAGAAAATTTTTGCAAAACACAATTCTGAGAAAGGACTTATATCCAGAATATATAAGCAACTCTCACACTTCAATAATTAAAAAAAAAACCCAACTCTCAACAAATTGGGTCTAGAAGGAACGTACCTCACTGTAATTAAAAGTCATATCTGAAAGCCTAGTTAACATCACACTCAACAGTGAAAAGCTGAAAGCTTTTCCACTAAGTTCAGGAACAAGACAAGGATTCCCATTCTCAACACTTAAGCGTTTACAATTGTTATATCATCTTGTGGATTGACCCCTTTATCACTATGTAATGTCCTTCTTTGTGTTAAAGACTGTTTAGTCTCCTATAAGTGGAGCTACCCCTACTTTCTTTTGGTTTCCATTTGTATGAAATATTTTTTTTCCATCACTTTCAGTCTGTGTATGTTCTTAGATCTGAGGTGAGTCTCGTATGCAACATATAGATTGTTTTTTATCCATGCTGCCCCTCTAGGTCTTTTGATTGGAGAATTTAGTCCATTTGCACTTAAAGTAATTATTGATATATATGTACTTATTGCCATTTTGTTCATTGTTTTCTGGCTGTTTTGTAGTTCTTCTCTGTTCCTTTTTTTTTTTTTTTAAGATTTTATTTATTTGAGAGAGAGACAGCCAGCGAGAGAGGGAACACAGGCAGGGGGAGTGGGAGAGGAAGAAGCAGACTCCCAGCGGAGGACCCTGATATGGGGCTCGATCCCAGAACACCGGGATCAAGCCCTGAGCCGAAGGCAGACGCTTAAGGACTAAGCCACCCAGGCGCCCCCTGTTCCTTTCTTCTTTTGCTTCCCTCCCTTATGGTTTGATGACTTTCTATAGTGTTTGGCTTACATTCCTTTCTCATTATCTTTTGTGCATCCACATGTATGTGTGTGTATATATATTCACATGTAATATATATAAACACATAATATATATATGCAATATATATACATGCAATATATATATACACGTAATATATATAAAATATATATTGTATCTTAGCATATTTTAAATTGATTGCAAGTTAAGTTTGTATATATTCTAAAACTCTCCATATTTACTCTTCTCCTATGTTTTATGTTTTTGATGTCACATTTTACATCTTTTTATTTTGTGTATCTCTTAATTATTATTATAGCTATTTTTACTACTTTTGTTTTTTAACCTTCATACTGGCTTTATAAATGATTAATCCACTTCCCTTATTTTATATTTACCTTTACCAGTGAGATTTTTACTTTCATATGATATCTTATTACTGATAGATATCCCTTCTTTTCAGCTTAAAGTCTCTTTAATATTTCTTATAGGGCCAGTTTAGTGGTGATAGACTCCTTTAGCTTTTCTGTCTCTGGAAAACTCTTTATCTTTCCTTCAATTCTGAATAACCTTGTTGGGTAAAGTATTCTTGCTTGGAAGTTTTTTTTCCTTTTAGCGTTTATAATATATCATCCTGCTCCCTTCTAACCTGCAAGATTTCTGCTAAGAAATCTGTTTATAGTCTTATAGAGGTTCCCTTGTAGGTAATAAGTTGCTTTTCTCTTGCTGCTTTTAAAATTCTCTCTTTATCTTTAACTTTTGATATTTTAATTATGATGTGTCTTGAGGTGGGTCTTTTTGGGTTCACTCACCGTGACACCATCCCTGGGAGGGGCTGCAACAGCATTGTGGGGTGCATGGTGCCTGTCTGCCACCTCTGGTGAGCCACATGGTAGCAGTGCAGAGGGATGGGAGCGTTCATTCACTGCCTCTGGCAGAACCACGGTGGTGGTGTGAGTAGGCAGGTGCTAGCAGGATAGAATGAGAGTGCAAAAGTGGCAGCCACCAGCGCTTCCATCCCTGGAGAGAGTCCCAAAGAGGTTTTTGACCCTCTCACAGATGTGTTAAGATTAGCGAATGAATCTCCTCCATATACAGTCTAGGCTCTTTTCAAACTGCTGCTTCTGTCTGGGTCCTGGGGCAAGTGGGTCAGCGCTCAAGCCCTTTAAGAGTGAAACCTTTGTTTCCTACAGCCCTTTGGTCTTCCTGGATATAAGCCCCACTGGTTTTCAAAGTCGGATGTTTGGGGGCTTTTCCTTCTGGTGCAAGTTCCAAGGGTTGGGGTGCCATTTGTGGGACACAAACCCCTTGCTCCTCAGGGAGGAGTTCTGTATTTATGAGGCCCCTTCCAATGGTGAGTTGCCATATCAGGGGTGTGGTTTTTGGCAAGACCACATTGCTGCCTCTCCTACCTATCTCGGTGTGGCCCTTTTAGACTCTGTTGTGGAGTAGCTGTTTAGCTGATTCTCAGATTCTTTTCAAAGGGAATTCGATATATAGCTGTATATTTGTTGGGTCCACAGCAGGAAGTAAGTTCAGGATCTTCTTATGTTGCCATCTTGAACCACTCTCCTATCCTGAACATTTTGATTTACGCAGAGCAGGAACTCCAAGAACGAAGCCAAATAAGAGTGAAACAGAATACCATGTGTGCCTAACTCAGCCTTTCAAAAACTGCCTGTCTTCCATGGTCTGTGAGGGCCTGGCCAACAGCAGCTCTTTGGAGAAACAACTCAGAGCTGGAACTCAGAATCAAAGCCTCTGTGTGGATAGCAGCTATGACACTGATTAGGACAATGGCATCTCACTTTCTCAGGCTTTAGGCATTGTCATTATTAGAGATAATTGGGTATGTGTAAAAGGTATAGCCACTTAAGGCTTCCCACTTCCCAGTCTTAGCCTCTTTTGTTCTTAGGGAAGATTTACCTCACACACTGCTTCTAGAGGCATCTTCCTTATTTATACTGAAATAAAGCCTTAGGTCATGAGCAACATTTGGAGGGGCCCATCATTCATCTCCGGAGAAGGCCAAAGTGTTCCATCTCAATTGTATAATGTCCTGGAGGTACCTTAGACATCATTGTCTTTGCCTAAAGTTTCTCTACTTGTAAATTAAAAAATAAGAGTGCGCAGAGGGTCATAATTCTTATCTGTACCTGTTTTTCCCAGTTACAAGAATTTTCTTTGTCTGGCAAAGCAGGAAAATAATATATACAGTGAGCTTGGATAACATACTGAGCTGTCATCATTAGGCATGTTTGATAGACAATGTACCTTGCTGCTATTATATATTCAGTAAAAATACTGGAGAAGAGTAAGTACCTTTATGGGCAGTATCACTGCCTACTCTGTTATAAGTAGTTCACAGCAAAGCACTCCCTCCTCTTTGAGGACAGGCAACATATTCTGGGTAGTATTCAGTTCGTGACTTTAAAGTCCAGTGACATAGTGACTATTTCCACACTATTTTGTTTGAAACCACTTGCCATGGTGATGGCAGCTCACGAGGCAGCTCCTATTATCTTTAATGACAAGTCCACTGGAATTCATTTTTGATCTCCTAATGCTGTTATACAGCTGGAAGATGTGTGTGTAGATAGATAGGTAGGTAGGTAGGTAGGTAGGTCAATCGATCGATCTATAGCAGGGTTGTAGAATCTTGAGCGTAACCTAGTCTGCTAAAACCTGGTCATTTTGAGAGCTTTTACAAGGTAGAAACACTTTAAATATTCCTATTTACTAAATATGTATCTCAAATCCAAAGCGAGTCCTGTCAGTTAACTCAGAATGTCAAGGACATGTTTCTGATATGTGGGCAGGGTTTGAAATCAGCTCACTAGGAGGAAAGGTTAGCAGGGCTGCCTATTATTTGACTCAAGTTTCACATATGGACTTTGTCAATCTCATACACTAATACAGAATCAAAATACCCTGCCATTTCTACTCCAAAACTTTTTTAAAAAATAATTTGTCGGGGCTCCTGGGTGGCACAGCGGTTAAGCGTCCGCCTTCGGCTCAGGGCGTGATCCCGGCGTTCTGGGATCGAGCCCCACATCAGGCTCCTCCGCTGTGAGCCTGCTTCTTCCTCTCCCACTCCCCCTGCTTGTGTTTCCTCTCTCCCTGGCTGTCTCTATCTCTGTCGAATAAATAAAAAAAAATCTAAAAAAAAAAATTTTTCTGCCACCCCACGGTACTTTTACCACCATAGTTATAAACCTGGATTATTGTAACATCTGTCAGCTCACCTCGTCGTTATTTGCACCCTCTTCTTTGCATACCATCTTTCCAACATGTTTATTATATATCTCATTTGATTGGTGGCATAGAGCGATACTGTCTACTTTGCTATCATAGTTAGCGTGTTGCCTAGACCAGCTTCTCTCTGCCATGGCTATTCTCAGTGTATCCACCTAAGCAGAATATGAAGAAAAAGGGTATAAACCTTTCCTCAGCTTCCCATCCCAGTGCATCAGTGTGTTACTATCTTTCAGGATCTAATTCCTGGGCTTGGAAACAGGGCACATGGGTAGAAGTCCTGATTCTGTTACTAACCGGCTTTGATCTTGTCCTTCAGTTTCCTCACCTATAAAATAGATGCTCAGCAGTGGTTCCTAAACTTGGCGTTGTACTGGAATCTGTTAGAGAACTTACTAAAAACATAGGTGCCCAGGTGCCACTAAAGGTGTAAAGAATCAGAACGATCAGGAGTGGAGGATGGCATTTATATACTTAATAAATATATATATTTATTATATACTTCTCAGGTAGTTTTCCAACCTTTGGCTAGAGTTCATGGACCTTTGATGAAGTGACTTTTGAGGTCTTGTCCAGATTTCATAATCTATGTTTCTAGGTCAAAGAAACAAAGAAAAAAGAAAAGTGAATAACATCCAACCCCGTGATCGGCACGTATTAGCCATTTTGTTAGCGTAGGTTGATTTATTCATAGTGACCATAACAATAGCAACACACATTAAATTTACGGACGTTTTTAGGTACTTATACGTGTTATCTCATGTAATGTGAATAACTAGTCTACTAGGTGGCTGTTGGTATTCTTCTGAGGTGGCATAGAGGTCGGGTAAGAAGGAAACTACCCAACCTCTTGCCTGGCTATAATTATCTACTGACCCTGGTTACTCCTGCTCATTTACTGATGTTCACACCAAATCACTGTGCCTTCTTTCCGCTGCTTCTCCTGTCAGCATTTCTGGTAACTTCAACATCGTAATGAATAATCTAGCCAATGTCATTGTCTCTCTGCTCCATTTCAGCCACCTATTTCGGTGGTCAAACCCTTGACCTTGATATAAGTAACTTCTCTCATTCTGAAACCTGAGCTTCAACCACCTCCTCCTCTAACCAGCTCACCTACTGTATCGTTTCCATTCAAATCAGTCTTCAGCTTCATCAGTGCATCATCTGTTGAACCTGCACATTTCTCACCATCAATTTCTCATTTTGTTTCCTCACATTGCTCTTTACCTGACTTAGATTCTATGTCCCAGAGTTATAATCACTCCCTTATAAATATTCAGAACCCTTCTCTTTCCACTGTATTATCTGGTTAAGCCTGGATATTGCTTAAATGCTACTGTCAGCCTATTTTTTGCCTGCAGACAAGCAGCTAATTGTACATTGCTGGAAAAAAACAACAACACATAACCATGCAGACCAACATCTGAAAATTCATGACCTGAGAATTAAATGGGTTATCTATAGCTCTTTTTTAGTTTGTTACTATCACTCAAGAAAACCATTGCATACCTTTACTTTCTCTCCAAACAGTCACACCTTACAATCCCAATTCATTATCAGCTGATGGCTACCTCACAGTTCATTGAGGAAAGAAAAGTGACCAGATTAACCAAAGTATTTGTGCTCCCAAATACTTTCTTCCTACAATTCTCTCCTCTCTCACACATCATCCATCTTCTTTTCTGGAGAGGAGGCTACAGTCAGCCTATGGGTGTGCTGCGGTGGCTCCTATCTTTAGAATGAACAGACACGCAGACAAATAATGCAACCCCTATTCTGCTCAAGACCTCCCTGGTTTGCTAACCCTTTTACATTGAAGCATCTGTAAGTCACCTACGGTTACTAAATCCATTTATTTAGGCTGTGTTCACTTTTCAGTCATTCTCTCTTGTTTACTTCCCCTACTCCATGAAGATTCTTTGCAAGCTCACCAATGATCTCCTTGCCATTTTTCTTACTTTACCACTCAGTTCTAGGCTAACCACTCAGCATTAAAAAGTATTCTGGAAAATAATATTTTCCCCGTTTTCCATGACATCACACTTGTAATTTTCTTTTCATCTATCCCTTTTCAGTCTTTCCTGGCTTCTAGTTTACTAGAAGTTTACTAGATTTCTCCCCTTTTCTTGAATGTTTTGATGCTGAAGTGATGCAAGGATGAGCCAAGGTGCTGCGTGGGTCAGAACAGAAGGCACTCTAGCTAGTTTAAACAGAGAGGGATGTCTTCTTGAAAGTAGGGTATCAAATGCGTTATGTCGTTTAAAGGGAACAAAAGAAAGCAGTGTTTGAGCTTCCAGAAAGGACTCTCACTGAGCAACTTATCGTCCAAGAATGCTGCCATCCCTGCCATGATTAGCAAGCTGTAGAGTTAAGGGTTGCTTGCGGAGTTGGGAAGCTGGCACTGTACATGCTGACAGCAGAACCAAGAAATATCAGGACTCACAAAATGATGCCCATGTCCTGCCTCACTGCTCACATATCTCAGTTCTCCACTCCATACTTGCACAAGGACATCTGTTTGGAACTGAAATCCCACCTGGAACCCAAGTGAAGGGAGCGGGAAACCATAGTCACTGGTTTTTCAGGCTCCGCAGCCCAGGAAGACGCATTAGGAGTCTGGAAAGGACATTGTGAGCCAATCCACTGCATTGGTTGCAGTCCCATTTACTTCTCTTTACACCGCTAGGGGCTTCATCCAATCCCATAGATTTAATATCATCTATGTGTGATGACTGCCAAATCTTTATTTCTAGCCTCAACCTCTCCCTGGAGTGAGCTTCAGACAGACACATATCATTTAGCATCTCCATTTGGATGTCTACTATACACTTTAAAATTGCAAAAATACTCTTGATTTGTCAACCTGCTTTCCACATCTCTTACTTAACTTACAAAAAACAACCACACAAAACCTTATAACCAGTTGCTTCAACCAGAAATGTAGGGATTATCTTTGATTCCTTGCCTTCCATTATTCTCCAAACTCAATTTCTCAGCAATTTCTTTTGATTCGAACTCCTGAACATATCCCTTTATTTTTCGTTATCAGTCCTATTCCAAGCCATCATCACCTCCTTCCCAGATGTCTGCAGTGGCTTTAAACTAGTCCCCAACTCTGACTCATGTCCCTTTACAACGCATCTTCTACTCAGCAATCATGAGTTACAAAAATACTCTCTATTCATTTCCCATCCTGTTTAAAATATATCCAGGGGCACCTGGGAGGCTCAGTTGGTTAAGTATCCAACTCATGATTTAGCCTCAGGTCATGATCTCAGGGTTGTGAGATCAAGCCCCCATGCTGGGCATGGAGCCTACTTAAGATTCTCTCTCCCTCTCCCTCTGCCCCTCCTTCTTCCCTCTATAAAAACAAACAAACAAGAATATATCCAGTCCTCTTAGGCCTGGCTCATGACTCTCTCCATTATTCGATCCTCACTTAGGCATCTGTCCTCATCTCACATCACTGCCTCCCTATCCACAAGTACATGCCGACCTTCTTTCAGTTCCCTGGCTATGCCCAGCTCATTCTTGCCTTGAGATATTTACACTAATTCTAATCATTTTCTTTCCATGAAATGCTTATTTTTTACTATTTGTATCCTCTCCTTTTTCTTAACTTGAATGTTACTCTTCAGAATGACTCATGTGAGTAAGGTCTCCTTATACCTATACCTGTTTACTCAGATTCTAAAACAGAAACTGACGAAAGGGTAATCCCCAAAATACTGAATGAATTAATAAGTTATACCTATGCAGATGAGAAGAATGATGTGTGAAGAAATAAAGACACATAGGGTCTCATAAATCATGGACGGCACATCTGGAATGAAATTCCAGATCTCTCTGAGGCATGTGCTCCTAACTACTCCATTCTCTTGCTGGAGCTAGACTCCTGACTTGTTGCTAGGCCTATATTTTCCTCCCTTCAAAACCATTCTTCTAGGTAATCGTAAAGAACTACTCTGAGATCACTATTTTAAAAATCTTTACTAGAGCTCCATTGCCTATAGCTTAAAGTGAAAACTCCTCTTTCTAGCAGTTTAAGCCCTCTTCACACTGACTTCATTCCATCTGTGAAATATTTCTTCCACTGCTGTACAAAATCTCTTTCTTGTTGTGGACGATATTTGCCATGTTTAAAAACACCTCTGTTTGTTGTTTTTATTTCCATCATTGGAACTCTGATTCTGTTCCCTTAGTTCTGGATTTCGCACTAGATACTCATTCATTCACTGGACAGTCATGAAGGACAAACTCTGTGCCAGACATGCCTTGGATTCAGGACCGTCCTCTGAGCCAAGGCATTGGTTAAGGCTGTGTTCTAGAACATCCCAGGATGCACACCACTTTGAGTACAATGCCCTTGAAGGCAACTCCTGCCAGGCTCACTCTTCTGATCACTCAACTTCTCATTTCATGAATCAGGACTCCCCTTTGGCCTTGATTCTAAAGTTTCTAGAAAATCAATGACAAATGCTATAAATCCCTCTACAAAGTTAATATGAACCGGCAGTTACTCTCCTTTTCTCTATCAAAGCTTGTAGTGGGTGGATTAAAAAGAAGAGAAGTGAAAAGAAACTTCTAAGTGCTCTCAAACTTCATCTGTAGAAACCCACTGCCATGCTGAGGCAAACTTTAAAAAATATATACTTTTAATGAAGTCCCATTAAAAACAGATATACTGTGCTGGATAGCTTTTATGTATTTCTTTTCACATCATTGCTGATTTCCCAAGGTACTTGTGTTCACAGAAGCTCTCCCTTTTTCTATCAGCCTGCTCCTCCTGCCAAATGCATTCATCGAGGCCACAAGGCAAAGATTTAGAGAAATTGCTAGCATGGAAGCAAAATGATGGCTCCAAAAACAGCACTGTAATTTTGAATCCTACAGAGGGAGCACACTGATTTAAGAAGAGAGAGTTCGCTTCCATTAAAATTGAGGGAATTATGTTCAGTAATAGGGAACAAAAGAGAAGAAGAGGAAAAAAGAATAGTACATGCCTCTTCATTATTATTTTTTTGAAAAAAATTACTGTTCAGAATGGCCGTCTGTGGCACAGTTGGGGGGCATTCCTTCCATCGTTTCAAAGAAACAACAAGACTTTGAATTCTGAAACAGATATAATGGCCTCCAAATTCTTATTCCCTTTCTTCAGGAAGAGCTGGTCTACTCACCAATTTTTGCCTTACAGGATCCTTCCACATGAAAATTAGCTTTCCCTCGTGGAACTGGAGGTACAGGGTGTAACACGAGTGGCTGACTCCTCAAAATAGGAATCCTTTTGAGTCCTAGGAGCTGTGACTTCTAGTAATTACAGCAAGAACACCAGGTGACTGGTCTCCTGATTCTCCAATCACCACTTACTCTATAAACTTGGCCCCTTTTTATTTACTTTTCTCAGGTTTTTCTCATTCATTAAGTGAAGCATATAATACATGTATTATATGACTTTTGTAAGGATTAAATGAATGCTATGGCAGGCTTCATCATCTCCTTCCCACTCTGAAGTTGAGCATTTTCTTATGAGCTATTATTTTCTATGGAGAAAGAATCTTGTTCCTGAAATCCTGTCTCTGTATCTTCTTGCTATTTATTTTTTAATTGATGCAATTACCTGCTTCCCGAGATTTCTGTCGCTTCCTGAAGCTCGACTCCTACGTAAACATCCTCTACTTGCTTGTTGCTTGAATTCCCTGATAGTTTGCTTGCCTACGGAACTTCTTTCATTTATTGATTCCACAATTATTTAACGACCAGCTGCTCTATGCCAGGGAATAGGCTGGGCACTGTGGATTCCAAGATGGGAAAAATGCAGCTCTTACACTGAGGGGGAAATTCTATTAAGCACTATAGATCAGCTCTAGATACCAAGAGGTTCCCAGTGGAACCTTGAAACAGGAGGTAAAACAATTTGGGAAGAATTTAAAAGATGAAAATATCTGCTAGTCATCATTTGGGTTCTCCCAAAGGAGACCAAGACAAAAAGACTTGTATACAGGAAATATATTTTATAATATATAATTTTTTATATTTATAATTTATAATATAATTTATAATATAATAAATACAGGAAAAGGGGTCCTAGGATGAGAAGGAAGTGAAGCAATTGGGAGAAAATGAATAATAGGTGTGTAGCTTGGGTGGGCTGTGGGTGACTAGGGCTCAGTCTTGCTGGGAATATTGAGGAACCTTGTGGAATACAGCTTAGAGTTTTCCCACCAAGAAATGGAAAAGCTGGGGATGCTTATCCTCTGACTGTCTTTGGCTGAGGCATGTCCTCTGGGTGTTGAATCCCTGGCAGTTCCAAGTTGCCCTGAACTTGAGCTGAGAAAGGGGATCTTTAAACTTTCCAGCTGAAATAGAGTTTTCAAAAGAAAGCCCTTGGGCAGGGAAGCAGAAAGAAGCAGGTATCTGCAACGGGTGCTATCAGAGTGCATGCAAACTGTCCCCCAAGTCCTGCACGTATACCTGGAAATGAACTGAGAGGACATAGGGCAGCGCAGCCACAGAACCTGCTGTATTCCTTCTTCTTATTTTTAAAAGTTCAGTCCCTTGACTGAGGTTCCCTAGTTTATATTCTTGCTCATCGAACTGCTGTTCCATTGTTACTTGAATCTGAGCTCCTCCAGAAATAGCTAATTGGTTCTAAACAAGCAAACATTCTAGAAAATATTTCACCTTGTATTCTTACCTACAGTTTCTCTCAGTTGTAGATATGAATGATTTCCCCAGCAGAATTAAGGTGTATGTGTTTTACATAGACTGGGATGGAAGGTAGCTTTCCATTATATCTTTCTGCTCAAATCAACACTAACTGGTGGGGTTTTCCCCCAGTTCTATTGAGAAACAATGGATACATAGCATAATGTTTGACTTAATATATTGTAAAATGATGACCACAGTAATTTTAGCTAACATCCATCATGTCATATGGATATGGAAATAAATAAAAAGAAAAAAAAATGGGGTTTTCCCTTGTGGTGAGAACTTTTAGGATCTACCCTCTTCACAACTTTCATGTACACCATGCAGCGGTGTTAGCTACATTCACCATGATGTACATTATATTCCTAGTACTTATTTATCTTGTTTTTTAAAAGATTGTATTTATTTATTTGAGAGAGAGAGAGCACGAACACGTGAGAGAGCATAAGGGGGGAGGGGCAAAGGGAGAGGGAGAAGCAGGCTCCTCCTCACTGAGCAGGGATCCCAAAGCTGGACCTGATCCCAGGACCCTGGAATCAGGGCCTGAGCCAAAGACAGATGCTTAACCAACTGAGCCATCCAGGCATCCCACTTATTTATCTCGTAACTGGAAGTTTGTATCTTTTGGCTATCTTCATCCATTCCCCCCCATCCCCCACCTCTGGTAACCACAAAGCTGATCTCTTTTTCTGGGTTTTATTTCTTTATTTTTTTTTGTTTTTTAGAATCCATATATGAGTGAGATCATACAATATTTGTCTTTGACTTCTTTCACTTAGCATAATGGCTTCAAAGACTATCCACGTTCTCTCAAATAACATGATTTCCTTCTTTTTTTATGACTGAATAACATATATATATACACATATATATGTATATATATGTGTATATATATGTGTATATATATGTATATATATGTGTATATATATATATACAATATTGTATATATGTATATATCACAACTTCTTTATGCATTCATCTGTCTATGGATACTTAAGTTTTCATATTTACAGTAGTTACTGTAAATAATGCTGCTATGAACATGGGGGTTCAGATCTCATCAACATAGTGTTTTCATTTCCTTTGGATTTATTACCAAAAGTGGAATTGCTGGATCATATGGTAGGTCTAGTTTTAACTTTCTGAGGAAACTCCATATTGTTTTTCATAATGACTGCACCAGTTTATAATCAACCAGTGGGTTTCTATACTCTGGAGCCGATAGCACAGAGGCTGATGTCCTTTAGATCGTGAGACCTTCCCTCTAGCCTGATGTTCTTTTATGATTTGTGCCACTTCTACTAAAGTGAAAATGTTGTTTAGCTATTTTTGAAAGTGTTTTACCTGTATCAAATGATCCCCTCTCTCTACAAGTACCCAAATATATTGAATTTTATAATGACAGTGGCCTTAGATCCTTCACACCATCCTTTTCATTACTGCCAATGTCATCTTGTTAAAACATAAGTCAAGAAATAACATTCCCCTTCTCAAAAATTTTTGCCGGCAAGGTCAGACTTTGGTATGAGATTCAAAATCCTAGGGGTCTGACTCCACTTTATACCCCTTCCTTATATGCCACTCAGTCTGTACTCTCCTCTTCTGTGTCTTTTTGGCTTCTGTTGTTCTCATCATTTGGAATCTACAGCCACTTGCTTTATTTCCACTTATTGAAATTTCCCTCATTATGTATGACACTTTGTGACTTTTCCACCTAACTGCAGAGCCTGTGCTATTACAAAAGCTGCTATAATGCCCACCACCACATGAGGACAGTGCAGAGAGGGGTGAAAAGTAGATAAACAACTTAACATAAGAACAGAAAAGAACTGTGGGAGGGGCGCCTGAGTGACTCAGTTGGACTCTTGATTTTAGGTCAGTTCATGCATGATCGCAGGGTCTTGAGATCAGGCCTGGTGTTGGGCTCTGCACTCAGTGGGGAGTCGTCTTGAGATTCTTTCTCGCTCTCCCTCTGCCCTTCCACACCCCCCACGCACTCTGTCTCTCTCTCAAATAAATAAATCTTTAAAAAAAAGAAAAAAAAGAAAAAAGAATTGTGAGACAATTCCATATAGAGTTACTATAAAATATAGAACAGAAAGACCTGGGTACAGAACAATTGAAATCCCTAGTCTAATATTTAAATATGACACAAAAGAAATTAAGAGAATGATAGAAATTGAAGTCTTAGATAAGCAGAATGAGCAGCAATTATAAAAATTCAAAAATAAAATAATTGGAGAAGGAAAATTTTAAAAAGAGATCTATCAAAATGCAGGAAAGATTTAGAAATAAAAGGGAAAAAATAATTTCAGTAGTGAACATTAAACTATAAGCTAACTCTGGTTGCCTGGGTGGCTCAGTCGGTTAAGCATCTGCCTTCAGCTCAGGTTATGAGCCCCACATCTGGCTCCCATATCAGTGGGGAGCCTGCTTCTCCTTCTGCTTGCCGTTCCCCCTGCTTGTGCACACTTTCTCTCTCTCTCTCTCTCTCTCTCTCTCTCTCTCACAAATAAAGTCTTAAAAAAAAAAAAACAACTATAAGGAACTCAAACAAAGCCACAAATAATACCTTAAGACTAATAGATGATTGAAAGGATGAAACACTTAAAACTCACAAAGTGAAGAGAGATACGAAGAATGCAGGAGGAAGTGAAAAATACAGAATGCAGGCAAAGAATATCTCCTGTGCATAAAATAGAAATTGTCAAAGAAGGAAAACCAAAGCAAAGGAATAGAACAAACACTAGAAATAAAAATCAAGAAATATCTCCTGGAGTAAAAAAAATTAGAAACCAAAAATTGAAAAGGGTTACTACCTATCCGGGAAAATTAACCTAGAATGGTCAGTATTCTAGTAAAACAATTGGACTTTAAAGGAAAATAAATAAATAAATTAATTAAAATATATATATATATATATACATATATATATGTGTGTGTGTTTATGGTCTCCTTTGAACATCCATTCAAAAAGACCAAGTAACTTATAAAGGAAAGAGTATCAGATTCCTTGGCTTTTATGTCAGAATGCAAATGGGGGCGCCTGGGTGGCACAGCGGTTAAGCGCCTGCCTTCGGCTCAGGGCGTGATCCTGGCGTTCTGGGATCGAGCCCCACATCAGGCTCCTCCGCTATGAGCCTGCTTCTTCCTCTCCCACTCCCCCTGCTTGTGTTCCCTCTCTCGCTGGCTGTCTCTCTCTCTGTCAAATAAATAAATAAAATCTTTAAAAAAAAAATAAAAATAAAAATATGTCAGAATGCAAATGGATAATGTATTTAAGATACTCAAGAAAAAAGATTTGACCCAAACTGATCTTTATGTAAAAGACAAAGGTAAGTGATTATGAGCTTGCAACAATTCAGGAAATATTATTTCCACGTTCACTCTCCAAAAACTCTATTGAAGAATAGACTTCAGATAACCAAAATCATTGGAGTGACATCTGCATAAGGACCAGGATTAAATATATATTTAACTGTAGAAACCAGACAGAATAACATTTCTAAGGAAGGTGATGTGGGTTGTAATTGCTGTATCTCTGACGGTCAACAGAATATGGGGGAAGTTTGAAGAGAGGGCATGAAAACATCGAATAGACCCACTAATAATCTCATAGGTTTAAACAGAGAATAAAAGGATATTACTTCAAAATAGCTGCTGAGGAGGAAAAGGCAGGAGGTGAAAAAAGTTGGTGGCTCATTTTACTATTGCTCACAATGGAGAGCCAACAAAGAGAACCTTTGTGCCCCTGAAAAAGAAAGAACCAAGGCTAGCATGCAGTACAATGTTAATGTATAGGACAAAAACACAAATGTTTTTAAATACCTAAAGATATACAATGCTACTTCCAAGGCTCCATCCCAATGATATGTTGTCAGTGTTGTAAAAAAAAGATAATATCCATACAAGGCCCTTTATTGTAGCAGTCTTGGTTTAAGCAAAGACTGCAAATGACCTAAATTATCACCAACAGGGAACTAGTTTGAATAACAGTGGTACATTCGCACAAAGAAACTGTAAGCAACTGTAAAAGAGAATAAATAGTTCTTACACTTCTACGGAATGATCATAGGATATATTACAGAGTGAGTATAAATATATATAATCAAATTTTAGTATTTCCTTGAGTTTGTACTGGTTTGGTCATAAAATTAAATACTTGATATCGGGGGGCCTGCGTGGCTCAGTCATTAAGCCTCTGCCTTCAGCTCAGGGCATGATCCTAGATCCCTGGGATCGAGCCCCACATCAGGCTCCTCTGCTGGGAGTCTGCTTCTTCCTCTCCCACTCCCCCTGCCTGTGTTCTCTCTCTTGCTGGCTGTCTCTCTGTCAAATAAATAAATAAAATCTTAAAAAAATACATACATACATACATACCATACATACTTGATATCAGGGGCACCTGGGTGGCTGTCAGTTGAATGTATGACTCTTGACTTTGGCTCAGGTCATGATCTCAGAGTCCCGAGATCGAGCCCTGCATCAGGCTCCGCACTCAGCAGGGAATCTTCTTGAGATTCTCTCTCCCTCTTCCTTTGCCCCCCCACCAAAATAAATTAAATTTTTAAAAAAGAAAAATAAATAAATACTTGATATCAGGTTGGTACTGGTTCTCCTAGATAAGGCCCAATTTTCTCTAGATTGTTGTAGGTAATAAAAATGCTTGATTCCCTTAACTGATTAGCAATTTAGATGCTAAGAAGAAAAAATTTCTAGACCATTAAGTCATCAGGCTAACCCTTGGGAAAAGTATTGACATAATATAAGTTTCCCCTTTCTTAGCACTTTTTCTACCTTTCCTATAATCTTGTTAGGTTATAACGAGAGTCTCCCTAAGGTCCCTAGTTAGTACACTGATTCAGTAGCACTCATTGTGCATTTTATCAATCCATTTGAACTTACTGAGCATCAGCTATAGAAGAGGAAGCTAGATGTTTCCCTAAATCCCTTCTTCGCTTCTTACACAGTAGTAGAATTTACAGCTAGATATATGACAACCCAGCTAAAGATTACATTTTTATCCTCCCTTGAAGCTAAATGTGCTCATGCGAATAAGTTCTTCCCATTGGGATGTGAATGAACACTTACGTGTCATTTCTGGGTTATGCACTTCAAGGGAAGAAACATGCCTAACGGCTGCAAGGACCCCTTCCCATGGGCCATAATGAGGATGATTGGCAGGACCTGGGGCAACCATCTTGAACAGTGAAATGCAAGTTCTGTGTTGAGGATGATAAAGCAACAAGATGGAAGCAATGGGCGCCTCTGTTGATTGCCATGTGCTCCCTTCCAGCCATGGATGACTAACCCAGACCTTTCTGTGAAGAGAAAGTGATTGTACTTTCTTTAAACTACCATTATTTTGGTCTCTGTCTTACAGTAATTAAACTTATACCCCTTGCTAATACTAATAGGAACTGATAAGAAATGGCTTGGAGTCTGGGAAGGATAAAGTCAGTTTTGTTTGTCCCCGGTTATCATTCTTCACAATGACTTAGATTTTTTGAAGAAAGGCTGAAAACTTAAATACTAAAAAAAAGTTTAAAGACTAAAGTTAAAGTAATTTTATAGTTTGAAAATCTGTGCTGCTAGAATGTGCTTATATCTACAATCCTAATATGTTTTGCCCTGATGCCCTTAATCTTTTATAGTTTGCTCTCAAAATTCTAAAGTGCTTCAGAGTCCAGCTAAGGAACAATGTATCAAAAGTATTGGTTGAAGCAATTTACTGACACCAGTCTCAAATCAGTTGTATAGTGATATTGCCAATTGGCAGGAGACTGAAATGAAATCCAATGTAAACCTTGCCCTAAAAATAATTGTCTAAAATATTGATGTTCAAAGAATATGTGAGTAACCTGAGGTCTTAGCCATACTTGGAAATTGGAAATGGCAGTTATAATATGAGGGGGGAAAAGAGTTTGTGTAATTTTCAGGCTATTGGAAAGCAATTATTTTCTTTGGTTAGGGAAATTACACTAGGTAATTTTTCATCCCTGTTTTTCAAGCTTATACCTTCCAGGTTGTTTCCACAAGCAACCTCTCTTTCAGGATGGCATGCATCAAAATATTTTAATATTTTAATACTTGGTAAAAAGTCAAATGTTTGACAACTCTGGAACTCTGAGGAATTTTTTTTTAAGAATTTTAAGAAAAAGGATAAGTTAGGAACAATTAAACTGTGAAACAGCATTCCTCAAGATAAGTCTCAAGGATCACCAGAGTTAGACCTTCCAGGCGTTGGTCCTCAGTAGCTAAATATTTCAGAAGCTCCCCAGGAGATGTGGCCACACACAGAAGTCGAAGACCACTGATTAGCTGTGTAAACATGCCAAAGCCAAGTGTATGGCTACCATGCTCATTCTAATAGTCATGATACTGGTAGTTACTATTTACCAAATATCTGCTATGTGTCAACTTTGCTCATATTATTTCATGTAATACTCAAACATCTCTAAAAGGCAGGGAGCAATTCACTATTTTGCAGATTTGTAAATTGAGAGGTAGAAACCTTCGATAAGTGGCAGACTCAAATTTTGGACCCATGCTAATTCTCATTATGAAATATTACACGGGCACTTAAAATTGCTTATGTTTACCTTTAATGGTAATGCAACTGGTATCATAATCAGATATTTATAAAAGCTACTTAGTCACTGAGTGTTTAAGATCTCTTAATGCCTAGATATGTATGTCCTTTCAAAGATAAAAAGAAGTATTATATGATGCCTTTCCTCAGTGAGTTTACAATCTAGATGGAGAATGAAAACATGTAGAGAATAAATGTAAAATGACAACACACAACAGCCCAGAAGAGAGACCCTCCGTAGTGGTGGACTTGAGAGGGTGGTGAGGATGTATCCAATGTGAAGAATAAGTGGGAGGACACTGCAGGCAGTTAATATTTAAGACAATCAGTTAAATTTTACAATCCTTCTCTAAGTCACTTATGTTTAAATTATGAACTCATTTTTCTTCCTAATCTAGGAGGCCTGGAATTATGTCATATGCAATGGTGTATATCAATCTGTGCATAAGAAATGACACTACCCTATTTGTTTGATATATTGGCAGATCTTGAAGGTAACCGAGAGATCACCTATTCTGACACCGTGTTTTGCAGATGAAGACATTGAGGTTGAAAATGTAAAGTGATTGTCCAGAGTCATTCAATTTGTCCATCATCGTGCAATAAAACTAAGTTAATTACCAGCAGGGCTAGAATGGGTTTCCAACTTTTACTCATTGCCCTTTAGCAAGAAAAGCCATCAGGGATCATTGTTCTAAAAGAAAACACATTCTTAAAGTCTTCTAGACACATTCACTGAATATGTGTTATATTTTTATATCACTTCAGATTGTCTATTGCTTTGCTGCCTCCAGTTTGGAGTGGCATGGGATTTATAGACATGACCAGGGAGACGTGCTCGCATCACTGTACACATAATGCAATTCCGTAGCATCTTTATTCTGAAGAGTTCAGAATGCTTTGCAAACATGGTTTAATTAAGCTTCACAGCAAGGACATCTAAGGTGAAAGAAAGCAAGAAGGAGGTGATGCTTAGAAAATGAAAGAGATGTGAAGATGATCGTTTTATGATCACTGTCATTTTATTGTTCTCAAAGGTGTGTTGGTCCCCTACTGGAAGCTGTACATGGCAGCACAGAAGGTGACCTTTTTTTCAGTTGAACCATATTTTTAAGTCAAAGATGTGTCCATCTTTGCCTTTTTTTTTTTCATTCTGTTAACTCAGGAAACCTTTCCTGACCAAGTACGTATAGAAGGTACTTTGGTACATACTGTGGGAGTCAATGAATAAATAATAGAGATAAATAACTCACAATTCCTAATAACAAGGAGACTACAATTTAGTAGAGGAATCAAAAAATCACTGTTATTCAAAGTATAACATGATAAATGCAATGTTGACTCGATGAAAGAATGCTCAAAGATTTATAACAGATGGAAAGACTTAACCCAAAACAGAGCTAATTTCTGGCCCTACTATTAATTAAACTTATAAGATTGAAATTTAAGGATCTGAATATTACCCTGTTTTGCCTGCGATTTTTACAAATGAGTTGGGTAAAGATTTAGATGACATGACAGTCAGGACTGTGAATGGTAGGCCAGGAGGGATAGAAGCGGAGGCGAATGATAAATTTGAGATCTAAGGCAATATTAGTAATGTGGACGGATGGGCTGCATTTAATGAGAAGACATGTAATAGAAATGAATGTAAAATTCTGTAACTGAAAGCAAAAAAATCAATACTGCAAGTTTGTAAAGCTATTTTTACAAAGCTTATTCACCAAAAAACCCTATAATAACAACAACGACTAGCATTTACTGAGTTTCTGCTCTGTGCCAGATGCTCAACTGCATGCTTTATATATTATTTCAGTTAATCTCACAGTAATCCCCTGTGGTGGGCATTGTTGTTATCCTCATTTTACAGGTGGGAAAACTAAGCATTGGATAAGTTAAACAACTTGCCCAAGGTCAATTTGATTGCTGAGTCTATCTTTGAAGGATGGTATGTTTTGTAGCAAATCAAGAGCCCTTCTTCCCCTCGCCCAATATCTCAGTTACACTGTGTAGGAGTCTTCTCTGAGCACCCAATTACAAAATAATGATAATAATTAGTAGTAGTAGTAGATTCTGAGTCCCTTATCAAATCTTTTTAGAATAAAATGCTAATTAATCATACATGAGTAACTTTATGTGGTCTTTTTTTAATGAAAATGTAAAGATTTTACTAAAGTATCATTTACTTAGTGTGGTTCATGAGTTACGTTTTCCTTAGGTATGTTTGATGAACAGAAAATTTCCTGTCGTTAACATTTTTAATGAAAAAAAGATCCATGATAAAATGTTATTCGAGTGGCCACTATTACTGTCTCTGCTAAGTGACCTTGACATTTTAATTAGCTTGTGTTGCATTTCTAAAGATTTTTCCTTGCCATCCATTTGTTCTTCTCTCCATGGGAGGATAAGCTTTCTCACTTGAGTCAACTAAATCAAAATAAGTTTTATCATTCCCATTAGCAAATGAGATCTCTGCTTGGAGTTAATCATTGAACAAAACCCATTTTATAGTAGCATTTAAATCATTTTCCTGTGATAATATAGTCTTGTTCTTTACCTTCATAAGTAACAAACACTTTAAATGTTGAACCTGAGTTTCCCACAGATATCTGTTTCTCCATTGTAAGTTTTACGTCCTCTTCTCACTTTTGAACACATTTATACTTCATTTACGTGATAATTTTATCATTGTTTAAACTAGACCTTAGAAGGCAAGTTCAGAAAAATTGGTATATTTTATGTGACAGCATAACATAGAGTTAAAAAATATTTGGTATCAAAGCACAAACTACTAACTTTCAATGCCCAGCTGAAATAAAGTATAAATACCAGGTCTTATATAAAAGTGACACCAAATGTCCTAGTTATAAAGCCACAGAAAATGAAATCACTGTCAATAGGCCTGAAGCTGAGACCTTTAAATTTTGTTCTCTGAAGTCACAGATCCACAATAGCTCTGAAGCTTTCCACAGCTGACTCTCTTCAAAATATAGAGATGTCTATGGGTGCTGGGATAAATTACTGTTTGTCTTTCATTTTCCCTTCCTTATTCTGAGCAAAGAAGGTTTGGGCCAAGTTTGAAAGCTTTAGATAGTTCAAAATATCTGCCTCATGGCTTTGCTTCTCTAAAAGGGTTCTATCAGAAATAGCACAGAGGCCCAAGAGTAAGGAGACATGGTTCCCCATGCTGGATGGGGAATAGAGATCATAGGGCCTTGAGTAGTGACGACCCAGTTCTCTCTACAGCAGTACCTCAGAGATGTGGCAAGACTCAGAGATGCCACAAGAATGGTTTGCCTGTGAGTCAGGACTCCATTCATCCGTTTTATCATTCAACAATATTTACTGAAACTTTCTGTGTGCCAAGTGCTGGTGTAGACACTTAGGACGCATTGCTATACGAATAAAAAATCACTGCCCTTCAAGAAGAGCTGTCCTTGCTGGAAAAGACAGATAATAAACAATGACCATCATAAATAAATATATAGGATGTTCAAATGCAATAATTGATTTTTTTTTTTAAAAAGATCATAGAGATTAATTGGCTGACAATTTTAAATAGAATCACCACCGTAACCCTCACTGGGTGCTATTATCTTTGAAAAGGTGAGATTTTAGTAAAAACTTGAAGGAGACAAGGGCTTAGCTATGGAGCTATCTGGAGAATGAGCAATCCAGGGAGAGAAAACAGCTAGTTCAAATAGCCCCAAGGTAAGAACGCTCGTGACATTTTTGAGGAAGAGAAGGAGATCCGTGTGGCTGAGGGGAGTGAATGCATGTTTGTGGGAGAGAGCCCAGAGATAGCGTCTGCCTTAGCCATTGTGAGGACTCTGGTTTTATTCTGAGTGAAAAAGAGAGTTGTTGAAGGTTTCTGACCTGAGCAGTGACACAGTCTTTGTTTTCAAGGGATCACACTGGTTGGGTCGTACACAGGGGACTCAAGAGTAAAAGCCAAGAAACTAGTTCAGAGACTAAACCAGTAAAGATATGATGGCAGCTTACACCATGTTTGTAGCTGCGACGGCAGAAAAACATGGCTGGACTGTGGGCCTGTGTGGAAGGTAGAGCCCACAAATTGCCAAATGGCTTGGATATGAGACGGGAGAGAAAGACTGCAATCAAGAATAAGGAACCAAGGACCGAAGTTACAAGAATCTTAATATCAGGTTTTTTAAAAAATCCTAGTTTTGTATGCAAATAGGAGTGCCAGAAAGAAACACATGGTTCAGAAAATGAGGCCATCGCTGGTGACTACAGTAGTGCAAAGATGAAAAGTCTCTCCTCGATTCTCTGGCTACCACAGAAGCCCCCAAGATTTTTACAAGACCTGAGAGAGAGGAGGGGGGACTTCAAGAATTTAAGTTGCATTTTCCTATAATCTGTCAGATGTAACTTGTTCAAATACTATATGCTTACGCATATCATAAGGGTGCAGCTTGGCAAACTTTCCACGTCTGGTCATATATAACCACTAACCTAAAATCTCAGGCCGCAGGTTGATTTTGTCTGTGTATATGGCAGGTACACTTTGTGGATAGAACTCCTTTCACTCAACATGTGGCGAATCTATTCATATTGTTGTTTTTAGCTATAGTTTGTTCATTTCCTTCGCTATGTTCAAGGTTTGCAAATTTTTCTGTAAAAGACTCGACAGTAAATATCTTAGGCTTTGCAAGCCCGATGTAGTCTCTGGTACAGATTCTTCTTTGTTGTTGTTATTGTTGTTTGTTTGTTCTGTGGTTGCTGCTTTTACAACCCCTTTAAAAATATAAAATCCATTCTTAGCCCAAGGGCCAGTAATAAAGCAGCCGTTGAGCTAGATTTGGCCAGCGGGGCATAGTTTGCCAACCGCTGCTTTAGAGTGTTGCAGTGTGGGTGTAGATAGCTTATTTATCCATGTGGGTAGTTCCCAGTTTGGGGCTCTTGGAACACACTGGTGCAAATCTTCTGGTGTACAGATGTACACATTTTTATTGACTATATCCCTGGTGGTAGAATTGCTGGGTCATGGGATATTACGTATACGTGTGTGTGTGTTCAGTATAGGTAGGTGTTGCCAGTTTTTCAAAGAGGTTTACCAATTTGCACTACCAATACTTGGGATTTTTCATCTTTTTAAATTTTCACCATTCTGGTAGATATGCAGTACAATCTCACTGTGTCTTAACGTACAGTTTCTTTAGTGATTAATAGTTGAGCATCTTCTCAGTTTTATGGGCCATTTTGATACGTATAAATCGAGTTAAAGGCAACAAAAATGTGATAATTATTAAACACAATTTTGTGAGCTAAAATTATTTGATCATATTATTCCAGTGACTCTCATTTCACTTCAAATAAAATCCAAACACTTTACCTTGGATTCCAAAGCTCTGCACCATCTGGCCCTGCCTACCTCTTTGACCTAATTTCACATCAGTCTCCTTCTTGGCCATAGATCTTCAACTATGGTGACCTTTTAAATTCTTCTTATCAGGCTTCTTCCTGCTGCAGGGCCTTTGCACCAGCTGTGTCCTATGCCAGAAGTCATCTTACCCTGATCTTCCTATGATTGACTCTTCTTTCAGGTGCCAAGTTAAATGCTATCTGCAGTGAGAATCCTTCTCTGTTCAGCTCTTTTTAACCAGTCTGTCAGTTGCTCTTCTTCCCATTCCTCTATGGTAATTTTCTCCATAGCACTTATTACTACTGGCAATTTCAGGGACTGTGTCTGTCTTACTCATTTTTATATTTCCAGTCCCTAGATCAGTACCTACACATTGAATGTTCTCAGCTATGATGTCTGGCCCTCCCCTACCATATATTAGGGAAATGTCCCCAGAGCATAGCCACCTTGTCACAGAGCTGGACTGACTTGAAAAAAATGACTTCAGCAAATTATAGTTCCTCTAAAATCTGAACCAGAAAAGAAAGAAAGAATTGCCAAAAAGTGATGAAGGCTTCAACTTGAAAGATCGTGAAATAGGACTGTGGTTGGGGAGACTCTGACAGAATAGTACAAGCTGAAGTGACAGGGTGGGAGCAGGGTTGGGGAGCTGATAGGGGAAAAGCCCAATACCTTCCCATTTGGGGTACCTGGAAAGCAATGGCAGGTCACTGGAAGGAAAGTCTCAGAAAGTCTAGTAAGTTCTTCAGACCATTTCGAATCTGGAGATAATCCTTAGCAACCTGAGTCCTACACTCTTGTGATCCCTGACCTCAGAGTTCCATGGGATTCCACTCAGATTAAATCAACCTTTGTTGGCAGTTGCTTAAACAAATCAGTATCCCTCATAGACAAATGCAACATGACTGTAATGTTATGATAGCCTATGGGTGCATACTTAGTTACCAGGTGTCTAATGTTTATTTATTGAACATGAGATCAATTCACTAATAAGGGTTGATTGAACAATGCCAGTTTCAAGATAACAGGTATAGGAAACTTTAAGACATAACTTTAACAGCAAAATAATAGAGTACAGCTGCAGTATTTTTGTTTTCTCCAAGTCCTTCCCCTCCTGGCAGTCAGTGGGCACCTTGCGTTTCAGTGATAATCTGCAGTCCCCTGCAGCGAACACAGCAGCCTACACCTAATCAGGGGCAATCATAAGTGAGATTATTCTGCACCATTTGGCTATAATTAGACCAGCTTTCTTTTTAGTGATTCATTAGCATGATACTTTGCTCTCAGAACCAACAAATGCAATCTAAATTCCTCTATAAGTATAGGCAGAGTTGCGAACCAGAATGAGTACTATTGGTAACAAGAACAAGGAAAAAGGAAACAGAAAAGAATATTGCTTGGTTTCCCTTCATCCCCAAACTGTAAATTGCAAAGCAGACAAAGGCAACAGCCTGTCTGCCTGCACCGTTGAGCAATAACCTTCATATACTCTGCTCCCAAAGGAGACCTGGCTGACAATTAGACCCTCACAGCATTGCTAGACTTTCTCATACAATTGTGCCAATCCCAGTTTTCCCTTTCTGTTTCGAGAAGAGGTATATTGTATACATGAAATTCATATGTCCTACTGTTTTCATCTGGCCATTGTCTCCTGTTGGCTTTAGTGTGTGAGACATATAAATGTTTTAACTCTCACTGGGACTGACTGGCACACGGGCAGTATTTGCAGCCATTGTCATTCCAGTATGGGAAAAGCACTTATAGCAGCAGAAAAGGAATATCTCATTATTTACTGAAATCAGTATTTAGTAAGCCCTGAATAAGCCCTCAAAAGAAGACATATCGTAGGTGCTTAAAGAACTGTGTTAGCTCCTCCACGGACCCTGTGCGCAGAGGATTGCAAAAGCATAGACAAACACAGCCGTGTCTGTGCTGAAACTGTCCTGAGCCAAGAAACTTCTTCTCAAGCTGTAATATGAATACAAATAGCTCGGGCATCTTGTTAAAATGCAGATTCGGATTCAGTAGTTCTTGAGATTCTGCATTTCTCACCAGCCCCAGTGGATGTCAGCTGCTAGTCAGGGGTCACACTGAACACAAGGTCTAGGGAAGTGCTATCCAATGGCAACATAACGGGAGCCACTTCAGTAGTAAGTTTCTAGTAGCCATGTTATTAAAAAAGTAAAAAGAAACAGGTGAACCTAATTTTTTTATAATAATTTTTTATTATGTTATGTTAGTCACCATACAGTACATCCCTAGTTTTTGATGTAATGTTCCATGATTCATTATTTGCATATAACACCCAGTGCACCATGCAATACGTGCCCTCCTTAATACCCATCACCGGCCTATCCCATCCCCCACCCCCTTCCCCTCTGAAGCCCTCAGTTTGTTTCCCAGAGTCCACAGTCTCTCATGGTTCATTCCCCCCTCTGCTAAGCGAAATAAGTCAAGCAGAGAAAGACAATTATCGTATGGTTTCACTCATTTATGGAACATAAGAAGTAGGAAGATCGGTAGGAGAAGAAAGGGAAGAAGGAAGGGGGGGTAAACAGGTATGAAACTAATTTAAATATCACCTTACATATCCAAAACATCATTCCAACATGTCAACAGCATACAAAATGTTAACAAGATCGTTTGTGTCATTTAAAAAAAAAAAGTCTTTGAAATCAGTATATTTTACACTTTGGCTCATGTCAATTTGCACTAGCCATGTTTCAGAGGCTCAGTAGCAGCGTGGACCTTGTGGCTACCATACTGCGCACTGCAAGAGCTCCAGCGACAAGCGTAAACCGATGTATCAGTGAAGTCAGTATCCACCTATCTCAGTGCTACCACGGCGTGCATTTGGCCAAAATATCTCCCCTATAGTTTTCCTATCTGCCTGCTTATTCTTAGATTGTTCCTATTCTATTAGATTCCGTTAGATGACCATATTAGTTACATTATTGTCCCAAAGGGTGGTTTCGAATCCAGTCTCTGAACTACGTGACTTTGAGCAAGTTATTTTAATCTAAGTCTGTTCAAATGCTATAAAATTAGGAAGATGATGTCTTATAGCATCATGTACTTGTCTACATAACATATGCTCATTAAATTTTATTCGAATCTCAATATTCAGATTTAACCATGAAGAGTTGTTTTGTGGGTGTGGAAGGCAAGTTTAATTAATCATTAGTACTCTTTTATACTCCCGCTTGGGGGAATTAAGTTTTCATATTGCTAAATCTTGTGGAACAGAGAAGGACCAGCTCAGATAGGCCTTGATGGGAGATAGCAGGAATGGAAGGGAAGGGAGAAATGGTATGAAAAATAGGCCAATGGAGAAAAGCAACACAAAAAGAGATTTCAAAGTAGGATTCTTGGAACACATTTCATAGTAAAATCCTTTGAGCTGAGTTGGAAACGGCTGAAGTTGTGTTTCCCAGAGTAGTGACTGGAAAATAGGGAGTGTGCACTAAATGGCATCACTTAGAATTTAATTAAAGCACCATGTTATTTAATTTTGAAATCAAAGAAACTACGTATTGTTATGGCATATCCCAGTCCTTTAAATTTAGAGCTAAGTCCAGAGTGGGGAGTGATGACTGTCTACGAAACAGAGGAGGACTTTGGCAAATGACAGAGATACCTACAGACCCTTCACAACCCATTCATCTTACAGAGTGCAGAACAGTTCACTCTTCAGAGCTGTCACGTGATACGTCCCTAGAGTCGAAAGTCACAGTGTTAATAAATTCCTGAAGAGGTTTTATTTATTATAACCAATAGTTTATTTAGTCTTTGGGAGTAAAATATATACCAATACTAAAATTCCATTTCTGTTTTTCATTCATTCATTTATTCATTCATTCTTATTCACTTGACGTGATTTAATGCATACTACATAAAGAGTAAATAGCTTAATCTCTACTACTTTGAGGAATTTCCTTTCCCAAATCTTTTCATTTGGAATCCTTTATTTTTTTTTTAAAGATTTTATTTGAGAGAGAGAGAGAGAGCACGAGAGGGAGGAGGGTCAGAGGAAGAAGCTGACTCCCTGCTGAGCAGGGAGCCCGATGGCGACTGGATCCTGGGACTCCAGGATCATGACCTGAGCTAAAGGCAGTCACTTAGCCAACTGAGCCACCCAGATGCACTGGAATCCTTTAAAGATATCTTCTGTTTTTCACCCTACTTCCCACTTCCAAGAATTTTTATGGTACATAATTTCCTGTTGCAGCTAAGTGTCTCCTTAAAACATTAGAAAGTTCAAATACTTATGTTCTATGTAATAAAACTTCATTGTTTCCAATTTCACAAATTCAAAATGTGTATGAATTCAGACTTGGCCTTAACTACCATTTGCTCTTATGGTATGTATTAAGTGCACACAAATTAAATCTACAGGTTTAATCACACAATTTTAATCTATTTAAGCGTTTTGGTCATACCAAATTTTATATAATACATCCATTCATAAATAATCCTCTTCTCTCCATTATATCCAGCCTGGAAGAACTTCTATTTTCCAGCATTCATTAGCTATTAATTGTATGCATATATAACTCTCAGTCAGGAAATAAAATTCAATTTAAGACCCTCCATGAAAGTGATACTCTATTCATTTAGGTTGGTCCCCTTTCCAATTGTGTTATTAGAGTTTAGTCTCTTTTGAATTTTTTTTTCTCATTCAGCATGGATTAGAAAGAAATCTAACACTCTTTTGAAATGTGTACTAAGTTGACCATTAAAATGTACACAATACAGTCATGGTGTATTTCATGCATTGGATGACTAGACAGATGGACTTGGGTTCTTGTGTGTTGTGCCTGAGGTTTCTTGACTTTTTCTTCTCTTACAGTTGCAACATCCTATAGAAAAGGAAGAAAAACAGAACCAGAAACTAAATAAACTTTGTGTATTTCGGGCTTTGGCATCTATGCTAACCAAGAAACTCTCCCTGACCTGTAATCCCATTCCTTAACAACCAGGCCTTTTAAGTAGACTCTAGTCAATAATGACCTTCCTCGTCTTCTTGCTTTTGTTCGTAGGTTCTCTAAATGCCTCTCTTCCAATTTCTTTTGTTTACTGGAAAATACCTGCGTAGACATTTTCACACCTTCTTTTCTTTATGGCATTTATTTTTGATGGTGGATGTTTTTATCCCATACGATGGGTCAGTATTATAATTGCCTTTCTGCTTATGTGTCCCGTTCACAATGTTTGTAAAAATCACTTTTCATCAAGGGGTCTGTTGTTTGGCTGTACAGGGAAGGTTCCAGGGTTAGGTAGCATTTGTGGAATTTTATTTCTTCCTTTGCTTCTGCTGTGGTTTAATGGGTTACATTTTAGAAGTTCATTCTCCTCTCACCTAGGGTATACACTATTAAATTATCTCATTTTAATTACCCTGTTCCTATTTTCATCACATTTCCATCATTTCTCTTCATGCCCAATTTGTTAGCTACTGTAATGGGGGGAAGAAAAGCATGCCCTGGTCCTTCAGTACTGTTTCTGAGCATTGGAATTGGATGGGTCATAGCAATTTGCTAATGAAGAGCAGCTGATGACAAGTTACTTGTTTGTGAGTTTGGGAGCCTGCCGAAATGAGGCAAAAAAAATCCAGAACTTTAATGTTTTAAAGAGATGGAATGATTTCATCATGAACTAAGGCAGTTCTCAATATAGGCAGAGAAATGACAACCAGAAAGTCTTCAAAGAGCTATTTCTGTTTGTCCATAGTATCTTCAATCCAGAGAATATTGCCACAAGCCTTATCACAACACTAATCTGTTGCCTAATAATTATCATTTTGATAGTTATTTCTATCAAATGGACAACTAATTTAGCTATTTCAATGTGATATATTTGCATCATTTCTCTCATATACACATTTTGTCATTTTTCCCTCTTCCGTTACTTAGTTTTTATTTCATGAATATCTTTGTAATTCTGAGGAAGTATTTTTTTTCCAAACAAAAACAGATAAAATATATTTTTTCTATGCTATGATGTAACCATTATAAATACAGATCTGTAAAAATTAATTCTGAAGAAATGTAAAAAGTAAATGCTGTGAATTTGACAGATGGGGTTGGAATTTTGGTCCCACTGTTACCTGTGTGACAATGCTAACTTCTCCTTGCTTCTGGGAGCTTTACCTCGCTCGACTGTGAAATGGACGTAGGCCCCGTGGGGCACAACCGCCCCTCCCAGCTTGAAAATCTAGGTGCCAGAAACATTAAGTTGCTTGCTGTTCTTCATACAAACCATGTTCCTTGTAACTTCTGTGCCTGTGGGCAGTACCTTCTGCCTCAAATGTTCTCCTCCTTTCTCTCCACCAGGTCACCTGGCTCAGTCTTGAATCTGTTAGGGCTCAGCTGTCTCTTCCTGTAGGCCGGTGACCCTCTCCTCATTCTCTTTAGCCCCGTAGGTTGGGAGTGCCTTCTCTGTATTTCCATGCCTGCAGCACCGTGGCCATCATGGCACCTATCACAGTGCTTTAAATATGTGTTTATGGGGGCGCCTGGGTGGCTCAGTCGGTTGAGCGTCTGAGTCTTGATTTCAGCTCAGGTCATAATCTCAGGGTCCTGAGAGCGAGCTGGGGCGGGGAAGGCCGGTCTCCAAGCTCAGTGGGGAGTCTGCTTGAGATTCTCTCTCTCCCTCTGCCCTTCCTGCCCCTCTAAAATAAATAAATAAACCTTTAAAAAAATGTGTTTATCTGTTTGTGCCTCTCCACAGACTGAAAGCCTCTTGAGGGCCGAAACCACCTGGGCCTTATTTATTTTATTCCCTTTGTTTTGCCCGGTGCTGTCACAAAGAAGGTACCCGACACTTGTTAGTAAGGTTTCTCTCCTCCCTACCACGGCCCCCAAATCTCCCTGATCCATGTAAATGTTGTGTTAAAATGATTCATTCTAGAATAAAGTTGAATGGTTTCTAGGGCACACCATAATCAGAGTGCCCCACATATTTTATCCTTTTTAGTTTATCATATTATCTGTACCGTGCGATCCTTGAAAGCAAGGATTCCATCTTACGCACCCTGAAAGCCTCAGAGTCTTCTATAAGACCTGGCATGGAACGGGCCCTCAGCCAATGCAAAGGAATTTAAAATGAATCATTATTTTAGTGATAATTATTACCAGCTCTCTCTTTAAGAGAAGTTAAACCACATTCTGGTTTGTAAATATTCAGCAACAGTTAATCGGTATATCTAATTGAATTAGACATTTATGCATTATATATGGACATCTTTGTATACATTATAAGTCCATTGAATTCAAGAAGTGGTTATATTATTTTTCTGTGAAAACAAAATATAGTTTTTTGATTGAATGTTATAAATATTTTCATCTATCTCCTAGCTATCCCTGTTTAAATGCTGTCTGGAGGCAGCATTTAAAGTTATGAAAGGAACTTCAGATATGCTTTCAAAGATTAACTTCCAACTCAATGATCCATTGTGAGGTCTTATTGCTCAACATAATAATAGACTCTACCTTATTGGGTCATTTGTTAAAATCATACCACTTAATTTGGTGCAATGCCATTTATAGTTATTATTCAACCTCAGCCAGACCTTCGGTATGTTCATCATTCCTCTTCTTCACCCCTACTTAACTCTCTAGTTTATCCTGTGCGGCAGATAATCTGAACATTTTCCATTTATTTCAAATCCTTAATTGCAGTTCCGTGCACTCACGCTCAGCTGCCCTTGCCTCCTGTTTCAGTGATACGGTCAATGGCAACTGATGTGGATTTCTGCCATTTGTAAGCCTCTCTGACTCCACATATTATCACTCCTGCTCACTCTCTCCTGCCCCCCTTCTTTTCTCTTTCTCCATGACCCCCACCCCCCATTGAGCTTCCATTCCACCTTTCTTCTTTCTGGACTTTTCTAACAAACTTTCTATTTCATTACCGTATATAATTCTTTGATTTACTCATTGAAAAATGAGCCACTTTGTTGAAATATATGATGGTCCTTTCTTATTTTACATGTAACTCAGCTTTTCCATTGCATAGCTGTGGCACCAAATGTGGCTTGGAGGTCATTAGCCCATGACTTCTGCCATGACCCCCCAACCCTGGTCAACTTACCCAATACAGTGAAACCTAAATGAAAATTATATTCTTCCTTCATAAATGCAGTTTCGAGGCTGATGCACTGCTAGCTTTCCTTCTTATCCATGAGTACCTAGTACATAAAAATTCTGTAAGTATCAGTACTATAGTATTTGACACTACTGATTATCTACTTTCTTCTAGAAAATCTTCCTTGCCTCCAAAATGAAGCTCTTCTCCTCCTCTTGCTTCAAAGCCTGCTCTTGCTGTCTCCTTCTGTGGTTCTTTTTGTATTCATAGATCCCCAATTTAGGCTTTCTCTAAGGATCTGACCTGGACTCTTTGCTCTCTGGAGATGATTTCATTCATTTCTTTGACTCCAATTATCACTTTTATCTTAATCTCTCCTATATTGTCAACTTCAAATCTGACCTCACTTTATTTCCAATTAAGCCCTAAATACACATAAGAGATTATGTAAATACCGTTGTCCTTCAAATGCCTGTTAAGGTGATTTACAGATTTATGGTTTATTAACAAAAATACACATAATACGTTTTAGCATGTAGCAATGCTACATGAATTTAATCTGGTTCTTATTTATATTCAAGAGCTATTGAGTTTACATCCAAGCATTCTCAAAATCTTTTGCAAACACCTGAATTTTTTTTTCAATAATCCCTCGCACAAAATAAAGAGATCCATTTCAAGAGGGTGCGCTGGCTAAAGTGGTGTCTGCTTTAATCCAGGACATGGTAAATATTGCCTATCTTGCACTACTACCCACAGTACTCAGGACTCAGATGAACAGAACTTTGACTCTCTGAAGGAAAGAAACCATTCTTTCGATAGCTACCAACAAAGCTTTCCTTAATCTCTGAAGAGGGAGCAAATGTCTTGCTTCAAGATTGCGGATTCATTGTGTTGTGGGAATTTAATCAGCTATTATTCATCCCTTATACAAAAAAGCAAGCTCATTGCCTGTGTTTGGGTGAAGATAGTGCATAATAGACAATATCAATGACTACTATTATGGTTATTCATCACATGCTGCCTGAGAGCGTGTAGATTGCTTATCGAATCCTCACAATAATCCAAATAGATATACTATTATCTATTATCTATCTATCTATTATCTATCTATCATTTGACAAATAAGAAAACTGAGGTGCAGGGACCATCATTAACTTGTTGAAAGTCATACAGCTAGTAAGTGGCAAAGCCAGAACTTGAATTTATATCTATCCAATTCCAAAACCTACCTTCTTACCTAGTGTGGTTTAAAGAACACAGAATTGTGTGTCAAAATAGGCTCTCAACTCTCCTCTGCCATCATCTAACTGTGTTACTTTGAGCAAATCACATCAACTCAATGGACCTTAATGTGCACACACAGACACATAATTAGAATATGAACTCAGATCCCCTATAACTCCAAGCATTTTCAACTTTTTGTTATATCTTGACTTTAATTCTTAGAGTAGAATTTCAGGTCACTGTCAATAGCATAGATGTTTTATAAAGAAGAGCTGATTCTAAACTCAGAGTGAGAAATTGATACATTTATGTTGTCATTGTATTTCAGTCACTTGGAATTCCGCTATGTCCTAGAAATTGTAATAAGCCCTACATATACAACAGTGAGCAAAACAGGAAGAATCCTGAACACAAACACTTGCTCTAGTCTATCTTAAGGATTAAAACTCAGAGGCTTCTGTACTTGTTGGTCTAGTAATAATTTAACCATCAGCTGTACGCACCTTTCCCAGATTATGCACTTGGGATTTTCCCCAGGTTTCAGTATTGAGTTTCTCATTTTATCATCAAAATAAGCAAGCAAAACAAAGGCTGTGACACCAAAATCATGCTTAGACCATGTCTTCCCGAAAGCAGCATTGACATTATTTTTCTTATTTGTCATATTTCTATGACATTATATTTCTTATATTTCTTCTTTAATTTTCCTCCGCCTTGCCTTGCTATCTTAGTGTAACGATACCTTTGGTGGTTTGGGGTAGCTTTATAATGATGCATTCCTACATAAATGATTAAAAATTATTAAAAGCTTGAAAATATGTTACATTGTAAATTCATTCCTACCAAAGTTAAGCATTTTGAAAGAAAGTAATTTTGCAACTGCAGTGCATTTTCAACTTTCTTTCTTTTTCTTTCTTTCTTTTTCTTTCTTTCTCTTTCTTTCTTTCTTTCTTTCTTTCTTTCTTTCTTTCTTTCTTTCTTTCAAGATTTTTATTTATTTGACAGAAAGAGACAGCCAGTGAGAGAGGGAACACAAGCAGGAGGAGTGGGAGAGGAAGAAGCAGGCTCATAGCAGAGGAGCCTGATGTGGGGCTCGATCCCAGGACTCCGGGATCACGCCCTGAGCGAAAGGCAGACGCTTAACGACTGAGCCACCCAGGCACCCCTGCAGTGCATTTTCATTTCTGTTTTCAAAAAAAAAAAAAAAATTGCCTATGTTAAAACTTTATAATGTGCATGAAATCACCTAAATTCCTAGAGATAACTTTTTTTATTCCTCCATTATTTACTACAAATAGAGGGAAGAAGCATGAGGTATTTATTCTGAGGAATGTAGTATAAACTCCAAAATTGTTGTTTTATAAAGTACAAAACAATTAAACTTAGCATACTCAGGCTAACATTAAGAGCAATGTGGAATAGCAAAAAAAAAACAAAAAAAAAGTTTTTTAAAAACTCATTAGAAAGCTAAGAATAAGAAAGCTAAATGGTGGAATAAAGAATTTCTAAGAAAGGAGTCCCGTGGTTGCTTTCATCCCTGGGGCAATGAAGGAAAGAGAGGTAAGGAGAAATTTGTAAAACTTTCTTTTTTTTTTAATATTCTATTTTTTTAATGTTTTTTTTTATTATATTGTGTTAGTCACCATACAGTACATCCATGGTTTCCGATGTAAAGCTTGATGCTTCATTAGTTGCGTATAACACCCAGTGCACCATGCAATACGTGCCCTCCTTACTACCCATCACCGGTCTATCCCATTCCCCCACCCCCCTCCCCTCTGAAGCCCTCGGTTTGTTTCTCAGAGTCCATAGTCTCTCATGCTTCATACCCCTTCTGATTACTCCCCCTTTCTTTATCCCTTTCTTCCCCTACCGATCTTCCTAGTTCTTATGTTCCATAGATGAGAGAAATCATATGATAATTGTCTTCCTCTGCTTGACTTATTTCACTTAGCATTATCTCCTAAAACTTTCTTAAGGGTGTGTGGGTTGGAATGAGAGATTAGAAGAGCGAGGTCATAGAGATTGTCAGCACCCCACCACACACACACACTCCTTCTCATGGGAATACGCTGAACCTGTGCGGTGTGTGAAACCTTCCTCTGAGTGTAAGACAGCAGCTGGCCTGGGACTGGGAACAGAGCACGAGGGCTGAGAGAGATGGGCGACAACAGGTGTGAGAGATCTCTCAAGGTGTGGAAAGCTCTCCAGTGGTAAGCAGCAACTCCAGTATCAATTCTGATTTGCCAGTCTTTCACTGCAAACGGCTTTGAACCGTACCTCCACGTGTGATTTATTGGTCAGCCAGAGACTTTGTTGGAATTTACACGAAGATGTTGGTGTATTCGTTGTCTCAGACTGCCATAACAAAACACCACAGACTGGTTGGTTTAAACAACAGAAATTGATTTTCTCCCAGTCCTGCAGGCTGAAAGTTCAAGAACTAGATGCCAACAGAGTTGGTGGTGGGTGAGATCTCTGGCTTGCTGACAGCTAGCTGCCTTCTCTCTGTGTCTCCTCATGGCTTTTGTTCCCATGTGGTGGAGAAAGAATCCCTGGTGTCTCTTCCTCTTCTTACAAGCGTACTTATTCTTATAAGGACATGGATTCTTTCAGCTTATAGTCCCACACTCACGATCTCATAACTGGAAGGATTCCACCCTTCCCTCTACAATGGCTGCAGTTGCCTGGGGCACTTTCCTCTGGTAACCCAGACGGTAAAAAGATCAATTTTCTATAGGAGCTTCAACTATCCAAGTCACACAGCAACTATAGTCCACACTCAGGCAGCCACTGCAAAAGCAAGGAAGTTTCCTCACACCGCATTTTGACATCCTCCAAAATCATTCTGCATTTTTTCACTCTCTAGAGCTTTTCGGCTGATTCATTCTTGTTGGTTTGTTTTCTTTGTTATTCCATCCAAAATTCTTTGGCACTGATTAATATGTCTATTATTTTGTTAATACTACACGTTTCTCTTTTCCTCAGTTTTAGGGGCTAGAGATGGAGACAATGGTCAACTTCTCTGGTAGGGACACCCCTGCTTTATAAACAGGGCACTAAGTCAGGGGAGGTAGCCTCCATTTACTTTTCTTGCCTCTCCTAATGCAGAATCTCTGCCCTAGGAGCAAGCTGGGGAAAGGACAGGGCAAGGAAACCAGGGCTCCAGGGTTCTGGGTTTGACAAGCTTGGGGTAGAGCTTCTGCTCTATCAGTGGAGGCTGGGTAAAGAAATGGAATTTCTGACCTTCTAGCTGTACTTGCCTGAAACGTAGTGTCTGCACCATGGAGTAGGGGCTCATGAGAAATGGTAGCAGCCTACCCCTCCCAGAGAGATACCTAACTTGGGCTGGAGGACATGGGAGCCCTGTATTCTTGGTCACATCCATCCAGAGTGGAGTTTTTGTCACACTGAGCTGTAGGAAGAAGGGAGTATGGGGCTCAAGGGCCACAGACTCCCACTGTTATTACCCACATTTAGTAAATTTTCTTGCATAATTTGTCCTTATTGATCTGTGCCCTTAGAACAATTTTCAGAGACTTTAAATAACTAGGGATTCTTTAAATATAATTTTTACTCGTTATGGTAGTTGCTCTGGGAAGCAGGTCTATGGAAATCCTCATGCTAGCATTCTAATGAATATTTCACTGTACATTTAAATCTCATAAATCATTATTATTTTATACGACCAATATTGGATTTACCTATTTTCTCCTATCTTCTATCCAGGATAAGTTTATTTCTACTGATAAACACACTTTTGTATTTACTATAGTGCAAGTCTGGTGGTGACAACAATTCTTAGATTTCATTTGTCTGAAAATTTCTTTTTTTCATTACTTCTGTAGGATATTTTATTTTATTTTAGAGAGAGAGCGAGAGCATGAGTGGTGGGGAGAGGGGTACAGGGAAAGGGAGAGAGAGAATCTTAAGCTCCACCCCAGCACAGAGCCCCACATGGGGCTCAGTCTCACGACCCTGAGATCATGCCTTGAGCTGAAGTCAAGAGTCAGATGCTCAATCAGTTGAGTCACCCAGGCGCCACTCTATAGAATATTTTAAAACTAGATTAGCGAAGAATTGTTAGCATTACTTTTTTCTGAACTTTTCTGATACTTTCTGACAAGTATCATTACTTGTCTTCTGAATTTTATTTTTTATGCTCATATACCAGCTCTCAGTCTAATTATTACAGCTTTGAAGATTATTTGGCATTTTCTGTAATTTCCATTAGGTGATTTTTTGTTTTATTTTTATGGGTTTTTTTTGTGTTCATATAGGTGTGGACTTCTTTATTTTGTTCCTGCTTGGAGTTTATAAGGTTTCCTCTGAATCTTTAATTCATGTCATTTATCAGTTTCCGAAAATCATTTCTTCAAATATTGCTTATGCCTCCTTTTCCAACACTTTTTTTTAAATTAGAATCTTTATTTTTTATCTTTTCAGTTCTCTAAATGTATTCCCTATACCACTTACTTTTTTAAAAAACATATTTTCTATTCGTTTGTTTCTCCTTTATTCTTGATACTTTCTTTTAATCATCTTCTCTCTTTATCTACTTTCTTTTTATGTGTCTAATCTATTATTAAACCAACTCTCTCCTCAACCCACTGAGATCTTATTTATTGTATTTTTCAATTCTAAAATTTCCATTAGGTTATTTTTAGGATTTTTAGTTCTCTGCCAAGTTCCAATATTGTCCATTGTTTCTTTAAAAGTCCTTGTTTGATTACCCCATTATCTGAATCCCCAATATTTCTTTTTTCTATTGTCTGTTATTTCTCATAGTTTTTGTTATGTGTCTTGTCTCCTTGTGTGTCTGGTATAGACCTGTATATGAGAAGCTGTAAAATAATTTGAAGCCTAGGATTATGTTTTCTTTACCTAGAGAAAGTTTACATTTGCTTCTGGCAGACATTCTGGGCTACTAAGCAGTCACAGATCATTTTAATCCCATCGTAGGAACTGAGATTACTGGCAACCGGGCTTTATAAGGTTAACAACTGGTCTACTTCTCATTCACACTTATCAATAAGACATAATATGTAGAGTCTCAATCCAAAATCTTGTGCATTTACTCAAGCCCCCTGGCCCCATTTTTGGCAGACACTTAAGTACTTTTCTCCTACCCCAGAAAGCTTTAAAATTTCTGCTCAACTCCTCTCTCACTTGTTTCTTTTGGCTTAGCAGAAACTTCTTGCAGAAAAGGGATCCCAGATGTCTGACCTACTTACCTAGGTTTCCTTCTAAAAGGACTCCAGACCTGTAATTTCTCATGCTTTGTTAGCTCTCAAATGTATTCAAGCAGATGATTTTTATATATTATCCATCTTTTCTTGTGCTTAGCAGGAGGGTTAATATGTCAGTCCTTACCAAAAACAGAAGCTCTGCAATCTGTTTTCCAAGATCAACTTAGGCAATATTTTAGAAATTGAAAAAGAAACAAAAAAATCAGCAGCTTGTCAATACATTCCTAATGAAATCTAAGTACGCAATCACACTGTACAAGGCTCTGCAAGACCTGGCCACAGCCTGTTTCTACAACCTGACCCCTCACCGATCTCTCCTTATGCCATTAATTCCCACAAGATTAACCTTTCTGTTCCTCATACACACCAAACAACTCCCTGTCTCTTGGACTTTGAATTTATTGTTCATCTTGGAACATTTTCCCAGAGTTTTACCCATGATTGACTTCTACTCCTTTTTATCTTTGCTCAAATATTACCTCTTCAAAACAGCCTAGACTGTCCATCCAACTAACAAAGAACTTCCTCACTCCGTTACACTCTACCGCAACAAACCCACTTGATTTGTCTTCTAGCATCCACCACAATCTAATTATCTGCCTTTTCATTAGAATTGTATTTTTACAAGGACAGGACTTTGTGAGTCACCACTCCTTTAGCATTATGAATAATGCCTGACACCTAGTAACTACTTATTAAGTATTTATTTAAACTAATGAATTATAGCCCATGACTATAAGCAAATTCATTAACTTCTCTGGCCCTCAGTTTTTCACATTGCGTTTTAAAGTGGAAGTAATCATAATGATAATGCCTAACATACCCACATACCTACTTAATTAAATAATAAATATGAGAATATCTAACACTTAGAAAACATTTGATAAACTTATTTTTCCTTTCCTCTTCTTTTCCTTTTTCTTTCCCAGGTAGTTCCTGACTGATCAAAACAAAGTAAGCATTATTTTTCTCTTTTGACATAACCTATTCCCCTGGAGAATGTAGTAAGGAATGATTTATAATACAATGAAATTACAGGATGGGGAGATGGTATTCAAATATCCCTGAAAACATATGGGAATTTTCTCTGGTGCTTTTTGTATGATCTGTATTTAAAAAAAAAAAAAGTCTAAATAAAATGAATATTTCTTTTATTTGGGTTTGGCACTAATTTGTATATAGTGGCAATATTGGAGAGATAGCAAAATGCTTGCTTCTGCTGTGAATCCATTACTGGCTGTCACTTGTAGTTCCCCAGTCACTGTCTAATTAAGGCATTGCCTAGATTTTATGCCCTAGAAGTGAGGTGGACAGAATTTATTCACTGCAAGACCCCTGGCTACATGATGGTTAAATGGTCTGAGTATACAGGACTGTTTATTAAATATGATTTGACTATGATTTGTACTGTATTAGTGTTGAGACATGCTGCAACTTCAATTCCCATGTATCCCATTATTTCTGTTCTTAGGTTTTTAATGAACAAGCATTTCACCAAGTAGATCTCATTAGTAGAGACGTAGCAAAACTGGTAGATTTGTTCTATACTTCATTCCATGGGGGAGCATATGATGGCACTCTGCAGAGGCTGGCAGGCCTATAGTCTGCTGCCACTGAGCTATAGAATATAAGATAATGCATGCATAATAAATTAGCAATTTGAAATATTTCTTTCTTGATTTTGTATATCCATAATATATAAAGCCTGGTTCCAGGAAAAGTCCTTCTATTAAAAAAGACTCAACTCATCCCATCAAATTGTCTCCGCTACCTGTATCTGGCATTAGGGACAAGAAATACTTACTAGGATTTCACACTAAAATTCCATGCATTCTGTTTTGTTTGTAGATAGCAGAGTGACTGCAAATTCTTTGTGCTTAAATACTTTGTGACCTCATTAGAGAGAGAGTAGGGTATAAAAATATTCAATGTGTTATAAACACAGTCATTATTTCCAGCACATACTGAAAATTACCAGTATCAGCAAGGATATGGAAACCTTCAAATTAAAGTCACAAGATAAAACAGAGTAAATAACCACTCTTTCACAATGAATGCGAGACTATAAATTTATCAAATGTAAAGCCAGAACTATACACACTATGAAGTTTAATATAATACATCTTTAGAATTTCCTCTCGGGTAGACACATTGCTTATAACATTTTCATTAGAACAACATTACAATTGGAAATATTTGAAAACTCCAGCTCTTGGAGGAAGATATCTCTAATACTGTGAATTGATTTTGACATTATTAGCAGATTTATTCAGCTAAAGATAAATACTTCCTTCAGAGATGAAAGCTACAATATTTTGCTTGCATTAGATCTCTCAGAGACACACAAAAGTGACAAAATTGGATGCCTTTGAAAGTTCGTAATCATAACTTGAGTTATTAATTATTCCTCTTTTTGAACAACCTCACATTAATTATTGTTTTGTAGACTACATTTCATTTTCCTAGCTGTTAGGTTTGTATTTCTATCACAGTTGAGCAGATATTTGTTTGTGAAGCCTTTTGCTAGAAATTAATCTCAGGAAAATTCTATCGTGTGTTTAGAATGTTTGGTGGACTTTCCAATAATCTGTACTTACGGAATCCCAAATAGTGACTGGATTACTTATATTTGTCATTCCCTCGTTCATTTATTTCTTCATTTTCTAATTTTTTTATAATAATGTTATCTACCCTTTAGGTTTCTTGTAACACATGTACCTGGGGTTAGGATAGTATTGGCAGATAATTAGAGCTTGGTAAATGTAAGTTATTACTATTTGTGTTAATTTAATTATTAAGTTAGTCAATAATTAGAATAGATTATGGATAGGTGGATGCTATATGTAAAACTGTCGACTAAAATGGATAAATCCTCAAACCCATGAAACTTCTATTCCATGGATGAACAAATGAAATATAGATGTATTTTGGATGAGATATTTTTCTATTAATAACACACATTAACAAAACACATCAAAATATAGGTCGTTTCAAAATATCTCTTGTTAGTAACATGTCTCCCTTTCTTAAAGAATTTTTGTGATCTAGAAAAATTTTTAGAGTTGTTTTCAATCTTTCTAGTCTCTATAACCCAAGACCCCTGTACTGGGAGTTAAGAAAGTTAGTTCCAGGTGGCCTCTAGATGTCTGCAAGACCTTGGGTAGGTCATTTAAATTCACCAGGTCACGTAGAATAGAAGGTAAATGTCTGGGAAGTGAGGCCCAAGGATTTGCAATTTTAAAATTTCCCAAGGTGTTTCTGAAACAGAGCCACTCAGAGTTAAGAAGATTGGTAGCAGATTTTCCCATTCTCTTGTACTCTGGCAAAAACTTCAAAAGTAGGGGATTAAATGAATGATGTGATCCTTTTTTTTTTTTCCTGCCAGAGTGCCAACATGTAAAAGACACATACCTAGTTCTTTTTTTCCCCTCAATACGTATGTATGTATTTGCGAGAGAGAGCAGGAGTGGGGGGAGGGGCATTAGGGAAGGAGAGCGGAAACAGACCCCCATTGATTTTAGAGCCCATGGTAGGGCGTCCTCTCTAGACCCAGAGATCATGACCTGAGCCAAAACCAACAGTCAGACTCTCAACCTACTGAGCCACCCAAGCGCCCCAACACACATCTAGTTTTCAGATGATTTTCACTAATGCATTTTATCAAGTAGACATTATTTTGGATTCATAAAGGCTTCTATTAAAATGTAATCCATTCTGAGGCAATTAAACATATCAGTCCTCCCATAGCTTAGTATGAATGATTTTACAACCTCATCCTTTTAATAGCAAGCTAAAGTTGGTAGGGGACTTTGGCTGTGGGAGAAGGGTGAGGTAATTTTCAACTGTTGGTGCCGATGTGGTTTTTCAGAGGCACCGTGACAAGCCAAGGGGCAGAACCATGAAGGTAGGGACTTGGTGGGTAGAGAAGAGATTTCAGGATTTGGGAAGGTGACACCAAATAGGAGATGGGAGGCAGAATTCATTTGTTCACTCATTTGTCCCACAAGTGTTCTTTGAATTCAACTTTCAGCTGAGCAAATATTTACCCAAGCCACCAAGATTGCACAGCCTAGAAGTGATGACAGATTACTGACCAACAATTGTTATCTACTTAATCATTTTATGTGGGATCATGATAGTTAATAATTGGCCAGTGCCATTGACTATCTTACCTCTGGAATCTGATTTATGGGTCTAATTTATTCCAACATTTAGTTTCAATATACCTCCTTCCAGATGTTCACCAAATCACATATCCATGATTATTTATTTACTTTATTATTTCCTTCTTTGTATCAACTTATTGTTTATACCTAAAGACATTTCTTTAAAAGGTAAAATTAAAATCAGTACCGTAAGTGGAAAATTAATGTCATCTGTAAGAAGTGTATGGTATTATAGTTCCCATAGTTCCTGATCAAGGCTCAAGGATGATTTTCATATTGTCAATAAAGGGTTTCAGCAATCATTAGAAAGCTGTTAAAGATGTATTTTTAGCAAGTTGTTGCTTTCTCCTTAACCCGAACTATCCCCCCCAAAAATTATCTATTTATTAATGTTAATTTATTAATACATTGTGCAAACTATAAAGAACATTGGGCTTGGCAAATGCACAGAGCCCAGACAATGAATACTGACAATAAAAATACATTCAAATATGTAGAAAATCCCAAAGAATTAACAACAACAAAAAGATACTCGGAACTAATAAGTGATTATAGCAAGGTTGCAGGATACAAAGTTAATATACAAAAGTCAATTGCTTTACTCTCTATTAGCAATGAATAATCAGTATTTGAAATTTAAAACATAATACTGTTTACATTAGTATACCGAGAACAATTGACTTGTGTGTCGATTGTTGGAAATCAGAAGAAGCTTTTCCAAAGAAATAACATTCCCAGAGCATCTAAATTCTATTCCTGTCTACAAAAACCGTTTCAACCCAGTGTGTAGCTGAGCCTGTATACTCATACTGCTACACAATGTAAAATGCTGGGTCCGTCAATTAGACCTTTCTATTCCTTTCTCATAAAAATAGGGACTCTCCAAGTTCTGACTTCCTTTTATTTGGGGGCCTCTGCCTTAGTATTTCTTCAGAAAACATAGGATAAAGATTCCATATTGATGGGAAAGAAGGGAAAGCTCCCTGAGAAATATATCATATCTTAGACCCAGAATCGGTGGTGGTTTTCAGGGGAAGACTTCATTTGAGAGTAAATCTCTGGTGATTCCATGGTTTGGAGTTGGGAAGCTATTTATGGGTGGGTTTGGTAAGTTTTTATTATTCTTTTGATAAAAGGTTCTAATTTATGCCAGTATTCTTAGAATACGAGAATCATAATAATGGCTCATATTTAGTGGTTGCTTCTTATGTGCCACAAATTAAACCAAAGATTTGGTATGGATTGTCCAGTTAATCCCCAAAACAGCCCTAAGAGATAAGTACTATTATTACCCCCTTTTACAGAAATTTTAAGCTTAGATAGCTTAAGTAACTTGCCCAAAATCACAGATTTAGTAGGTGGTTATGCCTGGATTTAAATTGATTGAATTGAGTCTAATAATAGACCTCAAAAATCTGAATTTGCTATATATTTCTTAAGAAAATGGCTCAAATAAGGAGAAAGAAGTTTCAGTATCAGCCTTTATTGGGCTTCTTTGCATAAACGCTTGATGTGATGAAAAACACAATAATTTGGGGCTCCGGATAATTCAGATTGGGAATATTATACTTAGTAGAAGAATCCAAATAACGATCCAAAAGCCAAGAAGAGGGGTTTATTGGGGCGCCTGGGTAGCTCAGTTGTTAAGTGTCTGCCTTCGGCTCAGGGCGTGATCCTGGTGTTCTGGGATCGAGCCCCACATCAGGCTCCTATGCTGGGAGCCTGCTTCTTCCTCTCCCACTCCCCCTACTTGTATTCCCTCTCGCTGGCTGTCTCTCTCTCTGTCAAATAAATAAATAAAATCTTAAAAAAAAAAAAAGAGGGGTTTATTGGCCTGCAAATTGTGCATAGTCACCCCAGTTTTAATTCTAAGAGCTGAAAAAGAACGCAAAAACATTTTTCTCCAGATTGACTTACACATAGTAATTGTTTTCCAGGTCACATCCACAGGAGCTTTCCCTTGTATTAAGCGAAACTTGGCTGAAATAATACTTTGTTTCCTGTTTGATTCTTTTGTAATGAGCCTGTGCTGAATACTGCAAAGAATGCTGTGAAGAGAGGAGGGCAAAAAGCAGGGAACAGAATGAATGACTTATCTGGGCATTAGCCTCTTGGATCTTTGATCTGGAGAGCCCTCTAGTCAATGCAGAGCACAGAGGTGTGGGGCAGGCATTGAGATACTTTGCTAACTGTCCCTGGGGGCGGAGGGGAGGAGCAGTGGGCTGAGGCTGGAGGAGAGGAAGGGAGAGTGAGGAAGAGACCCAGCAGGGAGTCTGCACAGAGGAGTCCACATCCTGGCTGTAGAACCTGCCCTGTAAGGCATTGATGCAAAGCCTATCACAAAAGCAGGACTAGCCCTGTGAGCTTCTAGAACTCAGTTCTAAGCATCTGTGATCTGCCTTCTGAACATTTGTATCTCACTATAGGAAGGAGGATGAAACAGCTGCACATGTTGTCTCTAGTGCTGTAAACCTGTCATCAGCCCTGCATTGTTTACATATGGCTACAAGGTCTTTAAGCCCAGGATCCCTTAGCTATACAGCAGGGACAGATATTTACATGACAGCTGTGTCAATTGCAAGCAGCCCTGTGAGCTTGTTTGTTTCACTAAAGCCTCAGTCCCCACCACCTACCCCTCCCCCACTGCCCCAAAGACACAAATCTAATTCTTCCCCCCTTTTTTAAATGAGCTCTATGTTAATAATAGAACTGCAGTGCAGATGCTCAAAATGGAAATAGCTGGCATTTCCCTAACAAGACTCATAATTCTGCTAGAAATAATGGATTTCAAGTGAAATAGCTCGAGTCCAAGAAGAGTGGTTATAATTCATGACCAGACGCCCAAATGAAATCAAAATCTGGGAAACATGCAAAGTGCTAATTTTCTACATCAGTGGAATTTATCAAGTTCCTACTGATTAATTTGAACAGTGGTTTGGTTGTTCAATTGATAGAGCTTTGTTTGCTTTGCAAAGACATCTGAATGACATTGATTCAAATATTATTGCAACTTCCTAGTCTTGTGAAAAGCTTTTGAAACTGTAAACCAAAACCCTTCCGAATCACAAGTGGCTCATATTAAATGTTTTTATTTTTATTTTTATTATTCTTTACTGTTTGTGGGCGAGACTCCTATTTACTTCACCAGTGAGGTGAATAGCAATACATCTTTGGAGAACAATTACCGTGCAATTCTCAAGGAAATGAAGCTTAATTCATTTCTGTTGCTTTAGTTTATTATTAGCTTTTCCAAAGAAAGTACTTATAATATGATAATGACTATTTACAATTAGCTTGGTGGAAAAATAAACCATTCCTAAAATGCTTACAAATAGTTCAACATCGATAAAATGCCCTATAATCTATTTCCCACTATCTTACAATGTAAAATAGAAAACACTCTCTGGTCCTAGTAGGTTGAATAATGACCCCTGCCTCCAACAGCATGATGTGCATGTCGTCATCCCAGAACCTGCGGATGTTACTTTATATGGCAAAAGGGACCTTGGCAACTGTGATGAGGTTAAGGATCTTGAGAGGAGAAAATTACCCTGAATTACCTGGGCAGGCCCTGTGTAATCACAGAGGTCCTTGTAATAGGGAGGCAGGAGATCAAAGGGATAGAGGGCTACAGGACGATGAAAACAGATTTGAAGATGCCACACGGCTGACTGAAAACGGAGAAAGGGGCCGTGAGTCAAGGAATGCAGCTTTATGAGCTAGAAAAGGTGAAGAAGGGTTTTCCCCTTGTTAAAAACAAGACAACAGGCCCCAAATGGCATTGCTTAAGCTAAGTCCCTTGTCACCAAACTGAGACTCAATTTAATTACAATTTCAGCTCTCCCAGAAATGGAAACCTAAACCAGCCAGTTAGGAATCGCCTGCTCAGCACTAGTTAAGTAACCGGACAGGACAGACCGCTGCCAGCCCCTGAAAGGAAAGTAACCTTGCAGTAACCAGCCAGCTTTTTTGCCTAGTGTATCGTCCTAGTTCCTGCCCCCTTCTGCCTCTAAGAGTCTTTCTTTGTGTGCAGCTCCTTGGAGCTCCTTTCTATCTGCGAGGCCGGATGCTGCCTGATTCATGAATCCTTAAATAAAGGCACTAAGATCTTTAAAATGTACTCACTTGAATTTTTATTTTAACACCCTAGAGCCTTCTAAGGGAGTGCAACCCTGCCCACACTGTGGTTTCAGCCCAGAGAAATCCATTTCAGTTTCAGAGCTGTAAGATAATAAAGTTGTGCTGCTTTAAGTAAGTTTGTGGTAATTTGTTTCAGCGGCAATAGGAAGCTAATACTCTGACATCAACCTGAATCCTTACAGCAATTAATGTCCTTAGATAAGTAGAGGGAGTGAATGTTTCATTTGAAATGGAAAATATCGACTAAGATTGAATACATTCAGGTAACTTAAGACATAAGATTTCTAGTCTTTTTAAGGGGAAACCCATTCTTTCCTGTGGAGCTCTGTCAGGTGATTTGGGATTCTGTTAACTTGAACATGGCTGGACTCGAAGCACTGTGCTTTTGGAATACCCAAAGGGTGTGGGAAGGATCAAGATAAGGAATGAGAGCTATTTGATCATTCAGAACATTATGAGTCGGTGCTACAGAATTCATGTCCTGTCCTTATTTATCATTCATCGAGTTAGCAGTTTCACATCGCTAATTAAGGTTCATGTTTCTTTGAGTCTTTAAAAAAAATTCAATATATCAATACGCTAAATCCCTATTTGTTACTTTGTAAAGCTAGAGGAGAAATTTCCCAAAAAGGCAGGAACCTGAAACATGAGTTTTGACGTCAGCAGACACTCAGGTTCAAATCTCCGTGCTACCATTTACTGACTCTATGACCTTGGGGAAGCAACCAGATCGCTCTGAGCCTTGGGTTTATCCTCTGTAAATGGGGAAGGACACCTTCCTGTTAGTTTACTGTGGAGACCAAATGAGATAAAGAGTGTGGGTAGAGATTATCTAAAATTATCAGTAATATGGCATCATCTCTAATATTGGAAAATTTCAGACACCTCATCTCAGAGAGTCCTGTCAATCCAGGAAGGCTCAGGATTTGCCTTGAAGCCCCAAACCTGCACTTAGGTTTCTAGAGGAAGAAGACTGATCTGGCTGAGAAAATGTATATCTTCTTTGCTGTCGAGGAGTGAAGCATATGAAACCCAGGAATGGACTGCATGAAGGTCAGAAATGCTGTCTTTTTTCTCCTGATGGCATCCACACCTGCTCTTCTTTCTTCTTCTTTTTCTTAATAACACAAGGCTAGTATTGCTGTGGAAATATTCTTTTCTGGAAAGGCATGGTTTACAATGATGACAGCTTTCGGAAGCTTGCAAAAGATTGGGATCTCGGACAAAAGAAAATCTCTAGGCATCACCATTCCACCCGGGAGGTGGGTTAGAAAGCACAGTAAATCCTATCTGGTTATTCTTCCCTGCCTCATTCACATACACCTCTAAATTAGAAAATAATTAGCTGATCGTTCACTGATGCTTTTTCTCCTAATCACCTAGAACTAGGAACCAAAAAAGACTTGAGTGTAGAATTAGTAGAATTTATCTACTAATTAATGGCATTCGGTTTTCATTGAGCTCATTTTCAGAATGGGTTGGGACTGGTCATTGTGAGAAAAACAATGAACCACAGATGAAGAATCCCAAAATGTAATCTTATTTCTGCCATTTTATATACATAGAAACTCTGTGTATATAAATCTCTAGTTTCTTCATTGATAAAATTCACATAAAGCTACCCCCAATTCAAGAATGCATTTGTAAAAATATCGAACATACAGTGTATTCAATTTTCAGAGTGTTTTCTCTACTTTTCCTTCTAGAATGAAGAGTACAGGCATTAGTCCACAAACCCAGATATACAAGAAACATAATGTAGATTTATTAATTTTTCTAGTACTCAATGGTGAACTCCAGAATTTTGAGTACCTGGTTCCTTAGAGTGGTAGAAATTGCCATCTGAGCCCATCCTTCAGAAGCAATGAAAACTATTCTCCTGGGAACCAAACTGCCAGAGTTTCAATCCGGGCTCCATCTGCAATTATCTCTAAGACCTTGGGCAAACTATTTCATCCTTTTGTACCTCGACATATTCATTTGTAAAGGGGTTATAACAGCAGTAACTCCATCACAGAATTTAGTGAAGATCAAATGAATTAAACCACGGAAAACACATAATGGGGCTGACACACAGTGAGCCCTTTAATAAACACTAGCTCGTTTTGTTTATCATTATTATGTGTTCGTTCCAAGTTGGCTGAAAGTTGGTGGGAAGGGCACGTGCAGGTCTGCACCTCAGATGCTGAGTCTCTGTATGGACCCGAATTCTGCTCCTGTATTTTATGAACTCCATCATTTCTCCTGTTAGCAGACCCACCTCACATCTGGGGTCTGCATGCTTTCCCCGCCTCTCAGACACACCCACAGGTAGACCAGAGGGACTCACTGGGGCTGCCTGACACCTCATGTGCCTTGACAAGTCATGCAGCCATCTCTCTGCGAGGCCTTCCTGTGCTCTCAGAGCTCTATCTGGATTTTGCTAATGATATCTATCTTTCCAGATCACCCCAGAGCCAAAGGTCAGAAGGGATTTTCCTATGTTATCTTGAAGAAGCCTTATTATTTGTGCATTTAGACCCTCAATCAATCTGAAATTGATTTTTGAGTGTACTATGAGGTAGAGGGTAGAGATTAATGTTTTTTAAATATGGATATTGAACTGACTCAGCATCATTTAGGAAAGAAGGCCATCTTCTCCCCACTGCAGTACAATGTAGCTATTATAATAACTCCAGTAACCATATACACGTGGGCTTTCTACTTTATTTCTCTTCTATTAATCTATTTATCTAAACTTAGACCAATGCCGCACTATTTTACTTGTTATCGTTGTGTAGAAAATTTGATGACCTGGTAGTGTAAATCCTCTAGATTCCTCTTCGATATTCCTGGACCATTCTTAGGCCTTCATATTTTCCACATATAGTTTAGAATAAACTTGCCAATTTACACACACACACACACACACACACACACACCACAAAACTAATGGGAGTTTGATTAGTATTTTTTGACTCCATAAATTAACCTGAAATATGTCTTTACAATAATGAATCTAATCCATGAACATGATATATCCCTTCATTGACTTGGATCTTTAAAACCTCTGTATAGCTTCCATTGAGTTATAGTGTTTTCATTTGATTTATTCCTACATATTGTGTGTTTTTGGTGCTGTGTAAAGGTTAAAATTTTATTTTCTGTTGTTTTGTTGCTGATATGTGGAAATACAGTTTAGTTTTATATAATACCTTGTGTGTAGTGGCCTTGCTAAATCCATTTATTAATTCTAACAGCTACCCGTAGATTCCTTTTGCATTTTTTAGGTAGGCAGTCACGTTATTTGCAATTGATGAGCATTGAATACCCTCCTTTTCAGTCTCTGTGCCTTTTCTTCCAATTTCTTGCCTTATCGCACTGATTAGGAATGTTAGTACAGTGTTAGTAGAAGACATGTTCGACATCATCTTCTAGTTCACTAATCTTGTCTTTCGCTGTGTCTGTTGCTGTTAAGTCATCCAGTTAATTTTGATATTTTTTTCAGGCCTGGAATTTCTGTGTGACTTTAAGATTTCGATTCTCCGGTGAAATTATCTTTTCAACTATTTTTCTATCTTTTCCTCTGTTTCCCTGAACATATTAATTACAGTTATTTAAAAATCTTTGTATAGTAACCTTAATATCTAGGTACTTGTGAGCCTTTATTTTTTCTCTTGGTTATATGGTCCTGTCTCTTGGCATTTCTAGTATTTGTTTATATGGAATAATAGACATTTTGAATAAAATAACTACAGTGGCTACAAATGATATTACCTTTTTCCAAACATGAATAAAAGTTTCCCATTCTCAACAGGTGAGGGTAGGGAGTTAATCACCTTAATCTAATCAAGAAACTGTTAAACCGGTTTGCCATTTTGGGAATAATCCATGTACATCTTGTTCAAGGTCCTTCATATGTCACAGCCCTCCATAGCTTTCAAATTAGAGCTCGGTGCATTTCTTGAGGTCCTTCCCACTGACAGGTTCTGAACTCTCACCTTTGTTGCACAAAGACAAGAGTAAGAAAATTCCACTCTGCTTCTCAGAGGTCTGTGGCTTAGCTGTTTATTCCCCTACAACTGTGCACCTTCAGAATCCAGCAAATGACTTGAGGGGGAAACCTGTCAGGAGTTGGCGGCCACTCAAGTCTCCAATTTTTTCACTCCAGCCCCATAAGCTCTTTAAAAGCCCTCATGGTTTCTCTCTCCCCAGGAGGAGGTTTCTATGCAGACAGATCTTAGATCTATCTCTGTCCCACACTCAGAAATGCCAAGTGCCTCCCAAGCAAAACTAACTACAGATTGCAGTTTTCTTTATGAAATCTTAACTCCCCTTATCCTCCTTGCTTAGGGAACTGTCTGACACCTTTCAAAAGATGACTTCTGTATTTTATATAGCTTTTCTGGTTTTTCTTAATGTGGGCACTGGCCTTCCACAAACTACCCCATCTAACCAGGAAATAGAAACATCTTTGGATTTTGAGAACTACTCCTTAGACCTATTTGAGAGAAGTTCTTTTTTTTAAAAAAGGAGGCTTCAGGCAAGATACACCCTAAGGAAGTGTGACAAAGTTGAAATAACCCCAAACTCTTAAGTATAAAGAGGACTATCTAACACAGGCTGGCCACCGTGAATGACTTAGTCTAGATCTATTTCCAGCTGATTTTTATGTGATTCACTTTTAGTGACATATTTCAATGCCTATGTAAAAAGTTTCAGTGGGAATTAGGCCAAAATCTACCTTGTGTTCTCCTTTCTCTACTGTCTGTTAAGAAAGTATGGTCCTAAACGTGTGCTCCTTTACAATTTAAAATGGCTAATTATTATGAACTACAACCATTTCATCTGGGGCACAGCCCTCAAATTTATAGAATTTACTAATTAAAATGATCTAATGCTGTTGATCCCACATACATTTTTTTTCTAGAAGTCATTTATTATCACACATTTTATCCCATTTTATTACTCCCCCCCCCATTTCTTCTCTTGACCAGATTTTGAAGGTCTCAGACAATATGAAGACATATTATGCTAACTTTCCCAATCACAGTCAGTTGAGATCATCTGTTTTTAGGCATCAGCCTTTTCTTAACTTTGGCAATTTTTTATTATTATTTTTGTGTGTTCTGTGTCCCACCTTTGAGTTATCAAATTCTGACTGGCAGGGACATTGAATGATGCTGACTTTACACATAGGCTGGATGTCCAAAGCAATTCTCTATAATTCTTTCCCATAGCATTATATCTTGGCGTAGGGCTAGCAAGTAAAAAGTAGATTTATAATGGCTATTAATGTCATTTGAGGAGAGAAGTCAGTTTCCATGCAAATGAGGGATTAATGCTGATCCCTAAATGAAGTGTTGGTGCAGCCAAATGCTGTGACAGCATTGCCTTGCAGCTGATGTAAAAGGCATTTGCATCATGATATGATAAATTGCCCGCCCCCCCCCCCCCCCCCGCATTGGGTGATGCAACCTCTCTAAAACAGGAGAGGCCATCCATCCAAAAAGATACAGCCATTTGGGAACCCGAATATGTTTTGTTTGGCTCCTAAGAGAAAAATCTGCCTAATCGCATGTACACTTTAAAGGCAGGAGTTTGGCCTCCATCGCTAGCAGTGAGATAAGTCAGTGTTTCACTTCTCTGCGTGTAGGTGACTTTGGCAGTGACTTGGAATGATATGGAGGGACCGTATCTTTCATGTTCCATGTTGGATTGTAAAGACTTTGCCACAAGCATAGCTCGTTGACGTTTCTGAAAACAGGAAAACATGTTGCAGGATATAGGAAATTCACTATTGCAATAAGTAGAAGTAAGTCTCTCTGGCCAGGACATTGTTTAGGAAGTATTGGATTTATATAAACAAGTAGGTCAATATGAATGGCCTTATCAAAGTAGCAAGCCTCATTTTGCATTCATTTTTGCAATAGGTTGTGGTAATTTAGAAGCAAAAAATATATATATTAGACTAGTTACTTCAAAGTATCAAATGTAATTATCACTTAGCGATTTTTCACTTTTAAGGGTCACAAAGAATACCTAGGACCTGGAATAATTTGTTTTTATCACAATTGGCATTTTGCTTTGAGACTCTGCTGGGCTTTTATGACCAAATAAAAGGTAACAAATTCATCTCTTCTTCCCGACGTCCCACCCTTTGCCTCCTCCGTGCTTGCCAAGGATACCTTGTGTAGTCTTTTCTGGTATTCCAAGGCAAATATAAGTCTAAGAGCCTGTCTCAACTGAGCCTCTAATTATGATGTTTTAGTAGCTCATCAACTGTCTTTACAGCACAAATGAGAAACACAAAGACTTTTCTACATGACCTATATTTAATCTACATTTTGAATTTATGTATTTTACTTCCAGTCTGTGAAGCAGTTATCTGCTTTCATAATTTAAATATGAATTAATTCAACCAGAGACCCACACTCTCACTTAGAAGGCATTGTAAGTTAATGAGTAAATATGTATTAGCATGTCTTCAAACTGCACATTATTGACCTGGGAGACAACAGGGAGCTATAATGACTGATTATGAAAATCCTCAGTTGCAGATTGTCACCATACTCCATAATGTCATTAATTTACATTAATGTCAGTCTTTCCTTCCCAGGCACCTATTAATTAGCTGTTCCTTGACACAAATTCTAATGTAGACTTTTTGTGAGTCATTAAAGTCCTTTGTGTGGAGACCTCCTTGAAGACCTTCTAGTTTGTGTGTAATTGACAAATCAGATGACAGCTTTTACTGTGGATCATAAAACTGCAGCCAATTCACTTGGATGCTGGATTTATGTTTTGAAACCTTTCCTTTTAATGTTTTTGTAGAGAAAAAGTTTAAATGCAAGTACATTTTATTTATTAGATGGTCTAAAATATGCCCTTTTCTGCAAGGTCAAGTTCAGATGAGTTATCAAACTGAACGCACAATGCTTTTGGAGATTTTATCATCACAAAACCTTTTCAGAAGCATCCACTACATACGAATTCTCTAAAAAAAAACTTATGTCTTAAGATGATTTTCTAAACTAGCATTTAAAAGTATAGATTTCATGGGTTTAATACACTGTCTAACTGAATTCAGCCCTCTGAACGTCCAATGCCTGGCAACATCCACCTCCTGGAAAAAGGCAACTCATTTGGTTTCAAGGTAGTGCTTATAAACCAAGGGTACTCAAGGTCTCAGGTTGTCTCAGTTTTGTCTTTGCTCCATTTAAAGTAATTACTATATTAGCAATCACTGCAATCCATTCATTAATTCCTTTATTCATTCAAAAGTTTGTTGGTAAGCATGAACTCAAAACCCAGAACTACTTAGACTGCAGTGAACAAGAGACCAAAAAAAAAGTCTCTGCCTGCAAGCAACTTACTTTCAAAGGCGGAGAGGAGCTAGATAATAAGCAAGAAAGTCACATAGAACTTTAGAAGATAATCAAGTGTGGAGTGGACAAAGGAGAAGTATAGGAAGTGCAATAAAGATAAGAAACAGGGTGGGATGAGGAGAAGTAATTTTAAATAAGGTGATCAAAGAAGGCATCCTTGAAAATGGGAGTATTGGACAAAGGTCTGAGTGAGAGGAGAGAGATTTGATCATTTAAGTTGTTCTTTAAAGGGACAGGTAACTCCTGGGGATGAGTAAGTCGGGGGCCTTCAACTTTACTTTCATTTGTGTCTCTGAATCTTTTACAAGATGGTATGGCTTGTAAAATAATTTAAAAACATTCGCTGAAAGAAAAAATGTTGATGAAATAACATTTTTGATAGATAGTGTTCACTGCCTTCTTCCTCTCCCCTAACTGACTCTTTCCTACGGTGGCAGTAGGCCTACCTGAATAACTCAGCTTCCCTACATACCCACCAAGGAACATACAACAGGTAGGTAGAAGTTACTGGGTGGTACTTGTGGGAAAGTTTGTGAAAGGAGGAACATTCAAATGGCAGGTATCTTTTTGCATTTTGCCCTTTGCCTTTGTCTCCTACTCTTCTGTCTGGAGGGGCAGATGCCTGGGGATGGAGCAGACAGCTCGCAACCATGAGGATGAAAGCTGTTCACTGATGGTGGAGAATCAGAGAGAGAGGAGGAGTCTGATTCCTTATGGCATTGTAAACACACCTGCAACACTTGGGCTCCCTAGTCCAACCATCTCATGGTATGAGAAAAATAAACATCTATTCAGTTAAGACACACCATTTTTGCTATGTTATATGGAGCCAGACAGAATCTTAATTGTTATAATTTTTTCCTCTCTGATATATTTTTTTAATCCCCAGCCCTCTACTTGGTTTTTCTGTTTCCTTCATTTCCAAAGGTAGCAATCTTGGTCCGGCATTTCTGATGCTTGCATTGAAAGTTGTTTTCTAAATCATGATAGTAGATTTTCCTGTCTGTCTTTATTGTCCACATAGGATCCCCTTGTGGCTATTGTTAAGATGACTCCCTGGATTTGAAATAAAATCAAGGTGACTAGCTTCCCTGAGGATTGTGTCCTACATGCTAATTGCATTAGCTCTGTTACTTGACTCTGTGATATGCCTGGCCTAAGATATACTTACTGCTACTTGTTCCTTCTACAGCCTCCGAATTTATATGAAAGTTGTTTGCCATCTATTCAAAGCTGTAAGAAGCTATCTAATATGATTTTGAGGGCCAGAATCCAGTTCCATTCAAGTACTTATAAAATCAAAAATGCATGATTTTCTTTTTTAAAAAGATTTTTATTTATTTGAGAGAGGGAGAGGGGGAGAGAGAAAGAGAAAGGGTAAGAGTGGGGTAAGGGGCAGAGGAAGAGGGAGAAGCAGATTCCCTGCTGAGCAGAGAGCCCAATGTGGGGCTCGATCCTGGGACTCCGGGTTCATGACTTGAGCCAAAGGCAGACGCTTAACTGACTGAGCCACCCAGGTGCCCCCAAAATGCATGATTTTCTGAGTAGATGATATGAAACCTGAATTCATTTTTGCTATTCTTGTTTTTATACTGAAAGACATATGTTAAGGAGAAGAAATGGAGGTGAAATAAGATTGAACCATGATAAACTGAACTAAGGTCGACCTCTCAATTTTCAGATTTAGAGAACACCTGAACTCTTCAGCAGCCCCATCAGTCCACTTTTGTCCCATGCCATCATCACCAGAGATCCCTAAGAATGTGGGTGAGTTTGGGGTTCTTGAGCATTTGATCCAAGTAGGATGTAAACTCCTTAGGGCCACTATCCTAAAATCATTTTTATAGTCCAACTGATGAAAAACAGCTTAGCATCCTGTTTTAATATGTTATTAGTGAAGTACCTAATAATTGTCAGTGGGTTAAACCTCAATCTCTGTTGTGGGTTGTTCTCTGAAATATATGTCAGATTATGTTCCAAATCCTTTTTGAAAGTATTTGGTAATTGAATGCAATGGGATCATCCAATTATTAAGTGGAATATTGTGAAGATGGGAATTATGATCTGTGCATATCACTTAATAATTCTTTTTATCATCTACAGATAATCAAGACTGGTCCAAAGATAGATTCATTTCTCCTCTTATTTCCCTAAGCTTTCCCCTCTAATTAGCTCCATAATCTTGCCTATGTCTCCTGTGGGGATCTGCCTCCAGTTTGGCCTCTTCATAAAAATAAGTTGAAAATAAATTCTGATTTCTCATGCACAGTTTTTTTTTTTAAGATTTATTTATTTATTTTAGAGAGAGAAAGCTCAAGTGGGGGGAGGGGCAGAGGAAGAGGGAGAGAGAGAATCCAAGCCAACTCCCCTCTGAGCATAGAGCCCAACCCAACCCAGGGCTGGATCCCTGGACTCTGAGATCACGACCTGAGCCAGTATCAAGAGTCAGATGCTTAACCGACTAAGCCACCCAGGCGCACCCCTCTCATGTGCTTATTGTTGATAAATAGTTATACTAACTTTTGTATGAGAGCGAGGCATTTGTGCTGTCCCTGTGTTTGGAAAGAGGTCTGATACGGTCTCTCTATTTAAGGGATGTGCAGTTTCATTAAAAGGAGGGATGATTACAGTGGAGGTTTAGAATGCATGACAAATAAGTGGCACAAGCCTGTCTTGCAAGAAGACATTCACCACATGGAATCTGAAGTTTAGAATAAGGTGGGACTGAGATGTGCTTTGCGGAAGGATATAAATACACCACTCACAGGTGCAATGGGACTTTAATCATAATGAGGATGAGAGCTACCACTGATTATTTACCATGGGCCAGACATTATAGTAAGCATTTTTCAAAGATTATCCCATGAAATCTTCATCATGACGCCATGTTTTAGAGTGAATTTTAATTTTCACTCCCCCATTTTAGAGAAGAGAATATTGAGGGTCAGAGAGGTATCTGCCCAAGATTACCTAGATAATAAAGGGTGGAGATGGGATATAGACCCAAGGTAGTATGACCCCAGATCTGTTTCAGCTCTCAACAGGAGCACCTGAAAGACAAATTATATCTACTTTTGATCCATTTACCATAATTGAGAATTGTGAGCTCTAAAATTATGCTCAAATTAGTGAACAAATATCCCTGGATTTCAGTATGATGGCTTTAAAATCAAGGAACTCTGCGCCTGGGCTCACTTAATGGGCTGATAAACTGCCAGGACTGTGAGTTCATTGTTAAACATTAGTCTGGAAGTGAAAGATAAGAATGCACATGCTTTGTCTACAGATGGAGCAAGTTGTCATTCAAAGCTGCAAAATATAGCTAAGGAGTTTAAGAACCGAGGGGAACATAAGTTCAAGACCCAGGAGGAGAACATGAGACCAGACAATATGCCAATTAATGGAATTAATCTGAAAAGACTTCAAATGAGGTCCCCTCAGGAGACAATGTAAAAGAAAAGGCAGTTAATTCAATAAGGACAAAAGGATAAGCGAGCTAACTGGGAGAGGGTCAGGATATTTAAAGTTGATAGCGTCTTAAGAATTAAAGAGCACTGGCTTGTGATTGCTGTGAATTTATTATGCTCCAGTAGCTCGGTCTAATTTGGTCCCTTCATCCTCTGAACAAATATGCTCATCCTGAGATTCCAGGACAAAAGAAATAATCCTTTTTGTTGCAGTCAAGCTATCAAAGTGATTATGATCAGCAGCCATTCACAGAGGAATAAATAAAGGGCCCATCTATCATGCTAGTAAAGTTTTCTGTCCGTCTGCCATGTTGCACTTCAAAGACTATTTCACCACATTTTAGTTGTTTTAAAAGGTGTGCTTAAAAAATACATTTTCTACTTGGAAACTCCCCAGTACACTGAGAGTTTAAATGTATGGATGTAATTTCTCTTTTGCTAAGCAGGTTTTAGAGCGCCAAAGGCATGGTAGGGGTAGTTAATGGAGTGTAATAAAGTGAATCTGTATGTCTCCGTAGCAAATAACTGAAAATATGAATTTAAGACATTCTGTTATAGGCTGCATTCTCTAGAAAAGCAGTTGCTCAGTGTCATTATTCAATTGTGTATCAACAAATGTGCCTCTCAAGACCAGTGTGTGAAGACTATAGCAGGGAGGAGGTTTAACATGCTGCGCAAAAGGCAGAAGCACCGAATCCCTTAACCGAGCTTTGGCAGGTGCACGCTTGGAGGGACGCCATTGGGAGAACATGTGATTGGCGGAGGCAAATAACATTATCTGAGATCAGAGGGATATAAACTAAGAAGAACCATTTATGGGGAAGAAAAATGTTTAATCAATGAATATCAATGAGGCTGAAACAGTGCAATTATATTTAGAAGCGTCCCCATCTGATATTTATACCTGGAGACTATCCGTCTTTATAATTGTTCTGTAGCTGATAAATCGTACCCTTTTATTTTTTATGAAGCCCTGGTCTACACAGATTTCATCATGTGAAAAATTCAAGAGCAAGACCAATAAATTTGATGTTTTTTTTTTTTTTGGTGTGAATGATCTAGATTTTTCTGGCAAATCAGCTATACAAGTGCATAATTTTCTTTTGCTCTACTTCACTAAGCCTATGTGTACATATAACTAAAATTAGTTCCTTAAATGTGGCAAAAAAATGTTGTTAGTTTATAAAGAAATACAGTAGTGTCTTAAATTCTGTAAATTCTCTGCTCTAAAACATTTCTTTAAAATATTTAGTTCAAACTAGGGGTGGAGGATGGAAATTCTTCTCTATTAAACAAACAGTCCTTTCTCCCTGGTTTTTTTGTTCACCGTAGAGTTTAAGGAACTTACGGTTCAGGTTATTGATAGAAGTGGGTTATGATAGAATTTCTGACACCCGTTAACTCTCGTGAATCTTAGCCTTCCACTAAGAATAAAAGGGGACACTTCTTGGTTCTGCTGGAATCCCTCAGAAGCTTCTGAAGAGGTCCTTCTCAGGACTGAGTCTGACATTGTCATAGATCTAGTACTGGCATTTTTAATATACTTTTTTATAAGGATTTGTAAACTTACCCCCAAAGCTCCTACACTAAGAACCTAGAGGTAAATTTGAAAAAAATATATCGGAAAGTTGAATGCACACTTGAAACACGGTTTACGTTTGACATAGAGTTCTATACTTCAAGGGCACAGCCCACAAGTGAATGCCAATGTTCGCATTACTCACTAGTTGTTCTGTTTCACTGGTGGCCTCAGAGGAAGGAAAGGGCCTTTGTAGAATACTCATCTCTAGGGACATTGAGTACATTACAGTTCTCTGTAATCCAGTAGCATAGAGGACCTGGAGGATCTAGTACGTGGATAGTTAAAATACTCTGCCGATGAAGTGCATGGTCCTGTGGTAGGTATAAAGAAGAAAAAGGCTAAGACAGAGGATTCTTAACCAGCTAGAATACACATGTGTGGCAACCTGAGCTAAGTGCCATAGGGTAGTGAGGTGGGGAAAGAACCTAACCGTTCCACCAAGGTTTTTAACCTTAACCCAATGGTCTTTTCTTTTGGCGGGAGAATGTGGGGGAAAAGGGAGGGTAGGTGTTTAGTGTGTTTTAGGTGCTGTATGAGAACTTTATCGATTTAAGGTAATTTAATGCTACAAATAATAGAAGTTCTAGAAGTTAGTGCTGAAAAGGTAGAGAGTTACTGTGAGTTTGATTATCTGGAAAAGGCTTCATGGGATAGCTATAAGATGGGGTAGAGTGAATGGAAGTTAAAAATATGAGTTTAGGGGTGTGGAGGAGGAAGGCCTTTGAGTCAGAGAGTGGTCTAAGTAAGGTAAGGTGGGAGGAATTTGTGAAGAAGAGTATTTGGGGAATGAGGAAGATGACAGTTTCACTGCTCTTATCATTTGTCATTCCAGTGGTGCCTCACTGATCCAAAGGCTATCAATAATTCATCTGACCTGTTTACTTTGATAGCCACAGAAACAACTGAACGGAGATCCTTTCGTGATTTGAGATTCATGGCATGTAGCGAATGATCATTCAGTGGAGCCATGCCAACTCCTTGTTCTGCAAATTGCAGATGTTTCAGCTGAGCTGCTCCTGCATTGTCTAGGTCGGTGTTGAAAGGTCAATGTTCTCTGCATATACGTAGGGCAGCCAGAGCTGCTTTAATCCCAGAGAGGGTGTCTGACTCATATTGTACGGTGATTTGTTTAGTCAGCAAGAAATTATCTTCTAATATAATTCGAAGATTGCTGACTATGAAGTCTATCCAACTTACACGAAGTCCCCGTTACTTCGGCCAAAGAAAACTCTGTGCCATGAAATCACCCCTTTGAGGAAGTCGCTCATGTCCAAGAATTATCTCCAAGATAATTCGATAAAAATAGAAATCAGAAAATTCAGACAAAGGGACCTGCATTAAGCCACCTCTTATTTCTTATGCATTTGGAAATGAGGCTAACACATCACTGGGTGGCATTTCTCAAGTGAGGTGGAAGGCCGAGCTTTCTGAGGAAAATCCGGAATTTACAAACACGATCTAAGCTTCCCCAGACACTTGGTCTTCTGGGTTATTTGTTTCTTTTAATATTCCCAAATAAAATCACTCCAGTCGCCATTTCACAGAACTGAACGAATCCCACGCCTTCTCTCTCCAGGAATCTTTAAGAATGCTGAGGGAGTGCTTCTTACAAACTGGGTGTTACTTGTCGCCTCTCTCTCCACCACGCTTCCACCCAGGCATTTCCTCTCATCTCCTTGCCATGCTCAGGAAGCTTCCTGTGCTGCATTCCTCCCTCTGGTCCTGCGAATCCCCACCTTTCATTCCCTTAAGCACCATTGAACTAGGCTTTGGTGCTTAAAAAGCTTCAGGAAAGACTTGAGGCTATCGGAAAGGAATTAGCAAAAGAGCAAAACTCAAAACTCAGATGCCCATTTCTTTTGCTCCTACAGGTCTCCTGGCCATCCACCATTGAATGACCACTGGCACATTACAGAGTCCCCTCACCCCTAGGTACACAGCCTTTCTCTTTTGCTCTTTTGTCCTAGTCCTTGAGGCCACCAGAGAAAACTCCACATCCTTTCATACACCTCAAGAAATCTCTCTACAGGGGTGCCTGGATGGCTCAGTTGGGCACCTGCCTTCAGCTGGGGTCATGATCTCGGGGTCCTGGGATCGAGTCCCACGTTGGGCTCTGTGCTCACCAGGGCGTCTGCTTCTCCCTCTTCCTCTGTGCTCTTGCTCTTTCTTAAATCGATCAATCAATCAATCAATCAATCTTAAAAAAAAAAAGAAAGAAAGAAATCTCTCTACAAAAGTTCAACCCCTGTCCTTACCATGGAAAAAAAATTTCTGTATTATCTCTAGATACATTCTTTTAAATTATTTCAGTCCCTCCCTACCAAAATCTGGAACCAAAATGGCCCTGAAAGTATATTACTTCTCCCAAAATGTTGCTTTCATGAGCTGAAGTGAGTAATGGCTGTTGGCAACTTTTAGAACATCAATAATTTTTTTCACTCTGGGTTTCATGGTAGAACCAGGGAAGAGGCTAGAAATGAGTAGGAGGGATAGAAGGGAGAGACTGGAATGCTCTGTCATTTAAATGGAAACCACTCTCAGATTTTAGGAACTTGTAAAGTGGAACCTAAAAGGCAGGACTGAGGCTTCTAAGGTCAGCCCAGAGCTCCCTCTGAGCTCAAATGCAATAATCTGAAGCCATCTTGTCTGCGTTATAAAAGACATCTGCCGGGGAGGACAAGATCTGGTATGTTCTTAGAGAACTCCCAAACCCATCCTACAAATCCATTATAAGTGTTTTTCATCTGCAAATTTGTACCCCTTCTATTAAAATAAGAATGTTCCTATCTATTTCTTCAATTGATACCCAAATAATTTACAAAAGTCGTCTGCAAAAATAAAGGACCTTTTAAAATAGATTTCGTTATATTCTATTTTTAAAAGTAGATACATGAGAAGGGCAATTAGGTATATAGAATGAGAAACATTCATCAAAGACACTCCTCCGAATTTCATAGGAATAGTGTGCCATTCATTTTCTGGAAAAATTATATTTTAAACACCTCTGTTATACATATTCAATGAAGTACACTTTCTAAAAGCCATTTTACCTTCTATCCTAAAGTGACCTAAAAACAAAGTAAAATATGTATTTGGAAAAGGGCAAAAAAACTTCAATTTTCTGTCTTATTAATACCTATACCGTTGTTCCTGATTCTTCTCTAAGTTTATTGTCTTCTAACGACATTTGTTACATTTAGTGGTGAGCACCATAAAACTTCACACATGGGCATCAAGACAAGTAAATGATGTTATTTTGGTGATCTTGGGAGTAAGAAATCTTTTTTTTCTCCCTTTTTTATAGCTGACCTTTTCAGAAAGGAATCCCTCTTGAGAAGTCCCACTTTAATTTGTTATATTTTTCAAACCAGACTGTCACATACACTTTAATGACACAGTATTTCTTAACACCTAGAAATAAAACCAACACTGCTTTTGTGGTTTTTAACACTCATGTGGTCTTACACATTAAATTCAATCTTCATTAGTAATATACTATTTTATACATGTTTTCCTTTTGAGGGGTTTATATGTGTCAGGATGGATCTCTTGCTGAATAGAATTCAATAACAGGCACCTTGGGAAATGCTATTAGATATTACTTGGGTGGAAAAATCTCCTTGGTCAGGAGGGCTTAATGAGGTTCACAAAGGAGTTCCTTTGTGATTCCTAATGTAGAAGTCAGTGGAGTTAGACCTGTTACTTCATGGGTCATAAGAGAATTTAGGTTAGTGCTGAGCTGATGCATAGAAATGAAATGTGGGAAGATACATTTTTTTCATTTCTTTTGCTTTTGCTTTTTAAAATGGCAGCATCATTCCACACCTGGCAATAGGGACATCCTGACCTAGTTTTGTTTCTGCCCCAAAACAACTGGCCATCATTAAATAGATCTCTTAATTGTTCTAGCCTTCAGTTTCCACAGTTAGAAAAGATGCAGATTATGTTCAACAATGCCAAAATCCTAATTGCAAATCATATATCTGATAAGAGTCTTGTATCCAGAATATATACAGAACCCTTATAACTCAATAGTAAATAAATAACACAACTAAAAATGGGCAAAGGATCTGAATAGACATTTCTTCAAATGAACATATATGAATGGTAAATAAGCATCACTAATGATACTCATCACTGTTATTAGTCTTTAGGGAAATGCAAATCAAAATCACAGTGAGATACTACTTCATATCAACTAGGAAGACTGTAACAAAAAAGACAATAACAAGTGTTATGAGGATAAAGAGAAATTGGAACCCTCATACCTTGCTGGTAAGAATGGAAAATGGTACAGCCAGTTTGGAAATAGTTTTGCAGTTTCTCAAGATGTTGAAAATGGAGTTATCACATGACCCAGTAATTCAAATTCTAAGTATATACTCAAGGGAAGTGAAAACATACATCCACACAAATACTTGTATACGAATGTTCATAGTAGCATTATTCTTAGTAGCCAAAAGTAGCCAATTATCCATCAATTGATGAATACACGAAATGCAATCTGTCCATAAAATGGGATATTATTCCTAAAAAGAGATATTCATATCCATAAAAAAGTAATGAAGTACTGATACAGGCCATAACATGAATGAGCCTAGAAAATATTGTGCGAAGTGGAAGAAACCAGTTACAACAGACCACATATTACATGATTCCATTTACATGGGAGTCCAGAACAAACAAGTCTGTTGGGACAGAAATTATAGTTGTTGCTTGGGTCTGGAGAGAAGAGTAGAAGGATGAGAAATTCTATACCTGCTAACAGGTATAGAATTCCTTTCTTGAGTGATGAATATGTTCTAAAATTGATTGTGGTGATGGTTGGACCACTTTAAATATACTAAAAACCGTTGAGTGGTATACTTTAAATGGGTGAATTATATGATGGGTGAATTATACTGCAATAAAGCTATTATGAAAAAATCCCATCTATCTCTAAAATATGATTTTATTATTAGATATTATTTATGTACTTGTCCTTATGATCTACTTTTATACATTTTGCTTCCAATAAAACTGACTCTCCAGGTAAATTGGATATATACTCATTTTGAAGGTAATCGACATTTTTTTTTAAATAAGGATTTTCGATAAATTACTCTACTGGTATCTCAACACCATTCTTGGTGTCTATATGACAGTAGTAAAACTCTTTAGAGCAATAGGTTTCTATAAACTATGATGCCTCAGAGAGTCTTAGCAATGACAAATCTTTGAAACTCTAATTTGAAGTCCTTGTGACAATTTCCATAAGAAAGAGCATATCAAAAGTGATGAGTGCAGAAAGCATTCTAGATTTTGTTTTAGTGAAAGAATAATTAAGAAATGGGTTTTCACGAATGCATGGAGGCTGGCTGAAAATGGGGAGGACAGCATGGGGTGAGTAGCAGGTCTTAGTTACCATGGAGACTACAGACCATTGTAGGTCTCAGCTGGGTGCCTTAGATCCAACGTGGATCCCTTAAAGTTCCAAAGAGGGACTCTGGGCAGAGGCTCAAGGAACTATCCAGAGACTGCATCACCGTTGATATGCTCTGCTGCCCAGGTGATAAATATGGCAGAATCAGAAAGAAGACCATGATTTCATTGTAATAAAATATATTTTATATCCCTTTTGCACTTAGTTTTGTGTATTGGTGGCACTGAACACACCATGTTTGTCAGAGATGTCAACAATCTAAAGGAAGACTTTAGCAATAGTGAGGTGCTCTCCACCAGGGCCATCAAGAGCAGCAGATTTCAATCCGGGGAGCTGGAGAGAGGGAGAAAATAAAATAACTGTTAATGGACACACATGAGATATCCTTTGGGAGTTCTCAAAAACACCTGATGGATGGGGTGGGAAGCTGATAGTAACCCAGGTTCTGCTTACATAGGTGAAATTTAGGAATTACTATTAACATGAAATCAAGAACCTTGAAGATTCTGAAATTTTACTAACCCACTATTCTGCCCCTATCCCTATTTTTTTCTAAATTCTAATTGACTAAGAAATGGAAGCACCTTCAAGATAGAGGTCAGTGTCTCTAATAACGAGGCTCATTACAGCTGAAGATGCAAGTTTTGAAATAAATGAGTCAACCTACCAAGTCTTTTGTGTTAATGTGTCTCTGTAAATTGGTGCTGTGTTGTGGTCAGTGTGGTAACAGCTGTTACTGACAAGAATAATGTCTTGGAATGGTCTTGTCTGAAATTCAATGTTTTGTTTTGTTTTGTTTTTACAGTCTGCTGAACTTAGTAAGATTTTGCCAGCGTTCCATGCATTTACATGTGCATGTATGTATGTAGCTCTATGCAGTTTCATCACTGTCTAGATCTGAGTGCCCACCACGACGGCCAACATGCAGAACATCACCTCCTTTTGGAACATCACGACGATCCCTCATCTGACCCTTTCATAGCCAGTCACTTCCCTCCCTACCCCTTCCAAATCCCTGGCAACTACTCATCTGTTCTTCAATTCTATCCTTTGTCATTTCAAGAATACTATATAATGGAATCATACAATATGTAACATTTTGAGATTGGCTTTTTGTCCTCACTCATTCAAATTTCCTTGAGATCCATCCAAGTTACATTTGGATAGCTTGCACCTTTCTCTTGCTGAGTAGCATTCCATGGTATGGCTGCACCGAGCTTTGTTTCACGCTCACCCTTGAAGGGCATTTGGGTTGTTTCCAGTTTGGGGCTATTACACAGAGAGCTGCTATGAATATTCAAGAATACGTGTTTGTGTGAACATAAGTTTCCACTTTTCTGGAATTAATGCCCAAGAATGCAATTGCTAGACTGTGATAAACATTTTAAGTATATGTATAGCTTTGAAAAAAGACTGCCAACTTTTTTCCTCCAGAGTGGCTATACCATTTGACATTCCCACTAGCAACGTTTGAGTGACCGAGCTTCTCTGCGTGCTCACCAGTATTTGGTGTTACTACTGTTTGCTTTTTTAACGTTAGCCATTCCAATAGCTGTGTAACTATACATTTGGTTTTAATTTTTATTTCTCCGATGGCTAATGATGTCGAACATATTTTCATGGACTTATTAGCCATCTATACGTCCTCTTTAGTGAAATGTCTGTGTATGTCTTTTGCCTAGTTTCTAACTATATTTTCTAACTACTGATTTTAACAATTCTTTACATATTCTAAATACAATTCTTTTGTCAAAATGGATGGTTTGCAGTACTTCTTACCCAGTCTGTAGCTTGTCTTTTTATCTGTTTAACAGGGGCTTTTGTAGAACAAAAGCTTTTAATTTTAATGAGATCCACTTTATCAACTTGTCCTTTTATGACTCATTCTTTTGGTGTCAAACCTAAGAACTCTTTGCGTAGCCCTAATTAATGAGGAATTGCTCCCATGTTTTTTTCTAAAAGTTCTGTGGTTTATGTTTTACACTTAAGTATGTAAGCCAGTTTGAATTAATTTTTGTATAAGGCGTGAGGCTCACATGAAAGTTTACTTCTGCGGCTGCTTCATGTCTGACTGCTCCAGAACAATTTGTTGAAAGCACTGTCCTTTTTCACTCGATTGCGTTTCATCAGCGTCAGAACCAGCTGGGCATATGTGTTAGGGTCTGTTTCTAGGTTCTTTATAATGACCCATTGATCCATGTGTCTATGGTTGATATTTGTTACTGTAGCTATACAATAAATCTTTTCATCAGGTAAATAATATTTACCCCTTTATTCTCCGTTTTCAAAATCGTTTTAGCTATTTTAACCTCCAGGCTCCTTTACATATAAATTTTAGAGTAAGTTTGTTGATGTTTAAAAAAAAAAAAAAAAAAGCTTGTTGGGATTTTGATAGGAATTTTATTCAACCTATGGATCAATTTGGGGAAAATCGACATCTTAACTATGTTGTGTCTTTCAATCCATGAACATTGTATTTGTCTTCATTTATTTTGGTCTTTGATTTCTTTCATCGGTATTTTGTAATTTTTGGAAGTCAGATTTTGTCTTTAGATTTATACTGAAATATTTTATTTTGGGGGGCAATTATAAATCATACTGTGTTTTAAATTTCAGTTTCCAAATGTTCATTGTTAGTTGATAGAAATGCTATTGAGGGTTTTGTTTTGTTCTTTTTTTTGTATTTTTATCTAATATTTTTCACTCTTACTGAGCTCACTTATTCTAAAAGGTGTTCTGTAGATTATGGAGTCTATAAATAGCAATGGTTTTGCTTCTTCCTTTCCAATATGAAGAGGGTTTTGGGGGGTTATGTGTGTGTGTGTGTGTGTGTGTGTGTGGCTTTATTATGCTGGCCAGAACTTCCAATACTATTTTGAATAAGAATAGTGAGACCAGACTTTCTTGCTTTCTTCCCAGTCTTACATGGAAACCATTCAGTCTTTCACCATTAAGTGTGATGTTAACTGTAGGTTTTTTGCATATGCTTTTTTCCTATTTGAGGACATTCCCCTCTGTTCCTAGTTTTCTGAAAGTTCTTATCACGAATGTGTATTGGATTTTGTCAACAGCATTTTCTGTATCAATTGATATGATTATATGACTTTTTTCCTTTATCTTGTTGATATGGTAGATTACACTAACTGTTGAATGTTAGATTAGCCTTGCATATCTGGAATAAATCCCACTTGGTTTTTCTTTTATATATTACATAAATAATATATATTTAATATCTATATTCCTATATATTTAATATCTATATTGTTGGATTTGATTTGCTAATATTTAATTGAGTGTTTTTGCCTCTAAATTCCTGAAAGATATTCGTCTGTAGCTTTCTTTCGTTTCTTTCCTTTTTTAAAAAAACTATCTTTGGTTTTAGTATCAGCATAATACTAAAATAAGTTAGGAAGTGTTCCTCTTCTACTACTGGAAAAGATAGTGTGAAATTGGTGTTAATTCTTTAAATGTTTGGTAGAATTATCAAGTGATGCCATCTGGGCCTGAAAAAAATTTTTGTAGGAGAATTTTAATTTAAAATTTAATTTCTTTAATGGTTATAAGACCATCAATGGTGTTGATTTCATGTTTTGTTTTTTGTGTTTTGTAAGAAATCAAATACGATTTTCACAGTGATCGTGACATCCATACTTCAGTAGTGTTTCTACTCACTCTTCCTACAGAGGCCTTCTTACCCGTAGATCTGATACAGGATCCAGGATTCCTCATTCAGGATTCCCTTGGTCCAGAAGCCCCCTGGGTTTAAAGAAGAGCACTTAACACCTGTTTTTCCTGCTTTTATAGCCCACTGCTGGGCTTGGCTGCTGGAGTTCCTAAGTATCCATTTTAGCAGGCAGAAGTGGCCTTCTGAGACTTTATACTTTTAAAACCCCAGACACCTTAGAAATCTTTTTGGGTAACTTTAATCTGTTAATAACGTCAAGAGGGTTGACTATAGTAGACTGGAGAACAAGTAGTGGAGGATATCCTAGGCTGCGATATTCACTCCTCTTTTTAAGAAGCTATTTTCCTTGAATTGAGGGGAGCCCAGGAAAAACTATAGCAGATTCATCATGAAAATGTGGACAGTTGCTCAGGCTAATGTAAATATGTGTGTTTTCAAAGATGTTTAAAATGAATTGGGAGAATATTTTATACTCATGCTCAATTACTGGCAGAAATCATATTTTTCAATTAATATGTTAAAAGTTTGTTTTCTGCTATATCATGAATAATCCAACTTCAGTTGGTTTAGTAATCAGATGTCGACTGCACTTGATCTGTTAAAAATAGCAACTTTTTCTGACATAAATTAGTGTCAACATAAATCTCAAAAGAAAAAAATGTTTAATGCTCTTCTATACCATGAAATAAAAATGACTTTGCTAATTCTCTTGCATGTAATACATGCAAATGTCCAATGTAGTGACTTTGCCATTAAGAGAGACTTTCAGGAAAGGATATTACATGTTAACCACAGTAAATTCCAAATGATTAATAAACTAAGAAGTCCTCTCTGTTTAAGAGATGTTTGTCTTTTAAGGAGCAAAGTGTCTCTTTGGTACAAACCAAAGAAATTGAGATATAACTTCAACATTTTAAACACCAGAGAGTAGGATGAGTAGGTTACTGTTTCAGCAAGGGGACCAGTGATTTGAAATTACGCTTATGGCTTCCCCCACACAAGATCCCCCACACAGCTCTAACTCCTCCCCACCTTGAGTGGGTTCTGTTGAGTTTTGCACCGAGGGTTCTGGCAAAGAAATCAACCTTGTGAAAATCAAAACAGCAAACTAGATGGAATTTCATCCACAGGAAAATGAGGAGCCATAGTTAGAATTTCAGCAAACTACTAGACTGTGTATCACTGCGCAATGGTTCGAAAGTATTTATGGGGAGGACAGTTTAGTTTTGTCCATTTTGTTGGAATATTGCCAAATACAAAGACTTAAGAAAATTGCTTTTGTTTCTACTCCTCAGGCTATGCCTTCTCTCCGTGGTTTGAAGAAAGACTTCCTTCTTTGACGTTCAAAATTACATTCAGAGTAGGAGAACAAACTACTTGGCTTCTCTTTGTGTGTTAGAGGTTTAGATCTGAAACAACAGCATCTAAATGAGACTCTGATATGCATATCATTCCCAGGTAGCTCCCCAGAGCCATACAGAATATTTTAAATGGGTCCCTAATTTTTCCTGATAATCGGCTTTCTAGTAAGTCAAGATTTATTCAGTCGGAGGGCGTTTGCATGGCTGTTGGCGGTGGATTCAACTCCTAGGCACATTTCCAATGTGATTTATGGTACTTAGTTGTGCAGCTTTTGACTGGGTGAGTCCCTTCTCTAGGGACACATAGAGTTCCCATTAGAGTCAGTGGGGTTGAAGCTTGTATTTCAAGAGGATCTAAAACTTGCCAACAGTAAGAAGACATTTTAGTTTCTCATGCTTTGTTGGAAGCTTCCCATGGTGATTTTGATATCTCTGATAGGATTTCTTTTCTTTCCTTTTGTTAATAGGTTTACAGAAAATCGACTGAAGAACATAAGGCAAACTGGAGTCTCTCTCTCTGTCTCTGTCTCTGTCAGATCGTTGCATTTTTATTTGAGATAATTTCCTACTTGTTTCCTTTTCACTGCTCTTTAGGTCAGTGTCTTCAATGTTTCTTAGCTCTGTTACCCATTCCAGACTCTTGCTCCTAGAGGAAATATCTCTCTGATCTTCATTTTATTCTTTTTAATTTATTTTGAAATGACTCAGTTCTGTCTTCTAATATAACACAGAATTTGTGATTTAAATACTTGGGGGAGGCAGTATATTTTAATTATTTAGTCTACCTGAGACTCAAAGCTATCAGTTAAATGCTCAGAAAAAGTTTATCTCAATGTTATAAAAAACTTAATTTTTTTTTCCCCTGGACTCATAAGTTAAACTGTAATTTTGACACCATTAAATTCTCATATCTTAGGAAGTCACAACTTTAAATTTAAAACATAGCCAAAAATGCAAGTTCTCTTCTTTCCCAAGTCCCTTAGGTTTTTTCTCAAGACATGAAAGCCACCGGAGCAATTTCTTAACCTAAATTCTACGGACTCCATATGTCTTCATGGGTGCACTTTAAAGGATTTGCACAATCCCACAAAATTGTTTGTTAATTTTTGTTTACGTGGATTTTTCTAGGGAGAGGGTTCAAATCTTTCAAAGGATTTATTACTTTAAAAAATATTAACCATTCTATTAGAAATGCATTTCAAGTTTCTTATGGGGATAGCCTTAAATCTGATTCTCTGAAAAGTGGGTAACATCTCAGGAGTTTGATAAGTCTATAAAAGTTCTCACCATCCCACCTCATGCTTTTGCTTCCTGATACATGATCTCTACAGTCCTTTAGCAGAGACCTATCAATTTCTACTCCCCCAAACTGCTAGTTCCTGATTAAAAGGATTCGTTGAAGTGAATTTCAGAGTGTCAAGAATATAATGCCTTGTTCTTCTCTGCCAGATAACTAGAGAGTCAGGTAAACCCAGAGAGGCATGGTCCTAGTCCATCGCTGCCCGGAAACCATATGGTCACGAGTCATTGAATCAGTTCACCCTGAATTGCCCGACTCGAGCTCCAGGATTGTGCATGGAGGCAAAGTGATCCACACTTTGATGAGCGTACACATTTCTATAGTTAAGCATTTAGATAGTTAAATTTATACAGTTATATTAATTATAGTTCCACTGATTCTTCAAAAACTTACTGAGCCCATGCTCTCTGTCAGCTAGAGTTTGGTAACCAGTTAAATTTGGGTTCCTCATCAGTAGTCGGGTTATTAGGGCTGCCTAATACAGTGTCTCAATATTGATTTTCTACGTTTGGATCTGTTGCTTTCTTTTATTCATTACCGAAAATTTGCAAACTCCCTTTGCAGTTGACTCAGTTCATCCCTTGTTAGTTCAGTTCCTCTTGTACATCCTACCTTTTGCCTACTTTTGTAAGCTTTCTTTTTTCTTGCCCCTTCTGCATGCCAGCCGTTATCTCCTTTAGTATTTGCTCCCCACCTCTGGGTGTAAGTCTTTGGAGGGACCCTCCGATGTTGGTTCTCTCTGTCTGTGTCCTTTTCTTCGGATCACTGACTTTATACCCGAGGCTGTCATCATTCATACTGGGTGCTGCTCACTCGAGCTCACTAGTTTCTATTCTGTTTTTAACTGTTGACTAGTTCTTTCTGATGGGAATAGTCTAACTTCTGATCAGTGTCATCAAGAATAATCTCAGGCAGGAAAAAAAAAAATCTATGTATTTCCTGCTTCTTTTCTTTTAAATACTCTGAGAGTGACAAAGCTATCATGTATTTCAGAGATATCTACTATCTCCCTGGTTCCTGTTTGTATGTACTTGTGTGTATGTTTACTTTTTTCTCCAACAGACACTAGTGTGTTAGGCATTGTGTAAGCTCCTGGAGATAGAAAGTCATCTGTGGTATGGTCTCTGCCCCCAAAGGGCTTACAATCTAAGATGAGAATAATCTTTGCTTTAACCTTCACTGTTCACTGCACTTAGATTACATTTACATCTCCCAGCGGTAGTGAATCACCTTTTTGCTTTTTTTTTTCCCCCGGAGTTTGTCACACTATTTATATTTAGTATGCCAAGAATTACCTACCATAAGAAGAATACTATACATGCTGTAGAAGAACTTTCTTTTTCTTCTATGTTACATTTTTATAGCTACAACCTTTGACACCCATTCCTATTCCTGCCTTCTCCCCAGAACCTTCTCCTTCCGAGCTTTCTTATTTTATGAGAGTACTGAAAGGCATTCCTCAATCCTTTTCACCTTTTCACCTTCTCTTCAGTCGGAGACACCAGCTTGCATTTATAGCACGCAAAATTGATGAGTGCCTCGGAGAGAAAGGGAAACATAAAGCTCAGACTGCTTGTTACCTCCATCATTCCGATCCCTTGTGCTCACATCTCCTGGGAAGAAAGGAGAGCCACGGTGCTTTGTAACTCCCTCAGAAATTTTCTTATAAATGCCCAAAGCAAGCTGCCTTTTGGTGAGACCTGTTTATCTCTGGGCTCCTGGGACCACTGTCTTGAAATCAACCCGGATGCTAGTCTCTATTTCTTTTCATCGCGTCTCTATTATTCTCTTAAGATGATGGCTTCACGTACTAATTTACATTCTAGGTGTCTTTTTCAGATACCCAATAGACAAAAACACTTCATCCCAATATTCCAGAAACATTTATTCACCTACCTTTTCTGATAATTTTTAAATTGGGAAAATTCACCAAATGCAGTCATGAAACATGCCACAGCCATGTGCCTGGTAATGTGTTGGATGCTGGAATGCAGAGACGAAAAAGGCATGGACTTGGTCTTCCAGAGACACACAAGAAAAACGAGAAGACAAGTATAGAAAGAGGAAGTTACAGTAAAAATGTCGAATGTCATCCAAAATGGAATTATATAAGAGAAGAAGAGAAATTATGTTCCCTTAACACTATCCAAGTGTGGGAGGAAACATGATACACGTATCCCCCAGCTTTTCTGAAGTTTGCTTTATGCCACTTTGCTTTCATGCAAGACCTACACTAGTACCTATTTTTGCTAACAAAAAGAAATCCGAGGAGGATTTCCACTCCCCGCCCCCCGCAAAAATTAAAAAGCAGAAGTAGCATTCAGCACTGCATTACAGTGAGTCAGTATAGAGGCAGCTTAGCCCCAGAACAGCCAGCGTGGCCCTGCCAAGCTTCTTCCCCAGGAACTGCTCTCAACTTCTCAGCATCCAGCCCCCACAGCTTTGAACTGTGTCTGTGAACATCTGTGCTTTATCTCCATTTATTCTGTGCATCTCTTAACAAGATGTGTCCTAAGGCATCCGAAAAGCCTAAGAGAAGTGAGTTTTTGGGTCTGGGAATACTCAAAAAATTTCCCATATATATTAATGGTAATTGCTTCTTTACTTTATGCCATTTCAGCTTACAAAAAATTTCAAGGGAACGCTGCACTGCGGAATAGCAGGAAAAACCTGTGTAATGAAATCTTTGATATAATGGTAAACTGTGAGGTAAAACAGATCTGGGGTTAAGCCAAGGCTGTTTACTAGCCGTAAGATCTCTATAAGTCACATCCTCTTAGCCAATTTCTTATCTGTACGGTGGGGATACAGAAAAGTACTTCTAGTTGTCAAGATGGTTAAATGGATAGACTGCAGAGCACTCGTTTAATATATATGGTAGTTGCTCAATTAAATTTTCGTTGAGCAAACGAATGTATGCCATCAACCACAGGCTCTGGTGAGCATGTAACTGTCATATACAGCATGGCGTTTTAATGTCACAGTAATCTTGGTTTGAATCCCTGCTCTCCCATTTCCCAGCGTTGGGATTGTGGGTAAACATTCCCCCAATTCTCAGTGAATAAAACTCCTCCACAGATGAGTCGGAAGGACAGAAAGGTAATATGCACAGATCAATTATCATAGTGCCTAGAATACGGTGAGCACTCAACAAATATTAATAATTTTGATCCCATATGCATTTTCCTAAGATTTAAAATGTGTTTTAACGGCAGCGAAAAACTTTCAACTGGAAAAATAATAACCCACTTACTGATCATCTGTTTTGCGTTGCAACGGTTATCCCCAATATACAAGGCTGTAGGCACACAAATAGAACTTCCAGTATTTTCAAAGGAAATAGCTTATTCCTAGGATTCACTTTTCCCACCGCTCCCAACGTTTGGTACATGCAATTCGGCCTTCATTTTCGTTTGCCCCATGGAACTTGCTTGCCTTATTTTGATGAAATACTCAAAAATCAAAATAATTTTTTTTTGTTTAGTCTCATTATTTTTTCAAACTTTTTAAGTTCTGAAATTATATATGAACCTCTCCTGGGTGTTACATATTTTCCCTTCACTCTGGTTTCCCTGGATTGGTGTTTGTATGACTTTTCCATTTAAATGATTTTTGTGAGCGCTAGGACTCAGTAATGTGAAACCCTCATGTGCTTTACCAACCATCCCTAATCCCCCGGCTGGCACATGAGACCCGTGGCAGGAGGGCGCTGTCATTTACTGATAAAATCCCTCGGCAGCCAGAACAATGCCAGACATATCAGAGATGGCTAAAAACACATGGTTGAATAAAAAAATGAATGTGTTTACACAGTCTCCTGGTTTTACAAGGTTTACAGATCTCCTGGTTTTCTTTTTCAGCCATTTGAAATTACTTAATACATAATTTGTGAACTATGGAAGTTTTATTATGCTTTTATTAAACGTTCTAATAAATTCTTTCCTAAATAAATGACTTGCATATGGTTCAGTCATTTAAATAATGGCAACCTTAGAGCACTGCTTTTCCTGAGCTACCTTTTCCGGCCATTTTACCACTTCCTGGTACACATTTGCCTGTTTCCCATCGCCTGCTGATCTAGAATATTCGGGGTTTTGCAATAGCCTTTTGTCTAAAATATAAATTATAAAGATATTCGTTAGAAAATAAATAATTAGGATATAACCCAGTAGTTTTCGAATTGTACTACTAAGGATGTAACGTAGTGAATGGGTGTTTTAGTAGAAAAGGGACTCCATTCCTGTTGCTGTGCCTACTGTCAGAAGACAACATTGTTATGACCTAGGTATGGTCATAGGTAATAAAGCAGAGAATCCCAACCTTTTCAAGTGCAAGCATTCCCTTTGATCATCAGGCAGCGTGCTTTTAGAATTCATTCACACAAAATAATAAAATGTATATTAATTTAGGAATGTTAAAATGTATTTTACTGATTACAACGGTGTCTTCATTTTTTGAAATAGTAGTCAATTCCAGTCAAGCGTATAATTGTTGGAATTTGTACTAGTTTACAGGTCACTCCGAGTGACTCTGCAGATCAGTGTGCTCCAAATGGATCTCAACCCAGTTTGCTCATGAGAATCATTAGAGAGCTTTTTACAAAATATGGTTTCTGTGGCCAGGGCTGGCTTCATGGGCACACCGTCTCTGCCGTCACAAAGGGCCATGCTTGGAAAAGCTCCTCTCTTGAGTTGCTCTGCTGTTGTCATATTGACGTTTTTAATAATTCTGAACACGGGTACCATGCATTTTCACTTTGTAGTGGTCCCCCCCAGTTACAGTCAATCCTGACTATGGCTCCACCCACAGCTACCAAATCATAATTTAAGGAAGGGGAGTGGATGAAGGAAGCTGCGGATTCAAGGTTACAATTTGTTTTCCATGTAAAGGCTGAAAGGCAGAAGGCTTAAAAAAAATTTACAAGTAATGAAATGCACTTATCTCAAGTGTTTGTCAATGAGTATTGGCAAATGTTTACAAATGGCTTTTCTGTGGTGATGTCGTCAGTGTTTTAATTTTAGCTAAATTTTTATCCTTGTCTGTGGATTGTCTTTTGTGTTTTCTTTGTGGTTTCTTTTAATGAGCAGATTTTTTTTTTTTAATTTTGAAGAAGTTCATTTTTTTTTTCTTTTAGAGTTTTTGTGTCCTATCTCAGACATCTTCGCTTACCTCAAGTTTCCAAGGATAGTCTACATTTTGCTTTGGAAACTTTATAGTGTTAGCTTTTTCTTGTAGATGTGTGATCCATTTAACTTTTTTTTAATGGCAAGATTTGGGCAACTGGAGCTTGCAGACCAAGTAGGTGCCACCAGCTCTTATTTAGATGAAATTTTATTGAACACTGGTTCATTCATGTGGTCGCATATTATCTATGGCTACTTTTGCACTACAATGACAAAGTTCTATAGCTGTAACAGATTGTATGGCCCAGCAATTTAAAAATACTTGTTTTACTATCATACCTTTTACAGAAAAGTTTGTCAAACTCTGGTGTATGTTGCAAGAAAGAGATCAAGTTTACTCTTCTGTGCACTTAATCCAGTTTTTTATCACTATTTACTGAAAAGATTTTCTTTCCTACATTGAATTGCCTCGGGACCTTTGCTGAAAATCAATTGGATCTGTTTCTGGACTCTCTATTTAGTTCTATTAATCTGTCTGTCTGCTCTTACCACACTGTCCTGGCTATTTCATTTTTGTAAGTCATAAATCTGATATCAGGTAGAATAAGCGCTCCAACATTATTTTCCTTTGTTAAGATTGTATTGGCTGAGTCTTTGTTATTCCCTATAAAATTTAGAATCAGATTCAGAATTCCTTTGAATGATTGGAATTGCATGAATTTATAGATCGAGTTGGAGGAAATTTATATCTTAACAATATAGTGTCTCTCCACCCATGAATATGATGTCTCTCTCCATGTAGTTAAGCCTTTATATTTTTCAGCAATATTTGTAGTTTTCAATTATAGAAGTCTTATACCTCTTTTGTTAAATTGTCCTGAATTATTTTATTTTTTGAAACTGTGGTGAATAATATTTTTAACTTTAACTGTATTTCCCCAATCGTTATTTTCTTAGAATATGGAAATGTATTGATTTTTCACCCCCACCCTTTTTTAAAAGATTTTATCCATTCATTTGAGATAGAGAGCAAGAGAGAGAGAAAGTGAGAGCAGGAGCAGGGGACAGAGGGAGAAGGAGAAGCAGGCTCCCTGCTGAGCAGGGAGTCTGCCATGGGACTGGATCCCAGGACCCCTGCATCATGACATGAGCCAAAGGCAGACACCTAACCGACTGAGCCACCCAGGCGCCCCAATTTTTCACCCCTTGTATACTGCAACTTTGCTCAGATTACTTATTAATTCTAATAGATTTTACAGATTCCTTAGGATTTCCAATGTAAACAGCCTCACCTACAAATCTTTAAAAAACAGAAGTTATTTTTTCTTTATAATATTTGTGCCCTTTACTTCATTTTCTTACCTTATTTCACTGGCTGGGACATATGATACAGTGTTGAGTAAAAGTGCTAAGAATGAATGTTCTTATGCTGTTTTTTATTTTATGGAGGAAGAGCTGAACATTTGACACTTTAATGTGATGTTGGCTGTATGTTTTTCATAGGCAGTCCTTATCAGATTGACAAATTCACCTCCCATCTTGGCTTGCTGTCCTTTCAGGAATAAATTCTGAATTTTGTCAAATGCTGTCCCTGTATCTATAAAAGTAATTATAAGATCTTTCTTCTTTTCCTGGTAACATGATGAAATACAGTGAAAATGTTTTGAGTAACAAACCAGTTTTACATTCTTGTGACAAGCCTCAATTAAACAAAATGAATTATCCTACTTAAGTTGAATTTTAGGATTCAACTTAAGAGTATTTTGTTAATAATTGTTGCATCTGTGCTTATGAGTAATATTGGTCTGTAATTACAATGAACTTGTAAAATGAGCTAGGAACTATTCCCTCCACCTCTGTTCTCGGAAAGATATTTTGCAACATCAGTGTTATTTCAGACTTAAATACCTGAAAGAACTCACCAGTGAATCCAGCAAGGCCTGGAGTTTTCTTTTCAATGGGCTTTTTCTTTATTATTATAAATTAACTTTCTTTTATACATAAAGAGTTTTTCTGTTTTCCATTTCTGTGTCAGATTTGGTGAGTCGTGTTTTGAATGAATGGTTCCATTCTATCTAAATTCTTGAATGTATTGGCATAAAGTTCTTAATAATATCCCCCTTATTATTTTTAATGTCTATACGATCTGTATTGAGGTTCACATTCTTTATTAGTATTTTCCCCTTTTTTCTTATCAATCTTACAAATAGTTTTTTATTTTATTTTATTTATTTAAAATCAATTTTATTAAGCTGTTCCAAGAATGAAATTTTGATGTTTAAAACTTCAGGGGTTTTTTTCCTTCTTATTTTTGTTCTTCTCATTAGTTTTAACTTCCTTCAGCTTACTTAGGGTTCAGTTTACTCTTTTTTTTTTCCTAGATTCTCCATGTATAAACTTTGTTTGTTTGTTTTTACCTCGAACAATTCTTCTTTTATCATACATGCATTTAGAGCAAATTTTCCTCTAAGCACTTTTAGTTGGATCCCCCAAATTTAAATATGTTGTGTTTTCAGTATCACTCAGGCAAAATATATTCTAATTTGTCTTTTTATTTCTTCTTTTGTTCATGAGTTATTTAGAAATCTCTTGTTTCATTTTTAAAAATGTAGGGATTTTCTAAATAATGTATTATTGTTTCCTAAGATTATTCTGCTTTTGTCAGAGAAAATGGTATTTCATTCATTTGAACTTATTGAGACTTAAGATTCATCATAAGTTGTATTTCAAAAAATACAAAAGAATACATACTCTGTGGTTGTTGGGTGTACCTCTATAAATAGTCATCAGGTCTAGTTGGTTTATTGTGTTGTTCAAATGTTCCATGTTCTTACCTTTGTGGGGGGGGAGGGTCTGATTTCTTTATCACTATAAAAAAGGTTATAAAATTTCCAAACATGATTATGGATTTGTCTGTTTCTCCTTTTAGTTCTATCAGGGGTCTCTTGGGCTTCACTTTAGAACTTTACCTTAGAGCTCCGTATGTGATTAGGTACGTACACGTTGGACTGCCATGTCTTTCTAGTGAATTGACCATTTGATCAATATGAAGTGATGGTCTCTAGCACTAGTGATACTCTTTTTCTTGAAATCTACTTTATCTGATGTTAAACCAAATACACCAAACTTTCTTATGCTCGCTGTTTACACTACTGTTCACATTCTATATCTTTTTCTACCTTTATATTTTCAACCTGTCAGTGTCATTAAATACGTCTCTTGCAGAGAGCATGAGGTTAGGTACTGCTTTTAAAATTGGAGTACTTAGTCCATTTATAGTCAGTGCAATTGTTGTGCTATGATTGGACTAATTTTCCCAACTTTTTATTTGTTTTCTATTTGTCCTATCTCTTTTCGGTTCTTTTGTTCTTCTGCCTGCTTTCTTTTGTCACTATATATATATAATATATATATAATATATATATTTTATATATATAATATATATATATAAATATTATTTCTTTTGTCACTATATATAATATATACATTATTTTCTTTTGTCACTATATATATAATATATATTATATATATTTTATATATATATTATATATATAATATATATATTATATGTCCATATATATGGACATATAATATGGATATAAGAATATAAAATATACACATATTTTTTAATTTTTATTTTTATATGTAAATATACTATATCTTTTCCAAAGTTTTTAACTTTGTTTACTCCATCATGTTTTAGATATATTCCTTTATATACTTTTTAGTGCTATTTAGGAATTATAATATGCCTCCCAAACTTCTCATTCTCTACTTAAAGTTAATATTGTACTAGTTTAAGTAAAATCTAAGAATCTCATAACAATATAATTTCACCGACGCCCATCTTTTGTGCTTTGTCACATACTTTATTTCTATATGCACACAGTAAATATTATTTTTACTTGAAATAATCTTTTAACTTTTAAAGACATATCATTTACCCACCTATTGATCGCTTCTCTTAGTTCCTCACTTAGTTATAATTCAATGAATTCCTAACTTAGTTATAAGTTTCTATCTGATAACATTTGCCTTCAGCCTGAAGACTTTTCCTTAGCATTTCCTGTAGCACAGGTCTGCAGGCAACTCTTCTAAGCTGTTATTTAACCAAATATCTTTTTATTTCACCCTCATTATTGAAGGAGGGATTTCTGATGAGACAGTTTTTCCCCAGCACTTCACATATGCTGTTCCACAGGCTTCCGGCTGCCATTATGCCTGACGGAAGTTAGCCATCATTTGTGTCATTGTTCACTTGGATATGATGCGTGTTCTTTCTCTGGCTGCTATTAAGATTTTTTGTGCATCTCTTGTTTCCAGCAGTTTGAGTACGATATGCATAGATGTGGTTTTCTTTGTATGGGGAAGGTATTCAGTTGAGCCCCTGAGAGGCCATGTAATGAGAATGAGGACTATGCCTTAGAGTAAGGACCATAATTTAGGACAAAGAAAATAAAACACTATAGAACTAGTTCAGCCAAAGATAAAACCAAGCCTGATTGGCCCAACAGGATACAGCGGCGATCTCACGACCTGCCAGAACACAATTCAGTCATGGTGTAGCCAGGCCAGTCCAATAACTTCTCCCAACAGTGCATGGCCTCGGGGTTCCGTGCAGCTCTGGCTCTGTGCAACAGCTCTGTCAGACCTGACAGCCCCCCAGACCCCGCTCCTGGACACGCTGGGCTCTTACAGGGACACCCAAGGCTGTCTTTTGGGACTGCCATCTGCAGGATCACTCCCTCTTGTGTCCTGCATCAGTGGACTCCACCTGTACTCCCCAGCTCCTCTCCTCTGCTCCACAAGATAGCTGTTCTCTGCTTGGACTCCATCTGCCTGTTCTCAGGCTGGGAAAGGAGCAACAAGGCAAAAGTGGGTCACGGGTCTTATCTTTTCACTCTCTCAAATTCCACAGTCCTCTGCTCAGACTGTCCAATGCATAAAAACAGTCGTCTCATATACTCTGTCTGGCTTTACATTTATTTACAGCAGTACAGCACATTCAAGCTAGTTATTCCATTATGGTCAGAAATGGAAGCCCTATTTTTTTTTTTTTTTTCAAAACTCTTCAGGTGGTTTTTGGTGGGTAACCTAAGATAGAGACCTACTGTCTTAGAGTGCCTGGATGAGGTCTGCTGAGCACTCCCCAGTGCTGGGAACCAGGACAGGAAGAAAAGTGACCAGAGAGGAGATTCCAAGGGAAGGGTATTCAGTTTTCCTTTCCCAGAAGTCCCTTTCCAGGAGATAAACTTCCGAGACAGCATGGTGTAGTGGATAATATTCTCAGAGTAAGAACCCTGAAATTTTAGGTCAGCTCAGCCAATAACTCCTGGATGCCCATCATTATGCCCATTCCTCATCCACAGAAAGACAGTATTAGATACAGAAAACTTACTTTTATCTATCATCTAGAGTCTGAGGACCACAAAATATTATGCTAATAATTTCCATAACCAAGTGACCCACTGGAAGGCATTACAAAATCAGGTTCCTAGGGGCACCTGGATGATGCCGTTGGTTAAGTGTCTGGCTCTTGGTTTCGGCTCAGGTCATGATCTCAGGGTCGTGGGATCAAGCCTGCTTGAGATTCTCACCCCCATTCTTCTTCCTCTGTCCCTCCCCTAGCTCATGCTCACTCTCTCTCTCTCTCAAATAAATAAATAAATCTTTTTAAAAATTTTTAAATAAAAAATCAGGTTCCTATTATGAAAAACAAAAACTTCATGGAATAAAATCATGTGCTTCTAAGAAAACGATAAGATAGAAGTTAAAATTGCCTGTCAGAGACTACAGGGATTTTAATATATTGTCAAGAACTCTTTGCTGAATTTCAAGATTTTCCAAAGCAGAACATCAACTAAATCCCAAGTAATTGAGATGATCAGATATTTTATTTAAAGACATCTTCTACTCTCAAATGTTCTCTATTGTTAAGAGGGCAAGTGAATCAATTCTTACCTGACTATAGCCAAATGAAACCATGGCCAATAAAGAAAAGGGGCATGTGCAAAATGACTTTTAAACCTTAAATAAATTAATTATTTTGAAAGCATAGTACAGGAGAAGACTTACCACTTAGCCTGAACTCATCATATCCACATGCTTTTTACCAAACGTTTATGTTGAAATTATAAACTTTCTCCCCCTCTTCACATTCCTATTTCTCAAGTTACTCAAGAGATGATCATTGAATCCCTTCCATTAAGCATCAGAACTGGTTCTTAGGCTCAGCTTTCTGAGAGCTATAATCTGCTACTGAGGATAAGACAGCCTGGAAATTTCTGTTGGGTAAAAGTTTTGGCCTATGTTGAGCTGGAAAAACAAGACACCTCTGTCTTGTAAGGCATGTTTTGATGACAAGACCAGGATTCTAATGGAACGTTGAAGTCTGGGGTTCTGTGCATCCTTGTTCCTTAAAAGTCCTGATTCCAAGGCTTCCTTCTAACATAATTATACACTTCCCCTCATCTCTGAAATTCTGTGATTTGCCTTTGCTCAGATTTTATTTCCGATATCAGGAAGAAACACATTCAAAATGGTCACAACAAATTCAGCTGGGTTTTCATGTTTTCAAGAAAAAAACAAGACGACCCAAAAAGACATGCTTATGGAAATTCATTTTGAAACTCATCTCAGTCTGTCTTTAGAAAGAGCACTTTGTGTATAAGTAGGGTGAAGGGGGCCTAAATGTGACATAACCTTGGTAAACTCATACACATTTTAAGAAAGGCATAGGTGTTAGGGTTAATGACAATTTCGAATCAATATCTGGCAGCATACTATTTACAATAATAATATATCATGAGAACTCGTAGTTTCATTATAAGAAATGAAAATTGATGTCAGTAGCATATAGAAGCAAATTATGCTCTAATGATTTTCTAATAAAGTAATTTGCTCATAGATCACAGGGGATACAGCAAAAACCTGCTAATACTGAGGCCAAAGTAATTATTTTTCAGCCTTTAAATATTAAGCAACTTGCCGAAGGCTTCTCGTGGCATGCTAACAAATGCTTCCCTGGCCCACCAAGTTCTTGGGGAGTCTGATAGGTCAAAGGCAGAACTGCAGAGATAACTGAGTACACTTAAAATGCAAATGTTTACCAAGAAGGAACAGGTTAAGTTTGTTTTTTTCCCTGTGACTAAGTCTGTTTTCTACCTGTGGCCTGTGGGACAGATTGAGAGATTTGTGTGGATTCCTTTAAACTTGATGTTTAACCAAAGGGAAGGGATCGCTTGGCAGAATCTGTAGAAATTTGACCAAGTACAATCCACTAAGCACATCCTCAATGACAACCGGATTTAATTCCTGGTAGGTAAACCGGAAGGTTAAATCAAGCGGCTCATATGACGTTGCTTTGTCAATTGCAAAATGGTATACAAATAAGTTATTAAGACACATTCGACTGGAAAAGACAAACTGTTTTCAATACCTAATTATATTTCCTTCAGGATTTCTAAAAGTAAGCTATCTTGCACGTTAGTATTAAAAAATAGCGAATAATTGTATTTGCATACAGGCAGTAGCACAGAACTTATTATGTTCCTGTTTGCTGGACTTTCAATCAAGCAAAATAAATAGACAAATTAGAAACACCATGGCTGGGCGTTTGGGACAGCAAAGCCCTCTGCACATGCTTTTCTTCATTATTTCTTCTTGCCTTACCTTGGGCTGCTTCTCGAGCTTATTTTAAAAGGTTAAAACAAAATTGAGGAAGGAAGCAAAACTAGCAAGGCAGATGGCTTGTCAAATCAGAAACAGGAAGCCTTTCCAAAAACAGAATAAAGAACATGGAGAATTAGGAGAGCGAAATGTTCGTCGTGGGTCTACTGCATTTCCTTTGGATGTAAAAATAAAACATTGCTATAGTTCAGCCTTTAATAATTCTTCACGTCCCTTCATTTGTTGATCCTGCATTTTTAAAAGGATCAGGCTTCACAGAGGTGTATCTCTGAATCATGAAGTTTGTCGTGTGCTGATAAGAACCCCTCCCCCCCCCAAAAAAAAGGCTCTAGTTTTTGCCCCTTTGAAATCTGCAGTTGCAAACGCTGCTTCCTCTAGAGCAGCTTTGGATTCAGGATGAGGAGGAACCACCACAGGAGGAATAACGGGAGATGAAAGACCTGCTGTTGTGTGGGTATCTGCTCTCTTCAGCACCTCACGCCCCTCCTCCACCTCCTTACCCACCAACCCCAGGGCGAAGGAGGAGCAGGAAGTTGGAATATTCACCAAGTTCGCAAACAAAAAAAACAGTCAGATTTTCTTACCATCACAATTACCGTCTGATCCTCTTTTTAAGTGTCTGCCTCCACCTCCCTTTTGGGGGCCTCTGGCTTTTCCTTCTTCCTCTCTTTCTTCTTTCTTTGATATTCTGTTTCTCCACCAGCCCTTTCCATACGATCTTCTTTTGTCTATTCCCCTTTATCAGCTATCCTGTTTGTTCTTTCTTTAAAAGCATAATTTTTTTTAAAAAATCTGCATCTCAATAAACTTTGTCAAGTATAAAATACATCAAACTCTACACTTGTTAGTCTTGGTCCTTTGAGAATCAGGTATCAAAAACAAGATGGCAAGAATTAAACATGCAAATGACTTACTAAGAGAAATGCCAGTGGGAGAAAATGGAGAGGATGCTTGGGGAGACTAAAAAAGCCATTAGAACACGTTGGAGGTTGGATCCTGAGAAGAGGGAAGCAAGGAAGGTCTTAGGGTGGAAGGAGCTAACCTGTGGTGCAGTTCTGAGCCAACGTGACGCAACAAAGGAGCCCTCTGTTTACCAGGAAGGGCCCTGCATTAGGATCCAGGCTGGGCTTAGTGGCGAGGAGCAGCGGGTGGGAAGCAAGGCCTCAATCAGAACGTGGAAATGGGTCTCAGCGTACAGAAGCTTGAGGCCATCAGTAAATTATTCTCTCTGCGTTTGGAGATCGGTGAGGTGTATTCTGGCCGCCAAACTAACCTTAGAGCTATGGCGGGTGCATGTGTAAAAGAAAAAGAAAGAAAAGAAAGAAAGAAAAAGAAATATATATATTTATATTTACTTATTAATGTAGACCTTACCCTTTCACAAAAGGATTTGGAGTATGTAAGTGTGTGAGCTATTTGACACATTAGAAAGCTGCTTCAAGAAATTACCTTTAGATCCACATTTGTTGAGCTGGTGAAAATGAGATCTATTTTTTTCAGCAGGAAAATAGACTATTCAACAAGCTATTGGTAAGAAGGTCTGTGCATATTCCAATAAATTTCAGCAGCCACCATGGCTGCTCTAACATCTTCACCTAAAGAGACATTTCTCTGATCGTTAAATTTCTTTTAAAATGTGTATTAGCACAATCACCATAGGAGCGAGAAAACACAACCGTTGGTAAAAAAAAAAAAAAAAAAAAAAAAAAAAAACCTCTTTTATGTGACTGGTGGTTATGAATGTAAAGCTGTATAAAAGTCACCTAAGAGAAAAAAGCAAACACTGAGGAATATGTTTAGTCTTGTGGGTTTTGAACTAGACCGAGTAGGATTAAATATAAAATGTAATTACTATTACTAAACATGATAATTTAAAATAAATGTATTCTGTACTTTATATCTCCTAGAGACGTTAGGCCTGTGGTTAGAAAAGGGTCACGATAATCAAAAAGCCAGAATTATATGTTCCAGTCAGCAGCCACTGCTGACTTATTCTGTATCTTGTCATACGGTCAGCACATTTAGCAAGAGAAAAACAAAGAATTCAACACAATATGGAAGGAAGAGGGGAAAGAGAAAAAGTAGACTGATTTAAAGGGACTATAAAAATATTGATTTCTAAACAAATGTTCACTCCTTTTGATGACATCCCAGATTTTGATCCTTCTCAGTCCCCACTCACATGATAGCCTCTGCACATTCATTTCATGATTTTATTTAAACACACCTACTACTTAAGTAAAAAGCAAGCATGAATAGAAATAATGAATTACAAGAAAAACATAGACTTTGGATGACTTTAGATAGGTTACACTAAGGATTGAGAGGTGGGGAGGGTAGTATTTGGGGAGGGTAATGACAGCCCAGGCAAGGCCAAGGAATTAGTGATAGTGATGGTAGTCTAGAACTTTGGGGGTTGACAAGCTGTATGAGTCAGAGTTCTCCAAAGAAACAGAACCAGTAGGATGGAGAAATACATATAAAATATAATTTATATATGTGTATGGGACATGTATAAATTTATATTTATACATATATAAATTTATATTTATAGATAGAGAAAGAAGAAGGAAGAAAGGATGGAAGGAAAGAAGGAAGGAAATTTACTGTAAGGAATTGGCACTCACACTTATGGATGGTGGCTAGCCCAAAATCTGCAGGGTGAGCCCCGGGCTGGAGGCCCAGGATAGCTGATCTTCCAGTTTGAGCCTGAGAGCTGTCTGCTGTATAACCAGGTAAAGCCTATTTTGCAGATAAAGTCCAAAGAAAGTTGGCTGCAGCATTTTCTCTTCCTCGGGAAGATGGTCTTTTTATTCTAGTCAGGCCTTCAAATGATTGGATGAGGCCCACCCACACTGTAAAGAGCATTTTGTTTTACTTGTAGTCCATTGATTTAAGTGTTAATCTCATCTCAGAACACTTTCACAGAATAAAGTTTGACCAAATATCTGGGCACCTTGTGACCCAGCCAAGTTAACACATAAAATTAACCATCATACAAGTCTTCCAGATTTCCTAGCTCTGGTAGCAAGAACAATTAACTGGGTGATGGCCCACCCACTCTGATTCTATGCAACGATGAGAATAGGCCCTAAAAGTTGGGTCAACTACCCCATGAAAGGTTTTGGAAATGGATGCCATCTTCTTAGACTTGCCTTCCTAAGTCGTTGAAATTCACAGTGCATTATTCTACTGGTCTTTCTTTTATGCAACATTGTATTGAGATAAAGCATACATGCAATAAATTGCACTAATCTGAGGGGACAGCTAAATATCTGTATCTCTATATCTCCATGTAACCACCAACCAAAACCATCTATAGGTCATTTTCAACATTCCAGAAGACTTTCTCTTTTCCTTTCCCAGTTAATAGAACCTAGAGAAAAATGCAACTCTGACTTTTACCACTGCAAGATTTGTTTTGCCTTTTCCTGAATGTCATATAAGTGAAATCACACAAAATTTTCTCTCTTAATGTCTGGCTTCCTTCCTGTTAAGTCAGCAGCTGCAAAAGGACCCTAATACCCTCCCCGTGAAATAACAAGTTAGCTTGCCATCATTTTACATATATATATATATATATATATATATATATATATATATATATATATATATCAACAAACAAAAACAAGATCCTGGGTCAGACACACAGATGGTTTATTACTCAGCCAAACACAGCCAGGACAGCATCTTGGCATCTGTTCCCTGTGCCCCAGTCTCCACGAGGTGACAGAATGAGAGCCAGATGTTTACCTGCACACACACGGGGTTTGCAGCACAAGAGAGGAACCCTAAACAATGAGACTTGGAACTTACATAGAGCGGCTGGCACACCTGCCATCTTTTTGCAACAGAGAGACTTCTACTCTGCAAAGTAAACAGTCTTCTCCAGGGGAAGGGCAGGGTTTGAGGACTGTAAGCAAACGTCTCTGGAAGAGTGGAAGGAGACATTACTAACTTGGGTGTTTCTGGAGGTTTCTATTTTTGCAGAGATACTGTCTCTAGCTTCTAAGGCATGTTTGCAAAGCGTCCCCTTTACTCAGAACACCCAAACCATGCAGAAACACTGAGCAATCCAGAGGAAATTATCTGCCAACAGCATCAATCTTGTCTTGACATTAATACATGTTTCTGCATAAATCAGTGGTTTCTTCTTTCCTTGCTGGTATGCATGCTATTACTGTAGTTTATTTAGAAATTAGTTGTCGAGTACCCACCACGTGCACAGGCATGATGTTTGGCGTCAATATGCCTTAACGAAAGAACTGTTAGCCTCATGATTATGAATCATGGAATCTAGTGTGGGAGTTTTTAGTGTGAGTTCCACAGATTGCTTAGCAGTTTATATTTTGTGTTCAGCTGGCTCATGATCCTTTCAAATTCTACTTAGAGGGGCGGCTTGGTGGCACAGCCATTAAGCGTCTGCCTTTGGCTCAGGGCGTGATCCTGGCGTTATGGGATCGAGCCCCACATCAGGCTCCTCCGCTATGAGCCTGCTTCTTCCTCTCCCACTCCCCCTGCTTGTGTTCCCTCTCTCACTGGCTGTCTCTGTCAAATAAATAAAATCTTTAAAAAAAAAAATTCTACTTAGAACTCTGTGTCATGTTACATGCATTTTTCTGGGGCAATGGAGCCACTGGCTTTACCAGGTATATAAATGTGCAGAGAACTGAAAAGATTGGTGTTGTAATTCCATCAACGCTAGATTCCAGCTGACTTTCTTTGGTCTTGCTTCCTCCAGCCTAATCCAGACCCTGAGCCTCTAATTACCTTAAACTGCTCTCTGTCATCTACTTCTCCACCAGAAGAGCAGCACTGCCAAGAAACATATAAAAAGAATGATTGAAAAGAGTGGTGGGTAAGAGTGGTCAGGCAAAGTAGAAAGAAAAGCACCTTAGATGAATAAGTTCACAATTTTGTGTGTGTGTGTCCCTTTTCTACTATCTTGGGCAAGAAAAGAATAATAAAAGGACTCAAGACCAAGGCCTGAGACCCATATGAATGCGGTTGTCTTCCCAGGACTTAATCTAAAAAACCCCTACCATCCTAAAATGCTCAGGTCTGCCCACTAGTCTGACACATTTAGAGCAAATCTCCCCAAACTTAACATTCACGTGCACGTGTGCAATTTCTTCTCACCTGGTACCGAAAGTAAATTTAAAAAATGGACGCTCTTCCACATTTGAATTTTTGCCTTTTTGGAATATTTGCATTTTAACATGGTTATGCCAGAAAAATAAGTCTTTGCTTGAGGGAATGTATTACTAATGTTAAAATGTGAGGCATTTGTTATAGTCTAGTTGAAGAGGGATTTAAAGATGAGTAAGCTTTTCTGTCACGCTGTCACACAGCAGTGCTCCAATCACAGGCTACCGTCATCTTCTCACACAGACTTCAAAGAATTCTCTACTTTTCTTATTGAACAAGTTGCTCTTCGGAACAAAATGGCTGCCCAGATCACCTAACTAGACTTCCAAGGACATAGTCCAAATCATGGATCTTCCACTTGGTTCAGCATGACCTTGGGCACATTTCATAAATCTCCCAGAGACTCTGATGATTGGTAATACTGGATAATAACGGTTGTGATAGGACTTCATGAATTGCAAGGTGTTTTACAAACTCATGTAATACCATGACACGATCATGCCACAGCCAACCCATGCAACCTTCTCTGGAACATATTTGTTGGTTATGAGAGCATTTCTTGAAAGTTCAAAACTGCACCACTATCAAGATGAAAGTTTTGAAATGTCATCCTTTGCGTAATGGTTGGGGGATGGAAGAAAAGAAGGGGAAAAAGGAGTTGATAAAGAGATAATGCTTTTCTTGAATGTGCCATGGTTACTATCCTTGGAGGAAACATTGCAGTTAGCCAGGTGCCTTTGAAGTGCAGAACTCATAAACATAAACGTTTGATGCTCTGTGATAAATCAATAGTGTGTTGCATACCTCTGTTAGAGACTCAGGTGTCTCTTCATTACTCACAAGTGGGAAAGATCAACGATTCAGCCAACAAGACACATGAAGCCTGTGTCTTCATACCATTAGCCTTGCAGGCAGGTTGGTGATTAGCAACTTTGTGGACTGATAGGTGTGTTTCACGTGATAATCTATATCCTAATACATTTAGAAATGTTAATAGAAAGCAACCACATCCATTGCTTATGGAGAGCAGAGCACAGTATCTCCAACATCATTAGTATTGAACAGTGCTTGAGCTATTGGAGCCCTGTTGGTTCCAAATTTATAGTGATGGCTGTGGAAAGGTAGAGAACTATTTTTAAAAATTAATTAATTATATTCTTTAGCGTAGGACAATACCAGGTGGGTCAACTGTAGTCACATCTTTGTCTAGAGGAACTGCCATTTTAACTAACTAATTCATAGCTGTTCAACTAAAAATTTCACGCACTGAAGAATGTTTCCTATGTTTCTGGATGAGGATGAGAACAGTAGCATAATGTCAGCTACTTTTTAGAAAGACGTACACACACAGAGTCTGAAAGTGGACTACTTCAAGGAAGGGATGGGAAAGACAGCATTCTTACATTTGGTCAGAAAGAAAAGGAAACAGGCAATGGAGGAACCTTACAAATTATCTTCTCTTTTTCCTCCCATTCCTACCAAATCATACACAATTTTGGAGGAAAAAAGGAAAAAAGATGGGCCTTTTTTTATAGTTAATACCTCATCATGAACGAGCAGCAAAGAATGTAAGGAATGCCTGGTTGAGGGCCATAAATGGAAGTATAGCATTCAGGCTTTTCAAAAACAATGAACTCTATAACTTCCAGTTTCTTTCCTTGAGTAATCACAGCTTTTTTTTTTTTTTTCCCTAAAGTTGATGTAGTTTATTTTTCCAAAAACTTAACATTCTTACGGTTAGGTTTGAAATTCTGACATGTCAACATCATGAGAAAAGATTGGAAACCTTAGTATCAAATCATGAGGTCTTTATTAGGTAGTTAAAAGGTCAAACAAGACCATTACTCAGTGATTAACTACTCTAACGGAGGCAGTATGTCAGTTTGCTCCTGGATATGGCCCAAGAGATGTCTGCTTGAGGAATTTGAAAAACTCTAACTGGTGGACTTTCGAACTTTCCTTTCATATCTACAACCCCTGAAGTTGATTTATAGAGTTTAAAGAAATGACAATACAGACATTTTTACTTGGCTTCTAAGAGATCATTGTTCGAAGGTGAGAAGTAAAAGTGCCAGGGCTCATATGATGCTTTACTATGACGCCCAAAGAATGTAATGGTACCATTCTATTCTACAGATGTTAGCTTCGTTTTGTTTGTGGAGCACTTGGGAAAAGATCAGCCTGAAATTCAAACTGAGCTTACTTTCCTAGCCTCTAGGGCTGGAGAGTCAGGAAACATGGTCCATCAGCCCAGTGAATGGTTGTACATTTGCGATTCTTAAGTCATCCCATAGAGCAGGTCAGGTTTCTGAGCCATCTTGATTGGTGGACTGTAATGTAGAATTTGCAAAACTTACAGAACAAGTCTTTATTTCCTGTTTTAGTGTGTTAGGAAGTTTCCTTTGAGCCCATAATATTATGGGTTATCATTTCAAAAAAATTTTTTTAATTTAAAATATATATTTTTTACTATTTGTCTCTTACAGTGTCATTTAAAGAGCTTCTAGAGCGTTTGTTTGCAATCTCTGAATCCTCTCTTCAATAAATCATGTAGAAATGTAGAAACTTCATGAACCTCTGAAACTTATTCATAGACAAATAGACCCACGGTCTCCAAGTTAGAAGATCACTGGGATAGAGGAATTGGAATTGTATCAGCTTAAATGGATGAGTATCACACCTTAGTTTCAGGGACTCAGTAAGCACTTCATAAAACCTTCTGGAGGAAAGAGCACATAGAATATGTTTTCATTCTCTGCCCTGAAATTACATTTTCTGGACCACTCAGAGACCCAATAAGGTCATCAGTCGTCATTGCTGACATTCTTGCTGTTCATTGCTCAACTACAAGGAATGAGAGGTGGGAGAGTAAAGTCCCTATTTCAGCATTTCATGAATCTGATCATTACATGATCTCATAAAGTTACATTACTCTCTTCTCTCTTGTCTTCTATTTGTCATTTGAGTTGCTAATGAATGGGACTAACAGATTCAAAAGATTTTGTAGAAGGGAGAAAATATTTCATTTGTTTTCTTTTAATTTTTATTCAATTGCCTTTCTCTGTCTCTCTTTTTCTGTCTATCCGTCTCTCTCAGCCACAAGAAATTGTTGGGTGTTACTAAAACTCTATAAATACAGTAATGAAATACTTTGCTCATATGAGGAACAAAGCCTTATATGAGGCTTAGTAATTCAACTGAACAAACAGAATCATCTGGGTTCTATAATAGTTTTAGCTTCAGATACCACATCAGAATCCACCTGCCTCTTTAACCTCAGCCATTATAATTTTAATTCCCTTGTTACTTTGTCATTGAACTATTCTGGTTTAAAAAAAAAAAGTGAAAAATATTTTTTAAATGAGAAATTCATTTCTGTAGTTGAAAAGCTATACCACTAATAATTTTCATGTTTTATTGGCCTAACAGTTTTGTCATTAATATAAGAAACAGTAGTTTAACCTAGACAGAAGTAAAGGACATTTTATTTTCAGGGTGAAACTTCAACACAATATTAAGAGGTTCTTAGATTGTAAGTATGCCACAGTTTGACTTTTATTAAATAACTTAGAAACTGGGGTGCCTGGGTGGCTCAGTCAGTTAAGTATCTGCCTTTGGCTGGTCATGAGAAAAAACTAGATGAGATGATCCCAGGGTCCTGGGATTGAGTCCCACTTTGGGCTCCTTGCTCAGCAGGAAACCTGCTTCTCCCTCTGCCTGTTGGTCTCCCTGCTTGTTCTCTCTCTTTCTTTCTCTGACAAATAAATAAATAAAATCTTTTTAAAAAAAATAAAGTAACTTACAAACTGAGTCTTTTAAAATTTTGTATTAAGGAAAATTTCAAACACATACAAAAGTAGACAGAATAGTATGATTTTGTAACCAATTTTTTAAGAGGGGGGAGGGGCAGAGGGAGATGAAGAGAGAGAATCCTAAGCAGGCTCCACACTCAGCATGGAGCCCAACTCGGGCCTTGATCTCACAACCCTGAGATCATGATTTGAGCCCAAATCAAGAGTCAGACACTTAACCGACTTCATTCTATTCATTCTAACCGTATTCATCCTATTCAAGAGTGTTAAGTTGTTAACAGAGTTGCTAACTTCATGGAAATGGCTGTTGCCTCTCATTTGAGGACACTGGGCAGTATAAATCATTGGATTACTCTCTTGAAACGTTGCAGATATTGCTCACTGTCTTTAGGAATTGAATGTTGCCTTGGAGACACCTGTAGCCAATCTGATTTTTACCCCTTGTACACTCTTTGCCTTTCTTGTCACATGCTCATATTTTTTTTTCTGAATTGTTGAAATACAGTAACTTCTACATAATGTGTCGGATAATTCTGTCTGAATTTTTTAAAGATAGAATGTGCCCTTTCGAATTGCAAATTTAGTTTTTTTCTCATTTCTGTGATATTTTCCCGTGTGATACTGCTTTATAATTTTAACTGTCCCATTTGTCCCATACTCTTCTTCAGAAATTATGGGTGTACCAGATCTCCCTTTCTTCCATGTCTTTAAACGTACCAACAATAATTGTTCTTTTCCATTTCATTACTACTACTACTATTCTTTACGTGACTTTCATTTTTATCATGGCTTAATTTTCTCTTACATTTTCTCTGTCAGTTGTGCTGGCTCAATTTTTTCTCCAACTGCTGTTGCACAATTTCTTCTTTGAATCCTGTATCTGCCCTATGAGATCTTTTCAGGAATTATCGGCTGTTTGCAATTTCTTTGAGACCTAACAAGGTAAATGCTTCTGTGATATAAGCATAGCCGTTGCATAATTTGGTAGGTGTACTTATAGTTTGAGGTTGTAAAACTTCCTCGTTTCACTAGAGAGTAAGAGCTTTTCTCTTCTATTTTTTTTTCTTTTTCACTGTTCACTGCGGGTTTTAGGAAAGGAGAGTAGAATTTTTAAAATGGCTTTGCTCAACCATCTTTGACCTAAAAGCTTACAGAGAAGTTTATATTCAAAGTTTTATACTACTGCGTTGCAATGAAGCCCCTTCATAGTTGGAGGGGCATCCTTTTACCAGGAATGAGTAAATTCTTCGAGCAGACTAGACTGAAGGAATTAAGAACACAGGACTATTTTTCCAATTCTTCCCAACACGTTCACCTCAGAAAGTTGGAGGATAGAATCACTTGTCTCCCTTATACCAGAAGTATGACCGTGGGATAAGACTCCATAGACATTGTTTAAAGGGACCTTTTTTGCCCTCACAGAATTGAAATATGTGTGTTAGAGTCAGTAGCTTGACTGTGTACCTGAAAGACTGGGCTAGTTTTGGCCGTTTTGCACCTTGGATAACTTTTTACTGTGCAGAGGGTTGAGAGATGAGTATCTCACTTCAAAGGTTCTCTTCCTGTTGGAAGGGGGGAAAAGAGTAGAAAGCCTTGCCAGGAGTTTTCCCCAGCAATAGGAATAAGTCTAGCTGGAAATACTGACTAATGGTAAGGAAAGCTCTCCTTTCATTTTTCTGATCCTTCAAGGTCTTCTTCAAGGAATGAATTCCTTCTATTTCTCCTTTCTCGCGTTTCTTCCTGTTCGTATAGCAGTGTCAATACCACTACCACAAAGCCAAATTGCCGCACGTCGTCTTTCTGCAGTCAGTCAGAAATTGCTTCTTGAACAAGCAAACCTCCAGGTACCAAACCACCCCCTACAGTTTTGGCAAGTGTCTGTATTTGTATTGAACTTATATAAGATAGATTTTGTTTGACTATCAAAGCCCAAGAGGTATATTCATCAGGTGACCTATCAATATAAACTCTACCCCCAATTATTATGTTTCAGTGGCAGTGGCAACAATGAGGTCTTCACTTACGGTTTAGACTCTTTGCTCTCTTTCACCGTATTTCCTTCCCTGTCTCATATACAGTCGACAACAGTACATAACCCTGAATTTATTCCCAGATGCAGCCAGCTCTGAGATGAAAGAATAAAAGAAATAGTCATCCCCTAAATAAATAAGCACTTTAGATTTAAAGAAAAAAGCATTGTGTTTTTTTTTTTTTAAGATTTTATTTATTTATTCGACAGAGATAGAGACAGCCAGCAAGAGAGGAAACACAAGCAGGGGGAGTGGGAGAGGAAGAAGCAGGCTCATAGCAGAAGAGCCTGATGTGGGGCTCGATCCCATAATGCCAGGATCACGCCCTGAGCCGAAGGCAGACGCTTAACCGCTGTGCCACCCAGGCGCCCCTAAAGAAAAAAGTATTGTATGACTTATTTAAAGAACAAGAAAATGAGAAAGTTTTTGAAAATAGTTATTCCAAAAGATATTGAAATAAAACCTAAAATAAAAATAAATCCACAAAACCTTTGATGTATCAAAATCTCTCTCTAGCAATAAACATTATAGAAAACTTGCACAAGTGCACACGTAAGTATATTTAAAGAAGGGTATTAATTGCAGCCAATTCGAGTGACAGGTGGAAGTAACAAATACCTATCCATTTGGGAATAATTATAAACTATGACATATTCTAAAGAAAGGGCATAGCCATTGAACAGTACGAAGTCAGTCTCCATGTAGGAAAGTGAAAAGAGATCCATGAGGCAGTGTGGAATTTTTTTTAAAAAAGCAAGTTGCAAATAGTAAGTAGAAACATAATCTCATTTTTTATAATTCATGCTTCATACCCAGGAAGGTGTCTATGGTTTTAAATTATTCAAGAAGGATGAAGATGTTTTATAAATGTAAAGGATTCTTAAAATTCATTGTGGGTTTAATGGTTTGAGCATTTCTTCAACTGCCGATGTAGCTGCACAGAGTCTGAAGGTTCCTCTAATGGTGGTTATCCCAGGGAGGTGGGAGATTGGGAAGGGAGAGAGGAGACATGACTTTTACTTTTAAAACTCCAGTCATCAAATGCATGTCATTAATAAAGAATACTGTATAAGAAGCAATACTCTCCAAGCAGAGCTATGCTACCTCCTCCACGGATGACCCAGTCATGAATGTCTTCCCACGTCACATCTGACTTATGGAAACATACAAGACAAATACATAGAATGATGTAGGAGAGATGTTAATAAAATGCAGTTTGACTTCTATAATTAAATGTATGCATTTGGCAAATCACAGAAGAAATACCGTGTTTGAATTCTTTCTAGTTACCTTCCACATGGTTGATGGAGACGTGTCAGACATGTGAGATAGCAATATTTCTGGCAGCAATGACTTAGACCCAAGCTCTGTTTGGTCCCAGAAAAGGTGATGTTATCCATATCAGTTAGAGTCTATCAACATGGTTTAACGACCCTGCAGTAAACCATTTCCATAAAGAGCAGCTGTTTCTTCCAATCTGTCTCTCCCCTGTTGTCTCTAAATATGTATTCATACTCTCATTGGTCCTTGTGTTTTGATACCATTTAAGGTGGACAAAGGTGTTTTATAAATATGAAAGATTATTTTCAAAGGTGGTTTGAAGGCTTACTATTTTAAACATGATTTAAACTGTAGATGCGTAGTGTTTTCAGTGGCTTATTGCAATAAAACCCACCTGTTATTTTTGGCTGCTTTATTTAGACCATCTGCTCCACAAAGAATGAAAAGCTCAACAGTGGATGGAGAATTGTCTACTCCTCATGTGTCAATAATTTATTTATTCTCTCTATCCAAGCCTTCGGGTCATTGCAAAAGTGTTTATTCATTTTCTAACACAAGAGAAGCCAATATTTGGTGTTTGGCTTTATTAAAAATCATCACAGGAAATTGTATTTTTTGTTAATTCATGGTTTCCTATTTTCCCTTATGTTAAAATAGCTTGCTGGTGTCCTTTATTTTAAAGACCCAAGTCTCTTTTCCTTCTGTGGCAGGGGGAGTATCTGCTGAAGAGGTGTTTTTGGTGATGGTGAATGAATAATGTATCACTCACGGACCAGGTAGCTATGTGAGCATAGTCTTGCTCCTAAACCAGGAAGGAGTCTCAACCAGAGACAAAACTGATAAAGGTCAGGCACTTTGGTCACCAACTGCTTTCATTTGAATGGAATGGTTTTATAGTCTTCATCCTCGTTTTATTGCCACAGAGACCACTGCAATCACCTTACTTTGACTTTTCTCCTTCGTTGGTGGCTTTGACTTCATGCTCTCTAGGGTTCACTGTCACGTCCTTGACCATCTCTAGTAATAACAGTTTGCGTTTATTGAGTGCTTAATGGGTCCCAAATACTGTACTAAACACACCTCAAATCTACTGCTCATCTTTATCCAGCTCCTCTTTTTTTTCTCATCTTAGCCTTTCCCTAAAACTTACTCAAGGGTCTCTTCTACTTATTCATGTATTTCGTCAATGAGAACATTTCCCATATGGTTCGAAATACCACCTCTTTGTGGTTGGTGTCTAACTGCATTTCCAGCCTGTCTTTGTTTGACCTAGCAGTGGTAATAAAATAGCATAAACTAGGTGTCTTATAAACAACAGAAATTTATTTCTCGCAGTTCTGTGCTGGGAAGTCCATGATCATGGTGCAGGAGAGGTCCTGCTTCCTCCTTGATGGCCATCAAACCTCCCATGACAGACAGAGAGAGGGAGGTCTCTCTTGGACCTTTTATTAGGGCACTGGTTCCATTCATGAGGACTTGGCTCTCATGACCTAATCCACTGTCAAAGGCCTCACCTCAAAGTACCATCACATCAGGAATTTGGACTTCAGTGTTTGAATTGGGGGAGGATACAAACATTCAGACCATATTACAGCCACTTAATTTAAACCTAACTTCCTGTTTCCAGATGCCTCTAGGATATTTTAGGGTTAATTAAGTGGAACGAGGAGCTAATGTTTCTTAAGGGCCTACAAATTGCCTGGCACTTATTCAACATTGTACATGTTATTGTGTTTAAGTCTCACATAAACAACTTTAATCTCATTTCAGATTTGGGGAAATTTAGATATGAATAGTTTAATAATTTTCCTGAGGTCACACTGTTGATAAGAAGCACGCTGGAATAAATAAAAATCCAAGTGTAATTCTAAAACCTATGACTTTACAGCATTTCCTGTGGTGAGTTTGGGATATAATAATTTCTCCATATCATTGACCCGCGTGTGAGATTATCCCCCATGTATTGCCAAACCTCACTTTCAACGTTTCTCCGTTTATCTCCTGCTCAGGCCCCTGCTCTAACCCTCACTCACGTCGTCAGTACTTCAAATTGAGATCGTTCTAGGTGCCTCCCTTCCCACTTTTCAGGTCCAACGTACGCTGCACAAAACTACTCAATTTATTTTTCTGTGGCACTGTTCTGCTGTCATCTCTGGGCTAAAGAATCTCTAATGTCACCCATGACCTATCCATCAAGGGCAAATTATAGATTCAGAGTTTTCCTTCAACTTCCTCTAAACTACCTGTCCAAAACAATCCCTATTTATTAATTCATTCACTCACAACAGTCATTTCACTGGGCTCTTCACTAACTCTGCTCTTTGCCATTCCTTTTCTACTTCCAGGAATCTTGCCTCCACTTCTTGGCTGATGCACTCTTACCCTGGTTCAAAGTTCCCAACCAAGTTCTTTTCTTCCAGTGAAGCCATCTTGTCTGGCTATAGCCCACTATCATCTTTTCATCTTGGAATTCCTGCAGTTTTTACAGTATCCTCCATGCCTTTATCTAGTGCCCCTTATTTGCCTTTCTTCATTTGAATCTCTAGGTATTAGACAGTAAACTTTTGGACAGAGGTGCTCTGTGCTACTTTTTGGACCTTGGCATATGAAGTTGACACAGCATATGTGCTTTTAGGTTAGTTGACTGGCATAAACTGTGTACTTAGAAACGACAACTATCCTGCCGCATAGAGCTGAGAGCTTCCCGATAACCTTTATTACAGCCTGTTTCTCCTACAGATGTTTGGAATTTCCCATCTTTGATATCATATATGCCTAATAGGAAACAACAATATTTATTTAGCTCTTACATATGTTTCATATCCAATACAATCTCCCATGCGAAAAGATAATCATACTTACATGCTGCCATCCTTCAGTACCTACCTATGGTAACTCTGAAAATGCAATGTCTATCATTTAAAGAGAGAGAGTAAGATGAGATAAACCATAGTATATCACTCGGCTGCTTATCTATAGTCATGATCCTCTCTTCTTTCCAAAGGATATGCTTACGAAGTATTGGATGAAGAATTTAAAATGTCCCCTCCGTCCTTGAAGTGTAATCTCTTATGAAACAGCCTGAAAAGATTTCAAAGAGCAAAAAGGTATGATTTACTTTGAGTGCTTTCAAGGGCGGAAACTAACATTTCAGCTATCTCCAAGATAGTGATCTCTGCAGAGATATTTCTTGCACCTTGATGAAGATGAATGGTGTGACAATAAATAAGGTAAGTTGCTGGGAATTCAGAGCTCAGACATCCTGGTGACTCTTGAGATGCAAGCCAGGTACCTCAACTCTGTAATATGAGAACAAAGAACAGGACCTCCTAGGAGATTTAGCTTTTCAGCAAGAGAATACATTGTGTGCCGAAAGCACCAGTGTGCCTTTCCAATATTTTAAAATACACTGGCATCATTAGTGCAGGGCCATTTAAGGGTCTATAGAATTCCAATAGAAAAATCAATGATCAGGATAGGATAACACTAAGGTGACACACACATACACACACACACACACACACACACACACAAAGGGTATGAAATGGTCAGCTAATTCCCAGTGATTTGCTATGTGATGCCCAATGGGGCATCTACTGGAAGAGTGATTAATTAGAATTAAAAACCATCAACAATACCTCTGCTGTGTCTATGCATTAAAAATGAATCTATATTTTTAGTATGCCAAAGATATAATCTAAATTGCATGATGATGTGGAAACATAAGAATACAAATTATATCCCCAAATAGAAAATGTTACCAATTTAGGTATTTTATCTTGTTTAATCCACCGACCAATTCTGCGATGTTGGTATTTGAATCCTAATTTTACAGATGAGTATATTAAACCTCAGAAAGATGAAATAACTCGCTCAAGGTCAAAGTTAGTAAGAGGTAGAGTTAGGATTCAAATAAGTCTGAAAGTTAGTTCACTTTCCCCCCTCTCTTATTCAGGGTTTTGAGAACTCCTGGAGTAAGTAAGTGCATTTCACCCTGTTTAGAGCAAGTTCTGCCGTAGTCACTTGACCAGCAAGTGTTTTCTATGGGAGGCTCTCTAAAACCCAAGACACTAGTGTTCTTTAGCACATTCTTTGGGAAGTCCTACACTGGGAAGATGAGTAGTTTGGCAGGGATAGCAGATGTCACACACTTGAAAAGAATTGTCAAGGTAGCCGATTATAATCCCCCATGTGGCCAAGTGCATGCGTTGGTGTTATGGGTTCAAAAGAGGGGAAATTCCCTCTTAGCTGTTAAAATCCGAGGAAATGCACACAGCCATCTGCCCCAAAAGGAATGATCAACAGAGTCAACAAATCAGTCATTGGTCTCATGTAGGATTCTGATCAAATCAAGCAAGAGAAATCACGGTGGACACCTTGCTTCTCCGAGGTTGCTCTAGCTCTAAAGTCGATTCTCCCATGAACTTCTCCCATGCTGGGTATTTGTAAAGGTAGACAATGGCACTCTACCTCTGGTAGCTGGAAACCACTACTCTAAATAATCTCTCCTGGGTAATCCAGACGACCCAGTTGGAAGCCGCTTACTTCTACTGGAACCTGTCACTCCGAAGAGGACAAGAGGTCTCCATGCAGACAATTTGATGCAGCCGTTTAGGTGAAACAGCTATTTTTACATGGCCTGAAAAATTAGCTGTTAGGTTTTAAGCTTTTAAAATGAAAAATGAGAGTTTCTCCTCCCTTCTTTGGCCCCATCCCTTTTCTGATCCATGAGTATGAAGGAGCAAGGAGTGGGAAGAAGTTTGGAGATGAGGTGAGGTTTGACTTCAAATATTTTTGCTGCTTTAGGATAATTCCTTTGTATTTCGACATAGCTACATGACTAATATCCTTCAAGTCAAAATTCTCTTGAGGAAAAAGGTAAGTCAAATTAGTCAAAATAATTTGACCTCTCTTGAGGCAATGACTATGTCTTATTTATTTTATGTTCCAAGGACCTAGTGCAGTATTTCACACTAATTAAGAGCAATAAGGAAAACCACTGCCACGCTCAGTCCAATCAAACCCAAATGGTAAAACCTAACCATGGATAAAGACTATGAAAAGGGGAAATAGAACTTTGAAGTCCCTACTCTAACCCTCTGAGCTGTTCCCTTGGGGACTCCTCACTCTTTCTATTGTCAACACTTTCCTGGTCTCCTGGGGCTCCATTTCTTCCAGTACATCTATTTTGTAGCAAAATTGAAAATAGATTGAATATTTAAAGAAGACTTTTCCTTAAAGACTTATTGATAAGAATGTGATATGAGACCCAGAGATAAATCTATAACTAGATATAAAATATGGCTTACTTGTTTTCATCTTAGGAACACCTGCAGAGATTTTTTTTTTTTTTTTAGATTTAATTTATTTGAGAGAGAGAAAGAGCACAAGTAGGGGGAGCAGCAGAAGAAGAGGGAGGAGCAGACTCCCTGCGGAGCAGGGAGCCCTATAGGGGTCTCGATCCCAGGACCCTGGGATCATGACCTGAGCCCAAGGCAGACACTTAACTGACTGAGCCACCCTGTCACCCAAGATTCTTTTTTTCTTAACATGCGTCTGTAATATAGACACCATCTTCCCTCATCACGACAAGTTAAAAAATTCTAGATTCCTTGTGACCCCAGAAAAAGAAACTAAAGGTCTTCTCAGAGCTGCCCTACCCTGGTTTTGACAGCTGTAGGAAATACTGTTGTTTCATTGCCCAAAGACCCTGAAAAGTATACTGTAAACAGTAAGTGCTCAATACGATGACCTGGCTGACTCACAAATACCCTTGGGTTAAATCACAAACACCCTAAGGCAGCAATTTAGCTGAAGATGATGCCTCTGACCTGGAGTTGTGTCAGGAATGCTGGCTCCTGGCCTGCCTGCAGCAAATGCGTGCACCTGAGTGTTTCCACCTCACTGTGATATTCTGTCCCACTCTTCCAAGGAGCTCGCTATTGTGGGGTTGGCAGATTCTGAATTGGAGGTTGTTTCAACATTTAAGATTCCTTAGGGGTTATTTGTAGAGCTTATTTAGCAGAAAGTGTCAATAAACAATTTGTATCTGACCTGTGGTCAGACCCTGTGACTTCAGGTCCTATAGTCTACATCAGATAATTCTAAGGAAATACTTTGCTTTGGGGTTATAGTTCCCATAGCGCTAGTGTACAATATTTTGTGCTTTTTCAAAGGGCCATGTAATAAGTAATAGCTGAGAATATTTTAATTAACTTGCTCATCCTATTCATTCTTTCTCATATTAAAAAGAGGTTTTTGGGGGGCACCTGGGTGGCTCAGTTGGTTAGACGTCTGACTTCGGCTCATGTCATGATCTCAGGGGCCTGGAATCAAATCCCAGTCAGGCTCCCTGCTCAGCGGGCAGTCTACTTGTCCCTCTCCTTCTGTCCCTCCCTCCTGCTCATGCTCTGTCTCTCTCTCAAATAAATTAAATTTTTTTAAAACACTGTTTTTAAATAATTCTTGTCCCTTGACCTATGGCTTTTCAATTTTTCAAAAACTTAATCTTTTAAAATGTATATGTACAATGAGGATTTTTTTCCCCTGTCATTAGAGTGCATATTTTGCATATATACAATTATATAAAGAGCTAAAATAGCCCATAATTTCCTTTTTGGAATATTGATAGGTATGCCATATTTAATTACAAGTAGCTCTTAAGAGCACACAAACACACAAAAACCCCAAATAGCTCTTTCCCATTAAAAAAATATCTTTTTGCAGGGCCCTGGATAACTCAGTTGGTTAAGTGTCCAACTCTTTTTTTTTTTTTAAGATTTTATTTATTTATTCGACAGAGATAGAGACAGCCAGCGAGAGAGGGAACACAAGCAGGGGGAGTGGGAGAGGAAAAAGCAGGCTCATAGCAGAGGAGCCCGATGTGGGGCTCGATCCCAGAACGCCGGGACCACGCCCTGAGCTGAAGGCAGACACTTAACTGCTGTGCCACCCAGGTGCCCCTAAGTGTCCAACTCTTGATTTTTGGCTCAGGTCATGATCTCAGGGTGATGGGATTGAGTCCCACCTAGGGTTCCTCGTTCAGGGGGGAGTCTGCTTGTCCCTCTCCCTCTGCTCCTGTCCTGCTTTCTCTCTCAAATAAATAAATAAAATCTTAAACAAACAAATAAATAAACAAATCCTTAAAAATATACGTTTTTTCAGGCTTCAGAGAAGGAATTGAGGGACAAACAGATGCAGTTTCTTGGGGGAAGAAGTGAGGTTCCTTCAAGGAGGAGACTCATCAAAGAAGGGTAGAAAATTGTTAAGTAATTCTGTCAAGGTCAGCTTCAGGTACTGGCTTCGTATTTTATAGTAAACACTGCTGAAGTCACAGCTGCTCGTGATGGGTTAAAGGGAGGCCCTAAATTGCCCCCTCTCCTGGTTCACTTGGTAGAGATACCACAAGAGAAGGCTACGTGTGTACTCTGGCTTATTCCCCTTTGGTCTCTCTCAGGCTCTTTATTTCCTCTTCAGGTTTATATCTGAAAACTGAGTCTGTCGAATTTGTATTTGTGAGCCGCCCTGAAGCCCCAAACTCCACCTCGCTCCTGCCTCATTCATGTTTCTCTCACTCATCCAGCTTTTGGGTAGGGGACCTCCCTTCCTGGGCTACCCCGGGGGCAGTTCTCTTGCGGTTTGCTTTTCATTCATTGATTTAGGCTGCGTGTAACGCAGACAGCTTTATGGTGGGTGCAGATGTTCTCAGGCTACCAAAGGCCCGCCGTCTGACCCTGAGCCGTCTTGGAGGACTTGGTGAGCCTCGCCCGGCCATTTCTCTTTCCGGGATCCAGTTCCCTGAGGCTTGACCAGGAGGAAGTCCTCGCTGTTTATCTAAGTGCCCCATACTGAAGAGTTCTAAATCAGATGTTTCTTTAGAAGTTACTTTTGAGTCCCTAGAGGAAGTCTAGGGTCACAGCGTTCCTGGTGGGTCAGGAAAGGGGGAGGCTGATTGTTGAACAGCAGGCTGATTCATGCGATGGGACAAGTAATTGCTAGAGAAGGGAAGGGGGTGACTATTGGCTCTGCTTCTCTCCCCCTTGGTAATTCCTAAGAAATATGTGTGTCCCAAGCTGCTTAGTATCTGGCCGGGTTGTATTTCAGGGATAACTGACAGGTAACGATCCACCTATTTTGAGGACTTCTGTATTCTTTAATCACTGGCTTAGCAGGCAGCTCTTTTATCACTGGTTTTCTCTGGTTTTCTAATCTCTCCTCTGAGTCGGGTGTCTGGGCTGATTTTTGCAGGGACGGCAGGACCTGAAGTCACAGGGTCTGGCCCTTCACACTCATCTCCTATCTTTTTTGCTCCCTTTGTTTAGTTAAAAAATCTCCATTTCTCTCTATGGATTCTTGGCCACTAAGACATTGCTTTCACTGGTGATCTAGGGTAAGAAAGAGGTCCTTCTACCACCACCCCAGTGGTTCTAGAACACTGTGGCTCAGAATCACGAGTGATTCTGTCTGCAGGCTGATCCTTCCCAGGGAGGACCATCATGGTCTTACCATAGTTAACACTCCACTCTGACTACTGACCTTTTTGTGTGTTACCTTAAATAAGGGCATTTTTTCAGCTTAAAAATATCACAATGGCCACTAGAGTGGCAGTCGATAGAAACATGGCTCTAATAACTATGGGTATGAGTCCAAGTCAAGTGGCTGGTCAGAATAGAGGAACCTTGGCTTTTCTGTGAACAGCTATGCATTAATTTTGCAGCTGCATTACTATTGCACTGTCTTAGTTTTCCATCACTCATCAAATATTACTTTGCCTAAGTGGATCACGGGAGGATCAATATCTTATGAAAAGATTAACAGAGTGAAAAATACAAATTCTTTGTCTATATAGATCACAGACAGATTGACATTTTGTGCAAGGAATACCAAAGAAAACACATACGGCACGGAGGTTGGTTTTTTTTGTTGTTGTTTTTAATTTTTTATTACATACGTATAGAAAAACAGAGTGATCAATGAGGCTATGTAGTTATTGACCTGTGACTTGGCTAAAGAGAATACACCTCTGATAAACCTAGAAAAAGAGCAGAATGCCACAGACAAGAACACTAGCAAGATAACCCATCTAGTTCCATCTGTGTATACGAGGAGCTCAGAGGTGGGTGGGGAGCACGGGTGTCCTGGCAGCCTGCCCTCCCCATGATGTCTGCCTACCTGCTCATGCTTCCAGTCAGTGATTCATCTGGCAATAGAGAGTCAGTCTGCAGCTCCAGGATCCTGTGCTATTTTATAAACAGCTGAGAGTTTTGCCACCATCAGGAGTAGTGAAAACTCAGCCCTGGGAGTGGGGGGTGGGGAGGATTCCAAGTAGTGGCCAGGACCTGAGCTCATTTATACTGGGCAGCTCTTTTGCAAAAACTCACGCACTCCCCTTCTCTCTCAGAGCGGGTTACAAAGGCTTTGCTCACTGGTAACCAGAGTATTTCTCCTCCCCCACGTCCCCACTAAAGCTTACTCTGATCATCCGGCTCAGGATTGCCTTGGACTTAATGGAGTACATGAGAAGTCTGTAAAATGTTTTCTCTTTAGGTTCTAGAATGGACTCAATATAATTGACAGATATTTTTACCCAGAAGGAACTTACCATCTAGTAAGTTGCCATAAGTTTGTTTTAGCGATTGTGCCTTGGAGTTACTAGTGATCGAATTCTCTGTGTGTTTGCACCCTGTGTTAATGGGAGGAGTTAGTCTCAGATTGCCAATGAGCCTGTGCTAGTGCTGCTGGGAGCTGCTAACTAGCAGGTGAGATCTGGAAACTCACCACATGACCATGTTCTGAGGTGGCGCTAAGGAGACCAAAAAAATATATAACCAAAAATCAATCCTTGAAGGTTTTCTACAGGTAGGAAGTTCTGAATCAGGTTTTAGAAAAAAATAATTTCTCCTTTTGCTTAAAGGCATATCCCACTACAATGTGCAGGAAACCGATTCAAACACTCTTAGGCAAAAATTGAATAGAAATAGATAAATAAGAGTTTTTCAATCTTAGTCTTAAAAATGTTTTCAAATGTTTTTAAATTATTAGTTATATTAGAATAAAACGGAATGAGTTCTGAGTAGGAAGGTATAAGCTGCAAATTAAAAAACAGGAAAGATCCAAAATTGGCAATGTCTTCTTTTTTATTAAATACCTGTTTTATGTTTTTGGAAGAGGAAGAATAATGTAATATTTGATTTAATGCAAATGATTTCTTTTGAAATGTAACTAGCACTTGATACGGAATACACATTTGCAATGAGAGAGAAAATAACATAATGTAGTTGTTCAGAACAAGTAAAAGTAGATTTCTATCAAACTATATTATAATTTAATCTGTCACATCCATGCAAAGCCTTTAACAAAGGAGAAAATGGGCAGGTGTTGGGACAGCATAAAATTCACGTCCCAGATAATAATACTGTGTAAGTTATAAAAAGGGTACTCAGTCTACCAGAAACACTAAATATGCAAAAGAACCATCATTAAATAACTGATATGAGACGAGATTTGTTTTTAAACCAAGTATCTCCATATACTAAGGATGGACTCAAACTACAGCACGTGACTCTCATCTCACCTTTAAGTTTTCCTATTAAGTGTGATCTAGAATTTGTCATGAAACGTTGCAGTAACCATTCACTGCATTCAGAATAAAATCCAAAGGCTTTATCTTGTCCCTCAAAAGTCTTCCCAATATATAAACACTTTTATAAGCACTCATCTTAATCTTCCATTACAATCAGTAAGACCCCAGTGCTTCAGTTAGACACGCTGGCTCCATGTTCCCTAACCTGAACCCTACGTCCCACATCCAGGCCTTGGTTTGGTTGGTTTGGTCTGCTCGGCCAACTTCATCCTTGCCTTCAATGTCTCTTCTTAAAAGTCTTCCCTTCATTCCTGATCAAATTCAAACTCCCCCTGATCTAAATAGCCTTTGCCAAACTTCTTAGAAGAAATTTCCCCTTTTCTCCTATTCCTCTGGTGGATCGTCAGCTACTCTCTTTGGCAACTACCACATCCAGTCAAACTCCAAGTGCCGTGAATTTTGCCTCCTAAGGCAGAGGCAGGTGTTCACTTCTGTTGGCTGACTGGCTCGGTACTTTTCAAGGTATGCTTTCTTCCCCAAAACTGCCATCACTGACCCAGTCATGTCCCGATCTTCTTTGACCTAATCACAAATCTAGTCCCCTAATAGGTCATCCTGCCTCTTGCCCCGCTCTCCTCCACACAGCTGCCATAAAGATCTCTCCAAAAGTGCCATGCTATTTTAAACACTGCAGTTATCTCTCTCTAATTCACAGGCTGAATTGCACAGGCTTTATATGACCACAGAGCCCCATGGTGTGTCCTCTTTCTCAGCGAATCGTCTACAGCTGCCCATCAGATAACTTATGTCCCTGCAACCCCGGAGAGTTGCGTGCTATCCAAGTGCTGAATCCCTGAAGAGCTCTGAAATTTCAAATTGAAGTCTTATGTAATAAAAAGTTTCCCAGGTGAATAAATGTAAACTTGGGGCAGTGTCTGGAAGCAGGGAGAGTTTAACTATTGTAGAATATGTCCCCTTCCATATTCCTGTGCTCAGCAACGCCTCTGGTATGGTTTCACAAGATCCTTTCTGTTAAACTCACAGAACCCATCGTAGTGGATTTGGGGACTTCGTGGTGACATCTTATTGCATTTAAATCCCATTTCAAAGTGATGGATTTTCAAGCATTATTTCAGGCCTGACTTTTAGCCTTAGTCCTAGCGGCACTGTTTAATGAGGATTTCAGTTCTATTATTCTAGGGTAGAAGGAGATCATTTAAATTATAAAGTAGTGAATGCTAAAATTACAGGGCGAAAGTCACCGAGAGCCTTCACAAGAGTCTGAACGCCTGTAAACAGCGGCGGTCTCGGGTAGGATGGGAAGCATCACCGCTCCCTAGCTGAGAAACTGTTCTCTTCGTACGTTGACTTGTTCATCTTATTTTCCCTGTGTGCCTTTCAAAGCTGCACCCCTGAAGTTTGCCCAAGCAGTATTCTGAAGTTGTGTGGAATTCAGTTGCGAGGGCACATCGCAAGGCACTGCCATGCTTTACAAACTTGATCCTACCACCTTCTTTCCTGAACTGTGACCACCCTCCTCTAAATCATTGGTTTCATTTTCCTTTCCTGGAATTGAGCGTCTGTCCGTGAACTTGCCCTTTGCCCTTTCTCTTTTCTTCAAAGAAGTCCATATAAACCTTTTCAGTGATACACTCTAATTTCTCATTCAGTCCCAGCCCATACAGCTTCTTTATATTCTTTCTAGCTGTCACCTCTGAACCTCTCTTTATGTTTTATAAAGTCTAAGATGCTATCTCTCAAACGCAAGGGTGCATAAGAATCATCCAGAGAATGGCAGTGTGGAGGGGCGGGGCAGGGACTTGATAAAACATTCAGATCACCAATATTCTGATTCAGTAGGTTTAGGGTAGGGTTCAGAAATGTTCGTTTTAACAAACGTGGCAGGAGATTCTGAGGCTGGTCTCCGTGGTCTGCGGACCTCGGTCTGAGCTGCGCTGCCCGACCGCGCTCTCGAGCAGAGTTCACGTTAGCTCCTCTCCTTCGTCCGTCAGCTACTGTACATAAAACTGCCTTCTCTGCTTGGTGCTGTTCGTTATTTATCTTTCTTTCTTTCTTTTTTTTTTTTTTCACATTTACTCTCAATTCTGTCTGAAGTTGGAAATGTCTCTCAAAATATTTAATTTTGTTCCTCCACTTCAAAATTATCTCCATATTATTGTCTGAAGGCCAACCACTGATATTTCGAAAGTGACTTGATTAATATTTTTATTCTGTTTTGCATGTCATCCCATTCTATAAACAAATTGGTCATATCACAGTCTAATTTCTCAGCATTCAAAAAACGAATTTGAGATAACCTCGTGATCAGAAAAGATGGTAACTTTCAATTTACATGTCACAAAGTTCAAGTTTTCTTGTGTGTAAATCGTCTGGTTCTTTCAGGGCCATTTCTCTTCATTAAATGTATTCAGAACCATTAGTATGTACATGCAAATCAGTGCCCTTCAATCCCGATAATTTTGCAGGCTGGTTGTAAATATTTGTCCTCAGAGAGTACATTGTCCCTGCTCATGCTTCTGCAATTGAAAATCCTGTCTATTCAACATCTTTATTGTTATACTAAGAAAAGTAGTCAAATTCTTAAGGTGTGGGTGGTTGTTTTTTTTTTTTTTTTTCGTTTATTGCTGGGAATGGAACAGAGAATAAACCGGATGTGAGATTATGTTCCGAATCAATATCCTTGATCATACATCATTTAACACAGATCTCAGTCTTGGCTTCCTTTTCCCTTACAGATGCCACTGGGATCTCAGCATCTTTGGGGGGGCGGGGGGCAGTTGTCATGATTTCCTCCTTAATCCTTAATTCTAGTGGTTCTTCTGCCCCAAGTTTTGTGACATGCTTCCAAAGTGTGTGCATCTTTTCCTGACAGTGGTGATGCATAATTCCGATGGAACAGGAAGCAGTTGTACACCCTTACCTTCTGGACTATAAACCCAGTTTCTGAATCCATTATATGACGACCTGACAAGGCTTCCTGACTGAGAGCACAGCGGAGAGGGGAACTTTGAGACACAGACACAATAGGAAGTGTACCAGGTCCGCACTACATTTGTCCTTTACTTTTTACAGACATGTGCTCTACATGCCTAAGAACTATTTTATTGAAATCAGTGACGTGGAAGCCACCATTTGTGTCGCCTCAAGTAGTATCCACATCTGGAAAGGAATCCATCGAGTCTCAAACAAATGTTTTACTGTTTTAGATAAAATATGTATGTGTCTGCACTTGTATACTGTTTCCCATTGCGAATCCACTTGACCCTCATACCAGCCTTGCTTGAATACGTGAATGAGATTGCTGCCAGAATTTTTTTAAGATGTAAGACTCTTGGGTGAAGTATTATGCAATAGGTTTCAAAACAGAAATGAAAAATAAGAAAGTCACAGAGTCTTTTATTAAAGTTGACAAATATCAAGTGATCTTAATCCAAGTTCAAGGAACCATCGTTTTTATCACAGTAACAATGATTCGAAGTAGGAACCCAGAGTGTGACAGTTTGCATAGGTATGTGAATGGTTTATGCATGTTCTGACTCTGTCACTTAAAAGTTTCCAGATATATCTAGCGCTCGGTTTGCTCTCCTGTGAAAGAAGAGAATTGGACTGATGGGCTGGTGGGTCTCAAAGATGGCTATGGCCAAATCACCTGAATGATTCTCAATCCCACTCCAATACCTTTGCTATGGGTTGAATTGTGTCCTTCCCAAAAGGTATGTTAAAGTGACTGACGATGTGGCCTCATTTGAAAATAGGTTCTTTGCTAATGTAACGTAAGATGAAATTATACTGGTGTAGGATGGGGCCCAATCCAACGTAACTGGTGTTCTCATAAAAAGAGCCACAGAGGCACACGCATATAGGGGAAAAGGCCATGCTTGAGGTAGAGAATGGAGGGATGCTTCTGCGAGCCAAGGACCATCAGAGATGGCGGGCATCCAACAGTCACAGGAGGAGGCTCAGAATGACTCGCCGACAGGATTCAGTGGGAGCAGGGCCCTGCTGAACCCTGGTTTCAGTTCTAGCCCCCACAACTGTGAGACAACGAACTTTTGCTCCTCTGAAGCACTCAGTTTGTGGTACTTTGCTCTGGCAGCCTGGGGAAATTCATATCCCTACCAAGGATCTTTAGGAGTAAAACAAGGGAATCTGTGTTTTGAAAACTCCACCCTCCCTGGTGGTGATTCTCCTATGAGCAAGGTTCGGGACCACTGAATGGATCATCTTTGGGGTTCTGTTTAGGGCTCAGATTCTACGATGCAAAGATGCATATGTTTTGCAAACAGCAAAAACAAACAAAAAGATATATACGCGTGTCAGTGACGAAATAAGGTTGAAGACCACGAGCACCCATGACAATACCAAGTTTCCTTCTACTTATGATAATGAAACCCTAAATGATGCTACTCTATTGTTGCTGCCCAGAAGTACAAGGCACTCGAAGGTCAATCCAGTTTCATCTTGACAATCACATCTTTTTGAATTGATTTGCTCTTGGAGATAGGCTGCTTGTTCAGTTTTCAGTCAGTAAGTGTTGGGGTACTGTTTGTGATAGATTTGCCTCATAATGGGTAATATATCTTCTGTGTATGAACATCCAGTTCTTTTGCAATTGTCTGTGATGATTGATACTAAACTATCATTTCTTGGTCTGTGTCATCAAGTGCAAACTTATCTTTCATATTGCCAACTCCAGACGCTTCTCTCTCCCGCCTGGGTCTGCCCTTGAGACACAATAACGTGTGGCGTGCAGCACTGCGGCAGCCTCGGGGACCTGCGCCATGCCCGGAGCTGCCAGAGTGCCCTGAGTGATGGTTGCAGCCTTCCAGAACACACGAGTGGGGCCTCCATCTAGAGCCATACCAGACAACAATGACCCCCAACTCCATAATACATCTTGTTCATCATTCCTGTAAGCTGTTCTTCTACGTGTTTCTCTATTTTGTGTCTTCGCTGTGGACTACCAATGGGAATCCTGTAGGAAATGCAATTCTCTGAGGGAAAAAAAATGCAGAAGGAAGAAAAGAAATACTCTTGAGCATTTTTCTCTCCTATCGTATATTACTTGAACAGAACAGGATTGGAAGTATTAGTCAAAAGTCATCAGGCACCTGAAAAACAGAAAGAGAAGCTTATCTTTCACAGCCCTGTCCACTGAAGTGGTTTCAGTACACTTGGTGGGTGCCACCTGACTTCTGTCTTCATTGTCATTGTGTGTGTGTGTGTGTGTGTGTGTGTGTGTGTGTGTGTGTATTCATTTGTGTTTGGGCTTATTGTCCCTAATTTTGCATGATCTCTTGTCCACTCTAATAGGAATGCTCATAGGAGAGTTAACCATTCTGGCTGTATAATCACTGTCCTTTCTCAATCCTTTGTCTTACAAAAGAAGAAGATTGCTTATTTTTAGATGATTGCGGTAAATATATTATCTTCTATCTCTTCTATTGGAATTGATAAGGTTAGTGTATTGGAGGCACTCATTATAATATTAAGATGATTCGTTTATGAGTAGATGACCTCCAGAATATTGTAAGGTCTGTAAGATTAGGGCCCGTGTTTAAACCTCTATTGGTATCCCCCATTCCTTAGTTTTGTACCTGGCACATATATTTTCCCCTGAATTGTTTCCTTATAGGCATAGCTATTCTGGCTTCTAAAAACAGAGTGAAGGAGGGGCATACAAAATTCTGTGCCATGGTGATGCTCGCTCCAAAGTAGTTGGGAATCAAGTTTCAGACGAGAATCAAGACACCAGTTCTCAGAACTGGTAGATTACAGATACAGTACGAAAAGTCAGGAGAGCCAAGGCTAAGAGGACTGGAGAAGGTCAAAATGGTTGTTCCAAGCGTATTTAGGAATACAGAACCAGTTGGGAAAAGTTTAAAGTGAAAGAAAATGTGCAGGAACCTAGAGTCTGCGGATTAGTGAGCTGAAATTTAAGTCAATAGGCAAGATGAAAACATTACAGTCACTCTCAAAGATCAACGTAGGTCTAATATGTGGGTTGGTAATAGGAGGTTAAGAACCCCATTCCTTTTCCTTCTCCCAGACAAGGAAACTGAAAATCAGGAAAGAGACATGCCATTTTGGATAACAAGAGGGAAATGGTTTGGTTAAAAAGAACAAAGTAAAGCATAGAAAGATTGAGTATATTGTGTGTTGTTGCTGTTGTTTTAAGCACACATAAAGACTCTCATTGAAAGAATTTTATCCAAACTTTCAAGTTTAGGTTTCAAATATTTAATAAAATGGCTAATTACCCACTTTATTTTAAAAAGTCCAAAAGCTAGGGCTCATATAATTAAGCGGGCAGACGATGTCGAGGCAAATGTATTCAGTGGATTGCATTTATACCCGAGTTTGAAGAGAACTTCACCTACATAATTGAATGTGAGCAATAGTTTTGGAGCATGCTGTTATTTCTGCTGTAAGAAAAAGGAATGGACACAACTTAACACAACTGTTACTGAGTTAACAGGATACCTGCTCGCATCCCTCACATCTCTTCACACTGAAAGGGTCAGTGACTGCAGTCAACAAAATGGCTCCCTATCAATGTGAAAATCATCAAAGTGGTACCTTAAATATTAAAAATTCAGTCCTTCTTGAGTACAGAGCAGTCCCAAGACGTGAAAATTAGCCCTGAGGCATATTTTAAGACGTTCAAAGACCACGTGGATTCAGGATTCATTTGACTAAGTACTTGCAAATGTTACATAGAATGATTACTTAAGCACAGAATATCTGCTTACAAAAGTGAAAAACTATTGGAAGCAACATTAAGTTGAATAATTATGAGTTTTACTAGTGTTTTATGGGAGTTTAATTTTTATACAGTAATATGTCAAATCCTAAGTGATCGGTTCCATAAATTTTTTCATGTGTATACTTCCATGGACTCAGCACTTATTGAAGAATATAGAGCATTTCCACCACCTCCAAAATAATTTTTATTCTAAAATGATGCTAAACCGTGAATATTGGGAAGAAGAGGTGGGATCACACATCTAAAATTTTTTTAAAAATCAGTGGGAAAGCATAATTCAGTTGATAAATATTGGATTCACACATCATTTTCAGGTATATGTTTCTCATGTGTATAACGATGGTCTCCCACATCTCTCAAAGTTACTTAGCTACTCATTTTACCATAATCCCTTAAAATTTTTAAAGATATTTGCTAGGTTATGAACAAATACATATTATTTGCTAACGGAATGATTTGCCACCGTTTCTGAGAATGGCTATATTTCTTCATCTGCCTGCCTCGCTCAGCGTTGATTCCTCTGAAGATATACATAATTGTAGTTGAGAGGATACTAGTGACACCTAGTGCTTATCCACTAAAAATGTCAGCATTTAAGAGAACATTTATTTTCTCGTGGTTAGCTACTGTTAATCAAGTTCTTGTTTATGTGCAGAAAGTGACAATGATAATATAAGTGCTATTTCGTGCTGTTAAAGACAAAATGGATAACCTTCCAACATAACCTCTTAACATAATTAAAGCAAACAGATTTGACATTAACACTGTGCATTAAGAGCAAGAGCAGAGAAGGAGAGGATCACAGAATGAGAAGGCATATGCTTGAATTGCATTTTTATTATTCATAAGCAGATATGAATGCCAAAAAGTTGTGGCATATTGGCTTAAGTCCACTCATTAGGAACTAGTAGGTGACATGGGAGACAGAGGTGAGGTCCCTTCACACAATGAAAAAAGACATCAATAAGGTTTCATTGTTATTAATGAGTTGGTCCTAAGATTTTCCATAACATAGGTCAGATCCTGAAATGCAATGAGCCCAGCAGACAAATGTAGCAAGGCTTGTGCTGCAAGGCTTGTCACTTGACTTTGATGGCCAAGTCTTCCTACCTTCTCTCTTGCTGTGGTCCAGGAAGAAGATCTCAGCTCTCAGTCCCATTACCTTTGTGGAATAATAATCACAGTGTCGGGAAGCCGCTCCATACCCAACCAAAGTATTTTCCATCTGCCTATCACTCCTGTTACACCACTGTTAGAAATTCTGTCCCTCTGATCCATCAAAATCTTGGTATAGTATTGTAAGCTGAACCATACTGGAGGTAAGTTAACACTCGGTCTTTGATTGATGGTGGTGGAGCAAAAGTGACTCTAGGAGAGGGAAGAAACTTGTTGAAGGTGAAGAGAGACAATGCTAAATTAAATTTAAGTTCAAAAACATGTATTGCACAATTTTGCCAAAGATAAGTCATAAAACCATGTAGTGACTTTCACTCTTCTTTAAATCGCCCCCATCAGCAAACATTATTAAACATCAAGGATGTGGGGTACTATGATGGATACTGAAACATTATATGTATGCTGATGTACTATATATGCATAGTCATATATGCTATGCATTATATCTGTATATGCATATATATATGTCATATGCTAGGTTCTAGATTCTGGAGCTAAAGTAATAAAGAGTCTAGGTAAGATGTCTTTCCTTATGCAGGCCATACACTACTACAATACACAGTACCTGTAATAACAATAACAACAAGGACAATTTTGGATAGTCGCAAGTACGAAAAAGGAAAAACGAAGTAGATAATGTGATAACGATGGCAGAGGGATAAGGAAACAAATTTCTACTAAGATGTGCAAGGACTGCCTCTGCAAGGAGGTGATGCTTGACCTGAGAACTGAATGAGAAAACACATGAAGACATGGGGAAAAATGAGGTCCTGGCAAGCACGAATTCCCAGAGGTAGGAATAATGCTGGTGTATTTAAGGAGCAGAAAGAGAAACCACGTGGCAGGAGAGGAGAAGACCAGGTCCTAGGGAAAGACTGGAATGTGGTCTTGCAGGTTGTTATGGGCTCAATGTTTGGGTTCCCCCAAAATTCGTATATTGAAACACTGGCCCCTAATTTGATGGTATTTAGAGGTGCTTTGTGAACATAAGTTTAGATTAGATCATGAGCATAAACCAGTGATGGGTTATTGCCAGTCTCAGCATGCACCAAGGAAAGGCCATGCAAGGACACAGCAAGAAGTCAGCCATCTACAAGCCAGCAAGCAGGGTCTCACCAGACACTGAATCTTTTAACACCTTGATCTTGGACTTCCCAGCATCCAGAACTGGGAGAAATAACTACCTGTTGTTTAGGCCACCAGTCCGTGATATTTCGTTATAGCAACTGGAGCACACTAAGACGCAAGTAATCACACAAAATGCGGTATATGTATTTCATTTTGTTTAAGAACACTGTGGCTACCATGTAGATAACAGATACAAGAGGTAAATATTGGGATCAAGATAACCTCATGTAATTTACAATGTCTCTGGGAAGGTAAGACACATACATGACAAAAGCTAACATTCAGGGGTGCCTGGGTGGCTCAGTCGTTAAAGCGTGTGCCTTCGGCTCAGGGCGTGATCCCGGCGTTCTGGGATCGAGCCCCGCATCAGGCTCCTCTGCTGGAAGGCTGCTTCTTCCTCTCCCATGCCCCCTGCTTGTGTTCCCTCTCTCTCTGGCTCTCTCTCTCTCTGTCAAATAAATAAATAAAATCTTTTAAAAAAAAAGCTAACATTCAAAAAGCATAGCACCAACGTTATGAACATACAGTAGTCTGAAACCTTGATACTAATGATTTCCTCCAGTGGGTACACCAATTGCGTATGCAGAATGCCCTTAAGAAATGGACCCTTACGAATGACAAGTTAGCACACTTGGAAAAGCTGTACCATTGTGCTGTTCTACTGTCTTTTGGGACTTTACACTATTAAAGTTCTAGTCTCGTACATCAAGTCACTTGAGGTGCCACCTTACATGATTTAAGGCTGCAAAAGATAAACCCGCTCTGTCTCTGGGCACCGCGTATTGGGTGTTTGAAGGGCAGACCAATGATTGTTTATTTCCCTGAAAACTTTCATGGCTGAAGACATAACGAGAAATACCTCTAACAGCTTTGCTGAAAAGCTACCAAAAACTCCTGTGCAACATCAAAACTGGTTTTTGAATTTTTATGTTCTTTTCTGTATGGCTCAAGTTGAACTTTATTTAGGGAAACAAAGTCTAGTTTTTGGTTTTGCGCTTGCTTTTTTTTTTTTTACATAATATGTCATTTTGTAATGTTTAGGAACAGAACCATACCTTCCACTCCTTGTTCAGTTTAAATTTAGCATTCCGAGAACAGCTGCTGCTTTCTAAACACACATGCACTCGCGCATGTGCACAAACACAGTCCCAGTTATGCAGGTTCCAATAGCACTTCGCGATCTGATCATTTATTAGCTTATTTCTCTTATTCTGCTGTCTAATTAAATGTGATCCTTCTAGAGTATCTGTGTTGCATTGTACATTCCTATTTGGAATTCTAGATGGAATTCTAGAAAGAATTCTGACCGGTGTTCTTCATTTGTTTATTCAGTAGTGAGTCCTCAACATGGATGGGTATCTCACTTGGCATGGACGGCGAAACTCCATATGCCGTAGCCCTTGTCCTCCTCAAGAGCAGCACGTCATCATGCAGAAGCGTACGGGGGGAGACAAAGCACTACTGCCAACTTACATACAGCAGGTGGGGAAGGGTATTAAAATAGCGGTGGATGGTGGTGGTGGTGGGGTGTCTACAGATATTATTTCGGGTTTGGTTGCATGATTCATTACACATTCCAAAAATTCCCATTCAGTCTTCCGATTCCTTGTTCATGTGCCCATTCACTCTAAAACACGTTGGTCCCAAGACCGTGCTAGGCACAAGATGGCGCACAGAGTAGTGATCATCATAGAGCTTCCAGTCATACCGTTCCTCCCTCCCTCCCCACATCAAAAGCAAGGAGTATTTATGGTACATAGTACATCTAGTGTTTATTAAGTGAGATGCAAGGCTTTTAATACGAGTCAGTATCTAGACAGATATTTGAATGATGCCTCTCAATTATCTAATTTGTTAATGAAAGGTATGGATGTTATTTGCCCAGAATGGCTTGATATTTTTCTTGAATAACAAATATTTATGTAAAGCTTACAGTATGCTATGCGCTCTTCCACACAGTATAGGACAGAAGCTCATTTAAGGCTCAGTACAGCCCAGTGCTGCTGGCAGCATCCTCTATCATGCATTTGATGAGACGAGGCAAGGAGAGCTCAGAGGTAGAGCCCACTTTCAAATCTAGGCAGTCTGGTTCTGGAGTCCACACCCTTGACCACTACACTGCGCTGGTTCACTTACCATGCTGGTCTTCATCACAGTGTTGGCTCTTGAATCCATACATCCATTTGTGTATTCCGCAAGCATATTCCTTTCCATATGCAACACCACCATTCTTGTCAACCCCTCACTGTCACATGCTCATGTTCGTGGAATAGCCTTCTTTCCTTCCTCCTAGGCTTTAATTGCTGAAATCACCCCAGGCAGGGTCCTTGGTCTGTGTTTTTATCTCTTTACATTCTCTCCCTAGGAGAGCTTCCCATTCAGAGTACTCCATCTTCTGGTTCCAACCTTATACCTCAGTTTCCCTTTTCAAATATTCTGTCCCAAATATACCTTGCCAACACAGCATGGAACTTTCTAACCTGGGCTCTGTTCTTGCTTCTGTTGCCTAGTCTCCACCAGCTCCACTTCTCTACTTATGAAAATTCTGTCTCTCTAGGGAGATGAACGAGTCTCCAAGAAGGCTTTGCTCCCTCCCGGCTCACAGTGATCCTTCCATCCCTTCCATCTGTGTTCCCGGAGGCCTGCTCCCAACACCTCTTATTTCGGATCTAGGCAGTACCTTTCAGTGGTTGGGAACAGAAAATCTGCAACTAAGCTGTGGGATTCATAGCCTTACTCTGAAAACTCTGGTAAGTTCTGTGTCATCCATGAAATAGGGATAATAATAGCAAACTCATGGAATAGATACCAGGGTGATTAAATTAACTAATACGTTGATAGCTTAATGTTAAAGTGTAGGTTAGAAACTGCCTGGCACAGTGAACACGTTAGCTACTATTATTTAACTGTATATAGACCTTTGTAGCGTCTCCGATGATAATATTTAACTCCTAAGAAGTTTCCTGTGCCTTATCAGTCCTTACCTCATTTTCCATGCTATTGTTTCCCATTTGCTGTCATCTTGTTCTTTTTTTTTTCATTTTTTATAGATTTTTTAAAAATTTTTATTTTATTATTAGTAGGATCCACATCCAATGTGGGGCTCAAACTCACAATCCCTAGACCAAGAGTCACATGCTCCACCAACTAAGCCAGCCAGGGACACCTGTCTTCTTATTCTTATTAACTTTGTCCACTGTATTACACTTTCTGATTCTAATGCCTGAACCAGATCTAAAATTGGACCCAATAGATTCACCTTCTCATCTGTCTTTTCTGAGGCTTTCACTTGTCCTGTATTCAGACCAAGTTCTCACCTTGTTCTTTTTCTTTGTACTTTCCCACTGACACAACTGAATCTTTCTCCCCATTATCCCTCCAGTGTCGACCCTCGCGAGTCACTCTCCATAATCTCCTGTATTTATTCAACTAGAATTTAAAAACGTTTTAGAAAAAGAACTGTACATCTTCTTTCTTTGTATTCCCCCCAGTACAGACTAGATGCTCCAAAAATATGTACTAAATAAATTAATGACACAAAGAAATAAAGATATTCATAGCTTATCATTTTTCAGTTTTCAAGAGAAGACAATTTAGGTCAGTGAAATTTCACAGGCACCTGTGAAGTCATATTTTAAGTAGGTTCGAAGAGATAATCAGAACATTTCATTTGATTTGACAAATAACTGAGAACTTCTCCCTCCCACCAGCAATAACACTTGAAAGAGACTTTATTTCATTAGTAGGGAGAGGTTTATTTGCTTATGGCTCCTGGAAGACAAGAATTTGATATTTATTCTCGGGCAATTGGAAAATTGATTCGACCCATTTAAGAGTTTAACAATGGATTCAGAACAACTCTCCTCAAAGAGTACAAAAGAGCAAGTACATCAATTAATCAATAGTTCATTTAAGAAGAAAAAGAACTCAAGATCAAGGGAATTTACAGAGACTGCTGAAGAAAACTCTCTATTCAGAGAATTAAATCATAAAATATGGCAGAGGGTACAAAACAAATCCAAAGTCTTTCCTTCACTTTGGGACACTGATTTCAGGGAGGGGCCTCAAAACTCCTTCCTGCCAGTGTAAAATCAAAATGACAATCCCACTCAAAACTGGGTCATTGAAAACCTATTTAATACCATGGTCAGCGTCTCATGTCTGTTTAGAGCAATTCCAGGTTCCCACAAAGTACAAAGCCTTCTCTTGGGGACAACTGGATTCACAGATGGAAGAGTGAACCCCAGTGATGAAAAGGCTAGTGAACAGAGACGGCTGAGTGGATGTTTCACAGTGAGTGTCCGCCAAGGAAAAACAAGAGGTTTGCCTCCTTTCTGGTTTCTTTTCGAACAAACACCAGCAGTCTGAGTGACAATCTTCCCATCAGTCACTATCAAGATTTAGCTCTGATCAATATCCAGAAAATTCCAACTCTAACAGGTTCTAGTTTTATCCAGCTTCATCCTCCTTCTCCTGGTTAGATGAGTAACTAGTCTTTCAGTAGCGTAGTTTACCCGCATAAGACCTCAAGTAATGAATGCGTATTATTTTTTTTTTAAATAAGTGAACGAATTAGTTTCCTCAGGCATTCACCCACTGTCTTCTTGAGGTATCAGAAGAGGTGGGGCAGAATCAGTGAAAAGGAAAATGAACATGTTGAAGTTTCAAATCTGTGTGGAAACTAAAGAAATCGGCCAATATTAAAAGGCAAACTACCTTCTAATGTTCACTTGTCAACAGAAACATAGGGAGAATATACAATTAAAGAGAGCTCTTCGGAAACACACAAATTTTTTACTAGAGTTGTAGGTGCATATTCTAAAAGAATTTAAGTTATAGCAAAGTAGCTGAAATAGCTATTTTAGAAGTTCATGCAAATGTAATGATAATTGTCAAGTTTTAAAAATACAATATAGAAAAAAAACCCTTCTCTCTTTTAAAAGAAATAATTTAGATATAAATCCAGTAAAGCTATACTTGATTAAAAACTGATTTTGGAAGATTTTTTTTCTGAAGTTAATAAGACTATAATCACTAACCCAGAAAACAGAATATTATATTAAGGATAATAGGATTATTAAGCATGAAGTTCACTAAGTAAAAAAAAAAAAAAAGCTTCTAAATATAACTCCTTGGAAAATGATTTCAACCTTCATATGCTATCTTTCACCTGCTATTGTCATTCATTCATTTATTCCACAATACTTGTCTCAATCTATTCTAGAGAAATAGGGCAGAGACTTCTATTTGTGCCTTAACTTTTTTGAATAGACCTTATTTTTTTAGAGTAGTTTTAGATTCACAGCAAAATTGAGCAGAGAGTGTGGAAGGTTCCCATGTCTACCCTGTCCCTACACCCACCCAACCGACCCCACTGTAGGCATCCCATACCACAGTGGCACATTTGTTACAGTTGGTGAACCTTCAGTGACATGTGATTATCACCCAAATTATGCCTTTATTTTCATCTTTTTTTTCCCATAGTAATAAATTTTTTGGCTATAAATTAGCCATCAGGTATTTTCTAGATAGATAGATAGATAGATAGATAGATAGATAGATAGATAGATAGATAGATGATAGATAGATATCACGTTTTCCAGCCTTTCTTATAGGTGTGGCCATGTGACTCAAATCTGGCCAACAAAATAGAAGAGAATGTGACTTGTAGCAGCTTTCAGGAGCCTTCTTTAAAAGGCAGAACAAGTGTACCCTTAGCTCTTTCATTCTTCGGCCCATCCTTCTGCTTCCTGTGGAGTGTAGAAACCATCATGGTCCCCAAGATCAAAGCCAGGCATGGCGGATCGACAACATAGAAAGAACCTGGATCTTTGAAGACTTTGTGCAGCGGAGCTAGCTTATCACCAGGCCTAAATTTGTTCAGAGGAAAGAAAAGTTAAGTTTTATCTTATTTAAAGCAGTATTATTGAGGTCATTCTAAAACACATAACCATATCTACTACAAACGAATACAATAAAACAAAGTACTATTCCCTGTCGATGATAAAATATAGATAAGGTCCAGCCCTTGCTCCCACAATTCCTCCAGTCTCCTAAGGAAAATAAGATATATAAACAAATGAATGGGATATAAAAGTCATACAAACTGAGTCTTATAGAGTACAGAAGAGAAAAAAATAATAATTTAGGGGAGTGAAAAAAGGGTAATTTTATGGACAAGGTACTGTGAAATTTGTGCCACTAGGTCATATTAGAAAGGGAAAAAACTGAATGTTTTGGGAACAGACTGAATTAACAGAAGCCCAAAGAAAGGCATTTGAGAGAGCCAAAAATGATCAGTTTGGCCAGAAAAGCCTGAGAGACAAAGGAAAACAAGACAAGTAGATGGAGACAGTTTACAGAAAATAATGTCAGGCAAACAATTGTGTTTTTAGTGAATAGAATTCATTGAAAGCTTACATTAGGAAAAATCCTTTGCTTGTAATGCCAGAGAAGGTTAGGACAGGGGCAGTGAAAAGAGTGGAGGAGACAGTGTTTCTCTCCCTGCAACAAGTGTGATGGCATTAAAAGGGAAATTCAAGGAAAGGTGGGTAAAGTGTTGGAAAGGAATCATCTTTCAGACTTGGCTACCAATGATGAAACTTGAAGAGAAGTAAATTTAAAAGCCCAGATTTTAAGCCAGTTGACAGCTCAAGGCGTAGTCCATTAACTGAAGCAAGGCAGTTAGCAGCAGGAAGCTGTTTGACGGGGTGGATACGATAAGAACCGTTGGAGGCTTTATATGTTTGAGGTGCTGGAAAGAGGGCATGTCCATCAAACCTTTGGAAATATGGACTTTAAAACAGGAGAATGTTTCAGGCTGCAGATACTGATTTAGTAGTTTTAACCTAAAAGAATGCTTGCTATGAAAAGCATAGTGAAAAGGGTTGATGTTGATGGGTCCCATCTGGCAGTGACTTGGGCAGACCTTCAGTGTCTTGGGAACATTACTGTCTCTTCCATCATTGGTGAATAGCTGTAGTAGGTCAGCCTATGACCCTGCAGCAGAGAAGAAAAAAGAAGGATTGAGAGAAAGAGGAAGGAAGGAAGGAAGGAAGGAAGGAAGGAAGGAAGGAAGGAAGGAAGGAAGGAAGGGAGGGAGGGAGGGAGGGAGACAGGGAGAAAGGGAGAAAGGGAGATAGAGAGATGGAGGGATGACAGAAGGAGAGAAAGAGAGGGTGGGAGGGAGGGAAGGAAGGAAGAAAGAAAGAGCAAAAAGAAAGAATTTAGAGCTAACGTGTTGATAGAGAGGTAACAAGAAGGACCCCCAATAATTTGTTTTCTTCGATCAGCTTTTTAGTTCCTACAGAATGAGCAAATTGCAATTCAAAAAGACTCATAAGTAAGGATGTAATAAAATTATTCCCACAGTGATAGCAAATAAGAAGGGGGATGAGAATTTATCTACTGTTTACATTTACTGCAAAATCCTAGAATTGAGATTGGTTTGTTAAGATTGAACCCTGACAGTCTATCTAGGCCACCACCAGCAACCTTGGAGGTAAAATTAAACACGTCTTTCATTTTTGCTAAGACATTTCTGCAACATCTTTTCAGTCTGGGGACTAAAGCCAAGTTAGGAAAAGGAGCAGTGTGAGTGTGCCATCCCAGTGGTTCAGAATGAGAGAGGTGTGTCTGCGCGAGCACGTACTTGCATGCGCCTAGGGTCTAGGTATCTGCAATGATCCACATTTTCCAATACAATCCCTCCTCTTGAACCTGCCCCTTCCCAATATTAAAATTGAACGGTAGCTCTGAGTTCCCACCCATCCTAATGGAACTAAAAATATCATGGTGAAGTTATTTACTGTTGTTTCTCTTCATAGTCTACTCTCCAAGGTCAGAGATTTTCTTATTCTTTGGAATTCACTACTAGACCCTCTTCTTACTCTATTGTCTCTCCTTGGACAATCGTATTACTCCCCATAGCTTCCGTTATCCAAGGACCAACAGCCTCCTGTTTCTATATCCAGTCTTGATTGCTCTTAAAGGGTAGATGTGAATGCCTACTCCACATCTCCACTTATATTTCTAAGACCCACAGATTCAACATATCCAAACAGTGCAACTCATGGCTTTCCAGTGCCAAGCCTACTCTTTCTCCCCCTCTCCCCATTTCAGTAGTGACAGCAGACTAGGAGTTATTCTTGATTCCTCCTTCTCCTTCACTCCCCAAATCCTATTGGTTCTGCCTTCTAAATCTTTCTCAATCTATCCATTCTAACTCCCTCCAGCAGCCCATAGTTCCCGCTACGATCCTCTCTCAGGAAGAATACTCGAAGAGCCTCTTAAATGGTTTAGCTGCACCCATTATCACCTTCTTCCAGTTCATTCTCTGTAAGATAGCCAGAGAATTCATTTTAGAAAACAAGATTTGTCTCTCTTCCTTGCTAAATACCCTTCAGCGGTTCTCTATTCCTTCTTGGATAGAAAAGACACAGTCCGTAATCTCTAATATGTCCTTTGAGGTTCTGCGCCATCAGGCTGCCTCCTATCTTTCCTTCCTTGGTTTGCTCTTCTCTCTACACTCCAACATTATTGGTCTTTAAAAAAAAGTTTCTCTGATGGGCCATTCTCTTTTTTTTTGGCCCCGGGACCGATATATATGCTGTCATATAATTTTTCTCCCTTTCCCACTTACTCTGCCTTTACTTATCTAGTGCCTCCTTTATGGTCAACACAAATTTCATTTCCTTGGGGAAGTATTTCTGGACTCTACAGTACAATTTCCTCTCATATGCTTGCACAGAACATTTCTCCTACATAGAACTCAATAAAATTGTTTGATGACTCTCTTCCCTACCAGGCTGCAATCTGTCTTGTTCAGTGCTGTGGGTCCAGCAACCAGCACATTTTCAGCAAAGAAAAGAGAAGAAGCAAGTAAATGGTTTTAGGAAACTATTGCAGGCTTGAGTTAACATTTCAAACCCATTTTTTTCTTCTTCTGGCAGAGTAGCAATTATCATCAAATAATAGCTCCGCTCAAATTTGTTTATCAGATGAGCAGAAAGCAACGTGTGGAAGAAAAGTGACGCAGCAGGAGAGTGGGGGGTTTTGGTGGCAGAACAGAAAGTAAATGTTAGAAATATAGGACACTGTGAGGAAAGGAGGCCAGGGGATGGTGGACCCTGCAAAATAGAACACTAAGGGGGAAGAGGAGATACAGAAAACAACTTTGTATCATAGTGGCAATAACTTGGCTTTAGAATCAGTTAAGACCCGGAGCTGAATCCCAGCTCTGCCATTTACAACCAATTAACGAATCTTTCTGAGTCTCCCTTTCTTTACTCTGATTTGGAATGATAATAGTGCAGAGAAAGAGTGTGAAGATTACTTCTTTTTAAAGAGCAGGAAAATTCTTGGCACACAACAAGTCTGAATTGTCAGTTTCTTCCTTCTTCTCTGACTCCAGCAGGACACGCATTCCACTTCCGTTTCGTTTGCATTCAGTTGATCAAGCAGTCAAATTCGAGGCACATACATTTCATGTAAATTGTGTATCAGTCATGGTCTCATGAGGATACATGAATTGTGCAGTGTGATTAAGGAGGGTATTTGACCCAAGGGACTAGTTAAAATAGTACTAAGAGCACTGAAAATCTAAACAGAGAAGGTGAGGCAGGCAACAGGCGAACAGGGACAGGTTGCTGCTGGCCCCCTTCAGCCAGGGGAGCCAGCGAGTAGGAACCCCTGGAATGTGGCCAGAGTGGAAGTAGCTGCTGCTCACCAAAGGTGCCACTCGAACCAGAGACAAGAGGAGAAGTACTCTGACCTCCTCCATCCTCCTTGTTCCCTCCAGCGTCCTGCCAATCTCTCACTGACCAAAGCTGGGACCGGGGCACAGAGCCTCCTGGGAAATACCACTTGCCAAGGTGGACCTCTGTGATTGAAAGCAGAGAGAGGAAAACGGGTCTGGGTGAAAACAGGCAAGTGACTGGCACAAATGGCAAGGAAGGGCCAGCAGAAGTGAGTCAGTAGAACTCTTACCGAAACAGGACTACCCTGTCCTGGTGCAATCCATCAGACCATCTCAGGACAGATGACAAATCATAGTAATTTCGCTTGTTGGGCTTTACAGAGCCTCTTCAGAGGGTAAAATGGTGTAAGGGAAAGCAAGCAGGCTTGGGAGGAGCCGGTTTGGTGTGTCAGCTTTAACATGAGGGAGAGGTCAAAGGAGAAAGCAAGCTCTCCTACTCTTCTTTTCACTCTTCTCCCCAAGTCAGTAACCCTCTTTCCCAAACTGGTAAAAGTCTCCTAGAGGATGTTGCTGTATATGTAAATAGATACCTATATAGAGACATACGCCTTATTTAAAAAACAACAGAATGCTAAATGCACTGTTCTGACACTTTTTTCTACTTCAAAATATACCTTTGGCCTCTTTCCATATCACATATATAATTTCGTCATTACTTTTAATGACTGCATATATCCACTGTATGCTCAGATAATAATTCACTTAACCAATCTCATATTGAGAGTTATTTTTAGTGTTTCTAATCTATTTTTTTTTTCTGAAAATAAGTTTGGAAAGAATGTATCTGTCCAAATACTGCAAGGCAAAGCTCTAAAAGTGGGATTGCTGGTCAAAGGGTAAGATGTCATAAATTTTAATAGATAGCATTACCACAAGGCATTCCCAAACTTACATTCTCATCAAGATTCCAAGGAGAACATTTCTCCTACACCCCAGACAACACAGTGTTTTCTTCTTTTTAACCACATAAAACACACAAAAGAGAAAAATTTCATTATTGCTTAATAAGGAAATCAGATTTCATTATTTTTTTCATGTCTTTAATTATTGGTTAAGTTTAACATTTACAAGTACTTTGGCAATTTTTGTTTTTCTGTGAACTGCTAACCCATATTCTGTGACAGTGTTTTGAAGAGCAATTTTGAAATCTGCTTACTGATTTATAAAATATAATAAAATTTATCCTAAGTCGTTAGGTATTGCCTTTTTTTTCCTCATTTGTCTTAGGCTTTTGAACTTTTTGTTGTAATTTGCCACTTACAAACTGTGGAGTCTTGAGCAAGTAAATTAAATTTAATTAGCCTCTCATTAATGTATGCATCTGAAAATGGAAAATAACAATATGTTCCTCCTGTTCGTTTTGAGGATCTCTGAGAGGGTATGTTTACATTTTCTTTGCCTGGAGCACAAATAGCCATTTTTATTGCTAAACATTGTTTTATGTTACGTCACCTCATTCAAAATACAGAACATCTTTCTGAAACCGGTATGGCAGACCTTAGTATTTTCATTTTACAGATTAAGAAGCTAAGGCTCAGAACATTTTCCTGAATTCATTACAGTCAGACAACTGTACAGATTTAAAGGCGCAATCCCTGGTCTATGATAAGCACACCACTTTACCTTTGTGCTTTCTAATGGTTGCATGTGGAGGCCAAAAGGAGAGATCTTCTACTATTAACGAAAAAAGAAAGCTCTAGCAGGACTAAGTTGGTGGTTGAGCTGGAAGCAGAATCCACTCTGTGGGGGGCCTTTTCAAATTTGTTTCAGTTAACATGCTAACTAAGGGACAAAGACGGGTAATCTTTCTGGCCCCGATAGTGGTAAAAGGGAGGGAGAATGGTTATGAGCTCTTTTAAAAGGCACCGTATAGCCTTATCTTCCATTCAGCTCCTGGATACTGCCTAAAACAAAAACCCAAGTCTTCATACAAACAATTATTTATTGTGCACAAAGCTATTCAACCAAACTTGACGCAGACTAATAACTCTAAGAAACAGGATATTTGAATACAAAGGAAAAAAGATATTCTCCAAAAATATCATGTTGGAATATGCAATAGTATCTTCATAGCTTTTCATCTGCTATTCAGGGAAAGTTACCTGCGACATGAAAGAAAATTTAACAATGAAAGTTGATCATGTAGAAAGAGCTAACGTATAAATAAAAATGGAAATGCCTAGCATATAGGCCATTATCAGTAAGCCAGATGAAAGCTGAAGCGTTTCAAATATCCTAGGGACTTCAGTTGCTCTAATAAAATGGAAATGCTTCCAGACACACATGCTTAGAGAGATTATTTCAAGGTTTACAGATGCAAAGCATTTTAGTTTCGGAGGCAAGAATGGGAGCCTCACTCAGATGAGACTAATAGTACGTTCATCACTTCTGAAACCGCGCACAGACACTAAAGATTCTTTTCACAATAATTTTAGGAGGAGGTCAGCCCTGTGGCTCTGCACTGGAGAGGGACACAGCTCTGTAAGTATTTGGAAGGTGAGGCAATATATGGCACCAGCCATTAGAAAGAGGAACTACAGCTACCAGGTGCTACGCGGTTCTCGGAGTATCTCTGAAGACAAGAGCACATCTCCATTATGGTCCCTTGCACGGACTCTCCCAGAGGTAGGTGGCCCTGAAAGAGCGTTCTGCACTATGGATTTTACAACTACAGTTACAGATTTTAAACATTCAAAATGTTGTTGGAAGTAAATTATAAACAATAAAAGACTTGAAGTCCTTTGGTCAAGGGATGTGTTTATATATTTTAGAAATGCATTTCTGTGGCCAGACATCAACCTGGGTTTGCCAAGAGCAGGAATATCTGTAAGACAGGGTGAGGTGAGGAGTTTCTTTCTTTCTTTCTTCTTTCTTTCTTTCTTTCTTTCTTTCTTTCTTTCTTTCTTTCTTTCTTTCTTCTTTCTTTTTAAGACTTCATTTATTTATTTGTCAGAGAGAGAGAGAGACTGCACAAGCAGGGGGAGAAGCAGGCTCCCCACTGTGCAGAGAGCCTGATGCGGAACTCGATTCCAGGACCTTGGGATCATGACCTGAGCCGAAGGCAGATGCTAGGCATCCCGAGGTGAGGAGTTTCAACACTGACCTGGGCTAGGGAGATCTTGAACTGGTTCTATTCTGTGTAGATAAACACACAAGTACCTCAGATGCTTTCCCTTCTATATCATGTCTACTCCTCCAGACCACCAGGGATCTTCTGTCTCTGAGGGAATCATTAGTGCTTGGACTGCTGAAAGAAGGGTGGTTCGCATAATCTAAGTCTGAGGGCAAAGTCTCTGGGCACAGATGGCAGTCACTCTTATTGGACGACAAGCTGTCAAAGCCTGGGTGGAAGGTGTTCCCTTGATGCCGATGAGAACAATGCTTAACTTGCCTGCTTGATACGAGCAATGCATCCAGCTCCCTGGAGTGGAAATACGATGGCGTGTGGGTGATTTCTCGGCTACTACATGGCTTTTGGGAACCGTTGACAGAGGATGATTATTCAGCTTGAGAGGAGGCAGGTCCCGGATGATGATGTCCCTCCTATCGTGTGACCACTCAGGGCTGGTTCTCCAGTCCTGGCACCACTGACTCCTCTCATGGTGCAGTCTTCTGCCTTCTTTTGTTCTCATCCAGACTCTTCATTTAGACTGTTGTCAGGATAGCCAGGATTTCAGCCAATCCTCAAGACCTAGTCTTGATGTCCTGACCTAGGTACTAGATCTAAAGGGCAAGAATTTGATTGTTTAAATCTTTATTTCTCCATGTTTTTTCCCTGAGACAGTAGTTACAGGACATGACATTTCTGGGATGGAATGGGGCCAAGAATGTCACAAGAAACAGAAAACTACCAGGATCAGAAAACATAATGACTAATATTCTGCTCCATACCATTTTAAGAATTTGACAGAATATGTGCAATTAAAACTTAGAGCCCACAGTAGACTCTTGACCCTTCCCGTTTCATCATGAGCCTCCAACAGATTCTATTTCGAAGGTAGCATGTATTAACAGTATGGCTTCAAACCTATACGCACCCTCATGCGAACATCATGTCAGAAGAGAGTTGGATGGAACTACTTCTGTCCCATGGTTCTTGTTACAACAAAGCAGTAAGATAAGAGAGAGATGCCATAGTCTGGGTGCATTGTGCTTTTGAAATAAAAAAGGAAGGTTGCCTATAATAGGCGTTTCCACCAGAGAGCAGTCACAATGCCCAGTTGGTTCTCATGCTTTTGATAGTTTCTAACTGTTTCTAACTCTCCTGCTGAGTGTCTGTCTCAGGCTCATGTATTAATATTAACTCGGGCTGCAAGGAGGCAGATTTCTCTTGTTGAGAGACAGCATTTTGGTCTGTGCACTTTATCATTAAAATGTTCCCTGAAAGCCTATCTTGCGGCATTCCCCAAATCATGTGCCATAGAACCCTGGTAGCCAGTGAGACGTAAAAAGGTGGTGCACCGATAAAAGGGCTCTGTGCTCAAACTACTCTGCGATATTCTACAGACTTTACCTCTTATCACAAAGATTCCGAATTCAATTAACATGTAAAAGGTTCAGAGAAAAACTACAGGAAAGAAACCTGTCTAACTTTGATAAACCCACTATTTCTCAAACTTTGCAGGTACAATCTTGGTTTTATTCATCTAATATCAATGAACAGCACATGGCGCACGGCTGAAAAGGCTGCTGTATTCACATGACATCATTTATTCAGATATTTGCTCCCACCCATCTTTTCCAATAGAGATGGAATCTATTTCCATTGAGGGCAAAATCATACCATATTCAGAAGCATAAAAATATTTTTAATTGAGAAAAAAATTTTTACATACTAAATTCAGAACTTCAGGTGGACCTTGGAACAACCTGGGACAACAAAACTAAAGTTTGAACAGTGTGGCACCATTAAAATTAATTTGTATGGGCATCATCGTCATTATATAAGTCACCGACCTTCTTGAAGGTAAGAGATCCAGGTAATAAGCAGATAGATCCAGGCGAGTCTGGAGCAGCTGAGCCACACGGAATTGGGTCGCTCAGAGCTCTCTGCTCAGAGCCAGATTGTGAGGGGTTGACCCAGGAAGCCCAGGGGCAGTGCAAGACGGGGATGAATTGTTCAGGCGGTCAGGAGCCAGAAGAAATCAGCGTCTGGAAAGCGGTTAAGGCAATAGAAGAAATTCCAGGAGCCTGGAAAAGCACAGATTAGACAAAGTGGGGGACCAGACGTATAGGGGCAAGGGTGCAGACACACAGGCAAACAGACTGGAGAGGAGGCATGAACACTAACAAGAAAGACCTCACAGCAGATGTCTGCTCTAATGAATAACTTACCAAAAAAACAAAACAAAACCCCAAACCCTTCCTCTTGGGACAGATGATCTTTGCAGGCAGTGGCTAGTCCGAAGTCTAAAGGCTATCACTAGCTGCTGAGTGGTTCTTCCCGGTGGAGGAGGAAAACCCCAATGACTGTAAGGGCAACATCTCTATGGAAGGTAGGAATCCTTCTCGTGTTCACCTGAGTTTGGAGGAAGAAGGATTTGACCAATTGTTATGATCAAATGATCCATTTTGTAGAAATCCTCTTCAGTACTTCATGATCATGCCCAATGCCACTAAATACAAATTCCAATAAATATGAGGAACCAAAACTTGAGCTTACATTATTATGCACGAGAACTGAATATAAAATATGAAGAATTTATCATTTACTGATAAATGTACTATAATTGATTTCAGTGAATTGAGTGATGTTTTTTTATTTTAGTAAAGTTCATTTTCACTTTAGTAAAGCCTATGATTCTAACCCACAGATCACTACTAACACAAATTAAGAAAGTGTGATACTTGCCGTGTTACGTTTCTGGGGATTAAAAGCTGTACAGATTGGGTCATTGCGATGGCTTTGCATTAGCCTAAGGGGATATAATGGGTAGTGTTTGGAAAGGATTGATCCTAGGGTCTCTCCTAACCAATAACTTATTGATGACCTCCTCTAAAAGTTTAGAGCATACTAACTCTATTACTAAAGAGCTTATGTTAGGTGGGTTACTAAGACTTTGAAACTAGGAAATAAGGCCCAATATGACATTTGTAAAGAATATATTGTATTTTCAAAACCACAGTAAAATTCAATGATAACATATGCAGACTGATTCAGAGAAGGAAAAGAATCTGAAAAGGAATATAGGGTGTTGAAATAATGATTAATCATCTGTATAGAAAGATTAGCCATGTCAACATGATACTAGATATATTAATATGATTAACTTATGTAAATAATCTCAAGGTCTCTCATAACAGGACTCTGAGAATTAGTTATGAGCAGACTTTGGAGAGTGCTCAAACATACGATCTGTATAAAAGTGACAACTGTAAACAGAGGTGGAAACTAAGATCTATCTGACAATATATTCATTGGCACATAGTACGTTCTCTGTTCGCGTCTCCTGATGTTATAGCCGTTAGGATTTGGTCAGGGAAACAGACGTCACTCCATTTAGCCCACACATAAAGGATTTAACAGAGGAAACGTGGGCTTAAACAACTGTTGGAATAGTTGGGAAGGGCGAGGTCAGGGAAGCCACCCCTGGGAATCTCAGCCTGAAACACTGAAGAGAATGGTTTTCTGCACTAACGAGGCAGATGCGCTGAACGTCTCAGGCACCCAGCCCTTTGCCTACGACTGCCTTCAGAGATTAATGACTAATTCTTCCTCTTCTACCTTCCGAATCTAAGGGGAAGACTTCTCATTGTCCAACTCTGCCCAGGCCATGTGCAGAAAGGGATTCGGGGAAGATAATTCTCACACTAGAGAAAGGTGAAGGTGAAAATCAGGGCTGACAGCAACCCAGCACAATCCTACAAAGGAAGACCGTACGAAGAAAGGATCAAAGGCTTCGTATGTTTAGCCTTGAGGAGACCGATTATGACAGATTCTCACAAAATTTTGACCTCCTGGGAAGCCAGGTTAAAATTCTTAGCCAAATCAGTTTGTAGATGATTGAGTCAACAGTTGCCCCATCAGTAAGAAACAACCTCAATATTCAGGACCACAGTAACAAGCATTGTGTCTTGTCTGTGTCAGCATGTTGGCTTGGGCGACAGTGCTAATCTCAGCTGGGCATGGGGATTATTTCCAGGTCGGGGCTCAGACTCAAGTCTGCTCCACGTGTCGCTCGTTTTTAAGAGCTTACCTGTGGCAGGAAGATTTATGGTCCCTCAAAGATGTCCACATCTTACTCCCCAAGACCTATGAATATGTTATGCTATATGACACAGGGGAATTAAGGTGCAGAAGGATTTGAAGCTGCTGATCAGTAACTCAGCAATGGGGAGATTCTCCACAATTATCCTGTGTTATCTGGGAAGGCCCATTATCGTCACAGGATCTTGAAAAGTGGAAGATGGAGGCGGGAGAGACAGAGAATCAGGAGAGCCAGAGAGCAGCACGAGGAGCACTTGGCCCAACGTTGCTGGCTTTGCGGATAGAAAAGGAAGCTACAAGCCGAGGGCTGGGCACCCTCCAGAAGCAGCAAAGGGCATGGAAACAAATTCTCTCTAGAGCTTCCAGAAGGAACGCAGCTCTGCCAACACCTTGATTTTAGCCCAGTATGACCGTGTTGGAATTCTGCTGTACAAAACCGTAAAGAGTAAATCGGTATTGTTTTAAGCCATTAAGTTGGTGATAATTGGATATGGCAGTTATAGTGTAATAGAAACCTGATACACTATCCAAAGCTCATTATCCTTGTGGTGATAGCAGAAGTACAGGAGGCGAGAAGAAACACTCGGTGCTCTTAAGGCCTCAGCCGTAGCTGCTTCCTGTCGTTTCTGCTCAGCTCCATCCGTGTGGTAAGGACATGCACGTTAGTTCTTGTGGAAGGAACCTCAAAGTCATCGGGCAAAAGGCCTGACTCAGGGAGGGGTGAAGTCTTGGGTGCGGTAATGCAACTTACTGCAGAGGACATCTCACTGCAGGAACATGAATTCACAAGTAACTCTTATGAAAGCAGACTCGCCCTTGAGCGTTCCACATACGGAATTAGAAGTCAGGCATTCCTTATTATTCAGCCGTAAAAAGAAGGAAATCCTGTCGTTTGCAACAACACAGACTGACCTGAGGCTAAGAGAAATAAATCAGAGAAAGACAAATACTGAATGATCTCTCTTATACCTGGAATCTTAAAAAGTCAAACTCACAGAGTAGATTGATGGTTGCCGGATACTGAGGCATGGGGGAAATGGGGAGATATTGCTCAAGGGTACAAATGTCAAGCTATAACATGAATTAGTTCTGGACATCTAATGTACAGCACGGCGACTATAGTTATCATATTATATATTTGAAATTTGCTAAGAGAGTAAATCTTAAATGTTCTCACAATACATACATACACAAAAATGATAACTGTGTGAGGTGATGGGTGTGTTAACTAACCTTATTGTAGTAAATGTCTTACAGTATATATGTGGATCCAATTATCATGTTAGTACATATTGTATTAATAATATTGAATATTAATAATATTTTATTACATATTCTGTAATCTATGCACATATAACAACTAAATTCTTTTTTTACTTATATTTCCACTTTATTGAGATATCGTTGTGTACATATAATATATACTATGTATAATATTACATATGATGTATAGTTTATTTAATATATACACTAATATATACATATAATATATATGTATGTCATGTATATAATGTATGTGTGTAGTGTATACAATGTATTATACATTTTATATATTACATATATGTAACATATGTATACATTACATATATTCAATTATATCTCAATAAAGTGGAAAAATAAGTGAAAGAAAAGAATTTAGGCATTCCTTTCTCTACAATGAGGTACGATTTTAAACACATTATATTGGCAAATCATGAAAGTTGGGTAATTTTGCATGCTACATGGGAAATATGAAAATGAATAGCCTGGGGCTATATAAACTGGTAGTGCCATTGTTAGGAGAATGAAACATAAAATGTGACAGGCATATTATGGAATACTGGGCAGCAGTCAAAAGCAGTGAGTTAAATTGGCATAGAGAAACATGGATAGATTACAGAAACATATGTTAGGTGGGGAAGAGAGAGGAAAGAATGGAAGATCCCATAGCACAGTGCCATCTATGCAAAACGAATGCCCACCCAGAACTGTATCATTTTTGAGCACCTGTAATTATCTAAATAAGTATGTAGCAGGTGGATTTGAAGAATATGTAGTAGATATACTAACAGGTGCCTAGAGGTGGTAGGAGATGGGATTGAGAAAATTAGGCAATAGGGAAAATCATCAGATTTTTAAAAAGAGACACTCTGATAGATGATGACAATATTAATTCATGAACTAAGAAGTGTTTGATAAATCAAATTTTGCACACCTGATCCTCAGGAAGCAAGGAAGTGGGAAGGGGGGTTGGGAGGAAGGGAGGCAGGGAGGCAGGAAACCTAAGGAAGAGTAGAGAGCCCTGGGAGAGGAGGGGATTGGTGGCAATCAGGAAAAAGCCTCGTAAAAACTTCATAAAGCAGCAGAACTTCTCTATCATGGACATTCTTTTCCATTGTTTAACATTTAGCAGGAGAAATGAGCTTTCTAGTCTCTTAATGTCATGCTAGTTTTATAGATCGATAGGTCAATAGGTAGGTATAGATATGTGTATGTAGATTATATATAGCCACTTTATACATATACAGGATATATAATTGTAATGTATATAGACTTAAAATGTAATGTATATTACAATATTATATGTTATTACGAGTATACAGTATGTAAATATGAGTGAGAGAAATTCTTCTCCATGAAGTCTCTCTATACTTACTTCATTTCTCTCATCTGTTCTTAATAAGCAAGTTTCCTGAAAGCTATTTGACCTTAAGGGTTAATTTTTAAAGCTACATTTCAAGGTTTCCCTTTTAAAAATGTATCTTTCTTGTGAATAAATATTGCAGAATGTGGCAGCTGAAGTGATCAGTTACCTTGGGTGTGTCTTCAGTCATGGAAAATTTTCTCTGCAAGATGGAAATTGCTTCAATCTTTCAAAGTGAAACAATGGAGAGAAGGCTGGACCAGCCCATTGAGCCACGGGGGGAAATTCTAGTCTGTCAATGACAGGGACGATGTAAGCACCGGGATGGATGCCCCGCGTCAGCCACAGAAGCAAACCGTGCCTTGTGCTGCGGCACGCTGACCGCTCCCTTGTTTTGCGGTCCTGTGGGCACGTGTACGTTTCAGCTCTGCTACACCAGCAGAGCTTTCTCATAGAACACATCTCTCCTGGCTCTCTTGTTCCCCATTCATGACTGCTCTTGCCAGACATGGAGGATTTGTTGAGACTGAGGACTGTGCTGGACACAGAGTAATTTTGTGATTATCACACGCATTAGTAATGAATGAACGAGCGAATGAATGTCCACTCCATCCTCTCTCCTCTCTGCATGAACACACACACATGCACACGATGTGTGCATTTCCCCCTAGAGACCTACTCAGCCATGTCACTCGCTGCCATCAACTCTCCAGTTCCTGCTAGAATCCGGGCTCAGCCTGCTGCCTCCTCAGCAGCTACCCCTGCTGTGGGTCTCAACCAAGATTCAGGAGCCACACTATTTAGGGAAATTGTAGGGAAGGGTAGGACCTGATGGGAGACAAAAACAAAGTTTCGTTTTTCAGAGAACACCCGGCCTGGCTCATCAGCAGCCTCTGGCTCTGAGCCAAGCCCAGCTGGCAGGGCAGGGCCACGTGTGAGTGAGGCTGCCTGCCCACGGGCCCTTACCTCCCTTTCCACCCTGGGCTCTCCTGGGGCCCTCTGCTCAGCAGTGATCAGGAAAACGTAAGTTCATTCCAACAAAAGTGCAGAGGACCCCCTCTGATTGTATTTCATTGTAAAAGGAGAGGATTGCTTAAACGAGGTAATGGTGCTGATGATAGGATTTCAGGTTTTAGTGGAGAAGGTGTTTTGAAAAATCAAGAGCATTCCCGCACATGAGAAAACAGATGGACCCAAATACTCCATTTTAATCCATTTCAAGTGCGAAGCAGGGTTAGCACTTTGTCTTAGTCCACTCAGGCTGCCCACAGAAATACCATAGACTGGGTGGCTTATAAACAACAGAAGTGTATTTCTCACAGTTCTCGAGGCTTCAAAGTCCAAAATCAAGGTGCTAGCAGATTTGGTGTCCAGTGAGGGCGCACTTCTGGTTCATAGACAGCCATCTTTGTGCTGTGTCTTCCCTGGGTAGTCGGGATACGCTCTCCAGGTCTCGTTTATAGGGCCCTAATCCCATTCATGAGAGATCCACTGCATGACATAATCACCCCCCTAAAAGCTCTATCTTTCAATATGATCACATTACTTTTCAGCCTAAGAACTTGGGGGAGGGGTCACAAACACTGTTTATAGCACACTTCTTCTCATTTACTATAAATAGTCTGCTCGCCAAGGTGTTCCTAAACAATGTGGAAGAAGGGTTTTACGTTACCCAGCGGGCAGAGTTTACTTCAGAAGTTCACATCTGACATCTGTTCTCAATCCTCCACAAATACACTTCAGTCCCTTCTGTAAATCTCCAGACTTGCACACCTGCACCCCCTCTGCCCCGACAACAAAACTTTCTAAATACCCAGGATTCACTCAGAAGATAGTACGGGCTTTCTGTCACGCAGAAAATAGGCCAGACTGTGAGATAAGAAATGGAAAATTGGGCTCTTTTTCTCTGTGTATGTACAGCTCTTGGTTGTATATACACTTGTGTATGTATATTACATCAAGAGAGACTCTTCATGGATATTTACCAGTTCCAATGATTGTTCCCAGATTGTTTTCCAGAATGAAAAAATAATAATAATAACAATTGGAACCAGCCTGATTTTTTAATGTAAAAAATATTTTTTAAAAGTATATGTTACAAAAAGCTCCAGGTTGCTATGATTCTTTAATCATGACAACCTTAAAATATGCAATCTGCACAGCGATAGGATTCTTATCAGTGAAAAGGTTAAACTATAAACAGCTGAATTGTAAGGCTGACTTCAAACTTAGCTCAGAGTGGAGAATTTATTACATAGTCATGATCTCATTGAGTATGCAGGGTAAACAGCCTCATTAAGAATATAATGTGAAGGAGAATCACAGCTTTTCCAGCAGGGTCAGAGAGATCAACGAAGGAAGAGGGGGAGGCCAGGCGATGGAAATAAGCCTCAGACGTGCTCTATTCTTGTCCAGTTTGCTGCCTCTGAACTTAGTTTAAGAAGAATGGCATCAATCACAGAAGGAGAAAGGCCCTATTAGAAGGTTGAAACCCAAAAAAGCCCTCCAGAGTTTTTTCCAGAAGTCGTGTGTAGGAAATCCAGCAACTGAGAGCCAGTTGAGCAAGTCAGAAAGCAAGAAGTGAGAAAGTGTAGCGAAAGCTACAGTCTCTTCGGTTTACAGCAGCATTTCTTTAACCCTGAGCAGGCCCTCAGCACAGCTGGGAAACAAGGGAAGGTTGTTTTCATTCATTTCATTCATTCATCCTCACTTCTATTTCTTTATCTGGCAGGAAATCTCTTCTTTACTCATGGCACAACTAACTTCTCCTCCAAATGCCCCAAATCCAAACTTGCAGTACAGAAATCTCTATGAAACTCTTCTGATGGCCTTGGGGCCCATTTGGGCATGAATTTGACCTTCCCATCCCTTCCAAAGGTTGCATGCTGCCTCTACCGCCGCCATGCCTTACCTTTTCTGGCTCCCCTTCTGACTCCTCCCACTGAAGTAATTCCCTTGGTGCCTCCCTCCTCACAGCTTTGGAGGTTTTGCTTGACCGGGTGACATTAAATAACCAGAGAGGCTGACCTCTGCACATGGGCTAAAGGGAGAAGCCCAAGGGGCCACAGCGCACAGGCTGTCAGTCCTTCCCTTCCAGGTCAGAAATGCATTAGAGCAGTGGTCTTCTGAAGGCAACTGTGCCTGTGGCTTTCTCCCACAAAAAAATGATTTTAATAGATATTTCAAAGCAGGTCGGTTCCTTTTTGGTGAGAAAGCAAAGACAATACTTTAGGCATTAAGTAAAAACCGGAGATGGAAAAACAGTCCTTCTCAGCTAAGGAATTAACTTTCTAAGGCATGGAGAAGACACAGAGTTCCTAAGATAACAGTAAATATTCAAGATAGCAATGCCTTCCCCTTGCTCATACATTGGGGAAATGATCGAATTTCCTCTCAGAAAGGAGCAGCTAATGATTTAGAAGGTGAGTCGCTAATGTGCCAATACCGTGAAATGATATTATTAACTTTACTGGACAATCATATAATATTGGTGTTTAAAGATGATGGGGAAACTTTCAGGGACTAATTTTGATCAACTATACCTTGCCTCTGGTTGTAAGAACTCTGCTAATTTTAAAAAGAAGAGAGGTAAAAAACGATCTCCTATTTACATACCATTAACCATTGTAATAGGGTAAGAATGAACTTAGGGAGCTCTCAAATTGCAGAGTTACTGCTCTGCGGGTAGACAGGGGAACCATAAAAATGTCATTGCCAAGTAGAAACGAGTGAGGCTTTAGTCCAACTCCTCCGTGGAAGCTTGTCATCATAATTTTAGTGTCCTGACTTTTAAAGAGAGTAAACCATGGGGTCTTAAGATCTAATTCAATTTGCCACTTTTGGGCATTTAGTTATTTTATACGATGGCATTTGGTCATGCATTCCTGGCTTATGATAAGCAAGATGTGTAATAGTCCCAGAAAGAAAAATGAAGCAAGTCGATCTTTAAAAGGCAACCATTGGTCATTTTGGAGTCTGAGGAATCCACCCCTGAAGAAAACCATTGTCCCGCTTTCACTGTAAACTCCTGGCTGGCAGATAATCCTCTTATCCTGTAGGGAGGAACAAAGATAACAACAATCAGAGGAGGAAGGGTATGGTACTGACATGGAAAGATAGAAAGGCTGCTTCTTGAATCCGGCACTAAACATCTTAATGTGAACTATGAAGATCATGTCAGTGGCTAATGTATGTTTTCCTCGCACAGCAAATTGAACAGTCTGAGGGAAGGTAGACAGACCCTCTCTGTCGCCCTGCCTTCCCCAACCGCGGCCCTATCCGTATTTGCATCAGGTAGAAAACTTGGCAGGCCACAGCGTCCTGTTGCCTACAGGGGATGTATCCTGAAGGAAGCCGACAGCGCCCGTTCCTGTCATGCTCACCCTTCCCGTACCAAACACAGGATGGCCTCGTTCTCCTCTCCCTCAGGCATCAAAATGCACAGACCCTGAAAGGCCGAAAGTAGAACAAAACAGGAGCTCGCACATTCAGTCCTGAGAAGCGTATTTTGATTGTGCCATATACCGTAGTCACCACTGGACGTGATCAGATTGTGGGTAGCAATGAATGTCAGAGGTTACAAATGTTTGTGTGCTTCCTCAGTTCAGTTTCCCAGGAAAACAATCCGCAGGAGACGTAGGAGATCCCACCTCAATTCAGGTGGAGCTGTACTACGTGAAAACCTTTCAGGCCCTCCTGAAAATCACTCCTGAGCAGCCCCTTCCATGACCTCACTTCCTTCCCGTTTCTGATACAAAGCCCCTCCACATTTTCAGATCATCTCCTCCCGTCCAATTAGTTACGGTTGTAGGCAGGAACAAGGGCCTTTGGATCACTGGCTTTACTACGGCTAGCGGAGTACCGTGCCCTTCTTTTAAGACATTTTTGCTAAAATCTCATCATTCCCCAAAATCCTGAATACGATCAGTATAATTTTTCCACCTGGTTTAAAGTGAACTTGGTCCCTGCAACAAGCATGAAGGCAAAATATTGATTATAAGCTGTGTTAATTTGGGTAAAACACAAAAGCTTCTAAATTCCCTGTTCTGTAAAATGGAGACAAGATAAGAATTCAATGAGATGAAGCACTTGGTATAGAGTAAAATAAGTAAAATCTTAATAAAGTAGCAATTATTCTTATTAAAATAGACTATGAAATAATAATTTGAAACCATACACAAATATTATTTTAAATGATTTATATTATATTATATTAGTGAAAGCAATATTCAAAGAACAATATATAGCCTTAAACATACTTTAGTATTTAGCGGGATGCCTGGGTGGCTCAGTTGGTTAAGCATCTGCCTTCATTTCAGGTCGTGATCCCAAGACCCCGGCATCGAGCCCTGCTTTGGGCTCCCTCCTCCGCGGAGATCCTGCTTCTCTCTCCCTCTGCCTACCTTTCCCCCTGCTTGTGTTCTCTCTCTCTCCATCAAACGGATAAACAAAATCTCTTTAAAAAACACATATTTTAGTCTTTAGCAACACAGAATGAAAATACATGAACCAAACATTAAACTAAAATGTTGGAAAAAGAAAACTATATTAAGCATAAAAATTCAATGTAAAAGTAGATAGAAATCATTGCATGAGAAAACAGAAAAGTTATAAAATTAATGTAGTTTCCGTTCTAATACTTTGAAACATCTCATTAAGTAAAAGAAATACTTTCAAGTTTCATCAATCAAACTCAGAAAATCCAAATGTATATTAACATATAAAAGGTCATATAAACAGATTCTGAGGAAATTAAAGCAATTATGAGAGAAGAGAATATTTAGCATTAAGTTTCAACATATCATGGATCCAAACAATTTTCTAGAAAAAAAGGAAAATCCCAAAGCTGATACAAGAAGCGGAAAACTTGACTAATCCTGTAATTATCCCAAATCTACTTAGCTGTGTCAATTTTTATGATGGCAGGTTTATTGTTGTTGTTTTTTCTGCAAAGGGCCAGATAGTAAATATGGCTTTGCTGGCCATACAGTCTCTGTTGCAACTACAGATACTCAGTTTTGCCATCGTAACAGGAAAGCAGCCATAGACACTAGAAATTAATGAGCTTGGTTGTGTGTTTATAACACTTTACTTACAGAAACAAGTTGGGGGGCAGATCTAGCCTGTGGGCCACAGTTTGCAAATTCTTGGTCTAGCCCAAATGATTAGCATCACTTTTCCAGATGATATCAGTAGCCTTCCAACTACTTCACCTGCATTTACTCTGCAAACCAGCGTCCCCGCTTTATCTGTTCTTCACACTGCGGAAAGGCAAATCCCTGATTTGCCTTAAATATTTTTAAATACATTTGCCCATAGGATAAAGGCAGAAATTCATAAAGCAGTCCACAAAGCCCTGAATTATCTGGCCCCTGCCTGCTCCAAACATGGGCTTCTGCTCAGTCCCTTCCATCACCCTGCTTCCTTCTAGCACAGGACCTTTGAATATGCTTGTTTCTTTGACTGGATGCCCCTACTCCTCTTTTCCCTAATTAATATCTCATCACTCATACCCCAGCTCACATTTCACTTTCTCAGCTCTTCATTCTCTGATCTACCTACTTATTACAAAACCCCAGGTTTTCCTTGCACTGCATTGTTTGAGCTGCAATTTCATCCATATTTGTTGTATTTGGGTCATTGTGCATCTCTCCCCTAGGTTATATACCCTAGGAGGCAGAAGACATTTCTGGTCTCTTTAAAATTTTGTCCTCAGAGCCTAGCATCATTCTGGTATACAAGGGGGCATTCAATAATTATTTGTTGAATGAACTAACAAACTAAAGAATGCATAAACAAATAAATAAATCACAAAACAAATTTAAGCCTATCAAATACTTTCGTAAAAGATTCCAAGGCCAATGATGAAGATGAAAAGATTTGCTTCAACTTTTTTAGTTCTCAGGCTTTCTTAAAAAGTTCCAGAGCATTAAAATAATTGGGAAGCCTACCCAGTGTGTTTTATAAAACTAGCATCAACTTATATTAAAACACAACAAGAAAAAGAAGAGTTGGGGTTAGACTTTTCACAATACATTTTCTTGACTTGCTTGGCCCGGTCCTGAGGACATTTTCAGCCTTCCGGGTAATTTCAGTGTGCACCCAAGGCTGAAACCCATTCATCCAGGCAGCCTTACCTGGGGCAGGAAAGGAGGAAGTGAACCCCTTATGAGACCAGTGGGTCATTGATAACAGGTTTAGATATTTCCAATTAAGCCAACCTCTAGTCATGTATATTTTTATTATTAAACACTGCTTTTATAAGTGACACTGAGATTACAAGATTAGGAAGTATTTTTATCTCTCCAATTGCTTTGAGAACCAGGGCATGCCGATCCAAGAATAGCTAGACAAAACAATAGAACAAAAGAGGCCTGAACTCTATGCTGGCCTATATAAGAAAGTATTTTAAGATAAAAGTGATTCAAAAAATCAGCACAATATAAATGATTATTCAATAACTCGTTCTGGACAATTGCTCAGCTCTTCAGAAAAAAGTACAGATTTCTCTCACATACAATAATCCAAGTAAATGCTGGTTAAATGTAAAAGATGAAACTAAAAACCAGCTTCAAGTTTAAAGAGTGGGGAATATTTAATTCATATCATGTAAGGACTTCCTAAAGCATCAAAGTACTGGCAGAAATAGCAAGTAAAAATATCAATAGCTTGTCTACATTAAAAAAATCCATGTTTCTATATGTAAACGTCTACATGTATATATGAATGTGTGTGTACATATATGTTATAAATGAAAAGATAAAAAGTGAGACAAATATTTTTTAGTAAATATAGCAAAGTTATTTTCCTTAATATGTAAAGAGATCTTTAAAATCTTTTTTTTTGAATTATTAAAACTTCAGGAAAAATAGGTGAAGAACACTCTTCTATAAGAGTGAAAGAAGAAATTTAAATGTTGCTGACACACATTAAAAGCACATGTCCAATCTCACTAATGGTATAAGAACTGCCGATTTAAGCAATAACGAGAGATCGTTGCTCACGACTAAAATTGGCCTATTTTTTCTTTCCTTAATGATAACTCTCATTGCTAATGAGGGCAAAGTGCAATGTTTACTTTCGTCTATGCTTGGTGCAAGTGCAAATTGCTAAACCTTGAAGAAAGCAAATTAGGAACCAAAAGCCTTGAAAAATTATAATTCTGGCCCACTATTACCCCTTCTAGGAATTTATTATGTATAATCACTGACTTATTTGTGATTGCAAAACACTGGAAAACCTAAATGATAATATGAGAGTGGTTAAGTAAAAATCTGTGTTCCTTATGGTTTAATATTATGCATTCATTTAACTTCACGCTCCTGAGGTGCCCTTCAAGGTCATGGGGAAATGTCCATGACTGAACCAGGGTATGCAATGCACGAACTGATAAAGATATACAAAGTCTGTGTGTGTGTGTGTGTGTGTGTGTGTGTGTGTGTGTGTGTGTGTGAAAGACTAACATGCCAACAACAGATCTCTCTGGATCAAAAACTATAATTGATTTTTACTTTAAAACTGACAATTGTCTTCATTTTCCAAATTTCAGCAAGGAGTTATGCTTTTCAATCAGAAAAAAAAATATTCTAAATTGAAGAAAAATATTATAAATGTATTTATATAAACTTATATATACTCCCAGATACCACTTGCCTTTCCTCTTTTTACTTCCTTCTCTACTTCAGTGAATCAGTCCACAAAAGAGAGGAAATAACAAACTGGTGAATTGAGATAATGATCTATTTTTGATGTTTGTATCATAGCCCTTTTTCTTTTTTTTAAGATTGAATTTATACTTTGTGGTTATGTTTGGGAAAGTGACCCTATCGTGAATCATGATCTGTAGCAGACAATAATATTTAATCGTTATCGTTTCATATTTAATTGACAAAATGTCACAGCTCCACAATACACATTTTGCCTAAGATGAGAGAAAGGCGAGCCAGGGCCACCAGGAAGAAGCAGCACACTGAGTGAGTAACTGTTCTGGCGACACTTAGGGGTCTCCTGGGAGAGGAGAGCCGGCTCAGTCTTCTTAAGTTTCTTCCATGCCCATCCCAGGGTAGAGTCCAGATGCTCGGCTTACTTCAAAATGAAGCAAACGTCCTGGGCATCTCAAAGCCTCATGTTTTGTGACAAACTGTAAGCTCTAACATGGGCTCTAAAAAAATCTTCAGAGGTGAGGATGAGGTTGTATCACTTAACTGAATTCTCTCTCTATTTGAAATTTTCTAACATACGCTGTCTTCGCAGCATTGTACTGGACTTCGGCCTTGCCACTGGCTTTCAAATTATACTTCTGTTTGTTCACTGTTAGCAGATTTGATTTTGGCTTAAATGTCAAAAGACGAACAGGACCTCTTCCCAGCTCCTATCCCCATCGTTAGAAGACATGTGTAACCACAGATGCCTTATAGACATCGGGCAGTTCTCCTCTTGCTTGGCGGAGCGCCACTCGTTTCTTAATGTCTGTTAGCCCTTTATAGAATAATTCAGCTTTTTGGGTCAGATCCATGTTAAGGGGAGAGGAACCCTCTACTTTAGAACCATCCTTTCAATCTGGACCAGAGACACAGGGGACCCATTCTGACTAAAGGACGTGACCCTTAACAACTACTCCTCATCAACAAGAGGCTCGTGCCACCTTGGTAAAGATCACTTTCCTCCATGGGGCGCCTGGGTGGCTCAGTAGTTAAGCGTCTGCCTTTGGCTTGGGTCATGATCCCAGAGTCCTGGGATCGAGCCCCGCATTGGGCTCCCTGCTCTGCTGGAAGCCTGCTTCTTCCTCTCCCACTCCCCTTGCTTGTGTTCCCTCTCTCGCTGGCTGTCTCTCTCTGTCAAATAAATAAAATCTTTAAAAAAAAAAGATCACTTTCCTCCCAAAGGAGAGCCAATTGGAGACCCCAGTTGACCTTAGTCCATGAAAATGAGAATGTTTCCCTGGAGGTACTTACTCTGGAAGATGAATAAAAGCAACAATGACCGACACGTGTTGAGCATTTACTCTAGGTTAGACAATGTTCTGGCGCGAACTGATAGATAATAACTCATTCAATCACTGCAAGAGCCCTAAAGTTTTGATGCTATTATGAAAATAATGGTGGGAAACCGAGGCATGGACAAAGACAGCAATGATAAAGCCGAATTTGCTTTATTATGAAAATTAATTGTATTTCTATACAGTAGGAAAAAATAATTGAAAATAAAATAATGGCATTTTAAAATAGTATCATAAAACAAACATTTAGGAATATCTTAACAAAAAATAGGTAAGATACCCATAGTAAAAGATATCCAATATAACTGAGTAAACTTAAAGACCTGGATAGATACAGGTTCATGGATTGAAATGTTCTGTATTTTTAAGATGTCCTTTTAAAATATTGATCTAGGGTGTGCCTGGGTGGCCCAGTCAGTTAAGCATCCAACTTTCGGTCAGTGTGGAGTCTGTTTGAGATTCTCTCTCCTTCTCCCTTTGTCCGTCACGCTTGTGCTCTCTCTCCCTAAAATAAATAAATAAACCTTTTAAAAATTTAAAAATAAATAAATAAAATACTGATATATGGATTAAAATTTGTCATTGTACCACCAGGTTATTACACAGAAATTAAAATGATGATTCTAAAATTTGTATCAAAATACAAAAGACTTAAGGGCGCCTGGGTGGCTCAATCAGTTAAGCATATGACTTCGACTCAGCTCATGATCTCGGGTTCCTGGGAGCCCCACAGTGGGCTCCATGCTTAGCAGGGAGTCTGCTTGTCCCTCTGCTCCTCCACCCACTTGTTCTCTCTCTCTCTGTCTTTCTCAAGTAAATAAATAAAATCCTTAGGAAAAAAATACAAAAGACTTAGGACAGCCAAAATAATCTGATGAAAGACCCAAATTGGAGAACCAACAATTGTAGATTTCAAGGCTTAGTACAAACCTATAGTCATTATGACAGGATTGTATTAGTGTTAAGACAGACAAAGAGATCAAGGAAACAGAAGAGAGATTTCAGACAGAAAGCCACACATATACATTCAGTTAATTTTCTGCAAGGCGCTAAGGTAATCCAATGAGCAAAGATTGAATCTGGCTCTCAGGCCTGGTCTTGTGGTTGCAGCTATGACCAAGGCAGGACTCGCTATGTCAGGATTTCAAGTGGAGAAGCACCAGCTACTCCCTGGACATGATGCAGGTGTAGCTTGGGTTAGAACCCAGGTCTTCTTGATGCCATAGCTCCTGCTTTTTACCACTATGGTCTATCACATCCTAAGATTATCTTGTAATGTTGAGATATCATTGAATTAAAATAACCTGAATTAGAAACAAGTGTTTTTTGTTTTAGATTTTACTTACTAAAAATAGTTAATAACTACTAAGCTACAATTATTTTTCACAAAACAAAAGCCATCATAGAAGCATGAAAAAAATCCTGAAATACTGGGATACCCTCTACATGGGATAAAGAAAATATACACAGACAACTGTGCCTGCATTCTCCGGGATATTTAAGTTCATACCAGAAACTCTTCATCTGTATGTGCTGTCAACAGGGTCTCAAATGTACAATTTTACACTAGGAAACATGCAAAAAGCAGAGTTTTCTAGATTTGTACTTTTTAAATTTTACATTGTCGAATAATAATAAAGAGCCATAACATGCATAAACAATGACATATTTATAAAAATCAAAACATGTCCACAGATGTCAGCGTCATCCTTTGTATGAAACTAATTGCCTCATCCAACAGTAGGTAGGTAGCGAGCAATCTGCGACATGCTGACCTTTGGTTTGTAACATATTGAGTATGACTTATCTGCTATCACTCCTTGTGTTTGTCTGCTTGTTCTAAATTAAAATTTTTATTTTGAGATATTCATAGATTTGCATACAGTTGTAAGAAATAATACAAAGAGATCCCATGTACCCTTGGTTTAGTTCTCTACAATAAGATCATCTTGCTACAGAATAACCCAATAGCACAAGCAGAATATTGATATTGATATAGTCAGGATACAAAATATTTCCATCACCACAAGGATCTCTTATGTTACCCTTTTATAGACACATCCACCTATCCCCTTCCCTCCTACCTCAATCTTATCCCAAACCCCAGGTGAACACTAAGCTGTTCTCCATTTTTATAATTTTGTCATTTTGAGAACGTTATACAAATGGGATCATACAATATCTAAACTTCTGAGATTTTTTTTTAACTAAGCATAAATCTCTGGAGATTTATCCAGGTTGTTGGGTGTATCAATATCTTGTCCATTTGATTGATCAGTCGTATTCTACGATATGGATATACCACAGTTGGTTTAACCATTCAGCCATTAAAGGACATCTAGGTTTTTTAGTTTATGATTATTGTGATTAATTCTTCAATGAACATTAATGTTCAGGTTTTGTGAGAACCTAACTTTTATTTCTCTGTGATAAATGCCTAAGAGTGCAATTGCTGTGTTGTATGATAAGCACTATTATTTTTATAAGAAACTCTCATGCTCTTTTCCAGAATGTCTATACCACTTCACATTCCCACTAGTAATGTAGGAGTGATCCAGTTTCTCCTCATCCTTAGCAGTTTTTGGTGTAATCACAGTTGGTCCTTCTCATAGGTATGTAATGAAACCTCATTATGTCCTTCAAAGACCTGCACTCAAAGTGGCTTTCATTTCCATAATGGGTAATAGTGTTGAACATCTTTTTATGTACTTATTTGCCATCTGTAAATCCTCTTCACAGTAATGTCTCTTCATGTCTTTCATCCATTTTCTCATTGGATTATTGGGGGAGTTACTGTTTAATTTTGAGAGTTCTTTACACATGCTAGATCCTAGTGCTTTGTCAGGTATATGGGTTTCAAATATTTTTCTTTTCTTTTTTTTTTTTTTTAAAGATTTTATTTATTTATTCGACAGAGATAGAGACAGCCAGCGAGAGAGGGAACACAAGCGGGGGGAGTGGGAGAGGAAGAAGCAGGCTCGTAGCAGAGGAGCCTGATGTGGGGCTCGATCCCACAACGCCGGGATCACGCCCTGAGCTGAAGGCAGACGCTTAACCGCTGTGCCACCCAGGCGCCCCTCAAATATTTTTCTTTCAAACTATAGCTTGTGTTTTCATTCACTTAACAGAGTCTTTTGCACAAGCAAAATTTTAATTCTGATGAGGTCTAATTAATCACTTTTTCTTTTAAGGATTGTGCTTTTGGCATGAAGTATAAGATTGTTCCTTTGTCCTAGCTCCTGAAGCTTTTCTCCTATTTTTTTCCTAAAAGTTTTATCATTTTACATTTTACATTTAAGTCTGTAATTCAGTTTGAGCTAACTTTTGCCTGTGGATGTCCAAGTGCTCCAGGACCTTTAGTTGAAAACCCTATCCTCACTCCATTAAATTGCTTTTGCATCTTGGTCAAAAATCAGTTAGGGGAATTTTTGTGGAGTTTATTTCTGGGCTCTCTATACTGTTCCATTGATCTATGTATCTATCCTCTTCACCAATATCACACTGCCTTGATTATATAGTCTTGAAATCAATTAGATTGAGTCCTCCTACTTTATTTGTGTTACTCAAATTTGTTTCCATTCTTCTGGGCCCTATGCTTTCACTATAGATTTTAGAATAAGTTTGTCTATGCCTATACAAAATCTTCCTGGGATTTTTATAGGAATTGCATTCAAACTATAGATCAACTGAGGTTAACTGACATCTTTATAATATTGAGTCTTCCAATCCATGAACACCGTATACCTTTTAACAGCATCTTGTCATTTCTAGGATGCAGATCCTGCACATGTTTTGTCAGATGTAGGCTTATGTGTTTCATTTTTTTTGGAGCAATTATAAATGGTATTGTGTTTTGAATTTCAGGTTCTACGTGTTTCTGTTAGTATATAGAAATGTGATTGATTTATTTTCACATGTTTATCTCCTGTAACATTTTTGAGCTAATTTATTAGTTCTAAGAGGTGTTTTGTAGATTATTTGGGATTTTTTACATAACAATCATGACATTTTTAAACACGGACAGTTGTTATTTCTTTCTTTCCAGTCTAGATGGTCTCACTCCCTTTTTTCCCCTACTATCCTAAGATTTCTAGTAATTTCTTGAGTAATAACAATGAGAGTAAACCTCTTTCCTTGTTCCCAATATCAGGGGGAAAGCAATCAGTCCTTTGCTATTGAGTATAATGTTTGCTGCAGGTTTTCATTAATTTTTTTTTAAATCAAGTTGAGGAAGGTCTCCTCTGTTCTTAATTTGCAGAAAACTTTTTTGTATCATGATAGCTTGTTGAATTTTGTTAGATGCTTTTTTCTATGTCAGTTGATATGATCATACAATTTTTCTTCTTTAACCTGTTAATATGGTAGATTATATTAACTGATTTCCATACATTGAACCAGCTTTCCAATGACCCCCACTTAGTCATTGTGTATAGTTCTTTTTTTATATCACTGAATTCTATGATTGTGGCCTTTAGTTTTCTTTGTATTTGTTTGTTTGTTAATAGTACTGCTTTGTCTGGGTTTGGTAACAGGTTAACACTAGCTTCATACAAGTAATTCCCCTCTTCTACTCTCTGGAAAAGGTTGTGTCGAATTTGTGTTAATTCTTCTTTAATGTTTGGTAGACTTCTTTAGTGAAACCATCTGAGCCTGAAGATTTCTTTTTTTGGAGTTTTAAAATAACAAATTCAATTTCCTTACTAGAATAAGGTTATTTAAATGATCAATTTCTTACTGGACGAGTTGTGGTAGTTTGTGTTTTTGAGGATTTGGTCCATTTCATCTACACCGTGAAATGTATGCATGTACAGTTGACCGTGGCATTCTCTTATTATTCCTTTGATGTCTGAACAGTCCCTGGTGATACCTTCTGTTTCATTCTTGATGTTGATAATTGTGCCTTCTCTCTTTTTTCTTTGTCAATCCAGAGGCTTCCCAATTTTATGAATTGTTTCAAAGAACCGGCTTTTAGCTTCATTGTTTTTCTCCATTTTTGTTGTGTTTTGTTTTTAGTTTCATTGATTTCTATTATCTTTATTATTTCCTTCCTGCTGGAGGAGGTCATTGAGGAAATGCTGCCTGACTTGCAAGTTGGACCCTGGCAATCAGAGGCTCCTCAATCCCTCCCTTTGAAATGTGGGGTCCCCCTTCCAGAGGCTGCTCCAAGAACATAGCCTTGACATAAGGATACAGTGTTGAAAACATCTGGGAACTTTCCAGCCAGCACTTCCCTCTGCTTGTTTTGAGCTTATTTGGCTCTTCCTTTTCTAAGTTCTTGAGAGAGGAGGTTGGATTATTTGTTTAAGACTTTTCTTCTTTTCTAGTATATACATTTAGTGCTATAAATTTTCTTCTCAGGACGCTTTTACTGCATCCCACAAATTTTGATATGTTGTATGTTCATTTTCATTCAACCTAATGTATTTTTTACCTTCCCTTGAGACTTTGTCTTTGACCCATGGATCATTTACATGCGCTGTCTAGTTTCCAAGTGTTTGAAGATGTTCCTGTTATCTTTCTGTTACTGATTTCTAGTTTGATTCCATTGTGATTACAGAACACACTGTATGATTTCAATTATTTTAAATTTGTTCAGTTTGTTTATGGTTAAGAATGTGGTCTACATTGGCACATGTTCTCTGGACAACTGAAAAGAATGTGTAGACTGCTATCATTGGGTGGAATGTTCTATAAATGCAAATTAGATCCCGTAAGTTGATGAGTTATTTTATATCCTTGTTTGTTTTCAGTCTAATTCTATCAAAACTGAAAGAGAGCAAAAGAGAGATTGAAGTCTTCAGCTATAGCTGTGGATTTGTCTATTGTTCCTTTCAGTTCTATCAGTTTTTGCTTCACATATTTTGTGAAGCTGTTGTTTGGTGCAGACACACTTAGGATTATTGTCTTCTTGATGGATTGATTCTTGTATTACTACATAATGTCCTTTGTTTCTCTGGTAATTCTCTTTCCTCTAAAGTCCACTTTTTTATTATTAATATCACAATAATAGTAGTAAGTTTAATAATAATTATAATAATAATATAAAAGTAGAAAGCCACTCCTACTTTCTTATGATTAATTTCCCTATGATATGACTTTCTTCATCTTACTTTCACTCTACTTAAATGGTTGTATTTGAAATGAATTTCCTACAGAAGTATATAGCTTGGATCACATTTTTTTTACCTTTATTTAGATATAACTGGCAAAATCATACCATATTTAAAGTGTGAGATATAATGATTTGATATATGTATACGCTCTGAAAAGATTTTCACAATTGAATTAATTAGCACAGCCGTCATGGCACATGTTTACCTTTCTGATTTTTTTTCTTTTTTGAGAACACTTAAGTTCTACTCTCTTAGCAAATTTCAGTTATAAAATACAGTATCATCAACTACAGTCACCGTGCTATACATTAGATCCTCATATCTTATTCATCTTATAGTTGAAATTTTGTACCCTTTGATCAGTCTGTCTCAATTTCCCCCACCCCCCAGTCCCTGGCAACCACCATTCTACTCTCTGTTTCTATGAGTTTAATTTTTTTTTAATTCCACATATAAGTGATACCATGAAGTATTTGTCTTTCTCTACCTGGTTAATTTACTCAGTATAATGTCTTCCAGGTTTATCCATGTTGTCATAAATGGCAGGATTTCCTACTTTGTAAGGCTGAATAATATTCCATTGTATATGTATTCCACATTGTCTTTATTCATTCAGTCACTGATAGACGTTTAGGTTATTTCCATACTTTAGCTATTGTAGATAATTCTGCAGTGAACATGGGAGTACAGGTATCTCTTTAAGATTGATTTCATTTCCTTTGGATACATACCCAGGAGTAGGATTGCTAGATTAGATAGTAGCTCTATTTTTAGTTTGTGAGGAACCTCCATCCTGTTTTCCAGTATAGCTGTACAGCGTACATTCCCACCAACAAGGCACAAAGGTTTCCTTTTCTTCACATCTTCACCAACACTTGTTATTCTTTTTCTTATTGATAATACCCATCTTAACAGATGTGAAGTTATATCTCATTGTGATTTTGATTCAAATTTCCCTGATGCTTAGTGATGATGAGCACCTTTACATGTACCCGTTGGCCATTTGTATGTCTTTTTTTGAAAAATACGTCTATTTATGTCCTTTTCTCATATTAAAATTGAGCTACTTCTTTTGCCATTGAGTTGTATGAGTACTCTATATATTTTAGACATTAACTGTTTACCAAACACTTGATTTGCAAATATTTTCTCCCATTATATAGATTGTCTTTTGTTGATAGTTATACTTTGCTGTATAAAAGTTTTCAGTTTGATGTAGTCCCACCTGCTTATTTTTTATTTGATTGCCTTTGCTTTTGGTGTCAAATCCAAAATAATAATTGCCAAGCATAATGTCAGGGAGTTTACCGTCAATGTTTTATTTTAGGAGTTTTATGATTTCAGGTCTCTGCTCAAGTCTTTAACTCAGGTTATCTAACCCACTGATGTATAATTATTAACTTTGATTTCTTGCCTTCCTATGGGCTGCTTGTACCATTTTGAGAATTCCATTTTTGATTTATTTATAATGCTTATCTATAATCTATAATCAGTGTTTCTCGTATAAATTTTTTAGTAGTTGCTCTAAATATTATATATATATATATATATATATATAAAATGCATATGGTTTCATCATTTTACCAGTTCAAGTTAAGTATGGAAAACATGTCTTCCTTTATATTCCCTTAACCTCCCTTGTTTGTAATATAATTGCCTTAGAATTGAGGAAGAGACAGAAGAGAGTGGTATTTACCCCTACTTTTGTTTACCATATTCTTTCCTCCTTATTTATGTTCCAAAATTCCTTTGTTTGTTGTTCTCTTTCTGTTTATAGAATTTCCTTTACCCATTCTTTTAGGGAAAATATATTTTCTTCACTTGAGAAATCCTGAGTACTATTTCATTCCTAAAAGGTATTTGTGCTGGATATAGGATTCTGGACTGGACGTTCCTTTCTTTCGGCACTTGTCAAATGTGTATCACTTCCTTCTAGCCTCCATGGTTCCAAGACAGAAATCCACAACAAATGAAATTGTTTTGCTCCTGTAGGTGAGATGCTTTTTCTCTCCTGTTGCTTTCAAGATTTTTTTTCTATGTCTTTAGTTTTCAGAACTTTGACTATGATGTTTCTTGGTGTAGAGTTTTGGGTTTATCCTGCTTGGAATTTGCTCAGATTCTTGACTTTGTAGGTTTATGGATTTTGCCAAATTTGAGGAATTTTCACCATTATTTCTATGAGTACTTTTTAAGTCCCACCTCCTTTCTTTTAGTCTTTTTGGGACTTTGATCACACAAATGCTACATCATTTTGTGTAGTCTCGTGGGTCACTGAGTGTCCCTTCCTTTCTGGGTTGTGTTTTTGTTTTTGTTTTTCCCCAGTCTGTTTTCTCTCTTTCATTCAGATTTTGTCATTTCCAGTGTTTTATCTTCAAGTTAATTAATTCTTTCTTCTGCCCAGTCCACTCTGTTATTAAGCCCATCCATTGAGTGTTTTATTTTGCTTATTGTATTTTCAGTTCTAAAATCTCCATTTGGTTCCTTATATCTTCTGTTTCTTTACTGAAACCTCTTATTTTTTCACATGTTTCAAGAATGCTTAGAATTGCTTATGGAGGTATTCTTATAATGGCTGCTTTGTCAGGTAATTTTAATTTTTCTATCATTTTGATGTTGTCTACTTATTGTCTTTTTCCATTCACTTTTGATATCCTCCTGGCTTGTAGTCTAAAGAGATATATGAGGCAAAAGGAAAACCCAGGGAACTCACCACAATGCCATGTTATGGGTTTTGGGGTTCCTAGCCTGTCCTACTTCTTCCCTCTCTCTTCTGAGTCTTCTTATGTTTGCTTTAGATATAGTGTACAGGGTTTTCAGTTGTTCTTAGGAGAAGTATCTTCCCAGAAAGGGTAGTTCTGGTGTCACTTTTAAAAATAGCATATATATTTTAAAAGATTAGATTTGAATCAAATGTAGACTACTGGAATCATTACTCTGAAATCCTAGTGTTCTGAAACAAACAAACAGGTTTAAAATCGCTGTGCAGGCCATGGGGAAATTTTGGAAGGTTTTTAACACCAGGGGTAAGAAGGTCAGATTTCCATGAGAGTGCGATAACCAGGGACAGTGTGCCCTCGGGTGGGGAGATCCCAAGAAACTGGGTAGGAGACTGTCATTGTGGCACAGGCACGAAGCACTGAAGGTCTCAACCAAAGACAGCATTTGGGAGAAGAAGAGATCAGTTAGGGAAAAGATAGTGGGCTGACTAAGACCTAAGTAATAATTGGATAAAAGAAAGAAAGGGGTAGGCATTGGGGTCCAATGGTGAGAGAAAGAGCTTTATCTTATACATTTATTCCATGAGCATTTCTTCAGGGCCTCTTCTGTACTCAGCTGGATTCTGGGGACACAGCTGTGAATTCAGCCCACTCTTGCCCTTTAGAATATGTTTGTGCCACAGACATATACACAAATAATTACAGGGCAAATAACTCAGTTGTCTTGGCCTGATGTAAGTTTTTGTTGTTGTCGTTGCTTTAGCCTCCATAGCTAGGAGTTTAAGAGGTACAATAGCTGTTATCTAAGATGTGGAGTCATCGATTCATCTCTAAGACAAACGGCTCCATTGTTTGAGGGAAAAGATCAGAGCAAGATTTATAATCCTGTGTATAAAAGCCTGAGTCCTGTTTTGAAACACAGATGTTTTGGGCACTGTGATTCACGAGAGCTGCTTGATATGACAGATCACATACAACTTGGTCCCTATTTTAGGCAAAGTGATAGTCCTGTACAGTAAAAAGTGTGTTTTTACCTAAGTATAGATTTAGATTATAAGAAAACTAAAAGCAATTGCCTGTTAACATGGAGACAGGTATGATCTCATTCAAGCACGTGTGCGAGGAAATGAGTAACGAGACCCGGAAGATGACAGAAAATCTGACTTTCGTTCCTTCCTACCAAAAGAATCATAAAGTGGAACTCTGTAGGATTTTGTCAAACTCAACTCAGGGTGTTGTGTTGGTGTTTCACATGTGTATTGAAAAAGCAAATATCCCAGCAAACCCGATGTTGAAGAACAATGTTCTTCAGGCGTTGTCCTAGTAAGAGCCATAAGGGAAAACTGCATGTCCACAGCTGAGGCTTCTCATTTCCCTGCATGGACTTGATCCTGGGGTTCTCAAATACCCTGGGAAGATGCTAAACCTGGACATGAAGTGAGGACCTCAGACTGGAGGGGTTGCATGTGAAATCTGAACCAGGGATAGGCACAGAAGTTGCCCATTTATGGAAGTGGCTTGGTCTCAGCCCTAGAAACATGCCAGGACCCAGGCATAGACGTGCACTGCAGAGGAGCCTGAACACGGGTATGGCTGAGGGTCTGACTATAGCCACATCTAACAGCAGGTAAAAGTTCCAGTCTCCTTTTTTATTCCCAGTGTATGCATTGGGAAATCTCAACTGTGGCTTTGATTATACCGCATTGTAGATAATCAGGATATGTGTCTGATCGATGTTTGGGCAGCATGAAAAAAGTAAGGTGCAAACCTTAGTTACCCAAGGCCAGAGTGTCGCTTCACTTCTAGGGTTGATTTCCTAAAGGAAATGGTCTAAGAATGAGCTAGATGTCACATACCTCTAATCATGGTGGGAAGGGAGGCAGTTATTGAAAAGTTAACCTGGAAGGTGTTGCTGGAAAACAAAGTAAGTAAAGAAACTGGGCCAGGGGAGACAGAAAAGCTACGACTCTCTTTGGGTAACACAGGTCTTATAAGAAAAAAAATATCATCAAGGATCTTTCAAATTTCACATAATGGTAAGGAAGAGTTTTCTCATCTCCTTAAGATAAAAGCCACTTTATTAATTTGCTTATCTCAGATTTTAAATAGATCATGAGAATCTGCCGAAAAAAATAAAAGAGTCACAAGAGGGTCAAAAGAGCAAGGTTGACAAGCCATGAGAAGAAATCAAAGTAGAAACATCTCAGGAGCTATCGAACAGAAGCGAGGGCAACCGTTAAGCTCTCCAAATGATGAGCATTCTACACTTTTGCTGTAAATAATTCTTCTAACCAGCAGTGTTCATAACTGTTCCTCGTTATGGAGAATGGAACATAATCTGGTATCAAATTTTGCCTTTGATAATACACAATAGAACTGATTGTTGTCTGCCTAATTCTACAAAGTAAAGCTACAGAGAACCTGATGACCATTTGATGACTCTTTTTGAATTGGACAGTTGAGTTAGCTTTGTGTGGACTGAATAATCCTGTGGGGGCGGGGCAGGGACTTTTATAAATTCACATGATTGGCAGTATCGTTAGAATACAAGAGTATCATCCATGTGTGGAAGGGATTGAAAATACAATGTAGAAGTCCCTGATAGCAATCTCAATATCAAAATAAGGAAAATACAAAGGAAAATGTAGAAAGATGAGTGCTTTATACTAATAAGATATAGAATTGGTTACATTTTTATAATGTGTACTATATGTAATGTCACCACTGCACCATTTATAGGGTGTGTAGAACTTATAATCATTACTTCAAGACATAAAACAGGATTCTCTGTTTTTGCAAAGCTGTACCTTAGGCCTAGAATATTCTTTCACTGTGTGCTTAGCTGACTGAGGACCACTCGTATGTCCAGAGAATTTCTAATGTCTTCTCGGAATGCCATCTGAGAGATGAATATACAAATGGACAATGGCCAGAACGTATATGGCAACAGAACTCTAATCCACAATCTTGGTAGTAACCAGCCCAGGAAGCCAAATGCCAGTCTCTCAGCAACAGGCCTCAAACGGTCAGGACTTGGGCATGACTGCCAGCTTCCTTAGCTTTTCACCCTTGCTTCCAACTCAGGATCAATATGAGAAAACCAAATGTGCTCCTGAAATCGATCACATAGGATGCCCTGTTTCTAGCTAATCCCCCCCAGCTTCCCCGTGCCAAGAGCCTCCTGCCGGAGCATACATGAAGCCTTCCCCCTTTCTCCCTAGACTATGCTCCCACACCCCGCTCTGCCTCTGAGTCTCTGCCAAGGACGAGTGATGATGGCCAAATCCCTTGCTATAATGAGTTCAGAATAAATAGCTTTTGTTTGTTCTCATTCGTGTCGTTTCTTTATTTCCATACACCCCTGCCTTTCCTCTTCCTAGCATCAGTACCAAAGGACTTAACTGTAAGCCACTTTCACAAATAAGGCTGGCTTAGGTCACAGAACTGCAGGGTTTCCCGATTTAATTTAATAAGGATTCAGTATAAATTCAACAGATCTGGTCTGTATCTCCATCGGCGAATTTTAGTTTTCCACAATAGATCCTGTACATATTTTGTGAGATATATACCTAACTAATCAATTTTTGGTGCTGTTGCATATAGTACTGTCTTAAATTTTAATTCCCAGCTGTTCATTACTAGCATATATACATATGATTGGTTTTGCATGTTTACTTGTATCCTGTGACTTGTCTAAACTCATTAATTAGTTCAAGAAGTTTTTATAGATTTCTTAGAGTTTTGTATGTACCACCATAAAATACTAGAGTGATTCAGACTTTTTGATGGTATCCTTACTGATTTTCAAATCAGATGTGGGAGAAGGTAGTCTAGCCAATCAATTTCAAATACATGTAGAGCAATAAATGTTTAATGAAAAGTTCCTTTCTCTATGTTCTTTCTATTTCTCTAAGGTGTTCTTAACTTAGAGTTTCAAAGATATATACTGTGTTTATAGAATGGAAGATTCAATATCAATAATAATATCACAATCAATTCTCTCCAAATGATCTATAAAATTAACTCAATCCCAATAAAAAACCCTGAAGATTATTTTGTAGATATCAGCAAGCTTATTCTAAAACATATGGGAATGACAAATGAATTAAAATAGCCAAAACAATTTTTTAAAAGAGGAACAAGGTTGTGGAACTCATATACTGCTGGTGGTAATGGAAAATGGTACAACAACTTTGCAAGGTAGTTTGTCAGTTTCTAACAAAGTTAAATATATCATTACCATACTACCCAGCACCCTGCCCCACAAGTGTTCACTCAAGAGAAATGAAAACCTATATTCACACAAAAACCTGTATGTGAATGTTTCAGCAGCTTTGCTCCCTATTGCCAAAAACTGAAAACAACCCAGTTGCCCTTCAACTGGTGAAAGGATAAAAAAAGTATGATACATCCATATAATAGAAAACTACTCAGCAACAAAAAGTAACACACATTCAACAATACAGATGAATCTCTTGTGTATTACACCAAAGGAAAGAAACCAAACTCAAAAGCTGCAAATACATGATTTCATTTATATGAGTCTAGAAAAGGCAAAACTATAAGTAGGGGGAAGGGCGGTGGTTGTCATGGATTAGTGGTTGGGAAGAATTGGCTGCAAGAGGTCATGTTTTAAGACTGATAAAACCTTCTGTATCTTGAGATCATGGTGGTTATGTGCCAACATGTCAATGCTCATAGACTTTTACAACAAAAACAGTAAATTTTACAGTATTAAATTTAAAACTTAATTAAAACATGTTTTTTTCTTAAACTTTTAATAGGTATATAGGACATAAAAAGAGGAAGGTGATTTCACTACACTGGATTCTGGTCTTGGTCCCTTAAAATAAATCATCTAGTCTGGACACCGTGTTTAAGAGTCATAGACAAAATGGGATGTTTTGGGTTTAGAGCATCCATGGTGTAAAAATGGTCCCCATTCCGTGCTTCTTATAGAACATGTTTTTAATAACCAACTTTGGGCAAATGGAAGAATCTGACCTAAGAGATATAGTTCTTTATCACTGAATGATAAATTACTCAATCTGAACACCTACTCTGTGGGAATCTGGAGAGAGGGGACCTGATAGTCTTGAAATATTTCCATACCCTGAGATTTACATACTGGATCAGTGGGTTGTACAAATTGATGTGAATGGCTGATACTTATAAAACCAATACTGAAAAAGAGGGTAGTGGGCTTACCCAAACTGTTGAAAAGTTGAGCTTATTCAACTTTTTAAACTCTTTTATATATAAAACATTTACATACAACTTCTGAAATTTGATATTAAATCACCAAAGATGATTATGCTTTATGGTGTTAAGATTTATTTATTTATTTATTTATTTATTTATTTATTTATTTATGCGAAAGAGAGCAGGGAGATGGACAGAAGAGGGAGAGAGAGAGAATCCTTAAGGAGACTCAGTGCTGAGAACAGAGCCCGACGTGGGGCTTGATCCCAGGACCCTGAGATCATGACCTGAGCCAAAATCAAGAGTCAGCTGCTTAACCAACTGAACCATCCAGGTGCCCCTGTTTTTCGATGTTTTTAAACTCACATATGTCTGCTTCACATATTGTTAGATCAATAACCCTAGTCAGTGTTATCATTCCACTTGCTATTGAATATGGATATTATTGAATTTAGTTTTAATTATTAAAAATATATTCAAGTAGTTTTATGTTTATAGTTAGAAAAAAACCATTAAAAGACACTTAAGCTTAAATGGCTAATTTAACTGGAAAGCTCAAAATAGTCAGCTGTCCACCTACGCTAAATTAATATGTCTTCCCCTTGGGACATATAGAGATGAATAGGTAAATAAAATCTATATTTCTCATTATTCTTTACTTCTTATTATGGGCAAATGGGACTATAAGGATCCTTTAGGACAAACTGGACAATCATCATTGTTTTAGGGACATGGAAATAAATGGACTTGTAGATAGAAGGTGCTTTCAACAGAGATAGGCAGAAATATCAGTAATTCTGAAGAACTTCTTCCCACTGTTTTTATCTTATATGTAGGCACTATGCCAGTTGGGACTGGGTCAGGCAGAAATAAATGTGGAGAGGTTATCCAGAACATTCTTTAAGTAAAAAGCAAGATTTAGACTCAATTCAGGACTTGTCATTGCTCTTAACATATGTCTTTCTGTTAGTAAGCAAGTACGTTACCACTTTATATTTGTCTGTAGACACCATATATACAGACATCAGATAAAAATTATGATGCAACAAATGCTTTTCTCCAGATTACCACAACTATAAACATGTCAAACATCAATTTTAAATATATATATAAGGGATTTCTTAATTACAGACTTATTGATTTCTACAACATAGCTTTATGAGCTGTGATGTCACATGTTCGACATGACTATCATCAAACAGCCCTCCGAAATAAAAGTAGTTTCTGTGATCTAATGTCTAATATTTTTTAGATTGTTACTTCTAAAAAAATTTGGAAACCTCTTCCCATAGGAAGTGAATTTAGTGCCTTATTCCTAAATCTTCCTAGTCTCTTGTAAAAAAAAGTACATGACAAGTTTTGAAATGCCTTAGCTTTGCCGAAACTGATCAGCAAGGTCATGGGGAGTAAGACAGTGCACCAGGGGAGCAGCAGGTAACAACTCACGTGTGCACCGCAGTCCTTTGCTGTACAAGATGATAATTTGCAACCAGGATGCACTTTAGTTGAGTCTTCAACAATGAAAATCTCAAGGCAGTCTAAGCTTTACATTTAATCTCCAGTTGGCGTTATACAAGCTTAAATATCATCACTCAGAGGAAGATGGATTTCACTTCTTGCTAATTATCCTACTAGGGAGCTCAGAGAGGGATAGATGATGATTCATGAAAAGTTAAAATACCGTTATGGTAGGTTGAATAATGTCCCCCAAAGATTCATGTCCACCTAGGACTTCAGAATGTGACCCTGTTTGGAAATAGGGTCTTTGCGGATGTGATTAAGTTATGGAGAGAGAGGAGATCATATTGGATTATAATGGGCCTTAAATCCAATAAGAGTATTATAATAGGGGACAAAAAGAGACACACAGAAAAGAAGGTCATCTGAAGTCAACGGAAGGAGACATTGGAGTAAATCCACCAGAAGCTGGAAGGGGTGAAGAACAGATTGCTCTCTAGGGCCTTCAGAAGGAGCATGGTCCTACTGACACCTGTATCTCAGACATCTAGCCTCCAGGACTGTGGGAAAATTGGGACACTGCAGCTGTGGTAATTTGTTATGGAAGCCCTAGGAGACTAACACAACTAGCCAACAAATGTAGAAGAGTATTTGGGTTATTTGAATCATTGTGCATATATCTCTTAATTTTTTAAAAATTTTAATCATTCTAAAGATACCTTTATTTTTTTATAGTGGCTATCCAGATGTTAAACTTGAGAAGTAGTTTTACCATTATTTCCATCCCTATTTTACTACATGGTTATTTTAGATTAACTTGAATTTCTTTCAACAAATTCCTTCCATTTTTGATAGGCCAAAATGACCCAGCCTGGTTCTGAGGTAGAATAATCATGGGAAGTGGGTGAACCAATATTTCAGAATCAGAAAAATATTCCCCATAAGCAAGGGTACTCTTTTCGTACTTTCATTCTCAGAATGCATTGAAACATTTCATTTATTTAGCATAAAGTATATAAACATAAACACTGGTATTCTGTCCCCTGCACATTTAGTTTTTCTTTAAATTGCTAATGGTTACCATCTGTTTGATTCAGTAAATTATCATGTTACACTTGATTAATTAAATCTTTTTTTTTTTTAAAGATTTTATTTATTTATTCGACAGAGATAGAGACAGCCAGCGAGAGAGGGAACACAAGCAGGGGGAGTGGGAGAGGAAGAAGCAGGCTCATAGCGGAGGAGCCTGATGTGGGGCTCGATCCCAGATCGCCGGGATCACGCCCTGAGCTGAAGGCAGACGCTTAACCGCTGTGCCACCCAGGCGCCCCTGATTAATTAAATCTTGAGTCAGCATTTAACTATCTTTTTTTCCCCAAAGATATGTTTACTTGAAGAACTATCTCTCTTAATAGAAAAGCTCCTACTGTGAGAAAATTCTCCAGGCTCTCAGAAAATGGATGATAACTGCAACCTCCTCATGTTTTCCATGGAGAAACAGGCCCATCAAGATTGGCCTTTAATAGTTCTAGATCCACTCAGCAGAAAAATGCACAAACGTTTCAACAGCCATTCATGGGGTTCACAGACACCTAGAAGCTTCTTTTTTATAAGTATGAAGGATGTAGAGAAAGGGGCCTTTCATTTGACTTTTTGTAACTCTATGCATAAGAATTTGAAACCGAATAGTCCAGAATAATTTCTCCAGCACCCAAGCTGAAAGCCAGTGAGTATACTGAAGGAAGACTGAATCACTCTGGTATTTTCTGGTAACAAATCGTTGAGTGACAGCTGGTTATAAAAAGACATTTAATGCAGAAACTTTGAGGACAGCCATTTCCAACAGTTTCTTTTTGTCTGGGTGAGACGTAACCACCAGGGTCAGTCATTTGGAGTGAATTCTTTCTACTTAATCGCTTCTCTGATTGCGTGATTGTTGTTATTGTTTGCACTGCAAGTTTCTTTACTCCAACAAGTAAGATGTCATTTCCCTTCTTGAGTCATGTTGGCACGGACCTTCTGGAGTGGAATGCTGCCCTGGCACGCAGTCACTGCGACACCACGGAGACGTGTGGCATTTACAAAGCATTTCTCATAGGCAGGGTTACGTATCCAAATTGCGCGCCATCTGGGTTAATACAAATAAAGTTGTGATAAATCATTCAACACATTGTGGAATTTTATATAAATCCATATGAATTTTTTTTTACTTACCACGTGCATGTTTTCCAACAGATCTATGGCTCTATAAATTCAAGTAAGTGTATTTGTTAATAATCCCATGATTATAGCTTCGTTTGTTAGTTGTTTTATGCCTCGTGTAAAAATGTCCTTTTTTTATTGCTAGCGAGGGAGTCTTGGTCCAAACCGTTGAATACATTGCCTTTTGGGCAGATGGGTTTTGTCCGCCCACTGAGCTTCACCGTGTCTAAATTCCGGAGCAACAGCAATGTAAACAATATGCCTGATGGTAAGAAACTATGTTCTATTTTAACTGAGTCGCACCTTTATGCCAGTGTGATGGACACATGTACCTTCTTCCTTCCTCTTACAATAAAAGAAGTATCCTCCAAGTTCAGAAAACTTGAAAAGCGCAGATTTATTTTTAACTTTCCCAAATGTCCTCCAAGAGAAAACCAAGGACAACACTTCATAGACAAAGGGACTAAACAAGAGAAGACGATGGGGGGGCAGGGGCAGACAAGTCCCCCCAACTCTGCCCAACTGAAAAGGAATTAAAAGCGGCCTTATGTACCGTCCTTGTCTTCCGACCCCTTGACTTCACAGGATGCCCCTCCTCCCACAGCTCAGAATCTTGCTAAATCCCACGACGAAGGGGTCTGGATGTAAATTGTGCAAAAGAACAAATGAGTGATAACACCTTAGCCTAATACTCTTCTTGGGTTTCCTCGCTCTTAAACTTTGATGGAATTACTGGTGTGGGTCTGTCTTCCCTCCTAGACCGTACACGTGGTGTCTTTGGAACAGCATCTGTTGATCGCCTGAAATGACAACAAAAGCTCTTTAAACCAGAATGAAAAAGGGGGATTTGTTACTAAAGGAAACAAGGGAATCTCAGGAAATGGAATCACGAGCCGTGCCTTAGAGGCATGTCAGGGTTATCACTCCCACGCCCAACGCTCTTTGCTTCCCACCCGCATGGTGTGTCATCTTGTTTCATGTTTTCATTCTGCCCAGTTCTCTCAAGCCTCCAGAGGAGGAAGACAAAGAGTATCACCCCAGGTTACAAATGTCTAAGGGTCAGACGACTGCTGAAATAGAACCAAGATTTTTTGGATTTCAGCTTCGGGCTCCCGTCTTGACCCTGTGGCGGGGTTCCAAAGGCGACAGCAGTGCTCTAGAATTGCTGTGAGCCACGAGCTAACTGTGTAAAGGGAAGGACAGCGGAACGAATATCAATGCTCTGCACTGGAGTTTTAATTCTCCTATGTACTATCTGGCTGGTGGGGGGTGTGGGGGGGGATGAATCACTGAACCCCAAATGTCAGTTTTCTCGTCTGTGAAATTATGGGAAATAACACCTGCCTTAATAATGCTGAAATCTTCAAAGACTTGAATTCCAGATGAGGTCCCATTCTGGGGCTCTGGGTGGACGTGACTTTGAGGGGTGGGGGGTAACTGTTGAACCAGCATTATCGAATAAAGCAGTATTGGAAGCATTCTAAATCAAAACATGTAGACAAATGTAAACTATTATAAAACGGGTAATATTTCTAATTCTTTGCTATGACATTTTTCATTCACTTTTTGAACTCCTTGTACCTTTCTCCATCTACCCTCCCGTGTCCTGATCTCAAATCCGGAAAAGGAAAAGTAGAGCTTTTCCACATTTTTTTAAAGATTGATTGATTGATTTAAGAGAGCAGGGGAGAGGCAGGGAAAGAGAGAGAGAGAGAATCCAAGCAGAAGCCCACTGAGTGTGGAGCCGATGCAGGACTCAATCGTGAGATCGTGACCTGAGCTGAAACCAAGAGCCAGATGCTTAACTGACTGAGCCACTCAGGCGCCCTGCTTTTCCACATTTAATTTCTACCTAGTATGTTACTGTTATTTAGCCACAGTTCTTAACTATAATATTCATCAGGAATAGATGACAATATGTGAACTGTGTTTCAGTGAGTCACTGTCCATTTAAAGTAAATTGAAAATTTAACTGCAATTTTCCTAAGTCTGAGATCTTGTCATTAATCCTTAGAACAGTGATTCATACCTTGGACGTCAAAGGATATAGTTATAACGACTTGTTGATTATCTCCAGAATTTCAAAATGCCTAACTAGAATCATTCATGGATCCATGTATGTATGTCTATGTAGGTTAAGTGTCAAACGGTCCTTGCTTATAAAGAATTACATTAAATGGTCACTGATTAATTTCATGAGACATGGAATTAATTAGTTAATCATATTTATTTGATAGACAAATTCTTTTTTAAACATGGGCCCATGAGTAAAAAAAATATGAAATCATCTCTTGATAGTACAAAATTGGAGAAACTCTGTATTCCAGTTTTTAAAAACTAACTGGCTCTTAGCTGAACTGAGAGTATCCTAAAAGGAGGGACATTATACTCAGAACCAAGCCCTACAAAAGTTCAGACTGCAGGGGGCAACTTCAAAATGAAGTTATCCACAAACTGCTTCATTAGCAAAATGCTCATATGTAGAGGGCAAGAAGTGGGAAGCTGAGCATCAATTTGCCACAAAAACAGGGTGGGAACATGTACTAGTTCAACAGTGACCCCCCACCCCTCAAAGTCACGTCCACCCAGAGCCTACGAATGTAACCTCATTTGGAATTCAAGTCTTTGCAGATGTAATTTAGTTAAGATGAGGTCATGCTGGTGTAGGGCGGGCCTGAATCCAGTGACTGGTGTCATTAGAAGAGAGAGATTTAGAGACACACAGAGACACAGGCAGAAGGCCATGTGACAAAGGAAGCAGAGATTGGAGTGTGAAGCACCCATAAGCTGGGGAGTGCTAAGGCTTGCTGACAACCAGCAGGATCTAGAAAATGACAATGAAGGATCCTTTCCTGGAGCCTTCAGAGAGAGCACGGCCCTGCCCACACCTTGATTTTATGCCTCTGGCCTTCCACCTGTGAGCGAATAAATTTCTGTGGTTTTAAGCTAACTAGTTGGGGTATTCATTATGGAAGACCTAGGAAATTATCGCAGAAAGATTTATGAAAATTATGTTTACCAATTAACAAGCTCTACTCCTCCATTTAGATCCACAAGTGCAGGGCAGGTGTATTTCCTTGGATTTTTGGCTTCCTGTCAGTTTTCAATTTTCCAAAGTCAAGCATGAATCCCTAATTCAGCACACAAATTAAAGTTAGTTGCCCAAACATGATACGCAATTTTCCAAAGTATTTAATTTACTTAGCTCCTTGATTTGTTTACACTCTGAGCCTCTGAGTCATTTACTTATGTAAGTAAGATGACGTATTTACACACAATTCTCTGTGCATATGCATAGCATTATGCATATTATACACAGGAACATGACATGACTTTTTTCCACATTCAACACTTTTCTAGAGTCCCCAATAAGACAACAGCCATCAGTTAAACAACCATTAAATAAGGATTCACTTATGCAAAAACTTACTAATGCACAGTGTTGAAAACATTACGCATTGTACATGTGATAAAATTGCATAGAACGAGGGGTTGGGGGGGCAAAAAATTGCATAGAACTGAAGATACATGTACATGTATCTTTACATGTATCTTTACATCTTACAAATAAATGAGTACATGAAAGCCAGTGAATAGGAGATCTTAAAAAAAAAAAAGAAGAAGAAGAAGAAAACGAAAACATCATTTTCCCTACCATGTATCACACTGGGTCGAACATCTGTGTGCGACAGAAACGCAGGGGGAATCTGCATGTTCCTCGGCCCCACTCCACACACTCGGATCCAGTTGGTTTGCAGTGAAGCACAGAAAGCTGTGACTTTTCAGCAACTGCCTCCTACGTAAGTATGAGAATTAGGACTCTGGTTATCCCAATGCAGGTTTTCAACAACAGGAGTCCTCCAGAGCCCTGTGGAGAATTTAGATGGAATGGATGAAAACCTTCGAGCCCTTGGAATACTCATGACAAAACTAAGACACATGTCTCACTGGGTCAGGGGAGGACTCGGACTAATATTTAACATCAATCGACTGGTCCTTCAAAAAGTCTCCTAAAATTTTTGATTTATTGATTGCTAAGTTCACCAATATTGAAAAGAGAAATAAATCATACCAAGCCAAAAATTTTGCATGCAATAACTCCAGACCCCAAATCCTAAGAGATACACACTATTATTGTATCACCGTATGTGGGCTTACGAGGATAAAATGCAATGAGGCTGGTACTTAATAAATGATCTCTAAGAAAGAAGACGGTGCAGGAAAGAAAAAAAAAAACTTTCTTTAAACTGTACTTGAAACTTTTCTGTAAATTTTTTATTATTAAAAAAAAAAACTACTGCATTATTTCTGAGACTATAAATAATGATAAGGTAGAGATTCTGCTTAGATGCCATAAATACCTTGGTCTAGGATCTGTTCCTGAATTCTGTAAACAACAACAACAAAATAGTAATTTGTAAATATATTCAGAAGTGATGCCTGTGTTGGAGAGGCCAACTCACATTAATCAAATTCAGAAGAGAAAGAAGTATAAATCAAACAATGTGATTGTTCAATTATAATTTTTTAAATACACAGTGTCCACAGGAATCAAGCATTCAAAATCACTGGAGGAATATTCTCTTCCTGCAAAGAAAATATTTTATGGAAGTTCTAAGTGAATCAGAAGAGGATGCTGAGTAAACATGGAACAAGAGTTGAAGGACAGTTAGTGGCTAATGTCATCAAGTTATCATAACGCGTATGTATTTTTCCATTATGACGTCATAGGCTTTGAAGTCAAGAAGATCTAGATTCAGATTCTGGCCCCCAACTTTATTAATCTGATCTGGAACAAATTAATTGAACTTTTAAGCCTTAGTTTCCTCACTCAAAAAGTAAGGATGTTAACTTTGCAAGACTCCTTTGGCAAGTAAATAAACGAATGCCCATAAAACATTGAGCACACAGCTTATACCAAATAAATGTTAACCTGTGGTTACTATCATCATTTTGCCAGCTAAGTGGGTTGAATGACTGGAAGGCAGAGGCTTCTCTTGTAGACAGATGTGGAAATATACTGGTAGATTCTTACTCATTGTCTTACTATTTCCAACCTGCTTGGTAACTTTCCACTTTGTGTTACTCAGTATTTCTGCAAGCAGGGTGAAATGCCATTGATACACTGGAACTTTAGAAAAGAAAATACAGCCAGTTTTTAAAAGATGCCTAACCAAATGTGTCAACAGATGAAAGGCTTAATATATGTTTGATGAATGAATAACTACATGGATAAATGATAGCCATGAATAGAATTGGGATGTCTTCAAAAGTTCTCGGTACTCGCTTATAGATTATCAACTAAGATTATTTATATAGTTGTCTAACCTCAGTCATTACGTATAGAGTTTTTTTAAACTTCATTCTCAACTTATGACCTCTGAGTTTCAGGGTTAACTTGAAGGTATGAGATACTTTTTAGACACACAGTGGTAACACTTAGCCAAAAAATTCTATTCCGGGCAACTCATTCTCTGGTGATTCCAATGCATGAGTTGTTACCCTACTAAGTTGCAGACCCAGTGTATAAAATAGCATCACAGGTGCCGAAGAATTTAATGCCATTTCCAATAATACCCAAATTATTCCCGAGGTGGTTTGTCACGTATACACTATTCGGTAAATTCCATGTGGGATAGGGTATCCTGTCTAATTGAAGGTCATAGACTCCGTTGTGATTACATTTACCCATAATCACAAAGGAGGAAGAACGCATTATGATTAAGAAACAGCTCATATACAGATTCCTAGGTATTTAGGAGGAGTTTATTTCACTTTTAAATGCTTTAAAGTACAATTGATATCTATAGCAAATATGGTTTTAAACTACAGAATTCTTTCCTGTTACAAAATACCTCCTCTTTCCCTTTGAGAAGTTGCTGCCAGCTCCCTGAGCTTCTGTTCCTTTGCCTCAATGCCAGTTTACTTCCTGAGCTGAAAGAAAGAGGGCAGGAGAGGTGACGTCCGAGAGCCTGATGACCGCGCTAAGCTCCCCCGCACTTCTTGTTCTTGGGGCCACGCGTGAACAATGCGGGCTTTCAGAGCTCACCCCGAATCACCGCAGCAGCAGGGCAAGCAGGTCAGCCGGCGCTAAATTCTCCACCGGTAACCTTCGTTCGGTCTCAATGTCAAACCACTTTTCCGTTCCTCAGAAATCTAACGAGGCTCCTGGATTTAAATAATCCGTCTTTCTTTCGCCTTCGGAAGGCCTAGAGCTCTCACGGTCTCCCGCCGAACAGGTCTTGAGAGTCAGGAAAAAAATCCCACTTTTTCCCTCGCACAGCTAAGAGTATCTGCGAACCGACCCCAGGTATCTGACCAGAGAAACGATATCACAGACGTATTGTTCTTCTGACCCGTTTCCGGCCACTCTGTGTCATGTAAATACCACTTGGTCAACCCCCAGGACACTCTCAGACAAAGCTGTATGACATCAATTAACGTCACTAGCGGCAACCCCAAGCTCTGCGCTTTGCGGTTGCTCTTGGCTTGGGACAGAAAGGCGACATCTGCCAGGAAATGCTTATTTATTCAATAGATTTTCTAGAACCCATCACCATAATCCTTTCCCACAAAAGTGAAAACCTCCAATAATAGAAATCATTCGCAGGTCGCGACACTTAATTGAGCACACTAAATTGAACAATTGCTCTGACGCCCAAAATAACAGTTCCCTTATTATCGGAATGGTCTTAAAATAAAAAAGCAAAACCTGATGCCCGCCTCCTGGCAGAATGCACCCGAACCACTGAGTTCCTTATTGTTTCAAACCACACATCAAATACAGGTCAGTTGTGCGGCAACCTAGCACACCCGCCATTTGTCATGGGTCCAGAAGGAATAGGTTTTTGTTTTTTTTTAATTAATTATATACATAAAGGAAATGCCATAAGCTGAATGATTCATTTTTCTTCAATTTTTAGATATTTTCTCGGCTTTTGCAATCTAATAATGTCCCACTATGAATATTGCATGTCCTTCTCCAGTTAATTATTTATGCTGATGAAACATGGCACTTACCAAGGCTTCTAGGATTTCAAGTTGAACAGGATTGCTAACCTTGGCCAGACAGGGATTGTAGGTTATAGAGGATTTTGGTTTGTGGAAAATATTTTACTTTTTTTTTTTAATTCAGCATTCACCAATCCATTTTTTCCCCTACAAAATAATTCAATCTGTCACTACCATTCTTGTTCTTTGAATGTCATTTCACACATTTAAAAAAATCTCTTGCAACCTCTCGTAATAGAGACCACCAGGCAAATTCCAAAAGTCCAGCCGACACCATAGCTACTTTCCAACTTACAATGAATGACTCGGGACTACAAATACTCAAGGTTTAAGAATCTTTTTCCTTTTGGTGTAAAAACTCTTTTCACTCAGAATCTCTGAATATCAGAAATACTTCAGTCCTACTAGAAGTGGTCTTCCCGAAATCCCAGACCAACTTTAGAGAAAAGGAATGCTGGGTCTTTACTTACTGAGAGGGAACATTCAGAGGGAACATCTTTAGAAGACTATTGCCTCCATGACTTCTCTTCTTAACATATGTATTAACAAACAGCTAGATTGATTTCTAGGGCTTGTGAAGTCTGGTTTTCTGACACAAGGCAGTGAAGGGTGAAATAGCCCAAGATGAGTGCCATTGGGAAAGGAGAAAATGAGCTAGAAGCAGAGATAGTCCACTCATGGCAAACCGAATTTTGAGGTACTCTAAGAATTATCGATGGTACTCGTAGATGGCATGGCTGCCCTTTTCAGGAAAAAGAAAACAAGGGTATAAGACCATTGCATGACTGTTTTTACATGCTTATAAGACCATGAAGAGCAATATTTTTAAAGGGCTTTGTAAAAATAAAAGGCGAGATGAATATTGAGGAGATGAGCAAAAAAAGAAAATTTCATCGCTCTTGACCTATTGAAACAAGTCTTAATTTCTTAATTTTACTTTTCATTGTGCAGATTTTTTTTCATTTTTGTCTTTTTTTTTTTTAAGATTTTTATTTTCTTTATTTGACAGAGATAGAGACAGCCAGTGAGAGAGGGAACACAAGCAGGGGGAGTGGGAGAGGAAGAAGCAGGCTCCCAGCGGAGGAGCCTGATGTGGGGCTCGATCCCAGAGTGCCCAGATCACGCCCTGAGCCAAAGGCAGATGCTTAACGACTGAGTCACCCAGGTGCCCCATGTGCAGATTTTTTTCTAAATTAAAAAGTTAACATTCATGAAAAAAAGAAAAATACACAGTTAGATACAAGGTGAATAATATTTAAAATAAGAAAAAAATCACACAAAAAAGAAATCTTTAAAACATATAAACGTTACCAAAAAAACTCAACACATTTTATTAAAATAACACATTTTATTAAAATAACGTATTTTTTAAATTAATAACCTGATACACCTCTTGAGTGTTTTTCTTTCTTCCATTTTGGGGACTACATGCTCTTTGATCATCTCCTCACACAACAATGATCTTTTTAAATAGATTACTTAGTTTTTCTTCAAGCATGAGGAATGGGCATTTGTTTTTCATTATTGATAATTTAGAAATATTGCTTTGGGTTTCAAACTTGTTTTTGGTAATGTCAGTGTAAATTCTTATAATTGTTATTAATTTGGGGACAACTCCTAATAAATGTCATATATGAGCTGTATGATTTGGAAGAAATTTCTAGACAAACTTCTTTTGCTGCTTCTCCGCCATTATCCAAATACTCCTACTGCAGGGTATCAGCATATTGGAGGGTAAGAATATTACTATCATTTATTCCCAGCACTAGCTTAATTACAAACAGATGAGACTTTGAGCCATCTAAATATATCCGCTAAAGCCAATCAAAATGTATTCTCAACTCAACTTTTATTTAGCAAGACTCTAAACGCCCCTGGCCACTCCAGTGACACTCCAGGAGAGAAACTTGATTTTGTTAGCTTTGTGGTAAATGACAAATCTCTGATTATTGCCCTGGGAAAGGAGGAAAAATGAATACCAATATCAACAAAATACAAACACTTTACTGAGCAGAGCTTTCTGGAGGACAAACATGAGAGACGCTCCGATATTCAGCATTTGAAATCCAGCCAGTGCTACATAAATAATGGAAGATAAAGAATATTTTAAATATCTCGTGCTGCACAATAATTAAGAAACTGATGCCATGTTTATTTAAACACTTTTCAAGTGACTTTTAAAATTTCTTTAATGTCTGCAGGGGATTGGCTGAATGATCTCAATGTAATGTATGATTAGGTTGATAAATCTGAGGAACAGAACAAGTTAGCAAGCTGTTTCCAGGAATTTCTTAAGAAGCAAGCAATTCTAAGAATTCTCATTAATTCTCATTCTAAAATTCTAATTGAATTCTAATTCAATTAACAAGAAGCAATTTCTAAGTTTGCAACAATGAAAATAGTGTTTCATCTGTGTCCCATCCGTTTCTCATTGGATGGGTATTACTGAGAAAGCCTTTTGCTAAACGATCCCCTCCCAGTTTTTTCAACTTGGGTCCTTTGTACTCTAGATGGAGCACTTAGCCTTCCACTTTCATCTTTTGTTTCATCAAGACTGAATTACTGTCATGGAGGATTTGGGAAAGGCTTTCTCTAGAAGGCTTTATTGGTGGCCTTCAAAAATCATTAAGGAATTTCAACTCGTCCAGACAAGATGACTCATCCTATCTAAACAACCGTGTTTGTGTGTCTCAATGATGGCATTCCTGATTTGGTCTCCTGATTTCTGGTTCATAACTAAGGAATGAGCGTGTTGCTTAGTTCCTCATTATTTTAAGTGGTCCGAGAATGTTTCTTAAAAAGAGTTTAAAAAAAAAAAAAAAGAAAAGACAACCAACAACCAAGAGTGCAGTTGGCAAGCTTGTCATTAGCGTATGCAGGTGGCATGGGCCTGTGCCCGTGGCAACATCCATGTCGGTCCTAAATTTAATGTCATAGCTGAATGTTCCAGGAGCAATGATATTCAAGGGTGTTTTCCTTCTTTCTCTCTTTTAACTTGAATTTGTTACTGATTCACGGATACATTAAGTATCTTGTAAAATCCCAGTGCGAAGATAATTATGATTTCTAGTTTCCAGGGACACTGAATAAAAGAAAAATCAGAGCATAGGTATCTTAACATTTTGTATTAGCAAGCAAACTAACATTATAAAAACACAAAGCTTTCTAAATTCAAAACTATAGACTCTATATAACTAATGATCCGTTTTACTAGATAAGAATAAAAGACCTTAAAAAAAAAAGATTCGTACGGCCACGCTATAAAGTAACCTAGGATTTACAGGACTTAAAATAATTATTAATGCGTAGACTAAATTTTACAGCTTTGTATGTGTTTTGTACAGGAAAAGTGATTTATTTCTGAAATATAAAAGTGAGATGGAAGCTTTCCCTGGTGCATTTCTTTTGTGATGTAGGGGACAAGCCGGCTTCGCATGCAGTAAATTACGGTGGTAAGTACTGGGATTTATTCAACTCAGCTATATAAAATACACCAACACCCTTTTCCAAACAGGACTGAGAAGCAGCAAAATAGCCATAATCAGTGTGTTCTGCTCCCTAAAGTAAAATAGCCATGAGATTGAAAAAGAAGTTTTTCTCTTCCAACTTTGAGAGAAGCCGGTTTTGCCCAAAGTGTTTCCTATAAGGCTCTGAAAGTTTTTATTTATCTAAGGTAATTTTGGGCTGAGGTCAACTAAAAAAACAATGCCTTTTAAATAAATTGATCATTACTAGGAAAACTGAATGCCTTCCCTGACCTTCAAAGCACTGAAACATCCTCTGTGCCCCCTTTATATTATCCCGAGCACAATCATCTCATGGTACTTAAAACTCAGTGTTCTAATTGCCTATTTACTTGTCTGTTTCCCTCATGAGAGAAGGGGAGATCATTAAGGCAGATGAAGTGCCTTGTTTATCTTTATTTCACCCGTGCATGGCCTGTGGAAGGCGCTTCTCAAATATTTCTTGGATGGATATATGGATGGATGGATGGTTGGATGGATGGATGGATGGATAAAGGACAGATGGATGAATGAAAGTAAACTCATCTAGGGATATTCTAGGTTTGGGACTCAAATAATATTCATATCTTTTTATAGACATAGCTGCACATATATTTAAACAGTAATAAATAACTCCTGAAGTGCTTACAAGACTACATCTAAAACAAACAAGAATTTTTGGAAGTTTCTACTGCTAGAAAAGATGACTTGGAGGCAAGGGGATATAAAACAATAGTTGTATGTTCTACTACTAATAACAATAACAATCCACAATTGTTGGTGGTCCTCCATCCACGGGTAGAGTATTAATTGTTTCTCATGCATTTCTGTCTCACAGCTCTTACCTACCCACTAACTAAGGGGGAAACTGAGGCAACAGGTAAGTAGAAGTCACAGAGTGAGTAGAAGAGCTAGGGCTTGGATTCAGACTCATGAATAGAGGGTTTGTGTGTTTCCTCACTAGGCTATATTCTTCTCTTTAGGTAGAGGGACCAAAAGGGAAACATTACCAAATATTACAAAATTTGACCTACTATACACATTTTCTGGGTGTGAGCCTGAATTACTGGTAATGAAAAGACAATTACTTTTGGAAAAGAAGAAGGCATCCAGTTCAAGTATTTGCATGGATTGGAAAATGAGCTTCTTGAACTACCATGAAAGTATTTGATACTACTCTAGCAACACAGAGAATAGATCTGTCCAAGAGTCTTTATGGATTATAATCACTATGCAAAGACAGAGAACATTTCAGACGAGGGATGGCATATCAGTTCCGACTTTTGTGTCAAAGTGGTAACTTCCTAGAGATGAATGCTGAGGTTAATCGAGAACCCCTACCGTCAGTGCGCCCTACCTGTCATGAATGCACGAGAGCCCCGCCACTGAGCGTGAGCCATCCATGTTTGTTGGGTGTATTGTTGGGAAACATTTCCAGCACAGGGGTTCTTTATTCAGATTCTGCATCAAAGCTACCTGTGGAGCTTTGAAAAATACATATCCCAGGGAAAGACAACCCTTGATTCCATAAGCTTACAGTATGGGGAGATAAAGCTGTATAAGCAGATTGTAAGGCGTAGCTGAAAACACAAAATGGCTTCCCATGTCTTCATGAGTTAGGTAGCCACCTCAAGAGTAAGGACGTGAAAATACTTCTGGTAGACTTCATCCATGCCTATGCACTGAAGTATTGTCACAGGTGACAGTGCAATATGTCATTTGATAGAAGTAGTGGGAGTATGCATATATTGTATCTAAGATTTTAATTTTTTAAGTCTATAAATTATTAGCAAATGTAAAAATAAAAGCAAGATAGGAAAAAAAGGGAGCCAGGAAATACGGCTCCTATATGGTTGTTGTGACCAACTGGTAATGGCCTCAAAAGCTTTCTGGAACCTAGCTGGTTAGCTGCAGTTCAAAGGATAAAAAACAATGTTAATTGAAGGGGCAAACTCTTTATTTTGTATTTCCATTTCAAATAGCAAAAACTCCATATTTTCTGTAGCGAAACAAAAATGAAAGCTCTTCCAATTACCGCAGAAGCACCACAAGACTTGTAGTTACACAAAAGATGCTTCTGAGAATAAGGGACAAATACTGAAGAATCTTGAGAGCTGCTTTTCCTTTTCACCACCACACCAAAATAATAAAGTTCTGAAATATTAACGTGTGAAGGGTAATCTCTGAGACCTTTCGCCACCTCCTAAAATGAAGAAAGGTTGCATATATTTTTGTCTTGCTGCTATGAATAATAAGAAGCCGTGGGATTCCTTGTAGCAATCCTGGAATAATTATGAAATAGCTGATTAAGTTCAAAGTTAGTATGGAAATCTGTTCTTTTAAAAGTCTTTCATAATCTATCTCTGAAGAGAGATAATTCTATCAAATTTGAATTAATCCATAGATAGTGCCAAGACTACCGCCCACTATTACGTATCTATATACTAGATATGAATTTCACATGTCTTCTCAGATTTTACATAAAAATAACTCAGGGCCAGATTATAGAAGGGATTAATTGTAAACAGTACGAGTTATGACAGTCACCCCCAGAAAAAGATTAATCAGTTTCAAGCACATAACTTGACCTAACAGTAATAATAGCCTAACCACAGATAATTCTTTGGAGAGTGGATTTTCTAAATGCAGGTCACACAATGATCCCTTCATAGATCCAATAAAACATTTGAAAAATTACCCTGTCTGGTATCATTATAAAGTATAATCAGGTCCCAGTATTATCATCACTACTGAAGCCTATAGTAGAATTAATTGTTCTTCAAGTCAAAAATAGACTCTTTATCAGGAAACCTAAATTAAAGCATTCCAAAAGTTCCCATTTTGAATGGTTAAGCACATTATTAGGAGTGGGGATATAAGCACTTATTCATTTTCTCTTTTGTTCATGCCTGTTTTCTGTTCTTTCAATCTTGAATCTGTACATGTACCATCCACACAGCCAAAGCCACTCAACGGCCATGGGGTTTGCTTCGTATTAGGATACACTGTTCAAAATATGCATGACATAATGACAACATGGGGCGCCTGGGTGGCTCAGTCATTAAGCGTCTGCTTCGGCTCAGGGCGTGATCCCAGGGTCCTGGGATCCAGGTACATGCTCTGCTGGGAGCCTGCTTCTTCCTCTCCCACTCCCCCTGCTTGTGTTCTCTCTCTTGCTGGCTGTCTCTCTCTGTCAAATAAATAAACTCTTTAAAAAAAAAATGAATGACAACAAAATAGATTTGTACTTTATATAAGAATATCTGATTTGGGGGCACCTGGGTGGCACAGCGGTTGGGCGTCTGCCTTCGGCTCAGGGCATGATCCCGGCGATCTGGGTTCGAGCCCCACATCAGGCTCTTCCGCTATGAGCCTGCTTCTTCCTCTCCCACTCCCCCTGCTTGTGTTCCCTCTCTCGCTGGCTGTCTCTATCTCTGTCAAATAAATAAAATCTTTAAAAAAAAAAAAAAGAATATCTGATTTGATGGTTTAAAATTTTTTTGAATTGTGTTAAATAAATATATATAAAGCAAAATTGACCGTCTTCACCATTTTTAAGTATACACTTAGTAGCGTTAAGTACATTCACGTTGTTCCACAGCCAATCTCCAGAGCTCTTTGATCTCGCAAAACTGAAACTCTGTATCCATTAAACAACATCTCTCCATTCCTACCGCCCCCCCACCCCGTCCCCCCTGTCCCACCAGTCCCCAGCAACCGCATTCTATTTTCTGTCTATAAATCTGACTTCTCTAGGTACCTCATGTAAGTGGAATATTGCTGTATTTGTCTTTTTGTGACTGGCTTATTTCACTTAGCATACTGTCCTCAAGGTTCATCCATGCCATAGCAAGTGTCAGAATTTCCTTTCTTTTCGTGGCTGAATATTATTCTATGGCATGTATAGACCACATTTTGTTTATCTATTCAATCACTGGTGGACACTTGGGCTGCTTCTTCCATTGGGCTACTGTGAATAATGCTGCTGTGAACATGGGTATACAAATATTTCTCTGAGACCCTTCTCTCAATTCTTGTAGGTATAGACCCAGAAGCGGAATTGCTGAGTCATATGGTAGTTCTACTTTTAATTTTTTGAGGACCCACCATACTGTTTTTCACAGTGGCTGTACCATTTTACATTCCCGCTAAGAGTGCACAAGTCTCCAATTTCTCTATGTCCTCACCAACACTTGGGGTTTTTAAATTTTTTTTATGAATTAGGCTTTAAGTAGCAACATTAAATCTAATTTTTAAAAAAAGATTTAATTTATTTATTTGACAGAGAAAGAGAGACAGCCAGTGAGAGAGGGAACACAAGCAGGGGGAGTGGGAGAGGAAGAAGTGGGCTCCCAGCAGAGGAGCCTGATGTGGGGCTCAATCCCAGACCGCTGGGATCACTCCCTGAGCCGAAGGCAGACACTTAACGACTGAGCCACCCAGGCACCCCAAATCTAATGTTTTTAAATGAAAAGAAGACATCTAAATGGCCAACAGACACATGAAAAAGTGCTCAACATCACTAGGCATCAGGGAAATGCAAATCAAAACCACAATGAGATACCACCTTGCACCAGTCAGAATAGCTCAAATTAACAAATTGGGGAGTGACAGATGTTGGCAAGATTGTGGAGAAAGGGAAACCCTCCTACACTGTTGGGAATGCAAGCTGGTGCAGCCACTCTGGAAAACAATATGGAGGTTCCTCAAAAAGCTGAAAATAAAACTACCCTATGACCCAGCAATTGCACTACTGGATATTTACCCCAAAGATACAAATGTAATGATCCGAAGGGGCACCTGTACCCCAATGTTTATAGCAGCAATGTCCACAATAGCCAAAAGATGGAAAGAGTGCAGATGTCCATTGAGAGATGAATGGATAAAGAAGATGTGGTATATATATACAATGGAATATTATGCAGCCATCAAAAAATGAAATCTTACCATTTGCAACAACAGGGATGGAACTAGAGGGTATTATGCTAAGAGAAATAAGTCAATCAGAAAAAGACAATTATTATATGATCTCACTGATATGTGGAATTTAAGAAACAAGGCAGAGGATCATAGGGGAAGAGAGGAAAAAATGAAACAAGATGAAACCAGAGAGAGAGACAAACCATAGAGACTCTTAATCTTAGAAAACAAGCTGACGGTTGCTGGAGGGTGGGGGGGTGGAGGGATGGGGTGGCTGGGTGATGGACACTGGAGAGAGTATGTGTTGTGGTGAGCGCTGGGTGTTGTGTAAGACTGATGGATCACAGAACTGCACCCCTGAAACATATAATACATTTTATGTTAATTAAAAATTTAAAAAAGAAGCCCAGTTATGATTTTTCAAATAATCTAGCTATGATACCTGCTGGGGATGAAATCTGAGCTTTTTTCTTTCTAGAGGAGAAAACTGTGGAAGTTGAAGGTGAGAAAAACAAAACCTTCGTAACAACTGTGTGTAACCAGCAAGCCCTACCACCCTCCCCTCAACATACCCAAACATGATGTTTTGTACAAAGTGTGTGCTTAGGAAACAATTTCCTTTAACAAATGAGATCAAATGTTTTAACTTCCCATAGAGTTGTAAAATTCAAAGTGAGTTTCGAGACTCCTCAGGGCAAAGGACATACACTTTTAGGTGATTACTCGACCCCCATCTGCCTAATAAATGCTATCTCACTTGTTAACAACCTTATTTGGTGGTTGTGAGAATTAAGTGAATAATCCATGTAAAGCACTCAGAACATCCATGTAAAGCACTCAGAACTGCCCATTATAAATTTAATGAGCATTCTGTGTGCTCATTTTTATAATTATTTGAATACTGTAAAAAGCAACATTATTAAATGCCCAACAATATCCTTCACAGTATATTAGGCATCGTGTTGAACATTGTCAAAACAAAAACATAATCTCTGCCCTAAAAATATAAAAATATAGTTAAATTTGAAAAGAAAGAAAGATAAGCACAAAAAATGTAAAGTATAATGCGAGATCGAATTAAAATACCTCCTTTTGAAACTCCCTTTAGCATCATGACTTTGTATTCTTCTTCTTCTCATAATACTTCTTTCTGATTTCTTTTTCCTCCACCCCTGTATAATTTTGAACTTAGTCCCCTCTTCTTTTGTTTTCACCTCTTCTCTCCATTGGTGATTTTACCAACAATTTTTAAAATTTTTAAGCTGTCGTTTCACCACCATGAGGTGACCACAGCCTGGATGTCTCTCTTGCAATATTGCCGATTCAACTACCTGATGAATAATGAGATACCGGCGCCATTTTGAAAGTAGATCAAAACTCAAGGGCTTGTTTCAATTGTTGTGTTTGCTACTACTTGGTATAATACTGTCAAAAATCCTTTCTTTCTTCTCCCTTATCTGTAGAACAATACCTATAAACCTTAGTCTGTGATTTAAAAACATTCACAATCTGACTTCAAATTCGTTTTTCAGCGTTACCTTCCTTACGTATACTCTAAACTAATAAAACCAAGCTACATATAATTGTCCTTAAGGAACTTACAATTTTCTTCCTTATACCTTGTGAATTTAGTTTTCTTATCTCGGAATTTGCCCTTTTATTCATCTCCACTGTTGAAATCTTATTCGGACACTAAGACCTAGCTAAAACTCTGATTCCTGCAGCCCAACCAAAAGAAACAACCCTCTGGACCTCACAGTTCTCTGGACATAAACTACCCCTGTTCTAACTTGTTTCTAGATACGCGTGACTACGCGCTAGATTACCAGCCTCTGACAATGACTTCATTGCCTTTGCATCTTAAGAAGAATGAATAAATGAATACATAAAACAAATGAATGGCTCAGTGAATGAATGAATAAATGAATAAAAGGACATTTTTAAAGGAAAATTAACTTCGTAATTGTATAGAGTATAAGAGAGTCCAGATTCAGGGAGTCACCCTGAAGATCGTGGGATCGTTACAAGTATAAAATCCAAGCTGGAACTGCCTCAGCAGAATGCATAATTGACTTAAACTACTAAAAAGTTATTGCTTTATTGTAAAATGTCTGTTTCACATATTACTTTTATTTTACTCAGCTTACCTTTGAACATTTCATTTCAGAATCTAACTACACAGAGGATGTCTGAGTCTTCTCAGGCTGCCGTAACAAAATACTTGAACAAGATTTCTGGTTTTTTCAGTTCTGGAGGCTAGAAAATGCAAGACCAAGGGCCGGCAGAGATCAGTTCTTGGTGAGAGATCTCTTCCTGGCTTGTAGATGGCCACCCTCTTGCTGTGTTCCCACAAGGTGGAGAGCAAGCGCCCTAGATTTTTTTTGTATAAGAGCAGGAATCCCATCATAAGGGCCCTACCCTCATGGTCTTATCGAATTCTAATTACCTCCCGAAGGCTCCATCTCCAAATACCGTAACACTGGAGGTCAGGGCTTCAACTTGTGAATTTGGGGAGACACATTTCAGTCCATAACAGTGGAGGAGGCAAGGTAATGTTTTGCCTTTCAAAACATACCTGTCCAACATCCTGTTAGAGCAGCGGCAATTGGCAAATTACCAAAAATCTCTGAGAATTCCTAAACAGGTCACACTATAAACGTCTTTTTTCTTTTTTAATTTTATTTATTTATTTGACACCCACAGAGAGAGAGAGAGCACAAGCAGGGGGAGCAGCAGGCAGAGGGAGAGGGAGAAGCAGGCTTCCTGCTGAGTGGGGAGTCCGATGCAGGACTCAATCCCAGGATCCTGGGATCAGGACCTGAGCTGAAGGCAGATCTTAACCGACTGAGCCACCCAGGTGCCCTCACACTATAAACTTCTATGACTTTACTCATACAGCAGTAGGGAGAAATAGATACATCCTATATATTGTGTTATATATTATATCCTATATTATATACAATGTAATACATATATAATGTTCTGACCAATGTATGATATCCCTACTCTATCAGTCAATACTTTAGCTACTACATCTTTTAACTTTCTGTTAAAATCTAAATACCTACCCAACGTCAGAAGCAGTGTTATCATGAAGCTGAAAACACTTTAGCTACATGGCCCCTATTTGCATGGGTCCCAGGAGCAATACATTAACACGGTTGTAGGTTTCATGAAATTTACAGAAATGAAATATTTTTTAATGGTTTTACTTAACGGTGTCCTATGAAAATATATATAAGCTTTAAGCCTCATAACACTTAGCTGAGCCTCTGGGAAGGAGGTGTAAAACAACCACAGAAGATTGGATCGGATTAACTAGTCATCAAAAGGTGTTCTGGGATGGCGAACTAGTGTGTGAGGCCAGCAGGACAGGATACCCGGAGAGACTGTTACCACACAGGCCCTGCAGTGGTTCATCTACCCTCAAGCACTATGGATGGTTCTCTGTAACATTTCACTTAGTTTGTCAAGATCCCGTTTCTTACCGACACTTACTTGGATCTGGTTTCCTAATCAGAGCCCTGCTTCGAGACCCCAGTACCAGGTTTCCTCATTTATAAAATGAAGATAGGGATAAAACATATTTCTTGGTGCTGTTATAAACATAAAATGATCTAATGTACATAGACCTCCTTTGTAAGCAATCATTTTATGCCTACCCAAGACCCTCCGTGATCTGGTCCCATATGAATTGTCCAGTGCTGTGTTCCACGAGAGCCCTTTTTGTATAATGTGTTCTCACCAAACTAGGCTGCTCTTCCATCTCTGAATTCAATTTGCATTTTTTGTTAGATCTATAACCATAGCAGAGACTGCAAAACAAGCTCCCTAAGAATTACTTCAAACAAACAATACCTCAGGGTCAGATTACTTTACCTATTAATTCTCTTAAACTCTTCAGTAACAGAACATTCCTACGCTTTATAAACAGTTAACATCACTTTAAAAATCTTTTTACAAGGTCCAATTTATTTAATGATGCTAGCAAAACCAGAGAACAGAAATATGTCGAAGTCTTCTTAAAATAAAAACAAACAAATGAAAAAAAAATTTAATTAGGTTAATTTCCCCTGTTCCATTACTGCAACAATAACAAAACTACTAATAAGTAGCAATCAATGGTTCATTTCAATTATGTTTCTCAAACTGTGGTCTGTGTATCACATGCGTTAAAATCACGGTGGTGGAGGAAGGACTTCTGAAAATTCAAATTCTCAGCCTCACCTCTATACCTAGTGAATCAAACCCTTCAAGAGTGTCACCATAGAATCCGCGTTTTAGCATTTGTGCCAGGTGATTTTTATGTAAACCAAAGTAAAAAAAGATACAACATTGACATGATCTGTCATAACCACATAGCATTTGTATCAAGTAGGAAAGCAAGAAATTATTAACGTCAAGACATCTAGTGACATAAAGATTTACTTCGATAAAACCAAAAAGGTAAAAAGAAACCCCCACAGGACAGTTGTTGAAAAGATAACAGTAAAATTCAATACCTTTCCTATTTAAAAAAAATCATAAATCAAAATAGAAAGATGCATCCTCAAAATGATAGAGAATAACCACTTTAATGCAGGATTTTTAGACAGAAAAAAACAAACATAAACACTTTAGCAGCCTCCTTATTAACGGACTAAACAAAAATACCAGAAATCTCCTACATCACTTCACATAGCTTAGAAGTTCTGATGTAGACATTAAAACATGGCGTATAAAAGAATCTTTATTACTGGCAAACATAATTACAACTATTTTCAGAAACTATTAACTCATCCATTGAAAACCCATATACTGAAAAATTTATAATTAAGTGAGAATGTAATATAGTCTATATTAAGAAAGCCTATATACCCAAAATAACCAGTTAGAATATTCATTTACTTATTCAGTAAACATTAATGGAACACCAAGAAAATCACTGAACAATTGATGAATCACTGAAGAATATAATGAATATAAAAACAAAACAAAATTTATAGAAATAATAAAGGAAACAAGGCTTAAAAGCAAATGAAATAGATAAATCCCAGGAAAGAAGAAAGAGAAATGATGGCTTAAGAGCGTGTGCTCTGGGGCACAGAGATGTCAGCTCACATCTTGGCTGGGTGACCTTGAACTGATGCTTAACCTCCCTCAGCCAAAGACAGCCCTGGCTCAGCAGATCCCCACCTCCCAGAAAATGCAGTTAGATTGTTTCAACCTGTCCTCTGTCTTAGAACATTTGGGTTGTTTATGATGTTTTTGACAAATAAAGCTTTTAAATTTTTAATTAGCCAGATCTCTAAATCTTTTTTATGTGTTTGCCTCTTGGCATTACTTTCCATCTCTCCCCTTGGAATCTTCCTTTTTGGCTCTCTTCCTCAGTTATTTTCTTTTGTCTGGGATGAGAAATCTTTATTTGTCCATTCAGTCTTTCTCAAAAAGGGTTTTCCCCACCTTTTCTTCTCGTAGAGATATCCATTTACATTTTCTCAAATTAATAGGTGTCCTTTTTTTGGTATTGTGCTACCCTAGGGAAGGTTTAGGTTGAATTAGAAACTAAAAGACATACAACTTCTGCTTTGAAAAGTGTTTATCAATATCAAAATTTCTCTCTCTCTCTCTCTCTTTCTCTCTCTTACACACACACACACACACACACACACACACACACACTCTTTACTCCTTGGTTTATTTTTCTGGGCTTATTTTCTCATCCGTTTATGTTATACTAGTATAAACTATGAATTTTGTAAGATAGCTCAAATCATTTTCAGAGCAAGACTACATAATATCAGAATATTCTGCCCGGAAGGAAGTGAGAGGCAATGCCAGCTACATTCTCAAGGGAATAACCTTGAAGAGTTTCATTACCGCATAACAGTTGATCAAGAGACAGAAGAGCTTACTGGAAATCTGGCCGAGGTTGATAGTAGGGATGCTACCTGCCCAGGTGTTTCCCTGACCTTTCCCTACCCTCCTATTATCTTGCAGTCTTCAGAAGACCTGAGTTGAAATCCTTTTTGAGACTAACTTTTATGGTCCTTGTCACATTTTATGGTCTTTTTAACATTCATATTCTTTCGTTTCTTATGCAAAGTTAGCATTTATTCACAATTCTCTAATTATGCTTCCTTATGGTTGACTTTTTGGTAGGAGAATATTAATTCCTCAGTCTGTTGCTATGAACAGTGGTATCATCCTTAGCCACTATGATGGGTGTGTTCTTGTTACAGTAGAAGTTCATGTGGGGGGAAACCTGGACCACCACCAACCCGGTGAGGGCAGTCATCCAGGCAAAGAGTCCATAAACAAACTGGAAGTAACCCTCGCAAGTGTGCATTGTTAGTTTCAGTGCACATTCTGTTATCCGGAAGGGTCTTCTTGTTACAGCCCCTGAGCCTTTCCTACCAGCACGGCATACGTGACAGCATTTGGCAAAGGGGACTAGTCCGAGATTTTGGCCTGCTCAGACCTGCTCAGGCTCCTCAGACCAGCTGTGACAACCTGAGTGTCTCCATGGAACTGAGGGAGGCAAGGAGAGCTCAGCCAAGAACCCCCATCTGTTCCGGCCCAGTTTACTGTCCCTGAGCTGAGCGAGCTCTTGTACCAAGCTCAGCACGCCACTGGGATCTGAGTAAATTGCAAATGCATGGTACTCGAGCAAGTGCATACAAGCCAGTGAACCAGGGCGCAGTCTGAGACGCTGGGCAACTCCGGTGTCCGTCCCCAGAGCGCACACGCAAAGTTCTCACCCCTTGCTCACAGCTGTTACTTCCCTGTTTCACAGCCAATGGCTTCTAGAGAGACCAGTGAGGCTTTTGGCTAAGACTCTCAACTTCCCACACCTCTGGATGGGAATCGGGGAGCCCTGGTTTCAAGTTCCAGCTCAGCCACTTACTAGCTCTGTGGCCTGAGGCAGTCACTTAACCTCTCTGGACTGGCTCCCTCCCTCATCAGGTGTGGTGACACTTAGAACTGAGAGCACAGGGACATATTTCGGCACAGGGTCTCTCACCTGAGCTCTTTCTAGCAGGTTATATGTTCGTTGTCTGCAGCAGCATCTGTCCTTCTACTCCGCCCCTCCTGACTCAGATAATGAGAGGCCTCTGGGGAAAGTCCTGCCCTCGAGGAGCCCATCCTGGTCCATCTCCATGACCTTCAGTCATCAGTGAGCTCCTGGGCCTCAGGTCCCTCTCTCCATGATCTTCCCTTTTGGGCTTATAAACCTGTCCTTGGCTTCCTATCAGAAAGCACGTATAGAAAACAAAATAACAAAAAATTTCCTGATGCTTTTTCCAGTCACTGTCACCTTTCTCCCGTCCCAGCCAAGCCACTGGAAACAGTCGTGCAAGCATGCCTCACAGTCTCCACTTCCCTAACTTCTATTTCCCTGCAACCTGCTCTGACCTCCACTGCCACCGCTCCGCTCAGACTGTCCTTTCCAAGGTCATTATTGCCTGACAAGTGACCAAATCCCATGCTTGTTTGAGCTGACTTTTCCTCTGCAATGATCTCTCCCTCCACGTCTTGCCTGTATTTCCTCCTCTCTCGCGTCCCTTTTATTATGGCAATTGTTAGAGGACTCCTGGTCACATCCCTTAAATGTGACATGGGTCTAGCCCTTAGCACCCTTCTTCTCTCCTGTCTCACATACTCCCTGGGCAACCTCACCCACACACGTAGCATCAAACTCTACCACCGCCACCTGCCCCCCACCCCAAAACGGAAACGTCCTCAGACACTGTCCTGATGGCTTTTCTCAACAACAAAGCAATGTCCGCTGTTGTCCAATAAACACGTGCACTGTGGATAGTCTCGTCAGCCCTCCTGTTCAAGTTTGTCTTGCCTGTGATACGCCATCACTTAGGACAAGTTTTGCTCTAAAGAAGTCCTACCCACCAATCCCTTGGATCTCAGCTCCAACATGCCTTCCTTAATGAAGCCCTCTCTGTACTCTAGCCTCATTCAAAGTTCTGTAGGCTCATTAACACACACACACACACACACACACACACACACACACACACACACACACACGTTCCTTCTCTTCCTTAGCAATTTACATCGAATAGGGTGATTATTTAATTAATAAAAATCTCTCCAAACAGAGTTAATAATTGAAGGCAAAAACCATGTCTGTTTTCACCAAACATTCTAGTCTGGTCTCTTCACATGGTCTGGAACAAATTTGCTCGGATATATAAAGGATCACTGACTCAGTGCAGGATTCAAAGAATCATCCCAGACTCGTGTATCAGCTCACTCCTGACGCCCTATTAACTACTAAGTCCTACGAATTTTAGTCCCTAAATATTTCTCAAAATCTCTCTTATCTTTCCTGGTCCTTTTTAAACACTTTTACTTAATGTTCAAATGACTTCTCATCAATTTGGCAACAGCCCCTCCCTGAGGTAAGTGTGCTATGTCATTACATGCATTCCGCATCCTAACCGCTCGTGTTTATGTCCCATCCTGTCATTTTCAAGGCATGAGACCCAGGGCAAGTCCCTCGGCCTCTCAGGGCCTCTATTTCGCTATGAGACAAAATCAATCATGAAACTGACCTCACACGATTGTTGTGAGGATGAAGCATTACACGGTAAGCTCTCCAAAGAGTGCCTTGCCCATAGTAAACAGTAAGTTCCAGCTCTTATCTTCATTACTATTTCTTCTTGTGGTGTTGTCATTCCCAGAATAACCTCAACAAGCTACTAGAAACTCTAAAATGCAAATCCTGGAAGATGCCAATACTTGAACATCCTCTAGAGGCTTCCCATGGCCTAAGGATACGTTTGTGTGTGGAAGGCCGTGCAGAATCCAATATTTAGATACTTTTGCTCACAATATCACCTCTCTCCGGAATGACTTTCTCTTTTTGTACAGCTGGTAAAGTCCTTCTTAATTTTTAAATTAGCTCAGGCATCTCCTCCAGGAAGCCTACCTCTATCCTGGGCAAAATTTGCTACCTTTCTTCCCTCCACAAATAGCCTGTGGTCTTTCTTTCTTCCATATAGCACTAAGCGTAGTTGTTTCAGAGCGATTTGCTGACTTGGACACACCTTTTACTAGCTGTGAATTCCCTGAGATCAGATGTTGTATATAGTCAGGTGTGTGCATCCAAATTTTGAATATGTCTGTCATATAAATAGTGTTCAATAAATATTTGCTAACTGAATGAATGACTATTCATTGTCAGCATTAAATATATTGTTTTTGTTAAGGGAATTATCATATATATATATGACATATATATATCCCATTTTCTGCACTTATCTGCAATTTTCATATATATATGAAAATATATATAGATTTATATATAAATAAATAATAGAAATAAATAGAAATAAACAAATAATAGAAATAAATAGAAATAAATAAATAATAGAAATAAATAGAAATAAATAATAGATTACCACTTCGGGACGGTGAACAGAGTACTCACCCTAAGCAGGGAGCTAGGCACATCCAGGCCATGGGAAATTCCTAAAATTTGATTTTTTTCCTTCTCTTTGCATTGTCATTTTTCCTTTATTAAAACAACAACAACAACCCACATGCACCATTTTTCTCTCTCACTACATACCTCTCTCTTAAATTCTTACTTACTCTGATCTGTTCACCTCTGTGGTCAAGAGACTGGTCGTGGGTAAAAAAGAATGCCTTTTCGGATTATCTCCAGGTGAGTGCTTAGTGTTGGAGTCTGAGAAAAAAAGAAGCAGCTTGGAAGTGCTGAGCTCTTATACTGAATATTTTCAAAAAACTTTATCACATTTCAAAAGTACATTGTTCCTTACGTATCATAATCCATATTCATGAAATTTCCCTCAATAAATATCGCGTAGGGGACCGTGATATTTCTTAAGTCTCCTGGGTAGTGATGACACCTTTATTTGTATTTACAAAAATTTGTACCTTTTTCTAACACATTTATAACATTTTTAAGTGTCAACTACAACCTTCCTGCAGGACCATCATCATCAAGTCAGCTAAATGGCACAAAAGCTTCAGTGAGGTAACTTGAACTCTCTGCTTTAAGTCCTCGGTGAGCTCTTCATAAGCGTCATTTCACAGGCTGGTCTGTAGGAAGGAATATAGTCTCCAACTTTGACAATCGGGGAGGTTGCAATGTTACTAAAATAATTTTAATGGAGAAAAAAATCCCACTATTTTTGCAACGACAGCATAAAGATGCCCAGAGTTCAGGGGATATTAAACTTATCATAAGAAAAACAAGTGGATAGAAGAATGAGTAGTCAGCCACATAGAAACAAAGATCGTCACGAGACTCTTCTTGCTACCCCGGGGGGAATGATTTTCACGAATAGAGACATATTAACGAAAGTTAGTGAGACATATTCAATTATGCTCTATTTCTTTTCTTTCTTTCTTTTCTTTTTTCTCACTCGGAGCTACTTATTTCGCTGATGTTTACCCACTTACCCACAGAAGCCTGGTGTGGAAAATAATTTAATAAAAAGCAATATTCAGATTTAACTAGTGGGATAAAACACAAGCTTTCCATTTTGTCATCTTGACAATAGATGACACAACAAAAACACCATCTCCCCATCTGGATAAGAGCTTACCTGAGTGAAAACAAAGTAATAACAAGAAAATAAGAAGCCCCTTGAGTGTGAACTTAGAATCCTAACCTATAAAGTGATAGCGCTAGAATTATTGATGTCCCTGACTTTCCACAATTTCTCCTGCTCTTTCTCACTTGCCTTTCAACGCTGCTTTACAGATTGAAGCAGTGCATTAATGATTCCATTTGTCAGCCCCTATTGTTGCTAATCTTTTTGATCCATTTTCTTCTATTCTGAGTTCTCAGTGCATTATTTTCGTACCTTTATATTTTTATATTTTATTGATGTGCTGCTTTAGAATTTCCACAAAATGTTGCTTCTTTAACTTTATTTTATTCACTTGATTTCTTTCTCAAGGAACTGGAGTTTTTACATTTAGGACATTTATACAGATTTCAAGGTTATCACTTGCACACAATCTACAAATGGGAACTTCTTTAAGGAAATCTAGTGAAACAATAAATACATGGTCTTTGGAATGGGGCAGATAATGGACTTGAATCTTCATTCCATCTTTTATTATCGGGAGGAAAACAGATACTTAATCACCCAAGCTTCAATTCCCTTATTTTTAAAATATAGATAATAACGCCTGCATTGCAGTTTTATTTTGAGGTTAAAATTCCAGAATGTCAACTACCTTCCACATACAAATGGAAGAGACCGTTACTATCACCATGTCTACTATTTTATTGCTTCTGTGATGACAGCATTCTATGCGGCTCTAAATGTAAAAGGTGAAATCTTAAGGTTCCTAGAGGAAAACAAAGAATATTTTCATGATCTGAGGTAAGAAAAGACACTAACTTAAGGAAAAGACTGATATATTAGGCTCTAGTAAAATTTAAATTAAAAACTTGTATTCATGGGGCTTCTGGGTGGCTCAGTCACTTAAGTGTCTGCCTTCAGCTGGGGTCATGATCCCAGGCTTGGGATCAAGCCCCACATCAGGCTCCTTGCCCAGCGGGGAGCCTGCTTCTCCCTTTCCCTCTCTTCCTCCCCCTGCTTGTGCTTTCTCTCTATCTGTCAAATAAATAAATTAAATATTTTTTAAAAATAAATAAAATTTTAAAAAATAAAAACTTGTATTCAAAAAAAATTAAGAGACTGAAAACTTAGGGCTCATACCCATAACATATTACACATTTTGACACTATTTAGGAAACAGACACACAAGCTAATAGAAAAATTGGCAGAAGACCTCAGTGAAAAGGATAACCAAATGGTCCATAAGCAGTATGACAAAGTGGCCAACCTCAGCTGTCACAGGCAAATGCAAATTCAAGCCACAATGAGATTCCACTACACGAGCACGAGAGTGACTTAAATGAAAAGATTGACAAAAACAAGCCTTAAGGATAATGAACAACTGGAATCCTCAGAGACTGCAGATAGGAGTGTAAATTAGTCCAATCACTTTGGGAAACTGGAAGTATCTATCAAAAGCAAACATACACATCTTCAGTGATCCAGCAATCTCTCTTCTACAGGAGCACTGAAAGGCTCATCCGAGAATGTTCAAGATTGTGTTATTTATAAAAGCTCCAAACTAGAAAATCCAATATGTTCATTAGTAATTAAATTGTGTAAAATAAGACGTGATGTATCTTTACACGAAATGCCATTTAGACGTAAAAACGGATGACTCACTGCTACACACCGCAACCTGAGCTTGGGTATGGGAATCCCAAATCAAATATTGAGCGAAAGAAGCCAGATGCAAAAGAATATAACTGATGATTCCCTTCATAAAAAGTCCAAAAACAGGCAACACTAAGCTATGGTATTTAAAGTCAGGATAGTGGTTACCTTTGGGTAAGGAGAGAATGATGACTGAAAAGGACAGCAAGGGGGCTTGGGGGTGCTGAGAATGTTCTATTGCTGGATTGGGTCATGGTTAATTTGTTTCTTCAGGGTTTTTTCTTTGTTAAGTGGATTGATTCATCAAGATTTCTTCCCCAAGATAAGTTGTGTTTTGAAAGGAACGAGAACAAATGTAATTTTGGAAGTGAAAATTAAAATAATCTCAATCACTTATAAAAAAACAAAAAAGCACTCTGTTGATTTTACTAAATCCCTTAAGTCCATAGGGAGAGAAACAAACACCTCGAAGACAAAGCTCCAACCAGGGCAAGACATGAATTTGTTGCCAACTAATCACCTTTATAAGCAGCATCTCGTCTCTTTAAAAACATCGGTAAAGAGTTTGATAACTTTTGTGGACACTGAAGCTGTATACTGTGTTGGGTCTTGTAATGATGTCTTTAGCCAACTTGCCTTTTAGTTTTATAAAGTCTGGTTAAGTAAGGAATGCATAAGGAACACATACGAAATACCATTTCAAAACCTTGACCCGGCCTGTGGCGGTCTGCTGTTGAGGTATTTCTCATTAACTTACTCTGGTCTCACAAGACACTTCTGTGATAGAAATTTATTTTAAAGGTTAGTGCCAGGAAATGATTGGTTCGCCACAAAAAGCTCACGTGTTTTCATCAATGTAAACTAAATGAATGTCTAACTTTCTCTTTCCTTTGACCACCAGGATAAGTAGAGCCAGAGGGACGTACTTCTTTTCTATCAACTTTCTTGACTGTTCGCTACTTTCTATTCTGATTTCTAGTCTCTGTTCCTGATTTTTTTATTTTACTGTTTATATTTTGTGTAAGTTGCCTCCTACATGAAAACAAGAAAATTTTAAAAACATATTTTCAGATGAATAAATATATAAACACTTTTGCTACTAACATTTGGCACAAAAGGAAAAAAATGTGTTGTCTTGAATAGAAAATCCTCTGTAATGAATACCCATATAAAAGACAACAATACAGTAAATATCAAGTAAAGGAAGCAGACTATAAAAGCAATCAGTTCAGAAGCTAAAGTCCTCACAGGCACAGTGAAATTCGTGAAGAACAAGAGACATTTGACCCGGGATCTCCACGCTTTCTAAGAAGCTGATAAACAAGAAAGATTTAATGTGACACTAAATTAATCTCTTTGCATTTGAAACTTTATCCCTAATTATTGAATGAAAGATATGACATATTGTTCCATGTTAATGAAATACATTTTTCAAAAAATAGATATTTATGACATAGTTTAGCATATAATAAAACTTAAATAAATGTTAGCTACTACTAAAACTATGAAAATTATAACTATCATCACAATCAATAATCCAATGGGAGAAGTATTTTTTGTTAGGATAACCATCCAAAGTAAAATCACTCTGCACAGACAGCGGCCTCTCCGCCCATGGGTAAACACAGGTCAGAACTGTGTTTTGTCTTTGTCTCTCACAACTGCAGTGGATCAGAGGAGGTAGTCGAATGAAATATTGGTCAAAACAATGACGCTGAAGAAGAAAAAACAAGAAACAAGCTTAAATCAAATCTGTGCCACCACACCTAGGGACGTTGAATAAGTGAATCATCTAAAATGAAGCCGTTCATTTCTATCTAAGGGTTTGTAGGACAATTACATAGGATCGATGAATATGTAATCATTCACACATATTGAAGGCTCCAGTAAGAGGATGGGAATATCATTGGCCAAAGTATCAGTTCGCGGCCAAACAGTGCTTTACAAACACCAAGACCAGGGAAATCAACCGGCTACACACATGGAGGGAAAGGCAAGTAAAAGTCCCAGGTGAGGCAGACCCTTGTCTGCAGAGTTTAATGATCCAAAACTTGAAGGTAATGTTTATGCTTCTTGAACTTTGGTAATTTCTTACTTGACCCTCAGTCTTTTCTGACCCAATAATGGCCCTTATTACCCACCCTGTTTTGCCTATCAGATTATGGACTTGACATGTCCACTGCTTGTGGAAAGCCGATGCAAGCCCTTTGGGTTTTATTCATTCAACGAATATTTATTGAGTACGTAGTATACCTCCGGCAGCATTCTAGAGTCTGGGTGTAGAGCCAAGAACAAAACAAAATCCTTTTCACATAGAGTGTACAATTCAAGAGGTGGGATTTAATAATGAAAACACTTTACTCACACAAAACCAAGGCTGATTGTGATAACAAAGCAATTTAAGAAATGTGAATAAATAGCACAACAATATCTAAATACAATTAGATTCGAAACAAGTGGATTCATTATAGCTGGATGTGGAGGAATCACTGAAGCCTGTTTCAATAGCTGCGAAAATAAAATGCCATCCTAATACAGTGTGACAGATTGCATATTCCAAAGACGACTGCCTCAATCTGTATTTCATCCCCCACGTCCTTCCTAGAGTGACATTGATCCTTGAATCTCGATATATCCGTGACTGTCTTCATCAACAGAATGTGGTGGGAAGATTTCTGTGAGACTTTCAGTAATGGCAGGGACAAAAGCTGGGTCACAAAGCAAGCCCCGTCCCCCGTAGAGAGTCACTCCATGGCTCGTTCTCCCCCCATACAAACATATGCCCTGAAGAGTCGTTACTCAGTCACTCCAGGGCAGGATTTGTTGTTGAACTTGACTTGGATCGCTGGGACACTGGTTTTTGTTAAGCCAGCATTGCCAACTAGCTGCGGCCTTGACTGCCACATGTGGCATAACCTAGGACCACTGAGGCATCAGGAGGAGAGCACGATCGATCAGTCAGATGGAGGCAAGGATGTGTTTGTGCGTCTTCATGTGTTTGGGAGCTCCCACTGACGGCATCAGATCCAGCAGAGAAGGTCAAGACCTGCCATGTTTCCCCGAGTGCATTTATTCTTCTAGCACGTGAACAGAGAAGACAAACTGAGCGTGAGGTCAGATTGCGAGGTGCAGCTGCTGCTTGAATCGGGCAGCAGTGCTGAATCTCGAGGACAAAGAGACTTCATCATCCCCTACCCACCATACCTTCTGGGGCCTAAGTGGTTCCCTCCCTGGGTTCCAGGGGGGTTTGCTCTCCCCCTACCACCACAAAATTTGTGCATTCAATCCTAGAACCTGTAAGTTTACCTTTTCTCTAATTACCCTCTATTCATACCTGGATTTTTTTTTTTCCTGATCATTACCCAGGAAACAGCCAAGATGAGATGATCCTTTCCTGGGGATGGACTCTCCAGGCTCTTACTGAGGTGTGTGGGCCAGGAGGAGGTGATGGTGCTAGAGAAAGAAATTCTTTCAGTGTTCAATAATACCCAGAGTCTACAGATAGTAGGGAGCATGAAATGCTCATCGAATACTTTGACCATTGTCCCATTGCTGGTTGGCCTTCGTGATAAAAGAAACATCACTGACATATTGGATAAGGTCCAGAAAGAAAAAAAAATGACACAGATTAGTTTCAATGGCCCGAATGGCATGGATGGACCACAACACCATAGCCTGAAACACTGTCAAAACCATTGTGGCATCATTGGTGGCCTAAGGGGGTGAGGGAGATCAAAAGGCCAGGGTATGCAATCTTCCAGGAGCAGAAAGGGTCCACAACTTCTGCATGTGTCCTCCTTCATCATGAAACAGACGAGATGTCTATTGGCAGGAGCCACAACCCTGGCATGCAGCAGAAGCTTCTGTATCAGACCTAGAACCCTGGTGCCTGATAGTGATGTGTGGCCATATCCAGTGTGATGATAAATCCCTTTGGCAAGGTAGCAATTCAGGCAGTAGAGGCATAATCAGCAGGTTGGTTTCAGTCGGAGAATGGGTGGCCAGCATGAGCATTTACATTCGTGACCCAGACCACCAAATCAGCAGCCATGGTTTATTTCCAATTCGTGGCCCCAAAGAGTGGTGTCTTTGCTCTGCCTGTCTTTCAAGTGACAAAACAAGTATCTTAAGCCACTAACAAACATCAGTAAAAATATCAAGGGGAGTATTGGCCAGAGCTACAAGAACAACCTTGAATTCTGGCTGTTTCTTGGGTAATGGAAGTTCAGGGTGGTTATGTATCAAGAGGACCCGATAATAAAAGTCAGAGAGATGATTCAAATCCATGTCTGCTTCATTGTCAACAACGAGAATGTAGAGCTCTGGGTACATTTTAAACAATCCAAAATTTGTTCGTTGAACTTGAGAGGTCAGCTGCTCAAAACTGTAGATACAAAGCCTTGCTTAGTGGTATAAAACCATTCTTTTCTCCTGCACTTTCTGGTGCTTTTCCCCCCTCAGCTACATCATTGCTGACACCACCTGTTCTAGCTTTTGGCCCACATGGCTCAGCAGCCACATTGTTTTTTGGCTGAAGTCCTGGGGCTTCCTGCCCCATCATCATTATAATATCCCTTCTGTTTGGAGGAAAATGAAGGTAGGCACCATTCAGGTGATGAGTTACAACCCTACCTCTCACCATTCAGCCTCTAAGCATTCACTAATAGGTAGAACAATGAGAAGCTTTTACCTCCACTCCACCATGGAGACAAGAGCATTCACAAACTAGATCCTGGGAGTTTTTCATATGCCCTAACCCAGCCCATATGGGCCATCATTCTTTCTATTCTAGAAGTCCATGTCTTCATCAGCAACCCATCCTCATAGCCAAAATTCAAAAACTATGCAAATTCTACAATTTTACCCTAATTTTAAGTAACAAGTTAGGTTCTGTTTCAAGACTTACAATGCCATCAGGTTAACACAAGACTCTTGCCTCAGAGACAAAGTTCTGTATTACAAAAGCAGTAGCTACATGTTTGTTTTCTTCTGTCTCCCGGAGGCAAATAAAAGGACATTTAATGGTTCCCTGTACTTGCAATGGGTTGTGTTGTAAGAGAGAGAAATAATGAGCTTGGGATATTTACCATTATAATAATAAATGGAAGCAAATCATGTTACCTCATCTCTCAAACACAATCTTGAGAAATGGCCAGGCTAAAGAGCAGTCAGGGCCTTGCTTTATTGACACACATAGTGAGAATGTGCAGCGATGCTCAGGGTCCATGGCAAAAGGAGGGTCCAAATTACTTTGCATTTACATGGAATGAACAATTGCACATATTAATGGTCATGCCTTATGGATCTTTATTACTACTGCTATTTGTCACAGTATAATTTTAAAAACCTGGATTATCTGGCACTTTCCAAGCAATAGCACATCCAAGGATAGGGCTGTTCATGAGTGAGGGAGATCAAAAGGCCAGGGTATGCAATCTTCCAGGAGCAGAAAGGGTCCACAACTTCTGCAATGTGTCCTCCTTCATCTTGAAACAAATGAGTTGCCTATTGGCAGAAGCCATAATCCTGGCATGCAGTGGAAGCTTCTATATCGGACCTAGAGTCCTGGTGCCTGATAGTGATGTGTGTGAAAATCAGCAGCCTACATTCTATGAGAGGGGCAAAACAGATTGGGAGCTCTCTCATAAAGTTCTGTCCCCAGAGAATTGTCGCTATTTGATCTGTCTTGCAGTTTTCTAGAAAAGCTTTATTCTCAGAGCTTGTTTATTTGATTTGACTCAGGGCTCATGAACAGCCCTATCCTCAAGGCATTTGTCAAAAACAATCAGTGGTAACTGTTTAACATCACAGCTTCCTGAGGCAATGATACCAGTTGGTGCTAACAAGCACTGACTAAATAACTTAAGAGAACAGCTGAGAAATATGACGTCTATAGAGGATTTTGACAAGCTTTAGTACATTTCCTGGGATCTAGAAGGCCATCCATAGGTTCAAGGCTCTTCACACACCCAGGAAGGACCTAAGAAGGTTGTATTCTCTCACTTCTGGGTAACTTTGAGGTTCTTCACAAGTCGGTAGTGAAGGCTAAGACAGATTTTAAATTACCTGTTGGAGCATTGAAACCTTCCCACTGAAAGAAACACAAAACCTTTTAGCAAAGACTGGGAGATGTAGTGCTTCAAGACATTTAAGGAAATCTCTATCTAATCATTAGCTTACCACTAAGCTAACTGGGAAAAAGAATTCAGTGGTTACACAAAATAAAGAATGCACATGTTATAATGACAAACATGTCAATCAATAAAGTAGGCATAACAATCAAAACATATATGATCCAAACAAAAATGTTTCAAAATATATAATGCAAAAATTGACAGAATTGAAGGATGAAATAGGCAAATCAGCATTAAGAGTTGGAGACTTCAATATCCCATTTTCAACCATGGATATAAGAAATGGGCAGATCGTTATGACAGACACAAGATTTAAACCACACAATAAACCAGTATCTGTAGAACATTCTGCCTAACAACAGCAGAGTACACATTCTTTTCAAATGCACATGGAACATTCTTCAGGATAAACTACAAGTTAGGCTATAAAACAAACCTCAAATTTTAAAAGATGGTCAACTAAAGTATATTCTCTGATCACAATGAAATGAAATGAATAATAGAAGAAAATTGGGAAAATTTACAAATATGTGGAAATAAGATGCTAATAAATAACCAGTAGGTCAAAATGAAAATCACAGGAAAACTTGAAGAATACATTGAGATAAATGAAAATGAATACTAAACATTAGGGGATACATACCGAAGCTCACGTGGTGCAGCTAAAACAGGGGAAATTTATACCTTGAATGCCTCTATTTAAAAAACAAGTAATATCTCAAAACAATAACCTAAACTTCCACCTTAGAAACTAGAAAGAAAAAAGCACGAACATAACCCAAATAAAGCAGAGAAAGGAAAAATAAAGGATACTACAGAAATTAATGAAATAAAGAATAGAAAAAAATAGAGAAAATCAATAGAACAAAATTTTGTTGACATAAACTTGACAGTTAGCTAGACTGACCACAAAAAAGAGAGAAGACACAAATTATTATAATCAAAATATAAGAGAAAACATCAATACCCACTTTATAGAATTTAAAAAGATTGTAAGCAATACCATAAAAGCTTGTATGCCAGCAAATTAGATAACCTCAACTAATGGGAAAAAAAATTCTAGAAAGACACAAATGATCAAAACTGACTCAATAAGGAATACAAAATTTGAACAGACTTCCTACAAAGATCTCAGGCTCAGGTGGCTTCATTGGTGAATTCTAAAACATGTTTAAAAGAATCAGTCCACCTGGGGCGCCTGGGTGGCACAGCAGTTAAGCGTCTGCCTTCGGCTCAGGGCGTGATCCCGGCATTATGGGATCAAGCCCCACATCAGGCTCCTCCGCTATGAGCCTGCTTCTTCCTCTCCCACTCCCCCTGCTTGTGTTCCCTCTCTCGCTGGCTGTCTCTATCTGTCAAATAAATAAATAAAATCTTTAAAGAAAAAAAAAGAATCAGTCCACCTGAAATTCTTCCCAAAAAATGGAAAAGGAAGGAATGTTTTCCAGTTCATTCTATGAGGCTAGTTTTATACTAATAGCAAAACCAAGCAAAACATCACAAGAAAAGAAACATACAGACCAATATCCCTTACGCATATAAATGCAAAAATTTTCAACAAAACACTGGAAAATGAAATCAAGCCATATATAAACAAATTATACACCGTGAATAAGTGGGATTTACACCAGGATTCTGTGATTATTTAAGCATTTGATAATTAATTAATGCAATATACCATATCAATAGTATAAGGAAAGGACAAAAACCACACAATTATCTCAATAGGTGGAGCAAAGGCATTTGACAGAATCAAGCACACTTTCACGATTAAAAACTCTTAAACCAGAAGTAGAAGCAAACGTCCTCAACATGATAAATGGTTTCTGTGAAAAATTAAAAGTTAACACCACAGTTAATAGTGACTGAACGCTTTCCCCCTACGATTAGCAACAAAACAAAGGTGCTCACTTTTACCACTTCTATTCGACATTGTAATGGAAGTCTTCCCAAGGCAATTGGGTAAGAAAAAGAAATAGAAGGCATTCAGGTTGGAAAAGAAGTGGTAAAATATTTCTATTTGCAGAAGACATAATCTTGTATGTAGAAAATTCTAAGGAATTCACATACACAAAAATAAAATAATTAAAACTAATAAATGAATTCAACAATGTTGCAAGATATGAGATTAATATACAAAATTTGACTGAATTTTTATAAAATAGCAATGAGCAACCCAAAGATGAAACTAATGAACATTTCCATTTGCATTAACAACAGAAAGAAAAAAATAATTAGGAATAAATTTAACAAATTGTACATCGATTTGTACATTGATAACTGTAAAACATCCCTGAAAAATGCAAGACTTAATAAATGAAAAGACAGACCATATTCATAGATTGAAAAACAATGTTGTTAAGAAGACCATACTCCCTGCATTGACTTACAGAGTAATGCAATCCCAATTAAAATCCCAGATAACTTTTTGCAGAAATTGACAACATGATACTAAAATTTGTATGGATGTACAAAGGACCCAGAATAGACAAAACAATCTTGAAAAGGAAGAACAAAAGTGGGAGACTCACACTTCCTGATTTCCAACTCAGCACAAAACTACTGTAATGAAACCAGTGTGGTACTGGCCTGAGGCTAAACATAGATCAATAGAATAGAATTGGCAGTCCAGAAATCCTCACATTTATGGTCAATCGATTACCATCATACTGCCAAGACAATTCAATGACCAGGGTGGGGAGGATTCTCTTTTAACCACTCAAAAATTAAAAAAAAAGAATCCATTTCAAAAATTGGCAAACAAATTTGAATAAACATTTCTCCAAAGAAGAATAAATGAATGGCCAATAAACACATGGAAAGATATTCAACATCATTAGTCATTAGGGAAAAGCAAATCAAAATCATAATAAAAACAAAAGTAACACATACTAGGATGGTTAAAATAATGGTCAGTTTGTAAAATGGTGTAGCCATTTTGGAATATAACTTGGCAGTTCCTCAAAATTTTAAACATAGTTATCATACGACCCAGCAATTCCACTCCTCAGTATACGGAATCGAGGGCCTATAGCCACATAAAAACTTGTACACGGGTGTTCATAGCAGCATTATTCCTAACAGGCAAAAAGTGGAAACCAGCCAAATATGCATCAGCTGAGATAAGTGAAATTTTGTATATCTATACAACTAAGTATTTATTTGTGAATAAAAAGGAATGAAGTACCCATGTCATGCTACAGTATGAATAAACCTTGAAAACTTTACGCTTAATGAAAGAAGCCAGACGCACAGGCCACGTATTACGTGATTCTAACTGTGTGCAACTTCTAAATCCACGGAGACAGAAAATAAATTAATGGTTGCCTAAAACTGAGGGAATTGAGGCAATGGGAGGGACTGCTAATTCGTATAAGGTTTTATTTGGTGATGACAAAAATGTTCTAAATCAGATAGTTGCGATGGTTTCCCAACTCTGTGAATGAACTAAAAACACTAAATTATACACTTCAAAAGGGTGAATTAGAGTATGTAGGTTACATGAATAAAGCTCTTACAAAAAAACAAAACAACCAGTTCCTGCATTGCTACTAAGTCATGGTAGAAACTGAGCTTCTAATGATTAGATAGCAGATGACCAAGTGGCCAGAAGTTACCATTATGACCCATCAAATGAAAGGTCAGATAAGCCCAGCAGCACTCCACGGGGCTCTACACGGGCCCTCCACCATGTGCTTCCTCTCGCCCAAGTTGGTCCAGCTACTGCCAGGGCTGAATGTCTGACCTGTCAGCAACATAGACTAAGACCGTGCCCAGAACCATAGCATCCCATGACAAGACCACTCAGCCTCTTGGTGGCAAGCCGAGGATGATGTTTTGCACGCAAACATTCACTGGAACATCTTTTCCATACTTCCATATCCATTTTTAACTAAATGGGTTTGTACAGAAACCATAATCTAACAGAGCATGCCACATAGGGCTTGGATCACTCGGGGATGAAAGTCTATGTCCACCCACCAGACAAGCCACTTGGACGCACACATGCGCTCACTGAGGGAAGGAGAGTCTAGAACAGGCAGAGAATCAATGAAATGGTGTCTATCAGTGACAGCAGGGTTTCTTAACCTCAGCACTACTGATACTTTTTTCTGAATCATTTTTTTTGCTATGGGGGCTATTCTGTGCATGGTAGGACATTATGCCAGTAGCACATCCAGATATGGCAGTGGGAAATGTCTCCAGACGTTGTCACATCTTCCCTGATTGAGAACCACCTAGTGACAGCATTGGGAACAAGGGCAGCAGTGGGAGTTCTAATTTGTCCAGCTAACCCTCCTCTCTTTTAAGCTTTCCCAGAAATTGCAACCAACCAGAACCCTGGAAAAGCCGTGCCTGGACGGGTGTACTCGGCGTAAGAAGACAGCGGATCTGAGCAATGCCAGGAGTCGGCTCCGGTGGGCACTTTGGGTGTCCCATCCAGATCCCCTATACCAACAGGGGCACCTCGCTCTCATTGCTGCTAGTGTTATGACTACAACTCAAAGAGGCACTCTTCTCTGGAGACTTTCCCTTTGCCAAATGGGAGTTCCCACGTTGGAGAGGCCACGTGCCACACCCCTCTAAGTGGGACGAACTAACGTAATTTGAGCTGCAAACCTTCCTGGGGAAGTTGAACTGAAGCCAGTTCCCAGCTGAGGCCTCACTCTGCAAACGTGTTCCCTCTCCCCTCCTGATCTTCTCACTGTCTTCCCGAGAGTGCTCAACCAATAAACCTCTTGACCAAAAACCTTCAACTCAGGCTCCGTTTTCAGGGACAAAAACAATTATTTAATGCCTATAATGTGCCGCATTCAGATTAGATTTTTTTCATTCTTAATACCATTTAATTTTCAGGGTAAGAGCTAAATATTATTAGTCCTATACGACAAATGAAGAAAGAACTTCGAGAAGTGTGAGTTGTCCAGAGTTCCACCCTAAAAATGGTAGAGCCACCATTTGAATCCAGGTTCATGACTTCAACGATGACGTTCTTAACCAAACACTAGTCTCTCTTTGAAGGTAAAATGTACAGAAGATATAGTTTCCTCCTAGAAGTGCTCCTCCTCTCCTTGCTGGAGTGGTTCCAAGCTGTGTAAAGGACTATGAGCTCCCGTCTGCTGACTGAGTTCATGCAAGGTTAGTGTTGGAGATATTCTAATGTCCAGAGCTCCATTCCTCAGTATCAGATGATATGCCCTCAGGCAAGAGGGTGTTTCTGAATTCCTGTAAGAATATTCTCTGGTTCTCTGGGAGGAATGGGAGTTTGACACTCTGTATTAGTTTCTATTTTGAGGAGGAAGAGGAGGAGGATAATATGGGAAATTGCTTTTAAAGGCCTCTTGCAATGGAAAATAAAAGTAAACAAGTGGCAGTAAATTGTATCAACATCTGACTTTACGATCTATTTTACTCAATTATTTTAATAAGAACTTGAAGGCAAGATACACTGTACATAAATCCCCTGGCAGTTGAGAGCCAAGTGAATTATAAACTTAAAAAAATAAGTTTTATGGGAATTAGCTTGAGGCTATATAGAAGTCTGGGTGTTGATGAATATATTCATTTTATCTAAAGAGAATTGTAATACACTTTTGCTTTAGTGAGAATTTGTGTTTTATCTATGCATTTAAAATAGAGGCCAGTAAACATTATCATGTTACCTTGGTAGCTTTTGTTTTAATTGAAATGCCACCGAGAGATAACTTCTTTAGACATGAGGGTATTTTGTTCTTGGTGGTGGTGGTGTTTGGTTTTGTTCTGTTTTTCACCATTTATGATTTGGTGATTACGTTTAGCATTACGTGGAGTATTGTGGAACAGAAAGTAATAATCCAGGTCAATACAGAGATTTCCCATTTCTAAAGCCAATTTATTTTGAGGAAGTTTTTTCTATTTTCAGCAGTAGTGATTTTCCAGATTTTTCTAGATTTCCCAGTTTTTTTTGCTAGACAACAGATACTTTTCCTATGGGCTACAACATGGATCAAGGAAACTGAGTATTGATATAGTATGTCTAATCACCAGGGTGGAGGGGAAAGCTTCAATTTTAAAACAGCCAACGTATACATGGCTGCAGATTTCCCAATTTTCTTCCTATTCCCTCCCACCCTCCCCTCTCCCCTCAGGCCCCCACACACTCCTCACTGCTGCTGGGTGCCACAGTGCCTGCTCTTAATGGCTTTCTTTCTCCACTAGTTACAAGACTTCTTCAAACCCCCATCAATGAAAAATAAAAACCCCATCAATAGATAATGAGACATGAAAATATCAAAGTGTGAGGTTTTTTTGGTTTTGTGTGTGTGTGTGTGTTTTGTTTTGTTTTTACCCAGAAATCCCCATAATTTAAACAGGAAGGCAAAGGATCAAATCAGAGCTGTATATAGTTTGGAACTTTCACACTAATGCATTGCAAAGCATAACTGGTGGGGAAGGTGGAGGAAAATAGAATGGGAAAGAAAATATACAAAACTAGTTTAACTTGGGGAAGTTGGTCCAGGAGAACAGGTACCTAAACCAATCCACCTGCCCCGATTTTTTCTCCTCATCATTTTTGACTTTTTTTTTTTTAACGAACACCTCACTTCCTGCCATGCCTAAATCCAAAGCTGCCATTAATTAATTGGCACCAATGAATATCTCCCCCCAATTTTTTTTGAACATTTTTGGTGTCTTGAGTCATGATTCTATAATTTACTGTCTGTGCTCTTTGAGCAAGTTCTTTAAGCAGCCTGAACTCCAGTGTCCTCTGTAATAAATTTTTGAACAGATGTGAGATAATAGAGCTAACAAGCTTAACACAGTTCCAGACAAGCTGTGGTGTTTCAGGACGTTTTCTCTGTCTGCCTAAAGAGTACATTTGCTTTCAATCATTCACATCTTATTGTATATTCGTTAAATCAGAATGTTTGCTTCTCAAATATCTTACTTACTGAGGAAATATGAGTTTTGGTAGAAGTGCTCGATGGAAGCTTAATGTGCCTCAGAACAGTGAGAGAGCACTGGACAGCTGGAGAAGAGAGGAGAAGGCACTCAGAGGTAGGGAGCTAGGCAGAATGGAGATACAGATTATAAAAGGGAAATTTTACTTATTTTTTTTCTTTTCTGAGGCTAGAAAGGGAGAGGAGTGCATCCATCTTCCTCCCCTGCTGAAAGACACCCTGCAACCAGAATCCACTCTTTGGGCACTTCATTAACATCACTCCTTGGTTACACTTGGGTTTTGCAAATTTCTCCAAGCAACCTGGTAAGAAGTCATCATTTGGAATGTTCTTTTGATAGGGGAAAAAAATTCTTTACAAATATCTGTTTTCCTACAGCTACTTTGGAAAACAGTGTGGAGGTCCCTTAAAAAGTTAAAAATTGAGCTACCCTATGATCCAACAATTGCGCTACTGGGTATTTACCCCGAAGATACAGATGTAGTGAAGAGAAGGGCCATATGCACCCCAATGTTCATAGCAGCATTGTCCACAATAGCTAAATCATGGAAGGAGCCAAGATGCCCTTCACCAGATGACTGGATGAAGAAGATGTGGTCCATATATACAATGGAATATTACTCAGCCATCAAAAAGAACGATTTCTCAACATTTGCAGCAACATGGATGGGACCGGAGGAGATAATGCTAAGCAAAATAAGTCAAGCAGAGAAGGACAATTATCATATGGTTTCACTCATTTGTGGAACATAAGAAGTAGGAAGATCGGTAGGAGAAGGAAGGGAAGAAGAAAGGGGGGGTAAACAGAAGGGGGAATGAACCATGAGAAACTATGGACTCTGGGAAACAAACTGAGGGCTTCAGAGGGGAGGGGAGTGCGGGAATGGGATAGGCTGGTGATGGGTAGTAAGGAGGGCACGTATTGCATGGTGCACTGGGTGTTATACGCAAGTAATGAATCATGGAACTTTACATCAAAAACTAGGGATGTACTGTATGGTGACTAACATAATATAATAAAAAATTATTATTAAAAAAAACAAAAACCCCCCAAATATCTGTTTTCCTAATAAAGTTTAGATGCATGCATAACCTGTTCATAATTGGAGACTAATTGTAATTGAGAGAGCACCTGATTGAGATCGGTAACTCCAGAGCTGGCACGATTGAGTGATATTTTCTACCTTTCACATGAGTTTTAGATTCATTGTACTGTGCAAGAACACATGGCTTCTACTGATCACTTGGAGATTCGTTTTGAGTTGGCTTCTCTAGGACTCATTGCAAAACCATGGATATGTTTGGTTATACTGAATGGCTTCCATCTTGTTTTTTGAAATTATTAACTCTATCTTCAGAATTTGAGAATCTCACACTGTGTTTCAAACGTGACCACTAACATGGCTTCAGGAGTATTACAGAAAATTGAAACAAATAATTCCACCACCCCTCACCATTCTAAGGCCAAAACTGAACGTAAAAAGTGGACCCCATGTCCTTATAACTATCTAATTTGGGGGAAAACATTCACTCTCTATGTTATTTTCCAAGATGCTGAGAATACAGTTCAATATTTCTGCCTCACTGCCTGTCTTCTTGATTTCAATCCCATGGAGGTAGGTAAATTCTCATATGACAAGGTGTTGTATAAAATAATCAGTATTTGACAACTCATTTCAATTTATAAATATCTTCTTCGGAATCCCTATCCTTTATAAGATTTTCTACCTTTCTTTTTGTGTGTTGCTGTAAGAATTCAATTTTACAAAGAATATTTGACAGTATTCATGTAATGGTGCAAATTCATTCAGTAATGGTACAAATTTCATGCCGAAAGTACCAGCAAAACAAGCAGAGTGCCATCAGTTAGTGTCATTACAGTTATAAGATCCATGAAGTGTAAGTGGGAAAAAATTACTGCACCCAGTCCCGCAGAACACTAAAACTATCAAGACTCTGCAGAAAAAGAGTGCGATAATGGGTCACAGTCATGGTCAATTGAAACATTTTCTTCCCTTGGGAAAAACTGCACATGACATAAATTGAGCACACTATTTTTTTTTTCCAGCTATTAAATGAACTAGAAGAAACCTGGATATTTTAATTGTTTCCTTACAGCAGTAAGGACCATGTAAGGAATATGGAAAATAAGAACATTGGGGGATAGTGTAGCGATTCTGAGTTTTTCCAAAGGTTTTAAAAATGTTACTCCATGTAATACACTAAACAGAAAATGATCTTGATGGTGTGGATTCATTTTTTATTCTCAACAAGATCCTATTTTAAACAGGCTGCTTAGTGCCTTGGCATGCTGCCAGTATTTGACAAAGTGGCAAACCAAATGGCACTAATAGGTGGAAACTTCCCTCAAAGTAGGGGGGAAAGAGCTCTTTAAAGAAAATAAGGCCCTTGGTACAAGAGGGAAACATGAGCAGAAAAATAAAAATGGTCCTCAGGGCGGGAAAACCCAACGACAACAAACTAGTGAAAAATATGGGTATAAATCTTACCTAAGCCCGAGGTAAAGAGAATCAGTTCAAAACTGGAGAGCAGCATCAATAGGAAACAGCTGAATGAGGAGCAGATTATTAACACTCAGATTCTATTCTGTTACCTCTTAGTTCTGCTTTATCTGTCAACAAAACAGCTCTAGGTGTCTCTCATTCAATCATTCAGTCACCATAGATTTATGTGTTGGTCTGTGCTAGGCACCAAGGATGCAGTGGTAAACAAGAAAAAAATACAGCAGTGAAAGAAACAGAAAGAGGAGGCGAGATGGGTTGTTAATGCTTCACTGGGGATGAATACAGGATGCCCTGGTAGGCTTTAGGACTACAGACCCCACGTTTGGGATGTCAGAAAAGTTTCCTCAAAGGAAAATCATTGAATAGTTCAGGCATGTAGAAATACATGTGCAAACATCCAAGAGACCGAGAAAGAGACAGATGGGAAAGGAGTGTATTGTGGCCAGAGCTTTAAATTTGATGAGAGTGACAGAAGAAAAGGTAAAAGAGACAAGCAGTGAGAGAGTAGCATAGAATTCTTCAACTGCAAATCTCAAGAACCAAATGTAACAATGTGAGCAAGAAAAAAAAAGACAGAAACTTATTGAAGTTATGTTGGGATATCTTATGCATAAGTTGAACAACCGTCCATGGGAAGGGAGGGAGCACATTCGGGTCTTAAACAACTAGAAGGAGGCTGAATACCAACAAAACTTTCTTTAGCTTCATCTCAGCTCTTTCTTCCAATTGGCTTCGTTATTTTCATTGCTTTGGCCCAGTAGCAGAAAACTTGGACGCCAACAGCCCTCCAGTTTTCTAGGTAAGCTTCAACCTTTAGAGATTGGAACGAATTCTTTTTCTTAGTCTCAACTTCAGAATTTTGGGGAAAACACATTGAAACATTCCTTCTTTATTCTCTTTAGTTCACTCTTCTGCATGTGTGTTACTGTGGGCCAGGCACTGTTTCGTGCATTGAGTCCATGTGACGGACAAGACAGATCAACTCGTGCTCTCATGGAGCTCACATTCTAGTGGGAGAAAAGAGGCAGGAAGGAAGCAAAGTAATCCACGAACAATGCAATTTTAGGAGGTGGTAAGTGTCAGGGAAGACACAAAATGGAAAGGTGGTAGAGCGATTGTTTGGATTAAGGAGGGGGAAACTGGTGGGCATCACCACAGAGGCGAGGTCTGAGCCCATCTGAGTTGAGTGAGAGTCAGCCCCTGGGAATATCAAGAGGTGGATCATTTTGGACAAAGGAAATAGCAAATGCAAACGTCTAAATAAAGTATATTTTTGACATATTCAAGGAGCAAAAATAAGGTCAGCAAAGCCAGAGTAGTGACTGAAGGGAAGGGTGGTGGGTGATTGCTCACAGATGAGATGAGGAGCCAGAGGGTAGACACTTAGAAGGCCTTGTAAAGTCAGTTTCATTCTAAGTGAACTGGGAAAACATTTTAGGTGACAGGATGAGGAGAGAGAGGAAAAACAGGAATACCAATTATGAAGCTTTGGCTGTAATTCGGGCAGAAGTTGTTGGAGCTTGAACTGTGGTAACATTAGTGGAAATGGAGAAGAGTGGATGGATTTGGAAAAAATTAGGGAAGTAGGGCCGAAAGAGCTTGATGATGAATTAGATGCAAAAGGGTAAAGGAGAGAGAAAACTCTTAGGTCTACAGCATAAGTGAGCAACTGTGTGGGTGGGGACGCCATTTACTAAAATGGAAAATTCCAGAAGATGAGCAGGGCATTTTTTAGGGGGTGCACTGGGTGGGCTGCGTTGGAGGAGTAGCAAAAGTTGTGGTTGGGCTGTATTAGGTTGGGTTGTAGGACCTATTGCACATTCAAGAAAGTTATGAAAACTTAGATCCACCCTGGGAACCTAACACTGTGAGTATAGGTTCACATTTTCCTGTACTTGCTAAATCTAAAACAATAGTAACTGTATCATTTGGGGTAAGGAGGAGCAGCTGTTTCCAAAAAAATGGTAAGGAATTGGCAAAGACAAATGCCAAACCCAAACACACACACGTACACGTATATGCATGCATACACACATATACACATTTATGTTTATACTCCACAGACACACACACTAATATTATGGCTATTTTTCTACATCTATGTATCAGTATGTGAATTCCGTTTGGACTCCAGCAGGAGCATGGCTCACATGGGAAGCAGAAAGGGAAGAAGGATAGACCAGCTGTCTAGGGACTGAACAACCCTACATGCCCCTTGTCTGGAAGCCATTCAAGTCAGCCATCCACCCTTAACTCTGAAGTTGTCCGCAGTGATGGGGGAGAGGGGTGTTAGAGGAAATAAACGTATACGGTACATCTACCATATGCTAAATTGTGTACGTATCCTTTTCTACGTGATTACTGGTAACTGAATTCAAAAGTTCTGTCCTTCATCGTCTTTAAAATATCTCCCCTCATCCAAAGGGAAAAAAAAGGAGAGGGAGAAAGAGAAAGAAAAGAAACAAATCACCCTTGCCAAAAAGATGGTTACCATTTCAAATCCTGAGGACTTGTCAGGAATGTCCTACAGAGTCAACCCTTTCTGCTCATCCGCCGAGGACATTTATAATTCCGACAAGATGTCTCTGTCTTTCAGAACATCCCTGCAGGAGGTTGTCAACTTTAAAAAATGGTGCACTAAATAGAAGGGGGAAAGTAGTCAGTGCGCTTGTTTTCAGGAACTAAAGTTCGCAGAAAAATTCCGGACTCCTCCCCAAACGCCATCGACAACTGGTATGACACGTAATTCATGCTGGCTCCTTTTATTTTCAAGAACATTTCTCGTCCTTAGAAATCTCTCTAATGAATGCTCTTGGGATTGATTATTGTCTCCCCTGGCAATCCTCTTGCATTTGTGTAATTCGATTAGATGACATATGTTAAGTATCTATATTTGTGCTTACTGCATAATAGATGTTTAATTGATGGTAGCAAATTGTTAAATGTGTGGTTAGAGTCACTTGCTTAGATTTAAGATTTTCAGTTTCATAAAAGCTGATTTCCCAATTACATATTTTACGCTCTGTGCTTTCTCATAAATGTTGGAGATTTATAATTTCTGCCTATTTTGAGTCTACATATGTTAATCATCATTGTTCTTTCAGAGCCTTTCCTGAACAGCCCATGGTGGGAACCTATATACATTCCGTTTTGCAGGCATCGATCCCCAGGGCTCAGTTCAATGCCGTACCGGAGAGAGGGCTAAAGTTATCTCTTTACCTGGAAGGAACCAGGCGAGGATCGGTTTCTTTCTCTAAACAATTGTATAAACCTTTCTTGGCTTTTTCCTTATAATAAAAATCAGATTTTAATCATATTTTAAAACAGAAACTTGTCATTTCCATGAAAGGAACTTTTATCAAGGTAAAAATAATAGATTGTCACCATAAGAAACATGGAAAACATAAAACATGAAAAATCTGGAAGTTTCATTTAGACCAAACCTCTTCTTTCTCAGGCTTGCACCGGAGTTCTCCTGGCCTCTATGCTTCGGAGCGAACTGAGCGGAGAACCACAGGACAAAGCGCTCTGTCTTCTGCCAGGTGAGTGCCCAAGAGACTTGTACTTTTCACTGTGTTCACATTACAAAGCCATAACTCCTGTTTTGACAGCCAAGTTTTGTAACCGTTCACTTCAGTTAACGCATTAGGAGTTCATTTTTGACCTGACAATCTGTGCCAATATTTAGCTTTGCCAAGTTTGGCTTGCTAAAGTCGAAACTCTATCAAAACTCCATATTACAAGTGACAGTCGTTAACTTGCCTAAGAGAGTGATTCTAATGTGTGATACGTTTTGCTTATATAAAGATGTACAAAAAATCCTTTCCTAAGAATAGTTAAGACTGTTTACTTAACAGTAAGACTATATAGTTAATTGCACTGTACAGCACATTTGAAAGTTGCTAACAGAGTAGATCTTAAAAGTTCTCACCACCAGAAACAAAAATTTGTACCGTGTGTGGTGATGGGTGTTGAAGTAGACATAATGTGGTGATCACTTTGCAATACATACAAATACTGAATCACTATGTTGTACACCCAAAACTAATATAATGTTATATGTTCATTATGTCTCAAAAAATAATAAGATAATAATAAATAAAAGATTTGTTTCAGCAAGATTCAGACATAGAAAGGATTAACAGAATGGTGATACACATAGTTCCAAAGTAACAATTCCTTGCAGATATTAAATGGCTAGATAACTTGAGCATATTTTTAAAGAATTCTTCTTAGATTTGTGCATATTTATAACAGTAAACACACACAATGTGTGTGAATTCCATGCATCTAGACTTGGGGCAATTCTACGTCAAGAGTTTTCATTCTTGGGGTACCTGGGTGGCTCAGTTGTTAAGCGTCTGCCTTTGGCTCAGGGCGTGATCCCAGGGTCCTGGGATGGAGCCCTGCATCAGACTCCCTGTTCCACTGGGAGCCTGCTTCTTCCTCTCCCACTCCCCTGTGTTCCCTCTCTCACTGGCTGTCTCTCTCTCTCCGTCAAATAAATAAATCTTAAAAAAAAAAAAGAGTTTTCATTCTACTACTTACAAACAACTGAGGATTCTATAGTCATAGTTATAGAATTGTTGTATCAAAGAAGCGGTAATAGCATATTTAACTCTTTACCTTAATACACATTATGACTTAGTGACCCGTATGCGAATTTGTCAGCCTTTGAATTAGAGGGAACTTTCCATTCTGCAGCAATTGAATTAACTCCTTCTGCTAATAATCAGCTTCCCTTATAGGGGGTGAAAATGAATTGAGCTCTGGAATATACCCTCTCATGGACAATAGTGACAACAACAAAAATACTTTATAATTAGACTACCAGCTTAGCTGGTGTCTGGGGACTAGAACTGAAAGCTCCCTGCAGATAAAGCAGGGGCCAGGTCTCCTCTTGTGGAATGCATTTGAATGAATACTTATCAAATACACGAATGCTATGAGATACTGCTTTTCTTGTTCTCTTTTCCTCCAGGTGGCTTTCGTTCTTAGCGGCAGCATGGATAAGAGTAACCTCCTAAAGTTTCTTTGACTCACCGTTGCTGAACTTCACCAGGGACACAAAGTGGAAAATTAACTTGAAGAATGTTCACTACATTTGGTCCTTCAGAATTTGTGGACTTAAAACAGACAACCAACACACCAAAATCAGGAATAGAATCACAAATTATCAGAGTGAAGCACTTTAGAATTGACATTAACTGCAAAAGAAGCTAATTATCAGCAGTGGCAGCTAATTCAAATGCTAGAGAATATCACTTTCCCTCTAGGTTTCATGCTTTAGGTCACCAAATAGTAACAGGTCTACTAAAGCAAGAAGTTAATATATTATTACTGATTTCTTAAAACAATAATTTTATAACTATGGCTATGTAGTTGTACGGCTTGGAGGTAAAGAAAAAAGAGAATGCATTTTATGTATTTCAGTAGGTAAGATTGGTAAAATAATTCAAAGTAAAAGTAAGAAAGATGAAGAATAGTGTAGAAGAATAATATTGTAGAATTCTATTCAATTTTATTCTATAAAATTGTATTGTTACATAGACATATATTTTTTCTATCATGCATATTCCATTATAATCCCATTTTTATTTATATTTGTGTTTATAATCCCATGCTTTAAAACATGTCATAAATTTTTATGTTATCTCATAGAACTAATCTACCTTTTTCCCCCCTGTCTGGGCTATATATTATCCCAGGACACAATCTCTAGGCAGTGGGTAACATAGTGTTGTCTCTGCACATGGTGGCTTTGAAATTATACAGTATGGGTCCGAATCCTGATTCTGCCACTTATTCTGTACAACTTTGGACAATTTCCTTAAAACTCTCTGTACTCAAGTGTCCTCAACGGTAAAACAGGAATAAGAAGACTCCATACACACCAAAAGGTGTAGAACCACTTGACATTATATGCTCAATGACTGCTGTTATCTTACAGAAAAAAATGGGTATTATTTTCACAAAATAAAGGAATGATTAAAATTTTTAATTTACACATAATGCCTAGAATAAGGGTTTATGGTACAATATTTTGGTATATTTGGTCAGTATTAATATGATAGTTTTACACCGGAACTCCCTGATATGACATTGTGGAATGCGATATTCGATGAGTTATTTCTGCCCATGCTTTTTAGAATTCCAAGATTAAAGGGTCCTGCAGAAATTCCTTTGTTTAATAGAGGTATTAGTAGAAAGGAAAAAGTCCCTGTGCCAGAACACAACTAATAATCCTTTAGAAGGTCCGTGGGTCATACTTGTCACAAAATAATTTAAGTGTCGGATTCAGAGATCAGATCCAACCCCTTAATTTTATAAATGAGAAAACAGAATCAGAGAGATTAAATACTTTACCCAGAGTCACTCAGCTGGTTCCTGGAGGCAGTGTGTCATTATTTATTAAGAACATTTTATCACTAACTGGGTGATCTCCAGCAAATTTCTCAACCTGCCTGGGTCCCCTTGTTCCCATTGGCATAATGAGTAAAACCTAACAATACGGTTGTTGGAAAGATTGGAATATAGATTGCATGGGGAACACATAGACAAGCTTTCATTTGGCCTCATGCCTTCCTGAGACCAAGAGAAGAAAAGGGGAGCATTCCTTGCCAAATAGAGAAATAAGTGAGTGCAGATTATCATCATTGCAGAAAAAGGAATGCTGCAGGCAGGGGTGGCTCAGTCAGTTAGGTGCCTGCCTTTGGCTTAGGTCATGATCTCAGGGTCCTGGGATCGAGTCCCGCATCAGGCTCCCTGCTCAGCCTGGAGTCTGCTTCTCCCTCTCCTTCTGCCCCTCCCCCTCACTTGTGCTCTCTCTCACTTGCTCTCTCTCAAATAAGTAAATAAAATCTTTTTTTAAAAAGTATCAGGAATGCTGCAAGGTGTCAGCAGAAAGCAAGGGGTACCTGGAGTTGTTCTAGCGGTTTGTGTGCCTAAGAAACTAGACTCTCACATTCTTTCCACAGACATTTACCATGCACTTACAAGGTGTGGGTCCTGTTCTAGATTCCAGATAGACAGCAGTGAACAAAACATAAAACGTGTATGGATCTTGCTTTCCGGTGACGGAGAGAGAGACCATAAACAAACAAATAAGAAAATGAGATTACGTGTTAAAATGGGACAACTGCTCAGAAGGAAACAAGGCAGAGAAAGGTAACAAGGAGTTACTGTGCCTGTGGAGGAAGAGAAGATGGATTTTAAACCAGATGATCGAAGAGCATAAGGTTCCTTGAGCAAAGTGCTTTGGAAGTGATCGTTTTACAAGGGAGGGAAATGATCTCTCTCAGAAAGATGGAAAAATCCCTGGCTTCCAATGTATTTAGAGTTTTATCTACAAGAATATTTATCACAGCTTTATTTTTATAATAGCAAGAAAGCAGAAATAACATAAAGCCCCAGCCGAAGAGTTTGTTAAATAAAATGTGGATGGAGAAAAAAATTACATAATCTTTTAAAATTGTGTTGTGAAAGAAAATGTGATGACATGGGTCTGTGTTGCATAGCTTCAAAAATATATATGCCATATGCTCTTGATTTCTTCAGTATCTTTTCCTCAAATGAGAAAGAGTGCAATGGTATTTCATAAAATGTTGATTGTATTCGTATCAAGGAGATGTGACAGAGATTTTTAATTTTTTAAAACTTTTCCCCCCTACATTTTGTATTAGAAACAAGGATTGATTTGTGGTAAAATTAAAAAAAAATAGCAATAATAATAATACACGTATAAAAAATAATTCAACTGAAAGGATGTAGAAACTAGAACTCCTATAAACATCTCCATAAGGTGTAGAGAGGAAGCTTATTGAAGTTAAAGACGGCATAATCTGAAAAGATTAGTTTATGTGCACGTGAGGAACCCAAATTAGAAATTATTTTGATGGGGCGCCTGGGTGGCACAGTGGTTAAGCGTCTGCCTTCGGCTCAGGGCGTGATCCCGGCGTTACGGGATCAAGCCCCACATCAGGCTCCTCCACTAGGAGCCTGCTTCTTCCTCTTCCACTCCCGCTGCTTGTGTTCCCTCTCTCACTGGCTGTCTCTATCTCTGTCAAATAAATAAATAAAATATTTAAAAAAAAAAAAAGAAATTATTTTGATGGACCGCAACAAGGACCAAAGACATCAAGATGAACTATATTAAAAAATAAATTTGTAATCTCCATTTGAGTTTTTTAAAAATCAATTAAAGAGGTACAGAGCTGGGGGACCCATTTGACAACAGCTCAGGCAAAGGAGGACCCGAGCGTGTTAACGACCACAAGTTCAACATGAGCTCAGAGTGTGACACGGCTGCTTCGAAGCTAATGAATTTCTACCTTAATTAATATGCTTCTGGTGTCAGCACTGGAGACGTAACTGTCCCTCCGTAGACTACGTTGGTCAGAGAAAATCGGGAGATGAAACCCTCTCACCCCATCTTGCTTTTGTCCTTCACAGCACCAGTCGCACCTGCAGCTCACTGATTCTGCAATTGTGGCTTCACATCTCTTGTCTCTGCTGGCCTCTACGCTCCCTGAGGACAGGGACTGTCCCTTCACGGTTTACTGCTTTATCTCCAGTGTCTAATGCTGGCACTCACGAAAAATTGGGGAGTGTGCTGTTCGAAATATTGCCAGATCCAGTCGTCTCATTTATTGATTCCGGTTAACAGCATTTATATTGTTGTTTCTATGTGCCAGGCATAAGTCTACATCCTTTGCAGACAGATATTAATTCATCAATCTTCATTGCAACCGTGTGAGGCACGTAGATATGAACACCGGGATATAGAGAGGTTAAGAAATGTGCCCACGCCCGGCAGGGCTGAAATCCGAACCGACATTCTACACTCCGCCATCTGTCAAAAACAAACCTCGAAAAAAACAAGGACCCATCTGTATGCAGTTGACCAGGAAAAGAATTCTAAGAAACATATCATATTGAAATCTTTGAAAGAAATAGACTGATTGAGGCTAAAAACAAACCAAGAAACAGAGGTGATATGATCATTTGACTTCAGATTCAGAAGCATGTAAAACAGAAAGTAAGGATGAAAATGAATGAAATCCCCTATGTTCAGTATGAATCTACATCCTGATTGACGAGGGTAGACCTGGTCCTGCCTGTCGTAGCAACACAGTTATAAACAGCCTTCTCGTTCCCTCCCAAAATATTCCAAATGAGACCATCAATTGTTATCTGCTCACCAAGTTTATGGCTTAAAGGAAGCTTTCACATCCTTAGGACGTTTGATCTTTACAAAAGTCCTGTGTAGTTGATTTGTATTAATATTATTATACTATTCCCCATTCTTCAGCCTGAAAAAAACCACAGAACTGTTCCAAAACACACTGCAAGTTAGTGGCAGAGCTGTGATTTGACCCAGATCATCGGATTAGAACTACACACTTTTCTTTATCTACTCTGCTGAGTAACTCAACTTTTTCTGTATTGCTACAGAGTGCAGAGCTAGGAAAAAGGGGTGGAAATTCCTAAGAAAAGACTCGTCCCCGAATGAGGTACCACATTTAAGAACCTAAATGAATGAACTTCCTAATCAATCAGAAATCTGCCAGAAACTGCCCAAGCCCAGGACCGCATGGGCATGGGACAAGAGTCTTCCCAAGGGGATGGCCTACACCAGTAGGGACCTATGAGCTTCTCAGAATGTGGGACATCGATTTCTGGTGGGCAATGAACCATTAGCAGATCACAAAATGATTTTCCACACTATGTGGACATAATATTCAAAATCACTAACACGCCTAATGAGACCTTATGATTCCCTTTTCAATTACAGTTCTTTTTTTTTTTTTAAGATTTTATTTATTTATTCAACAGAGATAGAGACAGCCAGCGAGAGAGGGAACACAAGCAGGGGGAGTGGGAGAGGAAGAAGCAGGCTCCCAGCAGAAGAGCCTGATGTGGGGCTCGATCCCATAACGCCCTGAGCCGAAGGCAGATGCTTAACCGCTGTGCCACCCAGGCGCCCCTCAATTACAGTTCTAATCCTTCCAGCTGCCTAGGGGAGAGCCTCAGATTGGTGCCGATATACCTTTAATACTACCGAAACAAGACAACCCACCTTTCAACCAAGAGAGCAATAGTTTCTAAGCTTTCAGAGGCAAGAATATCCACTGAACTAGATCTGATACTATCGTTCTGTCTTCACGGAATTTATTCTGGTTTTGAATTTCCTTTTATGGCAGTGGTACATATTTTTCTTTTAAAAATACATTGAAGTAAATAAAGGAGTCAACTTAAGTAAAAATATTAACTACTTTATATGAGTTATGTATGGTAGACAGAGAAACAGATCCTCCCCCAAAGATGTCTACAGCCTAATCCCCAGAGTCCACGTGTATGTTACTTGATATGGCAACAGAAATGGGATTAGGACTGAGGACCTGGAGATGGGGGATTATCCCGAACGCGCCCAATCTCATCACAGGAGGCCTTAAAAGCAGCAAACTTTTCTCAGCTGCGGTCAGAAAGAGACAGGAGGGTGGAAGAAGGGTCTAAACGATCCGAGGTTGTTGCTTTGAGGATGATGGAGGCAGGCCAGGAGGCAAGGAATGTGAGTGGCCTCTGCAAGACATAAAATGCAAGGCCCTGCATTGTCTCCTAGGGCCTCCAGCAAGTAATGCAGCCCTGCCAAACCTTGATTTTCGCTTATGAAAGCCATGTCCAGCTTTTGACCTATAGACTTAAAAGACAACAAATTTGTATTGTGAAAGCCACCTAAAATTTTATGGCAATTTTTTTTTACAGCAGTAAAAGGGAAGCAAAATAGAAGGGTATGGGGAGGGGCAAAAATTGTGAGAATGTTTGAATAATTGAAGTTTAGAAAATAATCCTTCTAGATGGCTTATAATGTTCCTTCCAATTCTGAGATGTTCTGGTAACATTCTGTCAGCTATCAGATCTCCGTTCCTCCCGATGGCTAATTTGGTGTTTCCTGTGCTTTAATAGACATTCCAAAAAGTAATTTAAAAACAGTGAGAATGATTCATGTAAAACATATTCTTGTTTGGGAAAAAGTACAGTAGTTTGTTTTTCAGGGATGTAGTGTTGGAGATGTATGTATGACAATCTTATAATCACATTATTTTCATGTGAATTCCCTTGATGTTGAGAGTTACCCAGTTGTTCTACATTAGTGAGTTTTATTATCCACACATCACAATGCTTTTCTTAAAAAAATATTGGGTATTCTCAATTTACAGATTAATCTAAGGATCTTTCTGCTCCAATTGATATGAAAAGCCATCAAACTGTCCCAATAAACAGAAGTTGTGTTTGATGGCATATGGTTAGTCAGTGTTACATTGTAGGAGAAAACAATTAGATTTAACCAAGTCTATTTGCCCCAAGATGTTTTGTTCTGCCATTCTGAAAATCACAGCCTGCAAAATCATGTTTGATTATATTAATACCTGACATATCTGGTACATGTACTAATTAACCACTCACCATTCACCCCGTCTCTTTTGACTTGATCACGCGTGTTGAGATATATGAAAATGTCTTCAGGAGAGAAATAAGGGTTAATAAAAGACAGAGGGATATGTGTGCACTCCATATAGTGTGACTGATGATATGTTACACATGTAATCCGTAGACCAATAAAGCAGGACACTCATATAGTCCGTGAATACATTATCAGAGTCATTAAAAGAGAGCTTGCCATCTCCTAATGTTAATCAAATGCTATTTGACCAATTTGCTTCCAGCAACTAATGGGGCAAATTGATGTCAGCTCATCTTAAACCTAAAAAGGGGCATGTTGTAGAATTAGAGTGTTTTTTTTAAATTTTTCATCTTTCTTAGGTTGAACTCATTTATCTTAAAGAAATGTATTTTAATGTTAATGCCATTGAAATAATACCTGAGAGCAGATTTGAAAATGGCAAGCTATAATTTACTATGGGTATGGAGGAGTGGAAGGGCCACAAGATCTCCAAAAATGCCTGTCATCACGTGGTCGGAAAAGTGTTGCCGAGGACACGGCTCTGATTCATCATCTTCAGGGTACTAAAGTACCATACTTCATTCACACGCCACAAACTGAAAGAAGAATGAAAAATTGATCTTTCCCCCTGAAAAATAATTTAATCAATTTCCAACTTAGTTTTAAGAAGAAAATGCCACACTCTTTTAGTCGAGAGTGATTTGACTACGTATTAGCCCTATATACCCAGGCTCTTTAACTAAGGAACTGTTCATGTGATACAAAGCAGATTTTGAATTTTTGTTCTTTCACCACTAAGAAGAATGTAAAATATCCTTTTTTGTTTTTTTAATATATGTTATTCCTGACATGAGGAGGAATTCCTTTGAAGTCATTGAGCATTGTTTTAGAGGAGAGCTAATATTGCCAGAATGCTGGGTTCTAACAAATCACTAGTTAGTTGATAATTGATATGGATTCATTGCAAGAAGAGTACAGATTACTTCTAAACTCTTAAACAGTCGAACTTTGTAGAATATGTTTGTATATCCATTGCCTCTTTCTGAAATATCTCGGGTTTCAGACAGAACCGAAGCAACTTGATAAAATCACCTAACAGGGTCCCATCTTCATCCCATGTGTTATAATACAGACTTTCATTCCTGGAAGCAGGAGTTTGCTGTCCGGAGTTTAGATAGAGACTGTGTTTCTTGTTTTACTGAAGTGTCCTTGACGGTGTTAAAGAAACTCTATGTATACAGCTGTTTTACGTGTTAATATTATCAGAGAATAGTGTTTCTCTTATATTTAAAGGAAAAAATTGAGTTGGCTATAAAGTGAGCATGTAAACATCTCAAACACTGTAAAAAGAAAATGCATTTAGCTCAAAGACCAAAACTCAGTTTGCCCAGACTTCTGCTTCTTCGCCATAGCCCTAGAATATCCTTAGTCCCAGGAACCGCTCTACTAGTGGGCCTGGGGAAAACCTGATCCCACTGTATTAATTTTTTGTTGTTGTTAAGCATGAAATTGGGAAATATCTTAAGTATTGAGTTCCTGAGGAGAATCAAGGGATGCTTTATATTAATTTCTAATTACTATTATAGGATGTAACCCTGTCTCAAAACCCAAGCTTTTTGAATAGACAACACAAATAATCGGACACACATATTTGATGTTTCGATTTACGTCATTTTGAAGTATTGAAAGTCTTTTTCAGAAAAAAAAAAAAACTCAAGAGTTCTCAGTAATATCTTTGATATTACTACATAACTCCTATAAGCCTTACAGACATATACTTTTTTTATGCTTTTTTTTAGTAGAAATCGATAATTCTGTTTTCAGTGAGGATAAGATAATAGATACATGCTATGTTTGTAAACTATTAGCACTCTTCTAAAAAGGAAATAAATAAACTCACAGCTGCTTCCAAGACAGTATATTATTAGATCTTAATATTTAACTTAGTTTGCTCACCAGAATCGATTTGCTGTTGCTGTTATGACTGCTTCCAGGTGGTTGTCTCCTTTAAAGAAATATGCAATTAAATTAGTTTGGGAATGTTCTATGCCTAAATTATATTTGCTACTTTTATTTTTATTTTCAAGTGCCCTGAAGTACATCATTTCATTTGGCCTCTGAAAGCAATAGCATGGCTTCCTCTTGCCATGTGTCTTATTTCTCAGAATCTCAGTCAACAGGGAAAGCAACAAGATGATCGAAACTTTCCACTGGAGATGTCTCCTGCACAGATGTTCTCCCCACACAGATTACCAAACAGAAGCCGTGTTTTTGTTGAAAACAATGCATTTCTAGCCTTCCTCAAGGAGTCCTCCCCAATTTTAATATTGAGGATCATTTCCTTTGCCAGAAATATTGTCTTATGAAGCAAAAGAGACGAATCTTATCAATCAAGTAATTCACAGTATGCGTCTCACACGTATTTTTGACAGATCTTTATTCAGACTTAAGGTGAACATTCCCAAATTCAGTATTTCCTCAAATGTTTCCAATTTCTCTTTTTTTTAAAGATTTTATTTTTAAGGAGGCTCTACACCCAACATGGGGCTCAGTGGATACAACCCTGAGATCAAGAGTCACATGCTCTACCAACTGAGAGGTGCCCAAATATTTCCAATTTCTAAGGCTCCCTCCATAATTCTTTACACTGCATTGTTTTTACACCCCAAGCCTCCACTCAACTTAGAATCCTTGAATGATATAAATTTGGATCAGCTTTCTGTTCCCGTGTACAAACCTGGGTGTCCTTTGATAATATAAATTTCTGAGCTTCAATGTGCCCTTCTGCTGTTCTTCCCTGAAAAAACGAAACATTACTACAACAAAGCTAAAACTACAGCAGTTACGTGACTCAGCGCACCGCAGCTTCTTCAATTTCTTGCTTTGGCTTATTTTCTGAGTTTTGTCCAAAAACGCCACTTTGGTATTCACCGCTTATACCATCTTTACTGGGACTGACCTGGTTTGTTGTCCGAACAGGAAGTAACCTAAAAGGTATGACTTCAGAGGCCCCAAGATGGCCACCCTCCCATCACCAAAATATTCTTCCTTCAATCCCTTCACTGTCGAATCTCTTCACAATTCCCGGGATGACTTTTAGCAGAGGATGAATTATTTTCCAATGCGCAATGAAAACTAAGTTGGAAATCCAAACACTTTTACAAAGAGTTGCAAATACCATAAAAATTAGATGTCTTCTGGTGTGTAAACTTTGATAGGGCGACAAGATGTGAGGGCATAGAACACAGAGGACTTCAGGTGAGAGGAACTGGCATCCCATGGACAAAAAGGGAAGCTGAGGATAAAACTCACAACCTGCTTCCCATCTTTGCTTATGGTCGATCCCTGTGATTTTAATTCTTCTGAAAAGACTTGCCAGACAGCTTTCCATACTACTGATAGAAAATTCTTTATCCCCTTCTTTGGTAGCTAATTTTTGAAAACACATGGAAATATTTTGATATTGTAGTTTTTATGTCGTAATTTAAAGTCTTTCTTGCTTTCCATATCACAGTCTTATTAGTATCACCTCTAGTAGTGAGACATACATCCTTAAATAATTTGAATATCAAAGGGAACTATCGCTTGACTTTGGGTTCTCATAGAACCATACCTCAAAGGATTATAATTTGTAAATCTAGAGATATTAATTACTGTTACTATTGTTAATGAGTTCTAAATTATGGACTAATTAATATTTATTGATCAGCAACGTCCAAATAAAATAAATGGACCCATCTAATTTCCTCAGCATGTGCCTTGTTCATTTTGAGCCTAACATTCGAAAAAGGTATTGACAGCATCTGAACCTTTTAAAATTAATGTTTCATTTTTCTAATTACCATGGTTATGAAAAAATAAGTATGGTTAATTCTTTATTCATGAATTTAATATTTTTATATGATAGTATTTATATTCTTCAGCATCTAATTTGGAACTCACTTCTAAAATTTATTGTAGATCAGGAAGTGGCAAACTATGGCCTGTGGGGCAAATTCAGCTGCTGCCTGTTTTTGTAAATAATGTTTTAGTAGAACAGTCACATCCATTCATTTATGTATTGTCTATGGTTGTGCTGTAACAGAAGAATTGAGTAATTTTGACAGAGGCCATATGGTCCTCAAAGCTGAAAATATTTATTATCTGGGCTTTTACGGAAAAAGTTTGCCAACTCCCGCTATAGACTATCAAAACGTCTGCAGTTTAAAAAAATCTTTAGTAACCCAGTAAATTATTTTTCTGTTATCAAGGAAACAATAATAGTTAGACCTCCAGAAAAAGACCATCCAAATTCAAATGTTTGCCTAATCCAACATGACAGTATAAAAATAAATAGCTAATGGTAAACACCTAGAATTTGGACAACACCACAATTAATTTGTTAGACTTGAGTTTTCTGGAAGCCATCTTTTAATATCTCAGGCAGATTATTTGATGAGTATGATTTTTCTCTTTTTAAAAATGTGATCATGAGGACACCTGTCTAGCTCTGTCGATAGAGCATGGGATTCATGATCTTGGGGTCATGAGTTCAAGTTCCACTTTGGGAGTGGAGCTTACTTTAAAAAAAAAAAGATTTATTTATTTATGTATGTATTTATTTATTTGAGAGAGAGAGAGCACGAGCTGGAAGGCTCAGGGAGAGGGAGAGAGAATCTAAAGAAGACTCACACTGAGCACTGATGTGGGGCTTGATCTCACCACTCTGAGATCACGACCCGAGCTGAAACCAAGAGTTGGGCTCTCAACCAACTCTGCCACCCAGGTGCCCCAAGAGTGGAGCTTACTTTAAAAGAAAAACGTGAGTATGAAACTACCAGATAGGAATTTATAGTAATTTCACATTTAGACAATCCTGTTTGATCCAAAAACATGGCAGTGACATATAAAATACAAAGAGAAAATCAAATACACATAATCAGGATCAAAAGGACAATAACATTGGGGTGCCTCGGGGAATCAGTCAGTTAAATGTCCAACTCTTGATTTTGGCTTGGGTCATGATCTCAGGGTTGTGAGATTGAGTCCAGCATGGGGCTCTGTGCTGGGCATGGAGTCTGCTTAAGATTCTCTCTCTCCCCTCCCCCTGTCCTTTCCCCTCTGCGCTCTCTTAAAAAAAAAAAAAAAAGAAAAAAAAAAGACATTGTTAAGGACTAGAAATAAAGAAAAAACCAATATGCAAAACTCACTCAAAATAAAAATGATTATCAAACTAGGGAAGTTTGATAAAGTTTATTTAATAAAATACTGGTTGAACTTTAGAAGTATTCCAGTAAGAGTCAAGAAAACAAATATTTTTTACATTCATTTCTACTAAATGTTGTAATAGAATTTTGAGACAACAAAACAAGATAAAAAGCAAATAAGTACAGGGGCGCCCGGGTGGCACAGCGCTTAAGCGTCTGCCTTCGGCTCAGGGAGTGATCCCGGCATTGTGGGATCAAGCCCCACATCAGGCTCCTGTGCTAGGAGCCTGCTTCTTCCTCTCCCACTCCCCCTGCTTGTGTTCCCTCTCTCGCTGGCTGTCTCTATCTCTGTCAAATAAATAAATAAAATCTTAAAAAAAAAAAAAGCAAATAAGTACAGCTGACACTTGAACAACATGGGGGTTAGGGGCACTGACCCCACACAGTCCTAAATCCATGTATAACTTTTGACTGCCTGAAAGCTTAACTACTAATAGCCTACCAATGACTGGAAGTCTTACTAATAACAGAAATAGTCAATTTAACACATATTTTGTATATTACATGAACATTATATACTGTATTCCTACAATAAAGCAAGCTAGAGAAAATAAAACATTCTTAACAAAATCATTAGGAAGAGAAAATATATTTATAATACCATACTGTATTTTTGGAAAAAAATCTTCATATAGGAAGACAAATCCGTGAAGTTCAAACCCATGTTGTTCAAGGGTTAACTATATAAATAGTAGAAAGAAAGATACAGTTTGATTTTCAAGAGATAATTATTTGCAAAGAAACTCCATAGGAACTAGAAAAATAAACACCCATGAAATATATAAGTTAATTCACCAAAATTGTTAGAAACAAGATAAGCATATAAAAAGTAAATAACATTCCTATTCTCCATTAGAATATTAGAACACCCAAATCAATTATAGCAACAAAAACTATAAAGAACTTCAAAATAAATCTAACAGAAGCAATACAAAACCTTTTTTGGGAAAATAACAAAATATTATCAAACAACATAACAGAAAATATGGAAAGATATGGTATACTTAGGAATTGGAAGTTCTGAATTTTAGATCTGGGATTTCACCCAAATTAATCTCTACTTTTAAAGCAGTTTCAACTAAAATTTCCCATAGTTTTTTGCAAGCTGGACAAGATATCATAAAATTAACAGGGGAAACTATAGGATCAAAGATATATATTTAAAAATTTTAAGCATCTAAAGAAAAGGAACAGGGTCACCTGGATGACTCAGTTGGTTAAGTGACTCTTGATTTCGGGTGAGGTCATGATCTCAGAATCCTGAGATCAAGCCCCGAGTCTGGATCCCTGCTGAGTGTGGAGCCTACTTGAGATTTTCTCTCCCTCTGCCCTTCCCCCCAATAAATAAATAAATAAATAAATACAAATTTTTAAAAAATAAAGAGAAAGAAGAGAGCAAAATTGTGCAGTGTGGGAAATGGGAGGAGGGTTTGCCCTTGAAGATAGGCAAGGAATATTATAAAGCTAGAGTAAGCTAGACTGTGGGGTATTGGCAGAGCGATAAATAAATAGACCAATGAAATAGCGTAGAGCCCAGCAACAGACACAGGCATGTAAGGACACAAAATATGACATAAATGGCTTTATAAACCAATGAGGGAAAGGATGAACTGTTCGGTAAACATTGCTGGGACAATTGCTTACCCATATGGAAAACAAAATTAGATTCCTATATCACATCTATGGAAAAAATATTATCTCAAGTTTATTAAAACCCTAAATATGAAAAACAAACCCTAAAGCTTCAAATTTTTTTTTTAAAAAAAGAGAATATTTTAGGATCTTGGAGTAAGAAAGACTTTCTTAAATTAAAATTAGACAAAAATAGCACAACCATAAAGGAAAAGATTGGTAAATCCGACAAGTTAGAAGAAAGCAAGACTATACAGAAAAGTACCATAAATGAAGCGAAAACAAAACAAAGTGAAACAAACAAGTCACAGACCTGAAGAGACTATTTGCAAGACACATAACCGACAACGGATTTGCACCCAAAATACATTAACCAAACCAAACAAAACTCCTACACACCAGTCAAAAAAGGACAGTCTAGTAAAGGAATGAACATGGAATATAAACAGAAAATGCACAGAAACAGAAATGTAAATGCCCAATAAACTTATGAAAAGGGGTTCACCCTAATTAGAAACTAGAAATAAGCAAAGCAAAACAAGAGATTATGTCATACCAATCAGATTAGGAAAAACCTTAAAGTACTTTAACACCAAGTGTCAGTAAGGCTTAATTAACACAGCGAAAGTTCTTACCCACCGCTGGTAGGCACGTAAGTTGAAACAACTGCTTTGGAGAGCAATTTGGCAATAGCCAATAAAAGAGGAAAGATTCATTTCCCTTGATTCAGCCATTCAACTTCTAGACATATACTCCAGAGAAACTCAGGTGTAAGTATACGAAGAGATTTGTGCTTAAATAATGTTCAATGAATCATTGTAAGAGCAAAAGAATTGGAAGAATTCCAAATACCTCAACAACTAGAGAATACATAGTGGCCACAATTGAAGTAGTTATTGAATAAATTAATAAAAACATGTCTAAAGCTTTATAATGAGGGGAGGAGAGTTGCATAATGCGGGTAGTATAAATCCATTAATATGAACTTTGAGAAGTACAAAGAAACGTAAATATTACTTATTGATACATTTTTTGTAAGTAAGGACATTAAAGCGTGCCTGGAAATGAAAAACATAAATTTAGAATAACAGTTACTCAGGGAAGATAGAGAGTCAAGTAGGCTTACTCAGGTAGCTTCAATTGTGTCTCAAAGTTTGGTCATTTTTAATCTCATATGTATTATTTATTGCATGCCAGACACTCCCCCAAGTTCTTTATATGGGTTAACATATTTAAAACTCATAAAAACTTGATGAGATATTATTATGCTAATTTTACATTTGGGAAACTGAAGCACAGAGAGGTTAAGAGCCATAGGACAAGGTATTGCGTCCAGGGAGTATCACTGTAAACTCTGGACCCTTCACCACCGTACATAGCGCCCTGCTAGCATGTCCATATGGGAAAATTTGGACATTTGATAGAGCTTGAGTACATCGTGTTTTTAAAACTTATATCGCACTGTAATAATTTTATTACACTGTAAACATTTTAGTTTGAAAAAAAAAACGTGTAAATACCTTAAAAGATTCATGTATATAAGAATAAGGCTTCCCTTACATCGGAAACTGGGATGTACTGTATGGTGACTAACATAATATAATAAAAAATCATTTAAAAAAAAAAAAAAAAAAAAAGAATAAGGCTTCCCGATCATTAAATCTAATTCCAATTATTTTTATCTAATAAAAATAAGATTAATAAAAATGATAGTAGATAATTTTTCAAGCTTCTCTTCCTCTATAAGCATCCATTGTTTTTGTCTTCAAAATATTCCTAAGCAAAATTTCTTTAAAAAATTTCAACAGTACCATAATGTAGAAACCAAATCTGACCATTACTTCTTCATAAAGGGAAGCCATTATGCTATTTATGTATTTACATTATCTTAATCACTACCATGGCATTCCGAATTCTCTGCAGGGAAGTGCCAGAGCGGCTGAGAGGGGGCTTTTGTGCTTAGGGAATTATAAATATATTCAGGAATAGAGAAAGCAAAAAATGAAATTGCCCAGATAACTTTTAGTTTGTAATAACATTCGTTTTCCCTGTACAAAAAGCTATTTCACCCTATTTTTGGGCTCTCTTAAAAACAACTAAGATGCAAATGTTGTCCTATTTGCATGAGATCTTTGTAGAGATAAACACACAATCCGGACTTTGTTGGTGAGAGTCTGAGTCTTAAAGGGTGACAATGAGTGGCCCAAAAAGACATTTTAGATGACCAGCAGATCCCTAAAGGCAAAAAGAAAAAAAGTTGGAGTGAAAATCCAACAACTGCCGGAGCTGACCAAAAAAAAAAAAAAAAAATTGTGAATAAATCAAGTTTGCTTCCACGTCTGCCTTTGCTCTTCTCCCCAGGAGCCGTGTGTACCTTCTATTCTTAAAGAACTTTTTTCTAGGTTAGCCATCAACAGATCTGAGTCTAAAGAACATGCTGTTATTCTTGATCCAAAAAAAAAAAAAAAGAATTCCATAGTCCTAAATTCTAGCCTAAAAACTCAAACAGTAAAGCACCAGCCAATGATAAAAGAAGAGAGAGTGCCAAGGCTGGGGGAGTGGGAGGGGCTCGTGAGGCTCCGTGGTGATTCTGACCATTAATCCTGTCATATAGGATTGAATAAAGCCTCGGTGGGGGGTGGGGGGAGCAGTAAGGATAGAAAAGCAAACGAAGCCCTAGCTTTACCTAGAAATCCAAAGGAGGCAACGAACTGAAGGTTACATGTATTAGGATGCTTTTGCTTCCTACACTGCAGAGGAAAAGCACGTCCCTAACTTTTCAGTTACCTGAGCCTTATTTATTCATTTGTGCTGAGAGTGGAGTAAATGTGATATGCTTTTGTTACACGTCATGAACTAAAGCCAAACATCATTACTGAGACGTCTCACATGTACATGCTACTTCATGTCGTCGTCATTATTTTTTGATATTACGGGATAGTTAGTCCCTTCTCGTTCCTATGTAAAGTGAGAGTCAAAACAACTTTAGGAAACATTATTTTTATTGATTCGTTAAATACGATCCATATGAAAATATGGAAACTGCTATGGAAATGCCGATTACAAATGAACCTTTAGCCCTCTCTTCTCCCCCCACTGCCACCCTAGATGGCCTAGATAATATATCTGACACCCAAACCTGGTCATCTTTTTTTTTTTTTTTTAAGATTTATTTATTTATTTTAGAGAGGCGAGGGGGGCAGAGGGAGAGAATCTCCAGCAGACTCCCTGCTGAGCGTGGAGCCCCACGCAGGGCTCCATCTCACGCTCTCATGCCCCTGAAATCATTACCCTTTACGACCCTAAAATCATGACCCCAGCAGAAGTCAAGAGTTGGAGGCTCAACAGACTGAGCCACCCAGACACCCCACAAAAATGGGTCATCTTTAAAATACCCTTTTCTCTATACCACAGTTATTTTCAGTAATAATCATGAAATAACACAAATACATTGCTCAGATGAAACAAAATTCGTACTTACTGACATAAATGATACAGTTTGTATTTATTCTTTCAGTGTTTTTAGGTTTAAACATGAATGGTCACATAGAATTGAAATAACTAGGGGCACCTGAGTGGCTCAGTCGGTGAAGCTTCTGCCTTCAGCTCAGGTCATGATCCCAGGGTCCTAGGATCCAGCCCCTCATCAGGATCCCGGCTCAGCGGGGAGTCTGCTTCTCCCTCTCCCTCTACCCACCCCCTGTTCGTGCCCCCTCTCTTTCTCAAATAAATACATAAAATCTTAAAAAAAAAAGAAAGAAAGAAAGAAAGAAAGAAAGAAAGAAAGAAAGAAAGAAAGAAAGAAGAAAGAAAGAAGAAAGAAAGAAAGAAGAAAGAAAGAAAGAAAGAAAGAAAGAAAGAAAGAAAAAAAACGAAATAACTGGTTCCGTTTCTTCTTTATAATCTTCTCGTGCTACGTATTTATTTCAAATCAACTGTTTCAGTGCCGGAATATCTAGAGGAACACGTGAAGTAGCGTCCGGGTAGGGAGGGGGTGCCGAACTGAAGACACACAGCTGAGCCCCACGCGCGGGGGAAGAGAGCAACTGCTCCGCACATTCCCTTCCATGCGGGATGCCACGGTCATTGAAGGATAAGTAATAACAAATATCGAGAGTCCCCGCAGTAATTACTTAGCACTCGAATAAAAGACTTTTTCAGAGAGGCGTGTTTACCACTAATGTTAGAACGGCTGCCACGTGGTGATTTAAACAAAAGAGCAGGCCAACTTTTGGTCAGTTTCATCGTTTTTAAATTCTCTACAGCGATTCACCTCATTATCGCCAGCAGGTAGGGGAGCTGCCCCCCCCCCCCCCCACTAGCCTTGGTAAGCCACTGGCCGGTCCTGGTTAGAAATTCTGGAGCCTGGGCCGCTCCCCCGAAAGCCAGAGCGCTAGGCGGCAATCGCTGCCCGCGGAGACTTGTCCTGACCGGCTTGTCTCCACTCTGGCTTCCACGCCTACTCTCTTTCTGCACTCGCATCTTTCTAAAAGAACTGTGTGAAAATGGAATTGCCTGCTTGGTGGGAAGGTTTAACCTCCCGAACTGCTTGTTTTTTGGGTGAAGGGATAGAAACAGCATTCATCACACCAAGCCAGGTGCGGAGACAAATCTGTAATGAGGGTCAAAGGATTATGGGGGAGAATCGCAGCTCTAGAAAATAAATGGCTAGAACTGAGGTCTGATTAAAAATATGCTCTACTTCTCCCCAGTAATGACTGGATAACGTCCTTTGAAAGTTTGAGAACTTGAAGCATATAAAAATAGTGCTATGTGGGAAGGGGCTAACATTTATTGAGCGCCTATGGTTTAGAAGCAGTCACTGTGTAGAAGCACCCTACTTACTTTGTGTCCTTTAATCCTCGAAGACGTCACTTCTATTCTATATTATAAATGTTTTCAAGGTTAAAAGAGGGAGTAGACACACAGAACTAGGGTGAACAGTGTGGGAAAATGAGCTTTTGTTAAGGATTCATTATGTGCTAGGCACTGAGCAACTTGCTTTAAATACATGTGCTCGCTTTAAATACATTTGCAAAAAGCCTTGCAAAATACATATTATTATTCTCAGAGAACAGAGGATGAAATCAGCTCAGAATTAATGATACTCCAACTCACTTCACCCCACATAAACATAAAGTGAACTAGTAAGACTCAAACCCAAGACTATCTGTATCCCCCCATAAAACCGGCCTAATTTACTACCATATGCCTTTTCCTGTGGAAGTAAGCACTGGCTCAAGGCACTAAAAATAAATCAGGCCAGACCTAATGAAAGTCAAGTTCAGAGTCTGAAATAAATTTAATAAATCCTGTGTCCTGATTATAAGAATTGGCGTCTGCGGGAAAGTGTGATGTATGCTGGCTGCAGACAAATCCTTTTGCTATCCTAGCCCCGTAAATGAAGTGGAACAACGCAGGCATGTTTAGAAGAGAAAGAATGATGTTGACAAACTGACAAGAACCGGTGCAGTTATTACACCCGAGCTTTAGTTTGCGTACCCCCCCCCCCCCAAGAGAATCAGGCACAGACTGGAAGATGCCAGTGCAAACAGCTTTTATGGGAGGTGACCCAGGACATACTGGTGAGGAAGCAGGCAAGTGAGACAGCAAAGAAGAGGCAGTATTTGAAGAGTCCATTCAGGATTTCTCTGACTGTAGTTGATGTGGTTGATGCAATAGAAAAGACTGGTGAATCCCATGGTTATGTGCTCCTTGTTGTATCTCCTTTCTCATAAAGTGGGTCCATTCATCCAAGGCCATATTACAGGCGATTCCGCTGCTCTCAGAAAGCAATGCTGGTTGAGGCATTGTGGAGAGGAAAGAAAAACCGACCCAGAATATCTATCAGTCCAAGCACATATGAACTGCTGCCCTCCAGGGTGAGCAAGGGCTCAATGTAATCAAACTATCACCAAGTGCAATGGGCCCTATCTTCAAAATCTGGAAGGCCTTATCAAATACTGTGCTTCTTCCTGAGTAGTAGCAGGTGCAAGGTGTAACACCAGACAACTGGACCTCCAAAAATTTCACTGTATACCCTGCCTCTTAACTCTGAAGGGTTTACCTTCTAACCACAAGCATGAATGTGTCTTACCAGACGGTCTGTAGTATTTGCCCCTTCCTGCTCTCCAGGTTGAGTTAATAATGTCATCAATATGGTGGTCCAGCATGAGATTTGGGGGAATGTCCAGATGATCAAGTTTCCTTTGGACTGCACTGTGAAAGAGAACAGAAGAGTTAGTGAAACCCTAGGACAAGACTTTCAATGGGTACTCATGTCAATGTTAAGTGAATGCAAGCTCTGGTTCTCCTTGCTACTGAAATTGAAAGATCTCCATCACCAGATCAGTAGTAGCATCATTTTTTCTATAAGATAGTACATCTGCATTAGAGCAGAGATTCAGATTAATACCTGGTTAAGTTTACAAGTTTTTGTTACCTACTATGATGTGCCTGTTTTTATCAAGAGTGAGACTGATGAATTAAATAGGGATATAATGAGGATCCTTTAAGTCTTTAACGATGACTCTACTCCCTGCCATTTCTCTTGGGACACAGCTTTGCTTCCAATGTCCTCCTTTGGCCTGGAGGGAGGTGGAAGTTTCAAGGGCTTCCACTTGGCCTTTCCTATCATCAGAGTTCTTAGCTCACGGATTCGAGAATTTGAGGTTTCTTTTGACTATTAAATGTACCAAATCCAGTTATACACTCAGGGGGTAGGGAAATGACCCAGGTGGGTCTGTAGACACATTAGACCCACAGTCAGACAGAGTTGGGCCAGGAATCCATTTATCATCTGACTTGCGTTATGACTCCTCCATCCTCTCTCCTGCTCTGCCCCACCAACAAGAAGCCATGATGGTGTTTTAGTTACCCTGGTATAAGTTTCATTCAAATGCTATAACCAGGAGTCCTAAATTTGAGTACTTTCTTTTACACCAGTGTTCAGGTACTCTGGAAAAAATAGCAGGACCCTTTGACAAAGAACTGGGGAAATTGTTCCTGCTGCCTCCTAAATGTTTCAGAGTTCTTCCTAAAGGAACATGGCCTCCCATTCAATTGGTCTGAGAGCTGGCTAGGTCTGGAAACTGGGCAAAGAGTCAACATTTTCCATTGCAGGGGCACCTGGGTGGCACAGTCAATTAGGCGTCCAACTGTAGGTTTGGGCTCAGGTCATGATCTCAGGGTCGTCAGATCGAGCTCGGTGTCAGGCTCCATGCTCAGTGCAGAATCTGCTTGGGACTCTGTCTCTTCCTCTGCCCCTCCCCCCCCCCCCCGGCATAAATAAATCTAAAAACAATTTCTTTTCTATTATAGTAGCTAAAATCACCCACTCTTGATCATTTTTGGTTAAAATGGTTAAACAGCACTCTCAATAGCTGCTCATTCGTCTTGCTCCTTGGAATACCACATTCTGTTGGCCATTGCTACAGCTCCCTGCTGTTCAGAATCCCAGCAGCTATTCCAGCCCTGTTGCCCTCTTCAGAATCCCATTCCCCTTGCCTGTGATGGCCAAGTACAGTTACCTGGCAACTGCTCTTCTGAAATCCTTCCGTCTCCTGTGATCCTAGGGAACCCATTTCCATAGCGGTATTCCCTATAATCAACATTGGCCAGTGGGATGAATTGTCAGATTTAGCAAAAAACAAAAAACACATGCAACAGATGCCCAGTTAAATCTGACTTTCTGAAAAACAGTGCATCATTTCTCAGCAAAAGTACACCCAAATATCGTACCCTGTGTTTTCTCTGGCAGCCCTACCTACAGAGGAACAGTGAAATCTTTACTACTTTAAAGAAACGAATGTCCTTTGGACCATCCCAATAGATAGAAGCAGTTGGTGGGATTTCGGGTCTTACATAACATTTGTTCTAGTGTGACCAACTCTCTGAGCTCTTTGAACCCTCCTTCAATATTCTGCCAAGGAAGTTCTGCCATCTTCACCTTGTGTATATTGTCCATTGTTTTCTCCAAGCTGGAAGGAGGCATCTCCACCATATAGGTAATCCTTGCCAGGACTTTAAATCCTCTGCTGTGGGTGAGTACTCCCATGGTAATAAACTCTCTCTTATCCAGTCTTATATTCATTCCTCATCATAGTCCAGCATCCCCAAGGTCCCTTCCCAAACACGTTCTTCTGGTTCATCCTGAGCATTTTAGTTAGATTCTGTAGTTCTTTTAATAAATTTTCTCCCACAGTAAGTCATGCTGTGATATGGCCCTAGTTTTAGTACAGAAACAGAAAAAAAAAAAATGGGGGCAGATCTGGAGGAAGATTAGTATCATCTTGGGAGTCATCTGCCCCTGCATGGTTTTCACACAAGGAAGGGCTCCAGTTTTCTAGCAAGCGGGAGTGTGCCACTTCTCCCAGCCTAGGGGGTTCAGGAAACTCTGTGCTGCAAGGTCCTTAAGTGTATCCTCTAAACGTCCCCATTTCGGGTCTCAAGGTCCCAAGCAAACCCTGCAACGAGCATTAGAGTGTAAGTAGTTTATTTAGGAAGTGATCTCAGGGACTCTGAAAAGAAATGAAGGAGAGGAAAAAAAGGAAGGCAGCCAACAAAGGATGCATTAGAACACAGGTTACCACCTTGAGTGATATAGCTGCATTCCAGCATTCAGGCCTCCGGGTTACCTACTGAGGGGGTAGAGAGCTGGAATTCAGCAACCCTCTTCAGTGGTTGATTGAGGGCTGCTATAGACACAAAGGAAGCCCTAACTCTCCAGCTCTTGAGGTCGGCCCCCCTACAAAGCTCAGCAGCCATGCTGGCAGGTGGGAGCTGGTGGCTCACAATGGAGCAGCGACGCCTGAGGAGAGAGGCATGGCCAGTAAGGGCATCTTCCACACAGTGTACTCGAATTTTCAAAGACTTGACTTCTCCAGTAGATCCTGTTCTCTCTGGACACTGATGGGTATATATTTTTAATTTTTTTAAAAAAATTGTTTACCTTTTTATACCAACTCTATTCACATGGTTCAAATACAAATATAACAAAATTTAAATGGGGACACAGAACTATCTCCTTTCATTCCTCTCTTGAGATACCTATTTTCTACCTAATCCCTCACGGGGAACCACTGTTGCTGGTTTCATAGCTTCAAATATACTCTTCCAGAGATTATATTAAATATAAAAATATATTCTACCTCCCTCCCTTCTTGGTACATGAATAGCTAAAAAAAAAAAAAAAGAAAAAAAAGAAAAAAGAAAAGAAAACCAATACACATTATCCTCTATCATGTTTTTTTCTACCCAACAACATGGTGGTTATTTTTCCATCTCAGTACGTCAGTGTATCAGCTGCATAGTAATCTAATGCATAGTTAGTGGGACATAATGCACGTAAGAAATTTACAAAAAATGAGCATTCCGTTTTCCATTATTTGATTTACCAAGATTCTTCTGTGAATAACTTTAAAGACAAGTCTTTTCACACATGTGAAAGTACATCCACATGTGTGACTATCCTAGAAAATAAATTTCTAGAAGTAGAATTGGTGTGTCAAAGGCTGGATGCATTTTTAATTTTGATGGCTGTTGCCAAATTGTGCTTCCAAGAGCTTTAATGAACCAGAGCTCTCTGAAAATTTGAATGAATTTCTCATTACTCTTCCTTTCTGTAGGGAAATCTTAACTTCTTTAAACTGGTGGAACAGGTGACTTAACAGGTCTAGAAAATATCCTTAGTCTGTAAAACACTCGATAACATTTTGAAATTGTCAGTGGCATTTTTATGCTAAAGAACTGTCCAAAGCAAAAATTAAAATAATTTAGCTGCTACTGTGCATAAATAATTGATAAGATTCTTGGAAAAAACAATTCTATTTTTAGAGGATGAAATATGGAAAAATTTGACAGCTTTTTCTTAAAAACAAACGACGCGCATTTTGGCCTCTTTGTTCTGATAGACAATGTAATCGTTTTGTGGGATAAAATCATCGGTGTGACCCTCACGTTTTGAACATCAATAATAAATACCTCAATTGGTAACTATTCTGAAGACCCATTTCTTAATCAGTATCTGAGTCTGAGTTTAACAACAAGAACAGCAAAATTGGTTGCTATTTTGTTGTTGCCAAAGAATTATTTTCCATAAACTTCCACATTCTAGAAGTTTCTCTTTATGACACTGTGGACATCGTTGTCAGAATCTATCAAAAAGCATGTTTTCAAAAGGAAACTTTAACTGCATTTTCTTTGATTTAGACAAGTCACCCTCACTTTCCATTTTTGTTGGAAAAAGAAAATTAATTTCTTACACTCTCCTCAGGCTGAAAAGATAGTCTATAGCATGCACACCAAAATCCTTCTTTTCCACCTGCAAGATTGATTAATCTATAGCATAAAAAAATGTAAATCTTTGGGGATCTTGTCACTTTTATGGTCTGTAGAAGATGAATTCAAGCAGGATTTCAATATTGCTTGGGCCTCTGGCCCCAAAATAATATAGCCATGTCACCAGGGGAAAGTCTATGGGAACATGCTGTAGCTGTAATACTTTACAGATTCATAAAAAGTATTGATCAAGTTTCATCTCCTGTAGTTCTAAATAGAGTATTAAAGGATTTTGTCTTCTAGACTATAGCAGCCCAATAATGCTAAGCATGGCAATGAACAAACACATGAAAATCAAGTACAACCATCAAACACAAAAGCATCTGGCTTTGTGTTTAACTCAACTATCATCAAGTTAATGGTGCAGTCATGGAAAGCCTCTCCTTTTAATTAAATAATTAGCCCTTTTCTGATGGACAGCTTTATGCTTGGCCACACTGGCTGTTTGTAGAAAGCAGAGCTAGCAGGCATATTTTGGCAGAACAATTTGTACGGCTTCCGAATGATTTCAAAAAGCATCCACCCACTTCCTTTCGGGTTATAATCTCCTGTCTGTTTTCCTAAGTTTTCAAAGGAACATTGGGTATTGCAATATTGATATTTCAACCCGGTCCTAATTCTCAGGTTCAAAGATTAGACAACTCTGAAACTGTATTTTCTGAAACAGGCTTTCAACAGATCTCAGTAAGGTTTAATTTTTATTTATTTTTTTGAATTGTGCCTATCGATTTGTTTCTTTAGGTCATGCAATATAGCTTTTACCATTGACCAAAAGTTCATCGTTGAGATGCTTTTTCTTCTTGGCCAACTGCCCTTTTAGTTTTAGATTTTTCAAAAATTTTTATTGACATATGATTGACATATAACATTATATTATTTTCAGGTGTGCAACAGTGATTCAATGTATGCATCTATCATGAAATGGTCACCACAACGAGTCTAGTTAACATCCATCACCATACGTAGCTACAAAAATTTTTTCTTGGGATGAAAACTTAATTTACTCTTAGCAACGTTCAAATATACTATACAGTATTATTAACTATAGTCATCATGCTGTACATTAGATGTTTTTGTAGGTATTTTGAAGGGTAATAAAAGATCCCAATCAGAATGCTAATACTCTCAGCATGCTGTGACCAAAACAAAACAAAACAAAACAAAACAAAACAAAACCCCCAAAAACCAAAAACCCTTCAGTTACATGAAGGAGATATCTCAGATCAAATACTATTTGTACTCTTGGCAATAGGTATAAATTCCATAAATAAGTTAACAGTGTGCGCTCTTGTAAAAATCTAGAAGTCTCTGATCCTTTTCATACAGAAGAAAATATAAAGAGATCTGTCCGCTTGCACACAAAAGCCTAACATCTACTTACAAAGTCATGTTTCTTATCATGAAAAGAGTCTCAAAGAAGAGGGATGCTTCTATATTTTCTTTTCTTTAGGAGGAACCGGTGATTGAAAAGGTCTGTGGTGGGAATTTTCTAGAAAAGGCACATCTTCATTACTGTTTTGTCAGCCAAAGATCTGAAACCTAATTGTTAAAATTGTTATTTGCATTTTTAAGACACTTACTATTCAATGGTAGTTAATGTGTATTTAAATGTTTCTCTAATTAAATTGGGGCAACAAGTAATTTTCGTGATTAATGAATTTCTTCGAGAGGCCTTCAACAGAGCGATTGGGCAGTTAGCGACAGCTTGCTTACCTCCATAGAGGAGAGAGATGTTATTTTTCTCCATAGTCATTTTATGGTAGAAAAGGTTATGATTCCTATTTTATTGTTGATGAAACCGGGCTCCCTCCTGGGGCCACATGAGGGGATAATTTCCAATGACATTGAGCTCAGAGATGACATTTTTTCTTCAGGAAATAAATTCTCCATCTAATAATGCACATGTTTTTAATGAAAAATCAAGAAACAAATATTTTTTTATTTATTTATTATTTATTTATTTATTTATTTATTTATTTATTTATTTATTTGACACAGAGAGAGACAGCCAGTGAGAGAGGGAACACAAGCAGGGGGAGTGGGAGAGGAAGAAGCAGGCTCATAGTGGAGGAGCCTGATGTGGGGCTCGATCACATAACGCCGGGATCACGCCCTGAGCTGAAGGCAGACGCTTAACCGCTGTGCCACCCAGGCGCCCCAAGAAACAAATCTTTTATTCTCAGAGACATACTGTGAACTTTAGGTGAACAACGAATGAACATCTTTAACTTTACTAATATAAACATGCCTAAAACTATGCTTAGACGGTGCGGGTGTAAAATGTGCACATGATGTGATCAAATCCAGAAGAAAAATTCTGTTGTTTTCAATAAAGGTTTCAGTCATTTCTCTGCAAGTAGCTACACAAATGAATATTCTTGCCAAGATAGCTCATGAGTTGTAGCTCGTATACACACTCTAGAAGTAGATATAAAACCTGAACTAAGGGTTTTTTTTTCTGTAAAATGAAAAAAATTAAGCTAGAAGTTTTCCAAGATTCCTCTAACTTTTTCTCTTCCCTCCCTCCTTTTCAAGGGATTCTGTATCTTTATTTCAGAGTGTAAAGCTTTTGTTTTCCTTCCAGTTTTATTGAGATATAACCGACATACAGCCTGTGTCAGTGTAAGCCGTACAGCATATTGACCTGACTTACATATATTATGAAAAGGTTACTACAATACGTTTAGTTAAATCCACCATCTCATATAGATATACAAGAAAAGAAATACTTTTTCCTTGTGATGAGAACTCTTAGGATCTATACTCTTAACAGCTTTGGAACATGCCACACAGCAGTGCTAACTGTAGTCGCCATTTTGGACAAGCCATCCCCAGTACTTTCCTATCTTATAACTGGAAGTTTATACCTTCTGGCCACTCTCCTCCAGTTCTTCCACCCCCACTATTAGGACTCTTCTAATTCTGTAACTAGTCTCATCACAAGAACATTCACTCCTACTGCTTTATGACAGAGGCCTGTCACTTGGAAAATCCTAGGGGAGGAAGTGTAACTGTTCCTACTCCCCTTGAGACCTTTGTAGGCAAATTTAACTCGGTATAGGTCACCCGGCTGGTTCCATAGAGAAATCTGTGGTTCCCCTGGAAATCTGCCTACAGGAAGTTCTATATTGCCCCATATTTCAGGAAGACATCTGTCCAATGCACAAATATGTAGAAACCCAGGGCCCTTGAAAAACATTCTCAAACCAGGCTTCTGACTTTCTATATCTCTCCTTTGACTCACAACAAACATTCCTGGAGAGGAAGCTCAGGAGTAAGGCACACAGTTCCTTGACTGTCCGTGGCTTCTTTTAAAATAGAATCGCTAACAATGCCCATCAATGGACATCCACGGCTTCTAGAATGTGTCCAAAACCAAAGGAATGCGGCCTACGGCCTCTAGAAAGGACTATGAAGTGACCACAGAGACTGCTAAAGGCTTAGAAGATACCAACAACCTCTCTCCATCTGCCAGTCATTTTCTATTTTCATTTATCCTACCTGCTTGCTTATAATTTCTCTGGCTTAATCATTAGGAGTTTAGTTCCATATTTAGTTACTAATCGTATCAGTCAAGTTTCTGAGAAGCGTACACCCTTTAGCTTAGGTTAGAAGCCACATCCTTTTCAATGAAATTGGATTTTTCTGGAACTTACTTGTGGATGGAGAGTTACTTTTGCTTCATCCATCACATAACATCACAATTAGTATACATGAAGCCAATTATGGGAAATGGGTATCATTCTGTGTGATTGCCCTCAGAGGCCAAAGTGAAAGCAAAAAGAAAAATATTTGATATACTAGTCATGTGTTTTTTTGCGTGATTACTGTGATTTAATAGCAATTTTAATGGAAAGATTAACTCACTTTTTTTTCTGGTATATTTTCTTTTTATAATCAACGAAGTCCATACTGCTACAAATAACCTCTCTTGACCCACAGCTCCTTCTTGTTATGTCTGAATGTCATTCTTTTAATTCTTAGATTGGAAAATAAAGAAAACATTAAGATTTTTACTTTTAATTTGTTTTCTTTCCATCAGAAAATCAGTGTGTGGTAGACACAGCAAATAAGTAAAAACAAAATAAAAAAACAATACATACATGTGAAAATTAGACCTTAAAATATCTAGATAGAATTATAAAAATTAGACTATAAAACAAAAATACTAATTATAGCAAAATTTCGTGATTGTTCATTCTATCTAATAATCATAACAAAATAACAATGTATGATAAATACATGTATTTAGAATAGCAGAATATACCCCAGTGAGAAGAGTGGGGGTTTTTTCAGCATAGAAAATATCTTATTATCTTCTGAAAGTAGAAAAGAACTTCTGATTCAGAGGAGTTGCCCTGGGTAAATTAGAAGATAAATAGTTAAAAATATTTCTGTTTATATATACAGAGGGGAAGGATCTGTGGAAAGCTGAAGAATGATCAATACCATTCAATGGATTATCAAAATCCCGAGGCATTTTTATTCTGACACTTTGTATTCATGCCAGCCTTTGTCAGTAGGCAAACATGTCAATAAATAGATTACAATGAAGACAAAGGGCAAACAAGCGAGAATCGAAGCTTCGTTTACCTTATTTGTTCTACTTTCCGGCTTTACTCAAATTTTACTTTCATTGTTTCATTAAATAAACGTCCTTCCTTATTTTTTTGCCCACCCTCACCTATTTCATCCGTGTATGACACACGGCACTCCTATGACTGGTTTTCAAATCCTGCAATCCTGCGTTGAAGTTAACAGACACAGAGAGACAGAGACAGAAAGAGAGACGGAGAGATTTCTCCAGGTGCTACAAGATAATCACATGAAGTAGTCCTAAGTATTTGATAAAGGGATAAATCATTTAAAGCAATATATAAAATAATGAGCTAGGTATTTTGTGTTTTGTTTTTGTTTATATATCTTCTTACTTTTAAAATGTTTTTCTTTCTCTCTCCAAAACAAAAGGCTTAGTTGAATTGAGGAAATCTATAAGACAAAGAGGAGAAATTAGTTTTTCCTTGGAAATGGCGTCGCGACTCTCAATTAATATTAATAGCAGAAAAGAATTTTGCTTCTTAAGGAAACCATGCACCCTTCTATTTTCAAGACAGCTGTGGGATTTCTTACTCATCACTCAGAAAAACATGTTTTACTTTTTTGAACATGTAATGGTGTTTAACGTGGATGTCCATGACAGAACTTGGTAGAGTTTAGATATTTCATGATCACTTACTCTGTGCCATGTCAATTCCAGTAATAGCTCTCTTTGAGAAAGTCAGCAAAATTCTAATTTTCAGAGTACCAAGCTAAAGTTTCATCTAATTTCTCTCTTTCCATTAGACTATTCTGCTTTCCTAAATATGGAAAACTTCAGCATACGCAGAGGGATAGGGCAAAATTTAGTATGTGCCAGACCCAAACTGGGAAAATGCCTCCTTCAGATGCCATTTTGCTAAGAGGGTACTTAGATTTCTGCCCTCTCTGAGGACCTGTGTCATTAGTTTAAATGATGGCTGGGCTTCCTGAGATCAAATAGCATTACCTAGTAAGTGATACCTGCTGGAAATTTTATAAATACATTAAAAGAAATTACTGCTAGGAATTCAGCTCATGCTAGGGACCATATAATTTACTGTGGCTGAATTAACGAAATATCCGGGCCAGAACTTGGAAGGCAATAGTATGATGCCCCCAGACCACGGGAATAGGTTGTAAATGTGTATTTGAAGAGATGTGGGAAACAACTTATACCGTATCCATAAGTGTATCTATCATTCAAGATTAGGATTAATTGGCAGAAGAGGTTGCTGGAGTTTAATCAATGATATTAATCTATCTAGAAAAAAAGAACGAGTCAGTAAAAGAAGGTGGTGTGCCTAGAATTCAGGGGCAAATTATAGTGGATGAGGCAAGGGAAAGAGAAGAAGTCTAAAAATCTGTATCCAAGTCTTTAATAATGGCCCAGGAAACAGGGCATTTGATAAACCCCTGCACATGGTTCGGGCTCTTTGTCAGATGGATGTCTTTGTTTCAGATGGATACATCTCTTCTCACAGCTCAGTATTATGCTAGCCACAGGGAGAGTTAGTATGTAAGTAAACCTTTGCTTCTTTGCTTCTTTCCATAGTTACTATCAACTCTGAAAAGAGCATGAATTACCTTGTACGCTTTACTAGCTTTCTGTTTCACTCTGGGCAGTTGTATTTCTTGTTGAAAATAAATACAGTTACATTTGAGTTTTTACAAGTGCACTGTCTTATCAACTCTGGATACACTAAAAAAAAATAAAATTCCCATGGGCAAGCTCAGGACTAGTACAACTATGATGGTTATTTTGAATAATGCCATTCTAAAAGGTGAGGTCTGATTTCACATATTTGGTGTATAAAGTACATACTGAGTATATATCCATACTGATACTGATATAGAGATAAAGATAGAGAGATAGAACTATATTTTCACACCGACATTGTTTTTTCTCACATCTGCCCTGTGTGTCTTTGAAGCTGAGCCATCAGTCTAGAACACAGACCATCCGTCCACACCCCCTCTAACCTCCCCTCTATCCCTTCTCATCACTGCCTCCTACTGGTCTCCCAGACACTTGCCTTTTGGCTCATAGCCTTCCTTTGAACCATGCCTTCCCATCGCAGCCTGCCAACATGCTCTTTGGTTAAGAATGAGGCAGTATTGATGATTTGGGCTCAGTGTAAGGTTCAGAGGAACTGGGCTAAAAAACCTAACGAAGCAGAACAAAACTTGGAGGTCAGAGATAGAATTGAGGTGACCTGGCTGCCTGACGTAGAGTAAGGAACCCGCCAGGTCAGAGGAGCCATAGCCTTGGGTGTGCTGGCTTCTTCGGACTGCTGGGTTGCAGGAAAGACAAGCCAGCAGCAGGGAAAGACCGTGCAGACTGAAGTGTTGTGGTTGCGAGCACGGCAACAGAATGACAGCAGGATGGGGTGCTCTAAATCCCATCCAAAGGCTGTGTCCTTTCTAAATTAGGGGGGGAAAAATGTACAGTCTGAGATTCTCCTGTTGTTCATGTTTTCTCCTCCTCCTCTCAGCCAGACAGCTTCCCTTCTGATGCCTGAGTGCAGGCTGAGCTCCTCCCTCCCGGGTTACGGTGTGAGTCAGGAACAAGTAGCTCTATTGGCACCTCCCACATTGAATTAGCATAACACCAAGATCCCAAGTGTCCCATTTTCCCAATTTTTCAAAGGTCAGTAAAATATGCAATGACAGGGGCGCCAGAGTGGTGCAGTCGATTAAGTGTCCGACTCTTGGTTTTGGCTCAGGTCGTGATCTCAGGGTCTTAAAATCGAGCCCCACATCTGGCTCTATGCTCAGTGCGGAGTCTGCTTGGGATTTCTCTCCCTCTCCCTCTGTTCCTCCTGCTCGTGCTCTCTCTCAATCTCTCTCTCTAATAAATAAATAAATCTTTAAAAAAAATACACAATGACATTGATGCACCAACTAAACACCCTAAATATTGAGAACTAAATACAAATTCTTTTATCCCAAGCTGGAAACCACATACCTTGCCCACACCGCTGTTGTCAGTCATGCTACCTGAAGAATGAGATCATGCAAGTGGTAAATCAACAAATTTTTAAAAGCTTCTGTGATTCGCCTTATTAAAATGCCAGTAAGTCTATACCAGTTGTTCAAAATCCTCAAACATGTGAAATACTAATAATTTGGAATCCCCACTCCCTTCTAGGCTGGAATTGCTTTTCTATAGGTATTATGCTAACCTGGTCAAGTTTTTCACTTTCACCAAATAATAGGAACCTAATCATAGTTTGTATGTTGATCATGGCCAATGTCCCTGAGGATCTAGTCAGTCCAAATTGGTTCGTTAGCTGCGTATTATCAAAGTGACATAATTGTTGAACATTTTTAATCACTGAAGTGCTTCAAGTTTGGGCTATAAAGTGCCATGTCTGAATCATTTCTATCCTTATAGGCTCAAACTATCTCTCTTAATATTTCCTGCTTCAAAACCTGGAACTTCAGGCTATGCAGCCCTTCCACAAAGCATAGTCCACAAAAATGCCTATAGCATTTCCACAAACTGCCGGTAGCATTTAAGGACTTTCTAGACCACCCTGAGCTCCTTGAATTTTGGCAGAGAGAGAAACACTCGCCAGGCTTGGTGTTCTCTCCCCATTTTGCTTATTACTTTGACAACCTGTACTCTTTGATCACTTTTCTGATAATAGCACAACTCCCAAAAATACAATTTGTTTGAAACAATTTGGAATGAAAATGAAAATCAACCACTTTTGCTATTCATCTGTTTTGTATTTGGCCATTTGCTGTGCCACATTTCAATCCATTTGCTCCTTGTGGTAAACAGAACACTAAGACAGCTCACGAGATTCCCAGTCTGTGGTACACACGCACACACACACACACAGACACACACACACTCCATCTCCTAGTAATTCAGTGAAACACCAATTGAGGTACTGCTGAAAAAGAGACTTTGCAGATATAATTAGCTCCCAAATCAGTTGACCTTCAGATAGAGAGATTATCTGGGTGGGCCTGATCTAATCATATGAGCCCTTTAAACAGGAGTCCAGAGGTTAGAGAGAGAATGCAGAGAGATATGAAGTATGATAAGGAATCAACGTAAGGGAGAGTCTCTGATGCTAACATTGGAGATGGAAAGGACCTCAAGCAAGGAAGGTGCGTGGCCTCTAGGAACGTGTGGCTCCCAGTTGACAATTTGAAATGGGGATCTTAGTCCTATAAGCACAAGGAACTGGATTCCGCCCGTGGAAGTGGACCCTGATCTCCAGCCCGGAAGCCGACGCCTTCATATCAGCTCATGTAACCCAGAGCAGAGAACCCAATGATGCCAGGCTCAGACTTCCGACCTACAGAACTGCCAGCTAATAAATGGGTGTTGTACTAAGCTGTTAAAATTGTGGCTATTTGTCATGCAGCAATAGAATATTGTTGAACTCGTTCTTGTCTATTGTTCAACAACTTGTCTATCAATCTATCATGCAAATTCTACACCGTTTGACTTCCAGTTTACATTTTAAAGCTATTGGCAGGAATTTGAATTCAGAATTGAATTCTACATGTGGAAGTGGCAGGAGGGTGAGAATGTAAGAAGCATAATTGAGTCCTTAGTATTTCCCATAGAAGGCCTTGTACCCCTTGTAATGATTCCCAAAGACTTCACTTTTAAAGGTAAAAGAAATCATGACCTTGTCTATTCTCCAGACATTAATACAAACCAATGTTTTTCATTTGTTATATGTATAAAAGCTTTATCTGAAAGCTTTGGTAAAAATGATTACTTCATCATAGAACTAGTCCTTTGGGCCTATATATTTGGTATAATTTTGGTGTATATATACACACACACATATATACATTTGATAATTTTTAAGTTGTATACTTCCTTTACTGAAATATATCATATGTGGACTATAATTCTACATTACATGTATATGTGGGGTTATAATTAAACATATAGGAAGTATTCAGTGATATGTTAATTCAGTACATAACATTATTTATTGTTGAAACTATTCAATGAGGAATATTTTAGATGCCAATGTAGGTAAGGGCATATATAAGGGAATGACGATATTATTAAGAATGAAGACAATAATGAGCTTGTACTCCCAGGGTACAACTATTTAAGACACAAACATTCATGAGAAAAATGGGAAAAAATTATGTCAAGAGAAATAAATAGTTTTCTCTACTAATGTATGGGGAAAAAAGTAAACATTACTCACCAGTGTTTTATGATACTAAAAAATAGGAAGAATAATGTCATCAGGGACACAACATGTTATTCACTGATTAAACCTCTTTAGGGACTTATGAACACAATAAGATGACTCAGAATAAGCTTGAGAGAGAGAAAATGGGGCTGAAAACATGATAACCACCTACAAACATTTGAACATTAAAACTGAAATGGAGCCATATATCATTCCATGCCAGCTACAACTGAAAGTGATAACAGGAATTTACAAAGGGTCATTCTAACTTAATCTTATCTAAAAGTCCTCAGTCAATCATCTATTCTCTTTGGGATTTGAGGAAGATTAATAACTTAATGAGTTAGATTCGCTTAGTCAAAAAAAAATTTATGACCCTACTCAAATTTAAGTAGCATTTAAAAGTCTTTACTGCTGTCATATCTTAAACATCTTTAAAAATTGTATTTCCCTAAATACCTTCTTTCTACTAAAAAAGTATTTTTGATGATCTTTTGTGTTTTTAGTAACTCTCTTTGGACTTTTCTGGAATGAGGGCAATTTTTTTCAAGTTACCAAGGTGATACTCAGTGCAAAAACTTAGTAATTTAGTAAACGACATCCCTATGTCCTAAAAAAAATAAATAACATATTTCTTCGTGCTAAGCACAGTTTTCACTGGCCAAAAGATAATGTAATGTCTTACTCATAGTTCAATGCATACTGGAATATCTAGAAAATAGATAAAGGAAAACATATTTAGGGCTTAAGGATAATAAAGAACATTTGCAAGAATTTTAGATTCGTAAAAAAATGCAATTCTGCGGAGACATTTTAAATTCATTACTGGGTACATCACCAGGGGCTGTTGCAAATTATTATTTTTTTAATTATTAAGTTATACAGTTTTATTCTGGCTTAAGACTAGCATCATAACAAGAATTTGCAAAGCATATAATAGACATCTATTATCACTAAAGGTATATTATTTTGAAAAGGCAGTTGATGAATTCACACGGCAAATATTTATTTTGGGTAAACTATTGAGAGGCCAGGTTCAAATCCCTATAAAGACTACAACATTAGTCTTCCCATGAAATCTGTAATAATTGGTATTTCAGCAATAATAAAAATGCTCGACCGAAATTCTTGAAAGGTTATGACAAGTTTAAAGAAGTTCAACTTTGCGCTGATAAGCAGCACTGCGTATATTCTGAAGTTCAGTTTGATACAGCCCTACCTGTGCTGCTGCTGGCAGGTTGCCCATAGATTCCATCTCTTCCTCCTCTGGCTTTTCCCCCTTCCTAAGGCTAAGGCCTTCATCCGGCCACCCTCACATCTCACCTAGATGAATGCAACAGCCCCTCACTCACTTCTCTGCCTCTAGCTTTGTGCCTTTCCACACTGCAGCCAGCATGAGCTTTCCAAAGTGTCACTCCTTTACTTATGTCCTGATTCTCATCATTGCTTTTGGAATAAAGTTCATATTCCTTAAAACAACAGATAAGACTCCTGCTAACATTTGCAACTTCATATTACTTTCTCACTGTATTAGATGGTCTTGCCACACTGAGCGACTACTTCCTGTTCTGAAACATGCCATGATCTGTCACTCTAGGACATTGTCAGTATGTTTTCTTATGACAAAAAAGTCCCCTTTTTCTCATTCCCCCTCTTTCCTCCTCAGCCCACTTTTCAAATTTGAATTTAGTTGGCACTTCTAGAACTTTCCTTGGTTCTCTCTGACAACCATCCCTTCTGTCTCCTTCTAGCATTTCTTACTAAAAGAGGATTTCCTCTTGTTGCTTTCTTCCAGCAGATGTTCAGTTCCTATCACCTTCACCAAACATGGTGCCAGGAGCACGGTAGACACCCAATAAATATGTTAAACGAGTGGGAAATAAAGGATGAAATAAAGTAATAGTAAATTAATCAGAGTGGGACTCTGCTTTCTTATCTGTTAAATAATGTGACTGAACTGGAGATAGGTCTATTCTTTCACAGATAAAGCCTGGCTTTATGATTTCTGTCTAGCTAGACAGGACTTGGGTAGAGTGGCATACTAAAATGGGGTCCATTGAAGAAAGTTTGACAAGCAGAGATGATTTACAAAGATGTGGGCAGTTTTTAAAGAAAATCATCCAGGAATAGTATAGAATCCCAGGGCTAGTGGAAGCAATTGAAGGGGTGAAGAGTCAGCACCTGTAGGCCTGGAGCGGAACAGGGATGGAATGGTTCTAGGGCCCAGAGCAGGTAGCTGGCTGTTGGGGGTGGGAGAGCTCCCAGGAGCCCTGAACTTTGGAAGAACAGTGTAGCACCCTCTAGCCAACCTGGAAGAGAGGGAGCCAAGGGAATAAAGCTTTTCTCGCCTCCCTCCTCTTGCTCTCTGACCTCCTGGGTCTGTATCCCATCAGCAGAACCTCCCTGGAGGCCAGATGACAAGGAGCTTTGCAGATAACATTTCATACAGGTCTGGGCTCTGACACAGAGCACGTTGAGGAGGGTGATATTTGGATGTGGGGGAGCAAAAAGAAAATATTCATCACAATGACAGAATATACTGAGAGTTGGCAAATAGTAACAATTTTTTTTAAAACAATGCACCAGGACAGTGAACTGTTGTGTGGGCAAAAATCTGAGTAAATGGAGAAAAAAACCAGATGGGATCAAGTATTTTAATCAGTGAGTTTCGACAAAATTAAAATAATCTGATCTTCTAATGCAAAAGTTAAAATTACTTGGCCTCATATACTCCTTGTCTACCATGTTTATAATCTTCTCATTCCCGATCTAAACACCATACGGTAATGCAATTCCATCACCCTTCAAGTCACTTTCCTTGAAACCATTGCTATGTCCTTACATTCTAGAAAATTGCGAACGTAGCAATTACATTATAGGCATTGCAAATTTTATTTAAACTAGTAGAGGGAACTAGGGATGTTGAATAGGTAGACTATGGGATTCCGCAAGTCTAGATTGCATGAAAATTGTGAGGTTCAAGACTGAGTGGGGCTCAATGAGGTTCAGTCTGCATAAATAAAAATTTAAATATCTTTCCTTTTAATTTTAGATTTCTTTACTATCTGTTATGAGCTGAATTGTGTCCCCCCTCCAAATTCATATGTTGAAGCCTTAATACCCAGGACCTCAGATGACTATATTTGGAAACAGGACCTTTAAAGGATAATTAAACCAGGGTTGGTCCTCATCTTAAAAGAAGAGAAGCTTAAAAGAAGGGAAGCGGGAGACACAGATGGGTATCGAACGATGACCATGTGAAGACATAGGGAGCAGATGACCATTTATAAGCCGGAGAGAAGCCTCAGAAGCAATCAACACTGTGAGCCCCTTGATCTCGGACTTCTAGCCTCCAGAACTGTGAGGAAATAAGTATCTGTTGTTTAAGCCAATGGGTCTGTGGTTGTTGGTTATGGCAATGCTAACCCACACACCCCCCATCCTATCTCTTGCAATTTTAAGCTTATAAATTTCCTACATAACTCTAGGATGTATTTTCTCCCATGAATTATGTTGCCTCTAAGGGTTTTGGACAGCCCAGGATTTTATCACACGATTAAAACAACAGCAAAATAGTGAAAAGGATCCCAAATACCAGGAACACGGCCAGCATTCTTCAGGCAATGAGCTAAGGCCTGCTGTTTCCTGTCATCAGAGAGTCTGTGGGATCCATTTCATGGGTTGACGTTCCAGCTGGGTACTTTTCTTTAACAAATAGTAAAACCAAGCCAAGTCCCTGAGATTGCTGTTCCTTCAAGGTGTAAAAGTCCAGGGAGGTCCACCATTCTGGTAGGAATGTCAATGATAAAAATTGAAGAGACCTCTGGAAATCTTCCTGCTAGAGAACACTTTTGCCAAATGAAAGATTCATTCATAATCCTAGGCAAAAACCTCACCAGAATTGATTATAGGATGGAACTTGAATTGCATCATACATTTACAAGATGATTTATAATTTGTCTTAAAAGATATAAGCCAGAAACTTTATACTGTGTCTGTGTGTTTGTGTGTGATGTGGACATAAGGGTCCTCACATTGTGGTAAATAAGGTAATTATCTCCACACACCGAGAGGTAGGCCCACATAGAGAACTCTCCTCAAGGAAAACTCATTCTATTTTAAGTTGTTCCAATCCATGAAACAATAATACAACCTCTACATTAATTCAAACTATTGTTTATTCTCATTCTCTATCGATAAATACAAATCTATGTTTAAAACCTTTCAGTGGCAGGGCGCCTGGGTGGCTCAGTCCTTCAGCGTCTGCCTTCGGCTCAGGGCCTGATCCCAGGGTCCTTGGATCAAGCCCCACATTAGGCTCCCTGCTGGGAGCCTGCTTCTTCCTCTCCCACTCCCCCTGCTTGTGTTCCTTCTCTCGCTGGCTGTGTTTCTCTCTGTCAAATAAATAAATAAATAAAATCTTTAAAAAACAAAACAAAACAAAACAAAAAAGCCTTCAGAGGCTTCTCACTGCACGTAAAATGTGAATACCTTACCATGTCCCACAGCCCTCCATGAACTGGGCCCTCCTACTTCTTCAGCCTCAGTTCATGAAATGTCACCTGCCACAGTCCATTTGGCTTCCTTTCTATTCCCTAACCACACCCAACTCTCTTTCCTGTCAGGGCTTTTCATATGCTGATCCTTCTGCAGCAACACTATGCCCTAGGCTTTGGCTCTGTTTACTCCTAATCTTTAAGGACTCTGCTCAAATAGTATCTCTTTTCCTGAACCTCCACACCCTCTTTCCCCTATTATCTATCATATAATCCTGGTTGTTTCCTTCATGGAAACTTCCAGTCTTTACTTAGCATATTTGTTTATTTTGTATCTGTGCTTAGTACTCTTTTCCTAACTAGAGTGTAAACAGCATGGAGGTGGAGATCTCATTTTTCTTGTTTTACCCGCTAATCCCCAGAAGCAATTGTGGGCCTGGAGAGGGTGCTTAATAAATATTTGGTAAATAAATGAACAAAAGATATGATTTTCATATATTCAGTATTATATAATCCTTGATGCTGCCAATCTCAGCCCATTTGCCTTAAAATATTTTTCATTTTTTTTTAAAGATTTTATTTATTTATCCGACAGAGATAGAGACAGCCAGCAGAGAGGGAACACAAGCGGGGGGAGTGGGAGAGGAAGAAGCAGGCTCACAGCGGAGGAGCCTGATGTGGGGCTCGATCCCATAACGCTGGGATCACGCCCTGAGCCGAAGGCAGACGCTTAACCGCTGTGCCACCCAGGCGCCCCAATATTTTTCATTTTTAAAAAAATCTTGAAGTTACAGCTTAAATAGTGCTAGATTATTTGTTCTTTTCCATGGATCTCATTTTAAGTCTAATTTGATCCTGCCAATAAATAAATCATGCTTGCCTACAGTGCACCAGGCACTTGATGTGACTATGTTGTTTTCAATTCTCTTTCCATTTCCCACAGTTTCTTGAGATTATGCAGCTCAGAGTTGGCCAGAACAACTGGTAACAATCTTCCTGGGATTAGCCTACCCTCAACAGGCTTACCTGTAAATTGGAGACAGCAATGCCAAACCTCCACACTTCTAATTCTGTGGGTGTTGTAGTTCTGTTTTCATTCACTTATGTTCCTAACAACAATTTATATGTACGCAGTGGATAAAAGTCATAAATGATGATGCCACGTCTTACTTAGTCCTCTATTTTACTTTCCTGCAGAGGAAGAAAGATACGGCAGGAAAGAGATGGTTTGAGGACAACCATTTTTGTCCTGCAGGTCCAATTTAAATTTTAAAACAAATGTTTAAAAGAGACCAGTTTAATCTGCTAACGTGGCTGACTACCTAAGGTAGGCAATGGTACCTACAAATATCTGCTAGTTCTTGCCATCAACAGACATGCTTTCTAAATATTTCAGAAAAATAGGACTAGCAAACACTAGACTTTTCCTTTCTTTCCTATCTCAATGTTTTTCATTGTTTGTAAAGATCATTTCTCTATTGCACTCTGCTCATCTTGGAAGCCATAGTCATTCATGTGTTCATCACCTATGGTAATTCATTATGGTTAAAAGTAATATGATAATATAGCATTTAATCTGAAGGGTGATTTAAAAGCTTCCTCATAGCTAAGGAATCCCTGTTGAACATTCAGGTTTTATGCTTTAATTCCTGGTATTCACCATATTTACAGTAGTCAAATTGGGACATATTGGCTTCTACATCCTGATGTAAAGCCTTTGCTCTCCTTCCTGCTTCCTCATCACACTGAAACACATTTCACTGTTCCCTCCCATGAAAGTCTCCAGTCAGCTTGACAATAGACAAGGACAAGCTCCCAAGCTGGGAAAGATATTCACACTTCTAACCCAGAGGTATAGAAAGTGTTCAAAAGACAATATACTGGTATTTACTCCTTTGTTTTCAGTGGTGGTTGAGAAAAAAAAAAATAACAGGAGCGTTCTATAGTTTCAGGATATTTGCATAATGTGTAAGTGATTTAGTACTTCATGAAATGTAGTCAGTGTCTGAAAATGCAGATTGATCATCTATGTGCAGATTTGTTGAACAGTCCCACCAATCAAAATAAAAAATAAACATAGAAAGCGTGTCAACTGTGATGTTGTGAAAGCTTCTAAAATGGTCATTCAATGTTGAGAAATTACATGAAATCAATAACTATGCTACAGATTTACTCTGTGCAGGGAGAATGTTTCGAAATAATATTGGTATTTTTAAATTAAGAATTAAAGTGCTTGGCACAGTGGCTAGAACCAAGAGAAGAGAGAGATGATGAAGCTCATAAGAGATCTTGATGTAATAGCGATATCATTATCATGGAGATATTTTTAATATCTTAATAATTAATTCATAAATGCTTAAATCTATGATTCCCCATGAACTTAAATATGACAACTTTTGGAGGGAGTTGTGTAAAGACACATTTCTCCTTGAAAAGTTTGTTCTTGGATGGCAATGTGTGTTAATAAATAGAGTGAAGGATGGACTTTAGCAAGAGATCGTATCCAGAACTTGCTCACTTTTACCTTAACACCTAAGGTTCAAGTTGCTTTCGCAGTTATAAACCAGAAATAGCACCCCTTTTTCAGTCTTTCAGGTTTTAAAGATTTCACTGTCATTACCTCTCACAAATACAAAAGCAAAAAGGTAAATATCTAATAGATATTAAATTCTTTGTTCCTCTTTTCTAAGAACTGTGAACATTTTTTTAAATTCCTTTTTTTAATGAAAGAGGGAAAGAAAGACTTTTGAATAAACCCAATAGGCCAATAGTGTTTAGAATAACCGTGCACTGACATACATTCAGATACAAATAACTAAATAGTAACATGAGTCTAATGATCCTCGAATTCGTTCTGTTTTTAGCTATTTTGAGTATCAACTTCAGAAAGTAATATTTGTAGTACCTTGCTGATATTACATACTAAATTTTATGAGGCTACCAAATATAAGATTTCTTAAATTTTACATTAATTTTTCATCTTATACGTTAGTTTTCAAAAATCATTATTTGCCTTCACTTTTTAAAAAAATCCTCCTGTTAACAATACACTTTTTGAATGAACAGTCAACGAAAAGTCTTCAGAAAGGCTGGGACAGTCACCATGGTCTGTGTCCCTCAGGGCTGAAATGATATTAGATTTGGTGAGGTGAACCGTATATCACAAATAGTCCCAGTGCAAGGAAATATTTCATTGCATGGGAGGGGTGGATTTAGAATTACTCTCTGCCCTCAAACGCCATATTTTATCTTAGGATACATCATTGACATACTCTCCTGATTTCATCAAATCTCTTAAAAGCTTGCTTGCTTTTTCCATGCCTTTCAACCACACGCTTACGCACACATACATTCACACACACCTTTGAATAGAAATCATATAAAGAGATTTTGATTTTTCCTTTTCCGCCAGCAACTCTTCCCTTTTTTTCTTTCCTGTAAGCTTAGCATTTCTAAATTTAATGATACGTGATTTGAATCCATTAGTTACCACCTTATTAAAAGGGACCGCATTTTATTAATTTTTGTATCTCTGTACACAGAGTGCCCACATTCACTAGACAGCCATGCTTGGGGAATTAATTAGTAAAATATTTCTCAAGGAAGGCTCCATCACTCATTCTTTCCTAGATTCTATTGAAATGTACAGTAGGGCAGGCCCCTCATCAATTCAGACCATCGCAAATTATTTTTTATTTTCACTTAGGGCTTGAAGTCATCTGTCAATATTATGTCCGCATATTATGTCCACATATGTCCAATAATACGTCCACATGTTATTTTATAGAAATTTTACTTTTACTTCTTTTGTGAATTGTTCACATAAAATTTTGGCTATTCCAATCACCTATCAAAAATCATCAAAGATGTAAAATATCATTTCTTTATATAGGTGCATTTATATTTCCACCTTATATAAATTTCCAATTTAGGTTTTTCTATATATAAACATGATATTATAACGTTTTCATAAAATTTCATTGCTTAGGACTATTTGGAAAGGTTTTATCTTTCGTTAGTTTTTAAAGGAAATTCAGACTTGTTTAGTTTAAGAAATGACATACATAACTTCCCTAGTGACTTTGGTTTTCCTAAAATAACTGCAAGCAGTTCTTAGTCAATCAACCAATCAATACATATTTATTGACCTGCTCTATTTACCAAGACTATTAGGTGCTGACTCTTCTAATTTATTTGACCTTGAATCATTGCTTTATTTGGGCAGCAGATATATAATAATAATGGCAACACATCTTGTTTCATTTTTATTTATTTATAATTATCTTTTAGTTTCTCTGTTTGACCAACATCTTTTTTTACACATAAAGGTTTTCATTCTTTAGGAATCATAGTTCTTCCTCATTTACTATTATTCCTGCGCTTTTTCCATGTATTTTTCCATGTGCATTCCCTTTTTTGGGGGGATATTTTTCTGAATTCTTAATTTGTGCTTTACTTATATATATATATCTGATCCTTGATATTTTCCTTAATTTTTAAGAAAATAATCTCTCCTCTAAAAAAATGTTAAAGATGGAGCTCCCAGAGCCAAATCCCTTTTCTTTTTAACCCATTACATAATCATTTTAGTTTCCTCAAATTGCAAAATTTCCTCCACTGTAGCAGGAGGTAAATCATTATACTTCCAGACACCTCAACTGTAAAATTATAATGCTTTGTCCTTTGCCCTATTTATTCCTGATATGAAAATAGGATGCTTTCTTCTTAAATTTCAGAAAGAAAGTTCGACTTTGTATGATACCCACATTCTACATCCTGAATATCAACTTCAGATAATCAGTACTGCATTTCTCTAGAAGGTTCTCATTTTTGTTTTGAATTTTTTCTAATGAAAAAAAAGCCTACACCAGCCTTTTATTTTCTGATTAGAATTTGCTTTGGAGGTCACGATGCCGATAAACTGATATGTGAAGTTGAATAATCATCTGAACAGCTTGATCAAAATAAGTGATCATGACCAGACATGGTGGAAGTTTTGAAGGTGGAAGAGTCCTTAGGGCCTGTCCAGTTCAATGACCTCAAGCACTACAGAGGATAAAACAGAGCCCAGGGAGAGGAGACTTGCCCATATTTATAGATCTCAATCCAATTCTCCAGCACTCTTTACTTTTTCACCTCACTGGTTTAAGCTTCCTAAAAACCCCTTTAAACCTCTTTTTCCTTAAAATTTGTTTATTTTTATTTTTCCCCCAGAAAAGCCTGGGCCAAGTGTCTTCTATCATCTGCTACAAGAGTTGTGCTCTTCTTCCCTTCCGGCTTAGTAGGAGAGCTTGTGTTCTCTCACTGTGAATCAACATAAATCACGTTCTTTCATTATTTTTCTTATTTTACTCCTGCTGTACAGAATAAAAGCAAGAGAAGTTCCTATAGCTACTGGACTATCCTCTCTTGACTCCTGTAAAAGTATTTCTTTCCAAGTAAATATACCTCTGCTTTCCTTCAGCAAAACAGTTGGAGACAAAAATAAGATGGTTTAGAGGTATTTGCAACCCTCCTATGACCTTGCACATTGTGTTTAATGCCTTTCTGCTGCATTACTATTTTGGTGGTTCATTAAGGCAAGTCATCATTGAGAAGCACATGGTTAAAGAAAAGCACAAACTCAAAAATACTAAGAGCTATCCTACAACAGTGCCGGGTTCACACCTTAAAGTAGCTTTTTTTGTACATACAGATACCAGGAAAATATCCTTCCTTACTCTTTTCCGACTCCTGTACCACTATTTTCTTTACACACATCTTTCACATAATATGAGCAGCTTGCTGGGCTCATTCTTCATACTATTAGTTACATTTTTAAGGTCAAGTTTGACTGCATTTCTTATGCTTAGCCCAATAATATCTGCCCTGTGACGGTGAAGCCCTCCTTCCACAAAAGCACTCATGATTTGATGCAGGAACTCCTTTTAGGACTATAATTGTTACTAACCTACACATTAAAGGATCAATGATCCAGAAGCTTCATACTTGCCCAGAAACAGTCAATAATTAAACATTTTAAGGAATTCACAGAACTAAACAAAATTAATAGACTAGAGAATTTAGAAACATGCTGTGAACCAATGTTTCAGAAATAATTCACTATGTAAAAATTAAATTAGCTTAACTACAAAATTTTTTAAAAAGGCAGCATTTTCATTTAACCACATAACTCCCAATCAAATGCCATGAGAAGATGTATCTTACCCTGATGCTTGGAATGCACTTTTCAGGTGATTCTTTGAACCTTTACTCATCAACCTTGGATATTAACAAAACTCAATTTTCTTAGCCATTAAAAATATTTTTGACGGCTTTGGATGGAGGATTGGGAGTAGAGGAGATTTCACACTTCTAAGTGTTTGATTTGGTCTGATGGTAGATGAATGAAATAGATGCTAATCCAACGGTAGACTGGAAATGCCTAGCAGCACATCAACCAAGCAAATTCAATCAGAGGTCGACCTGGCCATGCCGTTTCCCCCATTGGCTACAAAAACTTTAAGAATTTAGAAATGCTAGAGTTATAATGATATTCTTGCTCAACTCCTTTATTTTGCGAATGAGAAGGCACAGGTCACAAAAGTTGGATGACTTTTAGCAGCCAAGACACAGAGTCCAGCTCTTTCTTCACTGTTCTATGTAATGATGGTTACAACTCCAAGATTTCATAGCCCATGGAATGGCACTCCTAGGACCAAACTCAAATCGACTAAGTTAAATTGGTTAATTCATTCAACAAGCACTCATCAATTGCCTACCAGTCAGATACAGCTCAGGGACACCACCTTGTTTCTTTAAAAGTCCAACTGGGAAAGTGGTTCATTCTAATGGTGAATAAGAACCTTCACTGCATGGAGGACAGACATTATCTGAGCTCAATATTAACAACAAAACAGCAGATGTATACATTAAAAATAAAACTCTGATAACAGCAGAATCTTGTTCTTCAAAGAGAGTGGAATTGGGCAAGCAACTCCTATTATAGTATTTCCTCAATGAACCAAAGTTCCCTACCAGCCCCCCCACCCCATATGTTATTTCTAAGCCACCTGTAAGAATGAGACCTACTCAAAGTGCAGAAACTGGGTAATAGCTCAGTTTGAAAAATATATACATTCTAACGTAGCAGTGCGGTAGGTTTAGCCACTTACTACTTTTAAAACCTTTTTCTTTAGTTCGTAAAAGCTGCCTGAACCACTGCCTAATTAAGCGTTTTGTTCATTTTATTTGCTCGAGTTCAAATTGTTGCAAGCATAATGTTTGGAATTAATTTTTAAATCTTTTAAAGTTGGAGATTTAATCTTTTAAAATCCCGATGAACCGTCCGTTTCCTTTAATGATAAAAGAAAATTCATCTTAATCTTGGTTTTTGCAAAGCCCTTTGCAAACTGCCAACTTTCTGTTTGTTCACTGTTGAAACGCGTGGCCTGAGAGATCTCAGAGGTCTGGAATATCCTTTTTCAAGAAGCTCTTGCCTTATACAAACCTACTACTGAACTCACCCTGGACACATGCTCTTGTACTGTACCTACTGACCTACCATAAGCAGAGTGTGTGTGTGTGTGAGATATCTGTGAAGCAAAAGAAATTCTAAGACTTAGGAGTCAATGTTTGCGATAACCTACTAACCTATTGATTTGTCCTTCGGGTGTTTCTAGAACACCTGGAAAAGGAATCTGAGACGGGGCGGAGGTGAAGAGGGGAAGGAGAATTAGGAAAGGGCGAGGATAATTACTTCCTGAACCAAGCCTGGGTGGCACTCGAGCCTCGGCCGCACCGGGGTCGGGAGGCAGGGCGAGGAGCCGCCGGGGGACAAGCCAGAAAGTCGGGGGGATGAGCGGACGGCGGCGGCGGAGCAGCGGGCGGCGGGGCGGGCGGCGCGCGGCTGGGGAGATAAAAGCGGGAGGCGGAGCCGCCGGGGCGGGCGGGGGCGCGGCGGCCGCGGCGGGAACGGAGCGCGAGCGGGAGCGGGCTCGAGCCGAGGCGGCGCCGCAGCCAGCCGGGCGGACTGACGAGGGCGAGCGCCGGGCTCCACGCTGCCCCTGCTCCCCGCGCGCCGCGCCCGCTACTGCGCACCTGACGGCCCGCGGCGGGGAGGAGTCCACCGAGTTTGCCCCGGAGCGCGGGGAAGTTTCCCGCGAAGCTCCGCTCCCGGAAAAGGAGGACCAGCAGGCGGCCGCTCGCGAGGTGAGCGCACCGGCTTGGGGCCGGGGACGGGGTGGGGTGCGGGGGCCGGGATTGCGGGGAGCGCTGAGCAGCCGCGGTAGAGGGGTCTGCGTGGGCGGGGAAGTGCATCCTCACCTTTTCAGGTACTTCGCCTCTGTCGAATGAGGGAGGCAGCTTTCTTTTCCTCTTGACCCCGTCTTTCCCTCCCTCCTCACCTTGCCCCCATATTTGAACCCACTTCCGTTCACTTTATTGGACCTGCTCGGAGGGGCGGCGTGTCCGGGAAGTGGAGGGGACAGGACGCGGGAGGGGCGCAGGGGGAGGAGGGGCGCAGGGGGAGGACGGGCGCGCGAACTTAACTACCTGTGCTGGGTTCCCGGGCCCGGCGGGGCGCCCGGGACTCCAGGATTCCGGCGCCAGCGCCCACTTGGCGCAAGCGGGGGTTGGAAGGAGGACACCACAAGGCACAGTATTGAGTTTCTGATGCCGGTTTATCCGGTCCTCCGGCATGTTTGGCAGAAAGATGAGCATCTCTGCAGCGGTGCCTCTTTAAGTGCCTCGGCCTCAAACTCCAGGACCGTGCTGAAGCTCCTGCGAAAGCTGCGGACAGTGTGGGAGGGAAGTTGGGAGACTCGGAGCCCGGGTGATCAGGCCCCAGCAGAGGGGTTGGGAGGCGTGAGGTGGGGAGGAGGATTGAAGTGGGTTGGGGAGAGTAGGAACGGCGTGATTGTTTGGTTGCTGCGGCTATGACTTTCGCGCGGTTACCCGCTCCCCTTTCTGCCCCGTTGGAACATCCTATCAGCATATTTCTGTGAGAGGGCGAGAAGGTGTTCTGTTTGATGCCTGTCAGTAGTTATTTCCAACTAAGTTCACAGGTGCGAAGCCTGAGCCACTGCTCCTCCTCGCTCCTCTCCCTGCGGTCCACCCCCCACTTCCCTCCCACAGGCAAACTGTTCCTGAATCGTTCCCAGGGTTTTGAAAGGGATGGCAAGTAAATAATATAGTTTGTGTTTGTGTGACTTTCCCCCCATTATGTTATCAGAACCAAATCAAAACACTGGAGATGTTTAATAAGATTCCCTTGCAGCAGTTTTTATAGTAATTAAGAGTATTATTTACAGTGTTTATTTTTCTGCGCTTTAACTCCAAACATTGCATCAGTCTCTCTATATACAGCTCTAGCTGTACTGTCACTGTGTCACTGGGTTTAAAGGACAAGGGCTTCTTTTGGACTCACATCTACACACCAAAATACAGTGCGACAATATTCAGTATTTATCTGTCTTCCTGATTCAGTGGTCTGGCACATGCCAATTGCAGTACATAATCGTAACACCATATGCCTGTCTACCAAATTGAGGATAAGGAGAATGTTATTGTTTTTCATGTGCAGGACTACCCTGGACTACCAGATTTTATTATTGCTTAAGGGGTTTTGAAGAGCTTCGGTCAAAATGAATCAAATATACAGAACAAAATTACAATTCTACCCAACGCGTTCAAAAGGAATACAATTCCTGGACACTTATAGTTGACTAGTTATTGAAGAAAAATTAAAATCCTCTCATCACGCAGAAAACATTTTGATTGAATATAGTCAATAAGAAATAGCACACATTGAATGCCCCGAGAAAGCAAGAAGAATTTTCCTTGTGCTTCATTTGAGTTTTATCTCCTTTATTACAGTAACATCCTCCAGAAAATGAACACCTTGCAGATAGATGTTGGTATGTACTGACTAAACACCATATTTTTTAATACAGAGGCTTGGTGACAGTCCAAAAACATAAATGTTTTAAATCATTACCAACCATCTGTTCTCTCCCACTCACTTAAAGCGCAATCTTTTATTTTCACAGGTATCAAAACATACATCCTCATTTCATACATTTCCATGAATATCCTGAAAGCTGCAGTGATATCTGATGTTGACCCAAGTTTGGCAACTGTTGTGTTTGGCTTTTACACTCTAAGCTCCTCTCCTTTTATTTTCAATGAAAGAAGAAATCAAAAAGTTTTAAAGCCTTTGGCCAAAGCTGGTGTATATACTCCAGTGAAATCCGATTGCCTTTTTTTTTTTTTTCCTCCACCTTTTTGTTACCAAACAGCAGCTGAGAATTAGTACAGCTGCAGGCTCCTCCTGATGACATTCTTTCCCTTTCTTCCTGGTCACAAGGGTAGCATTTGGTGCTCTGAAGCAATGTATTAAACAGCCTTGTGACTCCAGAAAATTAGTGTGGTTCCAGAAGGATATAACCTCTTCCCAGGAAGAATTTACAAAATGGGAGGCTAACGTAATATTCCAGACCCCAGATGAAGTGGACTGAAGACATACACTTTGTTTCCCACACAGATGCTGGCTGTCGATATTACGTAGGATATGAATAACATGTCTCAGTAGTATTCTTTATACTTGTGTTTGGGAACTTGGATGAGTTTGTATGTAATCAGCGGATAGAGTCACACCCTTCATTTTGTTCATGTCATCATTAGAGCAATATGTGGGGTTTTGAGTGTCCCCACTCCTTCCCCAATCCAAGAAGGTGTTCACGTTTAGGGATGTTTGCTATAGCTACAACTGGAGTTTTCAGACATTTTTCTCACTCAAAATTAAGTTGCATAATAAATATATTATTCCTTCAGTGCAGCCAGAACACTGGGAAATTCTTTTTACTCAAATCCAGGTGTAATGTTCCAAAACACTTTCATAGTTTTAAGGAAAAAGATATTGGCAATCTTGCCCACACTTTGCAAATAATTGATGTGTACTAAGAGAATATCAAGAACCAAAGAAAGGTGAGGTTTCTGCCTTCTGACCTGGTACTGCTCTATACTGCTTTTGCTTTGAAAGCCTAAGAATCTCCTTTCTTACTACCAGGATAGCACTGAAAGGACTGAGCCCAAACTATAGACAATTTTGAAAGTTAAGTTGCCTTTAAAATATAGTCTGATTTAAACCTTTGGAAATACATAAGGATGTGTTAGATCTTATTTTTCTGTATACTAAAAATGAATTATTGAGGGGAAACAGTTTCACTATGTATAGTAAGCACTCTGAATTATTCATGTTAATGAGAAGAATAGAGGCAAAGATAATCCAAAATCATGGTTATTTAAAAAGTCATTTGTTTTTGTCTTTGGAACGTATTACATGTTCGGTTTAAAAAAGATTTTCATTGTTATTGTGGGCAAGTTGCCTTTCTAATTATTTTGTTTTGTTTAGGTTAATTTTTAAATGAGCTTCTATACCTCAGACACCAGAACCGATTTATAGGGAGGTGGCACAGATGGGCAACCTGCCCAGAAAGGAACTGGGTGATAGAAGTAAGCGAAGCTGGTATGGGAACTTTGCAATGGAATATATGTCATTCACAGAAACATAATCAAGACTCGATTGTATATCTACGTAATGAATATGTTTTAAGAATTAGACATATTCCTGGAAAAAGTGAAAGTCCTACAATCAAAAGTTGAGAAATTCATTCCCACTTCACATGTAAGAGAGGTGATTAATACGTTTTTTTAAAAAAATGATAGTGGATTACTCCTGAAAACCAAACAGGAACATTCTGATTGATAAATCTTACCAAGCCAAATCTGTAACCGTGAGGTTTTACGAACGCGTACACACGTGTATGTGTGAAGGTGACAATCCTCAGCCTTCCATGGGTACTTTCTAAAGAAGAAACAGACGCCACCAGAGTAAGGGGTTCATCTCTGTACCTATAATCCAAATCAAAGTACATTTCATTGAAGAGAAGCTCTCAAGTGTCTACCGTTACCGTGGACCTGGTTAGATAAAATAGTTGAAGTTCAGCAAGACTGGTAATTTAACAGTTTTCTATTGTGTTTTCCAAAAGCTCTAGGGCAAAATTGGTTGTGGATGAAATAGTTACTTGAACAAGAAGTTGATTCACACCATAGCGCTGGCCATTAAACACCTCGTTTATAGTCACTGTTCAGTGGTATATAGATTTTGTTGAATTGTTAGTTCTGTGGACTATTAGAAAACCTCTGTGGGGAAGGTTAGAGCTGCTAAAAACATATGATTGGAAAAGCAGATAAGATCACTTTTATTTCAAGAATTCAAAGCAAAACGTAAAACCGTAACTTTTACAGCAGTGAGCAGAATGGTAACAGAGTAGATGTCCCCTTCAGAGTGGTGACTATGTTCTCGTAATAAATGTGCTCACTACTGCGAGTGGAGAGGTACTTCTTTATTGAGGAAACATTTTTAAAAAAATTTTTCATAGGGCATGGCATTTTTTTTTTTAAAAGACTTGAGTCCTTAGACTGAGTATTTTAAAAGCAATATTGTGGTTGGAAATATAATTGAGACCCACAGGATATATTTTATACACATTTGTTAAAGAAATCAGTTTCTTCAGATCAGCGCCTAAGTCTTAGAAACAAAATTACGCATTTTGTTATAGAGATGGAAAGGACCTTTAAAGTAATTTATTCCAATGCCCTCATTTTACAGTTAAGGAAATGGGGACCCACAGTGATCACGGTGAGCCGCTAAAGGTCATACTGGTAGTTAGTGGCAGAGCAGAAACTAGAAACCTGATCTCCTGAGTCATTCAGCTCCCATGTAGTAAGTTGGGTGCTGAGGCAGGGGAGTTAACTCTTTCTGGCCATCACGGTAACAACTCCACAAGATAATCACGAAATGGAACGGTACAGAGATAGATGCAGAAGGCTCGTGATTTTTCTGTCTTCTGTCATCCACTGGGTGATTGCCATGGACCAAACCGTGGTTCTCAACCCTCTTTGTCTCTTTTTTTTTTTAACAGCAAATATTTTTGTTTTTCCCCGTTCATATCCTGAAATGTAATTCATCAATAATTTAGTTACCGAGGGGCGCCTGGGTGGCACAGCGGTTAAGCGTCTGCCTTCGGCTCAGGGCGTGATCCTGGCGTTATGGGATCGAGCCCCACATCAGGCTCTTCCGCTATGAGCCTGCTTCTTCCTCTCCCACTCCCCCTGCTTGTGTTCCCTCTCTCGCTGGCTGTCTCTATCTCTGTCGAATAAATAAATAAAATCTTTAAAAAAAAAATAATTTAGTTACCGAATATATCTGTAATGAAAAGGAGCAGTAAAATAAAAGTTAATTTGTAATTAATAACTATACTAATGTCTGGGAATGACTTCACTGGAGCACATATTAAAGAAGCAGAAGCTTGCATGAATATATAATGAATGAAGGTGGATTTAAGACAAATAAAAACATCAGAAGACGTTCTATTCAAGAAGTACAGGAAAGTGAAAGAACAGGATAGACTGTAAGTATGTTAGGATAGTTACAAACTAGACTTATTTGTATGTGATAAAGAAGAATATAATGGGAATCGTTCCAGGGAAAATATGCCAAGTCAAATCATAGACTGTCGGAGTGGAGAAAATGTGCAAGTGTGATATTTTGCAAATGAGAGAGTAAATAATATACTTCCACTAAAATTCCAAACCTTTTTTATGGAACATTTTCATGCTGTTACTAGTGGGAACTCTATTTCAAGGGATTCTGCAGGTTACGCAACATATCATCAATAATAGCAGATAAAATACTTCTAAAATGAAAATTATTGATTTCGTGCTGATATTGCTTCTACTATTGTAGTCTGTCAATTCTAGGCTTAGGAGACAGATTACATGGAATGATTAAATTATTCACCGTGGCAACCTTAATTGTCAGTCTCGGGGCTTTCGGTGGAAATTCTTATAAAATGCTTAATTGCAGTTATGTACCATATTCTGTGGGTTGATGTCCACTGTAAGTTTAGATCATTGGGACATTGCATGTTGTATGGGGTATTTGGGGAAATTCTCCATTAAATAGGGCTGCTCCTTCACACTAAAAGCCAACCACACTCCCCTGTCCCAATAACTAATAAACCACAGTGGTAGCCAGCCCCTCCCAAAATGGTCTCTAGGGGCGGTGTGACCCTGAGGAGAGCCATAGGACTAGATAAATAAGATTTTTATGATGACATGGATTATTCTTCATGCCCTTCCTCATCTATCCTTATTTTTTTTTAAGTAGGACTATCCTGCTTGTCCATGGTCTCCTGCCTTCAGTGGGCTAGGGTTACAGACTCTCTGACCATCAAACTCAAGCTCATGCTCTGATCTTTTGCTGTCACTGGCACCTTTATAGAAGTTTACTTCTTCTGGTCCTCATTTCTCTTAGAAATCCCTCTTTGCTGGGTGACTGCGAGTGTTGACAAACTAATATGCAAGCTGGCTAGTATTTTAGTTCTCCCAGGCCTTAACCTTGTTTAGATGCATGTCTCCAAAAAGCATTGAAGGCTTTCATATAGACACAGACAATATATACAGTCACACATATGTGTGTGTGTGTGTATTCATGTATATGTATATATGCACATGGTATATGCGTGTACGTATAATTTCAGGCACTGAAAAAACAGGAAAGGAGGTATTATTTGAGATTGTATTTTGAATGCCCTTGAAACATATTTATGCAAGCAAAGAACTGCACTGGTTCAATATTTGAAGTTGCACCATAAAATAGTGCTGTGAAGTATGCTCACAAAAGAGACCAAAATGTGTTACCAACGCCAATAAGCTGTTGTTTTAGAATTTTTTTTTTTGTATTGCTTAAAATAAATGCATCCTGTGCTAGCATAGAGGAGTTGGGCTGGGCGGGAAGGGATAGACAACTGTGGTGTCTTAGTAGTCTGGGTACTGTTGACACTAGAAGCACACCAACATCTCTTCTCTCTGCAAAATAGAGAGTTTTTGCAGAGAGATTAGAGGGTTTTGAAGATGACCTGTATATGCAACACACAGGAGAGCATGGGACCCTAGTGACGAGGGAGTTGAGAGGGAAACTCAAATTTTTCACTTCTAACGTTTGGACTTAGCAGATGGTAACGTAAGACCTGCTCTCGAAATGAAGAGTTAATGTGAGATGTCATCTCAGTATTAGCTACAGCAAGTATCTTGAACTTACCAAACTGTTAAGCATTGTGTTTTTTTCTTAGATTACTTTCCTTTCTAAGTCCATTTTAGATGTCTTTTATGACACTGTATATCTTAGTCTTTTTAAAGAAGGAGACTTTTTAATGTAAAGTCTTAACAGTGAAGATGAAAGTCATGGGGTATATGTGTGTGTGAGTGAGTGTGAATAATCAGTTGTTTTGACATAACCACGAGATTCTCTCCATAGGAGAGCACGGTTTACCCAATCATGAGAAACGGCTTTTCCTACAAAGGGGATGCAGCAATTGTACAGACCACAATTTGATCTGTGATTATTTTGGTGTATATTGTTCATTCTTACTGGAAGCATCTTGGTCAATTGAATGGCCCAGTGCTCAACCTCAGACTGACCCCTAACTTTATTTGGTCTACTTTTGTTACAATTTCTAATAAGAGTGTAGTGGTGCAGTGGGGATTGAGAGAAGATGAAATTGAGGGTGTTGGATTGTGGAGGTGATAAGGAAAATAAGGAGTTTCTTTCATTTGAGAGCACAAAGATCTGTGTAGGCAGTGAAATTTTATTGGAAATCTGCCTTTTCTTGTTATGCTTTTTACTCTTGTATGGAATAAGGCAAAGATTGTGAAAGCAAAGCCCTCCTCCTTCTTTGCACTGTTAACTCCACCATACAACAGAAACCCCCCCCTTTTTTTTGCCAGAATAAACAGATATGACTTCTTCCAGTTGCTAGCCTCATTGTGCCCCTTTTTACTTCAATACTACCCTAAACTGAAATCTAACACACTAAAGAATGTAGTTAAGAAAAGGAAAAATACACCCAGTCAGTGTAGTGAAAGAAATTTCAGAAGCCTCTAGAAATATGTGAAAACGGGAAAACCAAATAAGACAATTTTGTCAATTCAAATGAAGAATGTAATATTTGCTTTTCCATTAGTTTCAGAAGCAAGAAGCTCAAGGCTCACTTTGTTTTGTAGTCATTTTTATTGTTTTCTTTTTTTATCACAGAGGGAGTTAGAGCTGTGACCTATTGTTACAGGTTACTTGAAGCAAATATAGTCTGTGAAGATTTACATAAAATGATGGCATTGATTACTTTAAAAAAAGAAATTGCAAAATTGAAATGCAGGCACGATTTTTTAGAAACATATCTCTAAATAAATTTGATTTTCCCACAGCCTTCTTTGAACAGATTAGAGTGAGGGTAATTTATTCCCCACCCCCAAATCAGTGTTCCCAATGTATTAAAAAATGCTTATGTGTGAGTGACATTATTGGACTAAAAGCAGTGACCATTAACATTATTTGACTTTCTAATATTTGCACTCTAATTTTCAATTAGGAACTTTTACCAAAGAATGAGACTCTATTACTGTGACAGGGTTGGCAGTCAGCTGGATGCATTGGGATGGTCTTACTGGTTATCTGTGGCCAGAGCCCAGGTTGTACTGATTGTTAAATATTTTAGGTATTACTCCTGTACTTATGGTATCATTTTTGTGACTTGCTAAAAAATCTAGCAAAGTCATATTCTCAGATTTTGCAGTTCAGGGAATTATAACAGCATCTTTTTTTTTTTTTTTTTTTTTTTTTTTTAAGGAATTGTATTTATTTGACAGAGAGAGACACAGTGAGAGAGGGAACACAAGCAGGGGGAGTGGGAGAGGGAGAAGCAGGCTTCTCGCTGAGCAGGGAGCCAGATGCGGGGTTTAATCCCAGGACCCTGGGATCCTGACCTGAGCAGAAGGCAGACGCTTAAGGACTGAGCCACCCAGGCGCCCCTATAACAGCATCTTGAATGGAAATGGATTTGCAAATTACTGAACTCCCGAGTAGGAGAGATTGTTTATCTAGTACCTTGGAACTTCGGTTCACCTTGAATTTTCCCACCATAGATACACTGAGTACTATCCAATTAGAATTCCTTGAAATTATTGGCACATATTTTATGCAGAGCACACTATAAAACATATTTATGCTCAAGAAGTCCCTCTACGTTCCCCGCTTATAGAGCCAGCTATGTATTTGGCATTTCTTCTTTTCTGTCTTAAATACCAAATGAAACATGTCAAAGTCAAACTTGCTATCCCTGCCCATCTCACCCCAACCTGCAGTATTCTGGTTGAATCTGGATTTTATCCTTGACATTCTGGTTGAATCTGGATTTTATCCTTGACATTCCCTCTCCTTCACCCCATATCAGAACCTTCACTGAGTTGTTGATTGGGTGAAGTGTGTTATAAATTGTACACCTGAAGCTAATATAACACTGTTTGTCGATTACACTTCAATAATAACATTTTTTTTAAGTGTATTACAAATCTGGCTTGGGCCATCACCCAAGTCTAAGCTTTCACACTCTGCTGTGTAGAAAACCTCAGGGGCTTCATCACTGGTCTCCTGGCATCCGATATTGCTTTCCTACTATTCCATGCTCCAGTGCAAATGTAATTATCACTGCTTTAACTACATCCACCACTTCCATGGGTTGCCATTGCTTGGTAAAGCCCAAAGCTGTGCACCTGACTTTTGTAACCCAACAATGTCGTACTCCTCCAGTCTCATCTTTTCGATGTTCCCACTCTTCCTCTGCATCCACTGGCTGGCTTTCTTCTAGTAGGTCTGACTCACCATGCTCGCCATGCTCCCCACCATCCCCATACCCATGAATACACATACCCAAACATTGCCTAGTTAACTCTTAGCACCTCAAATACTAACCCAAATGTCATTTCTGCAAATGAGCCATTTCTTCCCCGTGGACTGAGCCAAATCTCCTTGTAATGTATATATACACATATATATTTGTATGCGTAAATGTATCCATATTTATGTATTCATATCCCTCATCCCAGATAGTTGCAAATCCATTTATTTGGGTATTTATTGAATCAACCACTAAAGTAGAGAACTGTCTAGTTTTGATGGTCTTTATATTCCTAGAAAATATTGCAGTGCCCACTCCTACTGGGAGTGTAATAAGTATTTATTAAATGAATGTTGACTGATCATTGCTCTCTTTAACCCCGCATGTGCACAGGCATACATACGTACTACACACACACACACCCAGTCACACCCACCCTTACATTCAAGTGAAAATACGTAAATAAAAACTTGCAAGCTTAAAGCCCCACTTTTTTTCTTTCTTTGTGACCTCTCCAAATATCACACTCCTCTTTCTTCAATTTCCGTCCCTATCAATGATTCATTCGAGGTGAATGAATGTGCAGTGTTACATTTGCTTAGAAAGTACAGCTGGTCTATTGAATTTCTTACCCCTCCCCCCAAAAAAGCTCAAGCATTCCTTTATTATTACCTCTGACATGTGAGATCGTTTCATAATTACAGGAATTTTAAAAGGCTTTTTAAAAATTTGTTTAATTGTAAAATTTAAATTTAAAAAAGGCTTTTAAAAAATTTTTAAATTACAGGAATTTTAAAAGGAATTTTAAAACTATGAGAGTTTTATGCTGTGCCATTTGTGCATATTTTGGCATTAGACAGTGATCTAAGATTGTACCATGCTGGAGAAAAGAAAAAGAAAATCTTCTCGAGGTTACCTGTCCATATGGCCCCTGTGTGCAGATACATGAAATGAAGGAGAATAAAAATTAAATTAAGAGTAAATATACAGAAATGAAAGAGTAACATAAAAGTCTAGGTTACAAATTAGAAGTTCGTATTTTCAAGCATTGCACAGAGGCTTCCAAGTATGGCTAAAGTAGTTAAGGAAGAGACCTAGCTTACTTACTTGGCACTTACTGTGTTTAGATACAGTTTTAATGTTTGTGCCTAAATTCCAGTTGCTGTATTAAAATTGAGTTGAGTTAGTCTCCTTTTTACTTAAAGCCTTCTTGCTTTGACTAGTTTAGGGGAGAAGCTGCTAAGCCTGGAACCCTTTGTGCCAGAAAATAAGGAATTGTTCAAAACTAATGGAGACATCAGACGGACCTAAGAGCCAGATTTAAGGGACTCCCACTTCAAGGCCCGATTTAGGATCATTTGAACATAAAAAGTACTAATGTATGAAATGGATGAGAGCACATTGATTACGAAAAGAATCCTGAGAGTGTAGTGTGTGTGTAGTATGCAGGTGGTGGTGGGTAGAAGGAAAAGCTCTGTTTTCCTGAAGAATACAAGCTAATAATTTAAAAAATGATGGAATTATAAAGTCACCTTTTTGCAGCACTATTACAAGAGTAATCAAAGGGTCATCCAGCACTGGGTGAATGGTTTTTGGGGACAGGATATCCATGCTATCTCTAAATGGCATCTCACAGATGGCTTATTAATTACAAAGAGGGGTAGATAGGAAGAAATCTGGCAGACACCAATTTCACCAAGTAATCACACTTGACATCACCAACGAGTGGGACAAATTGACATCCTGTACCTCTTGATATGATACATACGTGAAGTAGGACCCTAGCGTGGAGTAATCCCCTGTGAAGTTATAATGCCAAAAATGTTTCACCTGAATCTAATCATAAGGCAATAATCTGACAACTCCAGATGGGTGGAAACATTCTTCAATATAATCAACCTGGACACTTCAAAAATGTCAGTCACACACACACACACACACACACACACACACACACACACACAAATCCAGGAAAATTGTTCAGGATTAAAGGAGATTGGGAGACGTGGCAACTAACTGCAAGACATCCTTCTTGATTAGATTCCAGATGGAGGAAAACTATAAAGGTTAATACTGGGACAATTGAAGGAATGTGAATTTGGACTGTAGATCACAGAATAATATAACATCCATGGTACATTTCCTAAGTGTGACGATCATATTGGAGTTGTGTAGGGGAATGTCTTTTTTGGGGAAAGGATATATTTGGAAGTATTTACAGGTGAAATCTCATGATCTCTGCAGCTTCCTTTGAAGTGGTTGAGCAAAATTATTGTTTTAAAAAGTGCTGGGAAGAAAGAGAACCAAGTGTGGCAAATGTTAACAATTGTTTAATTTAGGTAAAGATTGTATAGTAGTCATTAGATTAATGCTACTTTTCTGCAGGTTGGATGTTTTTCAGAATAAAAACTGGATAAAATATCCTGTGATTTTAAGCTAACTAGGCAGCAGATGAGATCATTATCCTATTGTTTGGAAGTGAGCCAGCATGTTTGAGAGTTGGTTAGTCCATGAGTAAAGTGTCCTCTCCAACGTATCTAAATTTCTTCACTCAGCATTCCACAATATTCTGTGAGTTATATTTAAACACTTAAGGAGAGCTAGCCTTAAAAGAACATCTCTTAGGCAATGTAGGAGACGATGTACCCTATAAAACAGTTTAACTACTCATGGTTTTCACTACAAAATGCACGACATAACAGACTGTAGTATGCAGTGTAGAATAGATATGGCCAGGGCCCCAGTAAAATTTAGGATCCGGTGTGATTCTCAACTGTACATTGTCTGGAAGGCGGGCAAGCACCGTTAGTGCTTGTGGATTAGAAGTAGGTCCCTAACTCGCAGTACCGTACATTCACATAATAAAGCTCTCTGTTTAATCGGTAAATGAGGGCTGATTCTATATGAAGCACAAAGTAAAAGAGGTTAAATTAAAAATACTTACAAATTTTGTAATAAATTATCTCTTCAGAAAAATTTGACTTCAAAATAACTATTTAAAATATTTCTCCTACCATTAAAGTGTAATGTATAATACTTGTACTCAAGTCCCTGTAAGAATACTTTGCGTTGGTCCTAAGATAACATTTAGGGCTGCTTCAGAGATGTACCTTTCATATAACCAGACCAAGGGGAGTGGTGCTTCTTGATAAACAATAATAATTTAAAAAAAAAGAACTTCTAAACCTTTTTGTATCTTAAGATACAATAAACCAAAGATACAAATATTAAGAGTTCTTTCCCCTTATATTTTATGCGATAGTTCATGAGTTATTCTAAGTTATAACAAGAAGAGATTAGAGTTTCTGAAAAATCCGAAAGAACCAGTCTCTTGATACTGCTAGCATATACTGTCTTGAGGCTAAAATGTCACAATAATAGGAACTCCTCACCAGAAAAAGTTATAATTCATCTTCCACTTACATTTAGACAAATATTGAGAATCAGCTTGAACTTGGCATTCTTTTAGTAAGGGGGAAACAGTAACAAATTATTATGGGGAGGGAGTTGGTTCTTTAAAAGTCTTGATTATCTTCACATAGAGGAAGTAATAGCTTTTGTACCACTGTCCTTCTCTCCCCCACCCCAAGATACTTATATAACTTACATTTATATTAGTCTTAAGACAATGGATAGCCATACCACTGAGAAGTTTAAGACTTGAGAGAATGGGTGAAATTGAATTTTGTGATCTCATTAAACTGTTAATATATTTTTATTTCATATTTTTTAAAAAAGTTCCAAGACCATGAACAACGTAGTTAAGAGCTGTTTGAATTTATAGCAGTAGGGAAAGTGGACTTCCATATAGAATTTGGCATGAGAAGAGAACAGCGGGGCGAACAATTTGTGTAGGTAGTTATTAGCTGGAAGCTATTTGTACTCCAAGTTTATTGAATATACACATATGATAATAAGACTTTGCAGAAATTGAACCCTTTGATAATAAATCCATGTTAAAGATTGTGCCTTGGGGAATAATTCTAGATGTTATAAGTATATTTGAATTCCCTCCACACAGAATGCAGAACTCTAGACCAAGTAACTATTTTTCATTCATGGTATTTAATAGGTCATTTCACCTAAAGTCTCAGAAAGGAAAAATAAAACAAACAATGGAAAATAGTGTTGTTGTTTTATTTGTACCTATATTCAAAACACTGCAATCATGAAAGAAATAGCAAAAGAGAACCATGAAACCTTTCTCCAGAAGTGAACTAAACTATGCTCAAAATCATAGTTATCAGAAATAAATAAATACCTAATCATTATCTAAGAAGTCTCCCGGGCAGTGCATGCTGGAATTACTGATTAACTGGTTTTTGCTTTTGTGGCATCCACTCGGTTGCTTAGAAAAAGCACCTTAGTAGTAAAATAAAATACAGAAAAGGATTCTCCTTATGAACTGGTACATTTATAACACTTCACGGAACCATGCACTCCCTCCCCCCCAACTCAATTTTACTGTATGTTAACAAAATAAAAATAGATTGAGGGATCCTTCCAATTCCCTTCCCTCATTTTAGACTTTTGTTACATTTTTATTATTATGTCAAATTTTATATTTTCATATTTAAATGAAATCAGTGCTCAGAACAGTCCTTTCATAACTGTTTCCCTTTCTGAGTTATTTTGATTTATTTTGAGCTTGGCTAGATGTTATTATCAGGGAATTTATTCTAGGAGGGCTCCTGTGGATTTGTGCTTCCTGAATTTTTGCTTGCCTGATGAATTTCCCCATCCCTCCACCACCACCATCCTGTCCCCTTGTCTGGCACCTATGTCTCTAGTCCATAAGCCATTTTTTCATCTGACTATCATCATTTATTAGTTCCAGGAGGTTTTTTTATTGACTTTTTTTTTCTGCATAGATGGTTATGTCATCTGTGACAAAGACAGTTTTATGTCTCCTTACCAATCTGTATACTTTTTATTTCCTTTTTTCACCTTACCAATTAACCCGGATTTCCAGTATGATGTTGAAAAGCAGCGGTGAGAGGAGACATCCTTGCCCTGTTCCTGATCAGAAAGCTTTGAGTGGCTCATTATTAAGGATAATGTTGGCTGAAGGGTTTTTGTAGCTTTTTTTTTTTTTTTTGGTCAAGTTGAGGAAGTTCTTAATTTCTAGTTTACTGAGTTTTTATCATGAATTGGAGTTAGAGTTTCTCAAAAGCTTTTTTTGCATCTATTGATAAACTTGTGTGATTTTTCTTTTTTAGCCTGTTGATGTGATAGGTTACATTAACTGATTTTCGAATGTTGAACCAGCGTTGCATATGTGAGATAAATCCTACTTGGTCATTGTGTATAATTATTTTTATACATCGTTGGATTTGATTTGGCAATACTTTGTTGAGGATTTTTACATCTATGTTCATAAGAGATATTGGTCTATAATTTTCTTTTCTTGTAATGGCTTTCTTCGGTTTTGGTATTAGGGTAATTCTTAGCTCATAGACCAAGTTAGAGGTTATTCCCTCTGCCTCTATCTTCTGACAGAAAATATCAAGAATTGGTATAATTTCTCCCTTTAGTGTTTGGCCTATTCAGATTGTCTATTTCTTTTTGTGTGAATTTTGGCAGATTCTGTCTTTTAAAGAATTGGTCCACTTCATATAGTTATCAAATTTGTGGGCATGGAGTTCATAACATTTCTTTATTATGCTTTTAATTTCCATAGGATATGGAAATCAGTCTGACTAGAGACATTGATTTTATTGATCTTTTCAAAGAACTGGCTTGTGGTTTTGTTGATTTTTTTTCCCATTGATTTCCTATTTTCTTAAACATTTTTAAAGATTTTACTTATTTATTGGTCAGAGAGAGAGAAAGAGCACAAGCAGGGGGTGTGGCAGGCAGAGGGAGAAGCCGGAAATGTGGGGACTTGATCCCAGGACCCTGGGATCATGACCTGAACTGAAGGCAGGTGTTTAACCAACTGAGCCACCCAGGCATCCCGGATTTCCTATTTTAAATTTCATTGTTCTGTTCTGATTTTTATTATTTCTTTTCTTCTACTTACTCTGGAATTAACTTGTTCTTCTTTTTCTAATTTCCTCAGTTAGGAGCTTAGAGGGTTTATTTTAGATAATATATGCATTCAGTGCTGTAAGTTTCTCTCTAAGCCCTGATACTGTGGCATACCACAAATTTTGGTAAATTGTATTTTTCATTTTCATTTAGTTCAAAACATTTTTAGATTTCTCTTGCACTTTCTTCTTTGACCATGTGTTATTTAGAGGGGTGTTGTTTAATCTCCAAGTACTTTGGAATTTTCCAGCCATCTTTCTGTTATTGATTTCTTATGTAATTCCACTGTGATATGAGAACAGACATTCTGTGATTTCTATTCTTTTAAAATTTTTAATGCCTGTTTTATGGCCCAGAATGTGGTTTATCATGGTAAATGTTCCATGTACACTTGAGAAGAATGTGTATTTTGCTCTTGTTGGATGGAGTAGTATAGCTGTCCATTATATCCCGTTGACTGATTGTCTTATTGAGTAAAACTATGCCTTCACTGATTTTTTTTCTCTCGCTGGATCTCTCTCTCTCTCTCTTTTTTTTTTTTTAAGATTTTATTTGGGAGAGAGAAAGAGAGCGTGAATGGGGAGGAGGGGCAGAGGAAGAGGGAGAAACAGACTTCCTGCTGATCAGGGAGCATGATGCAGGGCTTGATCCTGGGATCCTGGGGTCATGACTTGAGCTGAAGGCAAGTGCTTAACTGACTGAGCCACCCAGGTGCCCCTGGATCTGTTCATTTCTGATAGAGGGCTGTTGACATCTCCAACTTTAATAGTGGATTTATCTGTTTTTCCTTACAGTTCTATCAATTTTTGCCTCACATAGTTTGATGTTCTCTTGTTATACCCTCGTGTTAAGGATTGTTGTATCTTCTTGGAGAATTGACTCCTTTACCATTATACTATGGGATATAATATCTCTGATATCTTTCCTTGTTGTGAAGTCAGGAGCAACTTAACTGGATCCTCTGCTCAGAATATCACAAGGCTGGAATCAAGCTCTTGGATGGGCTGCATTCTCATCTGAAGCCCAGGGTCTTCTTCTAAGCTTATTGAGCATATGGACAGAGTTCACTTATTACAGCTATGGGACTGAGACCCTCAGTTCCTAAAGGCCATCCCTCTGCATAAGAAGTTCATAGTTAGCTTTTTGCTTTTCCAAAGCCAGTAGGAGAACATCTCTGGCTTCAGGAAAGTCCTGGACCGCTTTTAAAGGATCACCTGATTAAGTCATGCCTACTCAAGATACTTTCCATTATATTTTATCTTTTTTTATGTGTACAACATGATGATTTGATAAATATACATTGTGAAATGATTGTCACAGTCAGGTTAGTTATATCTATCACCTCACATAGCTACTTTTTTTGTGTATGTGTGGTAAGAATGCTTAAGATCTACTCTCTTAGCAATTTTCAAGTACATTACATCCCCAGAACTTATTTATCTTACAGCTGAAGGATTATACTCTGACCAGCATCTCCCTAGTTTCCCAACTTCCTAGCCTCTGGTAACCCCCATTCTGTTCTGTTTCTATGAGTTCTTTTTTTGTTGTTGTTTTTTGGCTTTTGGGTTTTTTTAGATTCCCTACATAAGTGAGACCATATAGTTAATAACACTATATTGTGTTACCTTGCCCCTTGCCTTTAACATTTGTCACACTTGTTAATCATATGTTTAATTTGTTTTAACTTGTTTTCTTGCTTTTTTCCAGTTTACTTTTGTGTTCCAGTACCTAAACCATGTCTGCCAGATAACAGATTCTCAAAATATGTTTGATAAATGACTAAAATGTTGCTATTATCATCAAAATGGGCTAGAGTAGTTCTGAGGCTTTATGAGAGAAGTTAGTCTTGAGCTGCTCATTTATAGGACGGAGGTCAGAAAGAAAGAAAGTTTCAGGATAGAGGTCATAAAAAGAAAAAACAAACTGGTCTATGTACAGATGGGCATGGAGTGCTCAGGAATCCGTAGATTAGAGAAGAGGCGTTCTGTTGGGGGGCAGCAGGAAATTAGCTTGCAGAGTTATAGAGACTACCTTATGAAAAGCCTAAAAGGCAGATAGAAGAGTTTTCCACTTTAGATCAAACAACAACAACATCTAATGACTTTTTAAGCAAAGGAAAACTATTTAATAAGCAGTACTTAAGAATGACTGATGAAGCAGCATTATTTGTGTTGAATTGAAGAGATTATCTAGAGATAAGTTATCTACCCAGAAGTCTCTTTGTTCATTTATTCAACACATCTTTATATTTCACTCACTATGTCTAAAGCACTGTGTTTGGTATGGGTGTTACCATGAACATCACTTCAAAGATAGGTCTTAAAGAACAAACAAGGACCAGCTTGAGGTTGGCAGAGGGTCTGAAAAAGAAACGAGAGAATGTTTGTGTGCCCATGGACAAAAATGAATGCAGTTCGTTCTTAAGAATTTAAATAACTTATCCTACCTTTAGAGTAAAGTTTGAGATCAAGGTATGAGTGATAAAATTAAGGAAGTAAGCAAGAGCTACATGAGAAAGGGCCTTGATTGTCATCTTAAGAAATGTGGAACAGTTAAGAAGTATGAGCAATGATAGAATATATAATGGGAATATCCAGCAGACATTAAAAAATGTGAGACCAGAATAGATGAGTTATATTAGAATGGGAACATGGGTTACCTTTTCATCTTTACAGAAATTAGATCATTTCATGGGGGACAACAGAGAAGAGAAAGTAGAACTCCAAGAAAGAAAAAAAAAAAAAAAGAAATGGGTGAGATTGTTAAAGGTTGAACAAGCTATGATCACCATAGGAGTCAGAGATGTGAGACTTTCCAGAATGGTTCAACAAGTCAATGGCATGAAATGTTCAGGCATGCAAAGGTCATATTTTGCAATAGCAAGAAGGAAATAACTTGCAGCCGTATAAAGGAAGTTCTCTGTGGTTGCCTGGATGACCAATTAACAGATAATCACAATATTTCAGTTTTTTGTGTTTTTTTTTTTAAGATTTTATTTATTTATTTATGTATTCGACAGAGAGAGAGAGAGACAGCCAGCGAGAGAGGGAACACAGGCAGGGGGAGTGGGAGAGGAAGAAGCAGGCTCCCAGCGGAGGAGCCTGACGTGGGGCTCAATCCCAGGACTCTGGGATCATGCCCTGAGCCAAAGGCAGACACTTAACGACTGCACCACCCAGGCACCCCACAACATTTCAGTTTTGATGTCTACTTTTATAAGTTCCTAAGATGTGGGTAAATGATATAAAAGTATCTGCCCATGTTGGAAAGAGGATATTTTCTTAAGACAAGGAGCCCCTTATATCCTTCTTAGCTCTGACTTTCAGTAACTTTTGGTAATAAAAAGTAAATGAGCTCATTTTCAGCAAATTTTAGTAAATCTCACAAGTTCAGCATCACTCCATTTGAGGGGTACACTTAAGTTTAGTGGAAAAAAATGTGATTTGGAGGCAGACAAACTAAATTTGGATTCTGGTTCTGCCTATTATGAGTCATGTGAACTTCTCTATTTTGGTATTTACTTCCTGTCTCTAAACAATATCTACATCCTAGAATTGATATTTTAGTTTTAGGCTTTATTCATTGACTTTCCACCATGATGGAGGAGTCTTTTCTAGTCCTTTTTCCTTCCTCGTTTTACCATATGTATTGATCCTTGACCTCCCAACCCTCCTATCCTCGCAATGTAGTGATAGCATTTTGTTTACATACATGTTCAGTCCATTCATTATCATGGTTGTGTATGTTTTCCACAGCTAGCCATGCAGCTCAATCTCATTTTTTCCTTTCCTACATTTTCTGTTTTCCCTGAAGTTAATAGTGTCTTTCTCTTTTATTTGCGTAATGTTCTAAGTTTTTATCACTGATTGGATCAAAGTCTTCATCATTGTTTAAGTATCCTCTCTAGATGTTCAGACAAATCAGCTAGTCTACTAGTTTTATCTTTCTAAAAAGTTTCTTCCAAGTCTCTGTTCTGCTCCAGTTTGAACTGCTTACCCTCTACACGTGTTACACAGCTTTCATCCTTTCACTACTAACCGGAAACTTCTCTCATGTCATCTCTCTCCTTTCTGGACCTACAGTTTTCTGTATCCCATTTCTTCTTCTTATCTTACTCCCTTCCTTCATCAGTTCCTCCTGTAGTTTCCGGAGAGGTAAGTTTTTTTGAGAACTTGTCTGAAAATATTTGTTCTGTTCACATCTTTGATTGAGACTTTGATAGAATTTGGTAGCGTTTAAGTGAATATGATCTTCCTTGAGAATTTTGAAGGCATTCTTCTCCCATTGCCTTATTTTGTATTCCAGTGTTGCTGTCAACAAGTATGTCATTCTGATTCTTGATCCCCCGGATGTGATCCATTTGTTCCTCTCTGACAATGCATGGAATCTTTTCTTTATTCCTACTATTCTGAAATGTCAGTATGATCTCCCTTGATATGTTTATTTCATATCCATTGTGCCTGGGGTACTCCGAGATCCCTCTAAGTCTATAAATTCATATCCTTCAGTTCCCTGAAATTTTCTTGAGTTATATCACTAATGGTCTCCTTCCTTTGTTTTCTCAGTTCTCTCTGTCTGGAACTCCTTTATTCAGATGTTGAATCTCTTAGATGAATCATATTTCCTGGCTTTTTTTTTTCCTGTCTAATTTTCCATCTTTTTGTCCTTTTACTCTGCCTTCCAAGAAGGCCTCCTAACCTATCTTCTAACCTATAGGTTGGGTTTTCATTTTGGTTACATTTTTTCATTTGTAAGAGTTTCTTTTCTTTTTATTAAATACAGAGTCCTATCTCGCTTTGATGGAACTAAGAAGTTTTCTTTTCTCTCTAAGGAAATAAATTATAGTTCGTTTGAATTTGTTGCTGTCGTTGTTTAGCTGATTTTGCTTTGTTCTTTCCCCTGTTCTCTGCCTTGCTTCTTTTCTGGTTATGCATTATCTTCTCTCTTGTCTTTCCTCTTCCGGGGAACATAGTGCACCTTTCCTAGGTTTGATAGTACATAGCATCTTATTTCTTCTTGATATCTATGAAAACACATTGATCTCAGCATTTATGGTTTTTTAAGTTAGTTATCCCTCCTCTTTCTGTATTTAATTTTCTAAAAATTTATGTTTTCTCTGTCTCGTAATCATCTTCTCATTCCTTATTTATATCTTTGTACATATTTTTTTCTAGTTTCTTTGCTTTTATTTTAGAGGAGTTTGAAGAGGGAATACATGAGTCCAATACACCCCTATTTAAGTAGAAATCCTCTTCCTTGATTAATTAACTAAATTAATTAAAATCAACCAGTACAATAATAGCATTAAAAGCAGCACTAATTGTTCATAATTTTGTACTGTCCTTGAGGTTTCATAATGTTTTTTCACAATATTTTTTACGTGTTTTGCTGTATTTCCTGCTTTTCTATGGAATGCTAATTGTCAGTTACATATAATTCCTGCTTTGCTTTGTTGACATCATTTCAGGCTTCCCAACATATCTGTACTTATTTCAATAACTACCTTAGGCAGTCACTTTGATATTGTAATATGAGCACTATTTTTGTGGTGTGTTCCCTGAAAATGCCTTAAGAGCATGCTATATGATTTTTGTCAGTAGATATTTTTGCAGATTTATTTTCCTTTTTTAAAGCAAGATTTGTAGATTAGCACCTCTGCTGTTTTTGTTCATGTTATTTCTCTATTAAATGGTTGCAGGCTAAGCACAGATGGGCTAGAATGTGAAACAAGAGGAGAGAGAGGGAGCACATAGGAGAATTTAATAAATATTTGCATGAGATTGCTTGGAGCTAGCCATGAGTGCTTGGCTTACGAACTTTACTATCTGTAAGAAACAAATCATTTTCCTTTTAGAATATACATTTATTTCTAGTGTTTTAGAGAGCTTTATGTTAGCCATAGAATTTTCTTATTTTATGGTAGCAGTATTATCCTTTCTATAAGAGGTATCATACAAAAGCAACACATCAGATGTCCAGGTAACATATAATGAAGGAAAAAATCAATCTTCCAAATAGATACTGTCTAGCTAATTAATCATTAACAGGAATAACTACCCAATATGTCTGACATAGAAAGCAGGATAATCTATAAATATAATACCTTTACAGGGATTTTATTGTTACTATGATGAGCAGAAGAGATTTAGAAATAAGGCGATGACATGATGTTATATAAAAGACATTTTGTCTAAATGGTAACCAGTAACAATAGAATTTACCTATTTTTTTTGTCTTACCATGAAAATATTTACTTAAAAATACGTCTTTGGGTGCCTGGGTGGCACAGTCAGTTAAGTGTCCCTCCCACTCTTGGTTTCAACTCAGGTCTTGATCTCAGGGTCCTGAGACTGAGCCCCAAGTTGGGCTCTATGTTTGGCGAGAGTCTGCTTGTCCCTTGCCCTCCTCCTCTGCCCTCCCCCCTCAAATAAATAAATGAATCTTTAAAAAAAAGAGAAAATTTACCTAGACAATTTGTTGAATATAGAGCAATGCCAAGCTTTTGTCTAAATTATTTATTACAAGAATTTTTGTACTAGAAGTAGTCTTTGACTATTTGACATTAGTTAAGTACCAATATTGCTATTTTACTGCAAAAACTAACATTTCAAAACCAGTTTAATCTATTCCATTTTACGTTGTAGCTAACATACTAACTGGAACTACTACTTACTCAGAAGAAGTAAATGGAAAGATCAAAATGCCTTCTTAATGTTCGGTTGCCTTTGCCCCTTAAATGCTGCCAGGTTATGTTTGCCTTTTTTTAGGTTTTTGGAAGTAGACATGTCACTATGAAGCTTTTAAAATTCTCTCACTTTCCTTCATCCCTTTATTCCCTTTATTCCTTCACCCCTTTATTCCTCTCTCCTGCATTATCCTATTTTTGGATTATATCACTTTTCCCATCATAATGACACACCATACACACTAGATTATGTACTTCCTGTATACATTAGACTGTCTTCCTGAAAAGCAACTCCCTCTATTAGTCAACGTGAAAAACTCATGTCTTGCTGTCATTGAAACAGAAAAAAAAATTAAATTAGCATATATGGCTTATTTATATAATACCCAAAGTACTTCATTATTTTTTAAGAGTTATTCATTATTATTCAAGAGTATATGAATAACACTTGTATGTTTAACAACTATCCTTCCCTACTGTGCACTGAAGTCCATATACTTGTTCTCTTCTGACATTTCAAACTAATGGTTGGAAGAATAAATTGTCATCTTGCAATTCCTCTCCTCAAAATCGTTTGGTCCTTTTTGATCTTCTTTCAATAATTTCCACATTGACCAATTATCTTTTCTGGTCTCATCTTTTTCCACTTTTGGGGAGGGCCATATTTCATAGTTAATTCTTCTTCCTACTCTTTCTTAACCCTTTCGTTATATGTATTTGTTAAATGAATATTTTATTTACTGCCTACCATATAATAATATTCTGTCTTGGTTTTGTAATTGCACATTCTTTATGACATTTCTTATTTCACAATACTTTCCTTTGAATTTTTTTAGGAGGTCTTTCTATTCCACTTTTATTTGGACCAAAGGAAACCCCTAAGGCTGTAATCTATAACCTGTTTTTTTCTCCCATTTTATCTGTGGCTGCACTCAAGTTCAGCTATTACTTTTATAGTACAAATCCTCACAACACTATCCATCCATTCAATCATGCTCTGATTATTGTATCTACTTCTGAGCCCTGCATTTAAAGAAAAGCACTAACAAACTCAGATGTGTCTGGAGGAGGATGATTAAGTTGATTGAATGCTCCTAAACCCTGTCCTGTAAGGAATGGCTGAAGGAATTGTGTATATTTATTGTTTATCCTGGAGTAAAAAAGATTAAGGGTAGACAGGATAATTGTTTTCAATAATTGGAGAGTCTGTCATGTAAAGGAGAACAGATTTGTTATGAGTTGTTCTAGAAGGCTCTACCAGAACCAACTTGTGCAAGTTATGAGGAGATAGGTTCAGACAGTCTCTGATGAAGATCAGAGAATAAACCTTAGCATTTCGGCTTTGCATACAATATCTGGCATGGAGCCTTACTTTTATTTGAACCTAATCGATGTTCATTGATTGGATTGAATTGGCTGGAATTGAAAGAATAAACCTCTCTAACAGCAAAAACAGACTGCCTTTTAAAGTAAAAATACCCAATCTTTCAACAAATACTTATCAATTAATTACAGTGCGCATGTCCCTATGCTGGGCATGGGGAAGGTAAAGATATTAACATCTTAATATTGTAGAGCACTTCTATGGGCCAAGCATTCCTCTAAGTATTTTACACGTATTAACTTATTTCACGGCAACCTCACATGGTAGATCTTTTTATTATCCCCAGTTTAGATGTGGGGAAACTGAGGTACACAAATGTTACATAATAAGCTTCATCACAGAACTAGAAAATCCTCAAAATGTGATTTGCATCCAAGTATTCAGGCTGCAGAATCTTCATACTTAACTACAATACACTACATAGTAACATAGGATGGAAGTAATATAGGATATCATTTGTATGTAATACAAAGTAACTACATACTTAACTTACACTACAGTAAACTGCCTCCAGTAATGAAAGACAAGAGGATGTTCATAAACAAAAAGAGGATTTTTGGAATGGTATGTAATCTAGTCCAACCCCTGCCTGAGGATTTCTTGGCCAATGGCTGTCCTTATTCTTTCTTACCAGTCCGGTCTTCACATCGAGTGATCTTCCCAAACTGCAGACCTGATCATCCCACTCCCTTCAGGCCTGTCTTTGGTTTTTCTATGTCCACAGAACAAGTGTGATCACTGTGGTTGACATCAAGGCCGTCTGTGGTGTGTCTCCACCGGCACCTGTCACCTCCTCTCTCATCAGCCTGTGTGGTTATGGAAGCATGTCCTGCAGATTTCTTGTCTGGGAAGATAAGAGGGTTATTATAAGAATTAAATAATCAATATAGAATGCTTAGAATAGGGCCTAGACTATAATAACTGCTCTCAGTAAATGATAACTTAGTTCTCTTACTATACTTAGACTTGCTTTGCAATAGATTGAAAAATAAAGGAAATTATTGGGTCTCCTAATTTACAAATTCAGAGGTCGAGTGAGTGCCATCAAGGTCCAGTCAGAGCTTTTCTGTTTTTTCTATAGGCATCCACTTTGCCTTCCTTTGTGCTGCCCTGCTCTTTAGGCTGGCTTTCGTCGGGGCAGCCAGAAGGCTTCTGGCAACAGTATGAACTACGTGCTTTCTTATTCACATTCATGGGGAGAGAAAATATCACTTCCCATGACCATCCAGCCAGAGCTCTAGGCTTTTTTCTGATTAGCTCACCCCTGAAACTATCGCTGTGGCCAGGCAAAGCTGGGTTACCTGGGGTAGTGGGTTCAATGGTGACCCCCAAAAAGATATGTCCACATCCTAACTCCCAGAACCTGTGGTCTTATCTGGAAAAAGGGTCTTTGCTGATGTAACTCAATTTATCTCAAGATAAACTCATTCTGGTTTATCTGGGTGGGTCCTAAATCCAATGACAAGTATCCTTATAAAACACACAGAGAAGGTGGCTAGGTGAAATTGGAAACAGGTTGGAGCCACCAGAAGCCAGAAGCAGCAAGGAGGAATTCTCCCCTAGAGCCTCCAGGGGGAGTATGGCCCTGACTACACCTTGATTTTGGACTTCTGGCTTCCAGCACTGAGAGAGTAAATTTCTGTTGTTTTAAGCCCCCAAGTTTGTAAGTCATTTGTCATGGCAGCCCCAGAAAACGAATATACCAGGCCATTCCTGAAATAACTGTTCTGACTAGGAACATAGGATATTAATTTCTTGTTAGGATTATACTATTTTGGGCCCATCGCTGGAGCTGGAGGCAGGAATTTCTGTTCTAAACAGTGTGGCTTCCAGACAGAGAACCAGAACGGACTTTAGGCAGGTGGCACAGCACCCAGTTTATTCCTTAATTCTGCTTCTTACTTGTCACCTACCCATTTCCATTGCTTATACCACAGTTGATCCCAGTCGTGGACCGGAAACCATCTGTTACATAGCACTTCTTAGGTTACATCATTAGCTACTCTCATCACTAACAGTCCGTCATTCCATCAGACTCACTAACTCCCTCACCTTATCTGACATAATCCCCTGCTGATGACCGATGACTGCTTCATGTCGTCTCAGACAGGCCCACACACACTGCCGTGTTCTCCTACCACCGTGGCCAAATCCCAGGACTCCAAAAGAATATTTCCAGGCCTTCCTCTGTCTTCCTAGGTCCCTTTAATAAAGTAGAATTCGGCCCTCTCTGTGTTACTTAGTATGATCCTGATGACTCCTTACTGGCAGGTAAAACACATGGTACAAATTCTTGTGACAGTGCTTAAACAAATGTAAAAGACAACATTTTTGTGTTCTCTGTATTTAACACGTTAGAACGGGGCACAGGTAAAAACATGAGGGATGAGATGAACAATTCATTGAACAATAATCTCTATGGGGGTTCCCCCCCTTCTCGAATACACATGGTTGTATTAAGTAAATGTTTGCAAGGGCTTTTGCTTTTAGTCTCCTGTAGTCTATAAAGATAGACTGTTGTTGCCTAAAAACAGACAAACAGCTCTACACTGAACACTAGGATAGAAAATGTGAGTTTAAAACTTCTTCTTCTAAAACAAAGAATATAAGGGCAAAGCCCTGTCTTGTTAAAAACTTTAATTACAATTAAATTTTAATTACAACAGCTAAAAGTAGAAGGTACCTGTTAAATAAATTATACAGGAAATCAAAGTAACAAAGTACGTAAGGAAGCACCTATAAATTAGTGTCTAGTAAAGGAATATGTTTCTGTGTTCTGTATGACAAAACAGAACAAAAAATTTGAACAATTGAGCTATCACAGAAATAGACCAGAAAACACTATACTTGAGAAACCATGCAAAAAGTATTTGAAAAGATCAGTATTATTCTACCCATTCATAGCAATTTCACAAACTGTCTCCTTTTAAAATGTTACTTTATAAAAGCACTGTACTGTATTAGTTTTCTTTGCAGCTATAACAGATCTTAGCAAATTTAGTGGTTTAAGCAGCACAAATGTATGATCTTGCATGTCTGTGTTTGGAAGTGTGACAGACTAAAGTCAGGGTGTCAACAGGTCCCCATTCCTTTCTGTAGTCTCCAGATAGGGTCTAGGGTCTATTTTCTTTCTTGTCTTTTTGAGGCCACCTGCATTCCTTGGCTCATGGTTCCCTTCCTCCATTTCCACCATCTCCAAAGCTAACAAAGACTCGTTATGTTCTTTTCGCATCACATCACTGACTTCCTCTGTTGCTCCCCTCTTATACTTTTAAGGACCCTTGTGATTACACTGGGCCCACCCAGGTAATCCAGAATAATCTCCCTAGATTAAGGTCAGTGGATTAGCAAAACCTTCATTCCATCTGCATTAATTCCCCATTGCCATGTAAGGTAATATATTCACAGGCTCTCATGAAGAGGTGGTGCCTCTTGGGGGGGAGGCATTATTCTGCTTTCCACATGTACTGTTATCAAGCTCCTGGTCTTGATAAATTGTTCTATGGTCATGTAAAATGTTATTGTTGGAGGAAGTTGAGTAAAGGGTACACAGGGACTCTATCTTTGCAACTTTTTTTTTTTTTAAAGATTTTATTTATTTATTTGACAGAGAGAGAGACAGCCAGCGAGAGAGGGAACACAGGCAGGGGGAGTGGGAGAGGAAGAAGCAGGCTCACAGCAGAGGAGCCCGATGTGGGGCTCGATCCCAGAACGCTGGGATCACGCCCTGAGCTGAAGGCAGACGCTTAACAACTGAGCCACCCAGGCGCCCCTATCTTTGCAACTTTTATGTGAGTCTAAAATTAATTTCAAAACAATAGCTTTAAAAAATTTTTAAGGATTGAGTGAAAGTATATAGAAATTGCTTATAGAATTTCAGAAATTGCACAATAATAAAATGGATTAAAATAGTTATTTAACTTCTAAAATAGTGAAAACATTGTTTAATAAATATAAAGGTCACATTTCTCATTCAATTAAGAGTAATTCAGTCAAGATTTACAGTATTATAGTTGTTAGCAGATTTTACAATAACTAAGTAAGATGGGTACCATCTACATTTTTTCCCTTTAAGTAAAACACTGTCCATAATTGACTAAATACCTTTGACTACATATCACAATTTAATTTCACTACGGTTGATAAAGACAATAAATTTTCAAGAGTTTATATGCCCACAATACCTATCAAATAAAAATTTAATTCCCTTAAACCAGATTACCAAAATGCTTTCTAATTTTACACTATATTTATACTTTTCCAAAGGATCACATATTCTGTTTGACTTAATGTTTTCTAAAGCCATCAGATATATAGTGCAGCTTTCATTGTCCCATTTTTACAGATAAAATTACATCTGAAAAGTTTACATGGGGATTTCTGGTTAAGAGAAGGAAGTATGTTTATGTTTTAGTATCTGAGTCTGTTCTCCAGGCAGGCCAATGGAAGATGAAATTAAAAAAAAAAATGAATAAAAATTTAAAACCAGATTCAAAATCAGGAACAGAAGTAAACAAGCAAAACTGGTGAGATAGGCAGAAATTATGAGTCTGTGAGGCTTTGAGAGTGGAAGCTGCTGGGCTCCCACATGGGAGCTGGTAGCTAGTCTTATTGACTAGTTTACAACAGCCCCAGAAGCATCCTAGGTCAAAAACACCAAGCCCGCAATGGTGAGCCTCAGCTGTGGATAGGAGTCCAAGGTATGATTCGGAGGCAGCTGCAAAATTACTTCACAGGGAAGCAATGGCACAGAGAGGCAGGCAAAAGATGGGGAAAGAGAGAAAAAAGGAAAATAAAAATTTAAAAACTATTCCATCCGAAATGAGCTTACTCATAAGAATTCCAAGATCATGAATAAATTGAATGCTAAGAGATTTACAAGCAAAATTTAGGGTTTTTTTTTTTTTTTTGTACAGTCTGACAGAAACTTTAGACTACATTTGAAATATTCAAAGAGTAAAGGATAATTTCTAGTAAAAATGTGTAAATCTTTCTGGTATGTATGATTTGTCCAACACCACCAAGCAGCTCTCCAGTTCTCTATGACCACTGACCAGGTATCACATAAATTTAACTCAGTTCTAACGCTGTCTACCTGGAGATAGCATCAGATCCTATAGGTTAAGGGCTCAGTCCTACAAGACTTCCCCCTCTTGCTGCTCACCCTGACCCCCCCCACCACCACTCTCCTCCACACTTCAGATGTCAGTCACAAGTCCAGGTTGTCCCCTGTGCTTCTGACCAACTGGCTGTAGATTGAAGGATCCCACAGCCTCCTCCTCGAGTTCCATTAGTTTGCTAGAGAGGCTCACAGAACTCAAAGAAACATTTTACTTACTAGATTACTGATTTATTATAAAAGACTATTATAAAGGATATAGTTGAATAGCCAGATAAAGTACATAAGGCAAGGAAGTGTCCCAAGCTCAGTGAATTTTAGCCCGACAGAACTGGAGTGTGTTAGCATTCATATGGATGCAGTCTGGTTCACCATCCTGAAAGCTCTCTGAGCCCTGTTGTTTTGGGTTTTATGGAGGCTTCTAATATTACATAGGAATGATTGATTAGATCATTGGCCACTGGTGATTGATTCAACCTCCAGCACCTCACCTCTCCGCAGAGGTCAGGGGTTGAGATGGAAAGTTCCAGCTCTCCATCAAGGTTAGTTCCCTAGGCAAGGAGCACCAATCCTTTCCTGACCTAGGGGCTTTGCACAAGTCACCTTGTTAACATAACAAAAGACACCTTTCTCACTTATCTCTGAGGAAATGTTGAGGGTTTTAGGAGCTCTGTGTGAGAAACGGGGAAGACCAAATATATATTTTCTATTACAAGTAACAATATCACAAACTCGAAAAGCAGAGAAAAAATGTAACCAAACTCAAGAAGTTTGCCGCTTGGGTGCACCAAATTGAACACAACCCAAAGACATGTTGAAAGCAGAGAACTTTTTGCTATTTGTTGGAAGTAAGGAGACAGGGAGATTGCTTTTAAAGCACCGTCTCTCCATGGGGTTAGGACAGGAAGCCTTTATTCAGTGTATTAGGGAACAGAGAAGCTTACACAAACAGTTCAGTTCAATTGTGCATGCCTAGCACGTCAACACGCTAGTGCATACATCATGTGTTCAAAAATTGGCAGAAAACTTACCCATAGTAGGAGATCTTGGTATTATAATGAGCTAAAGGTAACTAAAGGACAACTCAGGGGGGCTCCTGCACAGGTCTTTAGCTGCAGTCCAGCTCAAACAGGCTCATTTTTTAAAAAGATTTATTTATTTATTATTTGAGAGAGAGAGAGAGAGCACAAGCGCAGAGAGGAGGGACAGAGGGAAAGGGAGAGAGAGGATCTCAAGCAGACTCCCTGCTGAATACAGAGCCCTATGCAGGGCAGGTTCGATCCCATGACCCCGAGATCAGGACCAAGAGTCGGAAGCTCAGTTGACTGAGCCAGCCAGGTGCCCCTCAAACTGGCTCATTTAGCAAGGGGCTATCAGTGTGACACCTACTTGGGCATCTCCTTGGTTGGAACCTTTGACTCTGCAAAAGGAAACACATTCTTTCCCTGCTTTTGTCCTTCTCACTTCTGCTGATAGCTTTCACCCCTCTTATTTGAGTAACTTCCTGTTGCATCCTAGCTAACAAAATGAAACAAGAACAAATGATATGGAGAAGGAGAAATTGGGATCCTATAAAAGTATACAATATTGGAAAGAATACAATAGACAGAATGAGCACTAGAATAGACAAAAACAGAGACATTGGTAAATTAGAAAAATTGCTCAGAAAAATTAACCCAGATTATAGCTTAGAAAAAAAAGAATGATTATTAATTTTCGGAGTGCTGAGAGAAAATTATTTTTAACCTCAATTCCTATTTAACCATACCATCATTCCAGAATGAGGACTAAAATAAGTTTGTACATACAGAATCAAAGATAATTTAACTCTCAGATATTCATTAGAAGAGATATTTAAGGCTGTGGTTCAACAAGAAAGAAAGTGAACTAAGAAGGTGTGGCACTCAATAATTAACACTGAACACAGAAATTGATAAAATATGGGCAACTTTATTTAATAATTAACAATAAACATTTCTTTTAAATAATTGAATTTAAACAGAAAATCTCAAACATAATCACGATGAGGAGATAATTCAGTGTCTGTTTAAAGCATACTGAAGTTCCTGTGAAAACTATAAACTATTAGAAAAATTCATAGCTAAGAAAGTTTTACTTTTTAATTTAAAGTACTGCTTAGCATAAAAGCTATGGATTCAAAGAAAGCAGAAAGGACCAGAGAAAATTAGATAACTAAGTTATCTTAGTCTAAGTCTAAGATAACACAAGGAGGAGAAAAAAGCATTAAAAAAAGACAAAATCAATTTAAATTACAAAATATTTAGAACTGAATGACAATAAAAATACTACACATAAAAAAGCAATTTGCCGCTAAAGTAGTTTTGGAGGAAATTTGTGGCCTTATATAAGTGTGTTTTATAAAAAAGAAAGATCTAAAATACATGAATTAATTTTCAACTAAAAGACTTAAAAAAACGTCTTTAGGAAATTTGTGGCCTTATATAAGTGTGTTTTATAAAAAAGAAAGATCTAAAATACATGAATTAATTTTCAACTAAAAGACTAAAGAAAAGGTGTAGAACGAAGGAAAGAAAGATAGGAGAAGAGATCAGTGAAATAGAGAAAAAATGAACCAAAAAAAGAGAGAGAGAGAGGAATTGCAATATACTTTTAAATAAAACAGACACATCTCTAGCAAGAATGATCAAAGAAAAGAGAAAAGGCACAAATACATAATATTAGGAATGGAGAGGTCTTTAAAATCATGAAATCCCATGAACAACTTTATGCTGGTACATTTGGAAACTAAAAGGAAATGATAATTGTGTGGGCAATGTAATTTTCTAAAGCTGACTCAAAAAAGTAGAATGAATAAACAAATAACCATTAACAAAATTAAAGCAGTAATCAGATTCATTTTCCATCCCTCCGAGATAGGCCCAGATGTTCGTACAAACATATGACATTGGACCAATAGAACAGAATAGTATCTAGAAGCAGTAACAAACATATATAAGAATTGGAAATATAACAAAATCAGCATTAAAAATCAGTAGTGCAATGATAACCTCAATTAAAAGAGGTGGACAAATGGTATCCATATGGAAGGGCTGCCTTACAACATACACAAAAATAAATTCCAGGTGGATTCAAGCACTAACTATGAAGAGCAGAACTTTGTGACTTTTGAAAGGAAATACAGGAGAAGAATTTTAATATTTGAGGATAAGGAATATTGGAAAATTCATGAAGAACGCAAACTTGATTACCTCCCATCTCTATTGTGCCCCACCTGCTTTGTGATTGGGGAGGCTCCCCAGAATGTGCTGCATAAAAAGTCTCCCTGGTTTTTGGGGCTCGGGGAGCTTTTTTAGATTCCACATAGGAGGGAGGTCATGCGGTATTTGTCCTTCTCTGTCTGACTTCTTTCACTTAGCTTAATGCCCTCGAGTTTCATCCATGTTGTCCCAAATGGCAGGAACTCCTCAGGTTTCAACAGGGTTTGCCAAACAGGAGTCACTGACAGGGTCCTAAGGGCAGGAAGAAGTTGAGGATGGGAAAGTGATGCTTCTGGTTCCCTTAACTCCCCAATACAGCATGTTGGCATGTTGTCTGTGTCCCTGTGCGATAAATGACAGCTCTCATCAGCCAGCCCTCTCCTTCCAGCCCCTCCAAGAATAGCTCTCTACTTCCTGTCTGCACTTCTAGATCTTACCCTTGGGAACCACTCTATCCTTTGTTGGTTTCCCAGAACCCCGTTCAGTCTTTGGAAATTGTCCCATTACTAACCTCTGCACAATTTCATGAGCCTTGAGTATATCCTGTGCTTTCCTTCAAGACTCTAGCTGATCTATCAAGAAGGAAAGAATGACAAAATTTGATTTAAAACTTCATACTAAGACAATCACACCACCAGCAAGGGAAGGGAGCGGGGGAGGATGGAAGGAAAGGGAAAGTCAGACAGGAAGATTTTTGTAATGTCTATATCTGACAAAGAATTGCCATCCAAAATGCAAAAGGAACTACACATCAATAAGAAAAATGGGGAAGAGATACAAATGGGAAATTCATAGAGGAGGTAAGTAGAATAGAAAAAAGCAAAACAAAATAAAACCCCAGGGAATTATAAATTTTCGGTTCCTACACAACCCATGAGCATCCTCACATCTGGCTCCCTGGGGCAGCTGTGGGGAGAGATGGCTGGGAGATAAGCACCGGAGACAATGGGGGCAGAGGGCTGTTTTGAGGCTCGTCTGGGAATGACAGCAATAGGGCAGTTGCTGGAGGGGTTACAGAGGAAGTCCCGGGGGGAAGAGGTTCAGGGTAAACCCAGGCTGGCCTGGTATTGATGCAGTTGAGTTTCACAGGACTCTGGAGGAGATCGAGGCAAAGAATTGTGCGTGGGGACAGATGGTAGTAAACTTCGTGAGGGTAGGTGGTAAACTGAGGAAGTTCACCCGTGATGGTCCCTTATTCGCTCAGAGTATGAGGAAGAGATAGAGACTGGCAAGGACTCCTGAGGTCCTCCTAAGCTGAAGGGTGAGGACAGGTGATCTCCTGACTCTGGGGTTCTTCCGTGCCAAACTGTTCTATGCCAATTTGTTCCAGACTGTCCTCTCTACATTTCATAACTCCCTCCCTAAAATCGTAGACTTTTGCCCAACTGGACAGCTCATAATTTCCTTTTAAATAAATTGCCTCCAGGGGCACCCCGGTGGCTCAGTCAGTTAAGCGTCCAGCTCTTGGTTTCAGCTCAGGCCATGATCTCAGGGTTGTGAGATGGAGCCCTATGTAAGTGTGAGATTCTCTCTCTCCCTCTGCCCTTCGCCCCCTCCCCCGCCCCCGCTGGTGTATTGTCTCTCTCTCTCAAATAAATCTTTAAAAATAAAAAAAAATAAATAAATAGCCTCCATCTAATAATTAGTATACTAAAGTCCTAAATGCTTCTATTGGAAACCAGGATATTTAAAATAATTTGTCAAGTTTTATTGAGCTATAACTAACATACTGCACTCTGTAAGTTTAAGATGCACAACACCTTAAGAAAAATAAGAATAGGGGCGCCTGGTTGGCTCAGTCGGTTAAAAGCCTGCCTTCAGCTCAGGTCATGATCCCGGGTGCTGGGATTGAGCCCTGTGAACCCTGCCTTAGGCTCCCTGCTCCATGGGGATCCTGCTTCTCCCTCTCCCTCTGCCTGCTGCTCCCCCTGCTTGTGCATGTGCACCTGTGCTCTCTCTCTCTCTGTCAAATAAATAAATAAAATCTTAAAAAAAAAAAGAGTAATAAGAATATGCTGAGTAATACTCTTTATCCATTCTTCACAGAGGTTATTTCCATATCATGGCTATTGTAAGTAACGCTGCTATGAACATGGGGATGCAGAAGTCTCTTTGACATAGTTTTTTCATTTCCTCCAGATAAATCCCAGAAGTGGAATTGTGGGATCATATGGTTCTTCTGTTTTTAATTGTTTGAGGAGCCTCCATGCAGTTTTCCTTAAGTGGCTGCTGCAGTTTACTGTCCCGCCAACAAGTGTACAAGGGATTCCTTTTCTCCCCATCCATGCCCGCATATGTTATCGCTTGTCTTTTTCATGGTGGCCATTCTAACAGGCTTGGGGTGATAGCTTATTGTGGTTTTGATTTGCATTTCCCTGAGGATTAATGATGTTGAACATCTTAAAAGGATGATTTTTTAAAGTGTTGGGAAAGAGAGGATGTAGTGAAATAATTGTTTTTATATATCTTTCTGTGTTCCTTTGGGATAAATCAATAGGGTATGCAAATGAAAATAAATATGCATTTTTTTAAAACAGAGCACATAGATTACTCTTTCAGGGTTTCAGTAGTCCATATTTCTCCGTTTGGAAGTTAGGACCAAGGATTTACAAGTACAGCTAGAAAATTAGTTAATTAGTTAATTGGCCTGTATTTTGTTATTGGAGCTCCAAATTCCGTTCAGTGCAACACACACTGTGGAGTACTGGTACTGTGTTTATGACTGGGGAGAGGAAGGAGTTGTATGAAATTCAGGAAGCCTCTGACCGTGGAAATGTGTAATGCTTGTACATAAAATAGCATTATTCCAAGTAATTTCAATCTCCAGTAGTCTGCACTTTTCCTGCAGGCATAGAGGTAGATGTATGATCTCCAAATAGGTGTGTTTTCCCATCACAACTGACCTTCAGGTTTGCTTAGAGCAGTACCGCTGCTCCTCCTGCCTCACCTTTGTTTAATGAGAGCCATTTCCTAATGCCAACGTTGGGTTAATGGACTGAGATGGGAGAAAATCAAATGTATCTCTTCGTTTTACACCAGATTGCCTTTCTGCCTTGTGGCTTTAATCACTCAATCCTACTCACGTCTGCCATAATAACAATTATGGGTTTTTTCCTGACTTCTTACCCAGGAGGATATGTCAGAGTAGGGCACCATCTCCCAAAGAGAGGAAGGGCAAATTCTTCATCTCTTTCCAGCATCGTAGGTAATAATTTTCCTCTGCGAACCCTCCAGGAGTACCTCTTTTGGCTTTTCACATCTACTTTCCCACAGGTGCATGGCTCTGTTCTGATTTATACGTTTTCTTCTATCCTCTTTCTTCTGAGATAAGTTTTAATTATGTAGACAGATTGTAAAAGTCTCTTTCTTCTTGTAAACAGCTATTTCTCTGTTGGTACTGGGTTTTGTTTACTGGTTTCTCCTAACTGAATCTTCTTGTGCACCCAGGAATTATGTCTGTTCATTGTTTAACTGCAGCATCAAGACAAGAGAAAGCTGGCTTCTCCTCGTAGTTTCCCTTGAGGGACCCAATCTTGGAACACCTCAAATGGCAGCTCTCCCTCGGGAACCGTTCTTTGTTGCATATATTTGGAAAGCCTGTAAGATTTTAGCTTTGAATGAATATGAGAGCAAAGCACCACCCAACAAATAGCAGTATGATGATACTCTCAGTTCTACTTATTTAAAAACTTACTCTACTAGCAAAATCAAGAAAATGCTTGAAATGCTCAAAAGCCCTCATGAAAAACAATGGCCCCTTCCTCAGGTACTCAGACAAGTGGATTCTAGAAAACTCCTCAGGTAATGCTAACAATCAGTGCTCTTCCTCTGACCCCCTCTGGGTAATAATTAAAATATAAAGAAAAAAAGGTATTTATAACATGACTCTCTTTAGTTGTTCTGCATACACACTTTTAACTATTTGTTGGATTAGTTTTTTCTTTTATTTTTAAAGATTTTATTTATTTATTTGAGAGAGAGAGCACAAGTGGGTGGAGGGGCAGAGGGAGAGGGAGAAACAGACTCCCCCCTGAGTAAGGAGCCTGATGATGCGAGTGGGGCTCAATCCCAGGACCCTGGGATCATGACCCGAGCCAGCAGGCACTTAAACTACTGAGACACCCAGGAACCCCTGGATTTGTTTTTTCTAATCAGGGGATCACCATACCACATTTCCTTATAATGTTGATCTCATAAGTTACCTTTGAAGCCCACCATTACATGAAAATTGATTTTGCCAAGAACAGCTAAATCTTATCCTTGAACCAGCCAACAATTCCCCATAGCAGGTTTTTAACTTTTACCTAGCATCTCAACAAACACCTCTTTTTTTTTTTAATATTTTATTTATTTATTTGACAGAGAGAGAGAAAGCACACAAGCAGGGGGGAGGGTGGCAGAGGGAGAAGCAGGCTCCCTACTGAACAGAGAGCCTGATGCAGGGACTCGATCCCAGGACCCTGGGATCATGACCTGAGCTGAAGGCAGATGCTTAACTGACTGAGCCACCCAGGCACCCCTCACCAAACACCTCTTAAAAAGGCTAAATCAATACTCTCCCCAGAAGTTTTTGAGGCATATTTGGAGGAAAAAAGAGAGATCATTTTTAGACACAGCAGTTCATGTGATGTCCTCACAGTGAGAAAACATTCTGCTCATCCAAAAAGGGGGTGTGGTCCATGCCAAAGAACAGAGCCAAGGTCTTTGGCCAGCGTTAGATACAAAGCCATGACCTTGGCCTCATTAGCTGGACCATGTGAGCTCCCCAGGCAGGCGACTGCATATTTGCGTGGCGGTTCATGGGAATCAGGCTTCTTGACTTGGGCTCCAGTGACAGTGGCTAAGCATCCTGCTCTTTATGCAAGATTTTGTGTCTGTTTATCTTTGTCTAATAGGGTTTGCATTTTCATGAGATTCTCAAAAATGGATGCAACTTAGCAAAAGTAAAAGGGTAAGATTACACTAAATGAGACTATTCTAAAACAAATTTCAATATTTCTTTAAACCTTTCATTACGGAGGTAGATTTCTGTTATCTGAGGTTGATTTCTGCGCTCCCGTGTTCTTGTGGGAGAAGCCCTTTCAATCTGACCTTTTAATATTTATCCTTTTGTGTGTTGGAGGGATTTTAAATGTACCCTTTCAGTTGGAGAAATCTATTACTTTTACATGAGAGGGAAATGATAAACCCTCCATTTTTATATATTTTTTAGTTAGGAAGTGGTTTTTTCCCCCTCTTTATTCTATAAACTTGTTTTTCCAAAACTCCTTCAACAATCTACTTTGATAGTCTTCTCTCCCCTCGCAGTCATTTTCAGGTAACCTGAACCTGCTTTACTCTTTCCAGTATAGGGTGGCTTAAGTCTGGCTATCCTGTACCTAATTAAATGTGGGGGTGTTCCTTATTAACGGTAGGATAATACATTCCTGAGATAAGGTTAGAAAATTGCCATTCTAGGGACGATCTCCTACAGTCTCTTCTGTCTTCAGAGCGTTCCAGTTCACATGCGCCTTCGCTAGTGTTGATATGCTGCATATTTATGCTGTTTTGGGGGAAAATGTCATCAGCAAGGTACAATGTGGATTTTTAAAAAATTCTAGGTTGCTTCATGGAAGGAGCGCTTAACAGAACAAGAAAGGATCAAAGCTCTACGGAAAAACAAATCATGCAGTCTTCAGAAATGAGGAGAAAGGCAGCCATCTGAAATGGTCATGAACCCCAAACAAGTCTTCCTCTCGGTGCTGATATTTGGAGTAGCAGGGCTGCTCCTCTTCATGTATTTGCAAGTCTGGATTGAAGAACAGCATACAGGTACAGTCAATCCTTTTTCTCTATTTTACTTGCATTGGTCGTTTTCAATGAAATAAGCTGTAGTGTTTACAGAACTATAGAAGGTCACAGTGTTTCCAACAACAGAAAATAGACACAAACTAAAATCCCCAGGTCCTAAAAGAAAGGATGATTATGCAGTTCAGGTGGAATTTGTTCCATAGACAGGACAACACTTGGAATTTTTATTATATCCGTGGGGGAGCAGCATGACCCATTAGCCCAGCAAGGATGACTTGTAGAGAACTGGTCTACTCCCATGTGTAGTATGTGTCCTACCTCCAGTATGTCCAGTAAGCATTGGGCACAAGCCTAAAGGGAATGAAATATACAACTAAATAGCTTCCTTAATTCCTTTTTAATGTGTGTGTCAGTACTCAAAATTGGCATGGAAATTCTTGAATACCTTCCCTATGAAGTAGGAGTTCACAAACCTTGTCTGTAAAAGATTAGATAGAAAATATTTTAGGTTTTGCAGGCCATACCATCTCTAGCACAGCTCCTCAACCCTGCCAGCGTATCACATGAGCAGCTGTAGATTATATGTAAACAAACGGACCTGGCTGTGTTCCAATAAAACTTTATTTACAAAAATAAGTATTGGGCTGGATTTGGTCCACAACCAGTAGTTCGCCAATCCCTCCTACCCTTGTACTTTCATCATTCTAGTTTGCCGTTGCCACACATTAGAAGCACTCAGTTACTGTTAAAATGGATTATATGATAATAGGGAATGGATTATGTTTATAATGATTAAAGGAAATGTCTTAGGACATCCCAGAAATATATACATGTATGTGTTGTGAAATTCAGTTGTTTTCCATCAATAGAAATAGCCAATGGCTTATGACTCTTAAGTGAAATGAAGTAAAAACAGAAGAACAATTTCTTAATTACTTCCAATTGTGGCCTATTTTTAAATCACTCTAGATGTAAAATCCTATTCGGAGGGACACCTGGGTGGCTCCGTTGGTTAAGCCTCGGGGTCTTGATTTTGGCCGGCTCAGGTCACAATCTCAAGGTCGTGGGATGGAGCCCCACCCACATCAGGCTCTGTGCTCAGCAGGGAGTCTGCTTGTCCCTCTCCCTCTGCTCCTCCTCCTGCTCTCTCTCTCTCTCAAATAAATAAATAAAATCTTAAAAAAAAACTATTCTGAAAGATAATTCAATACTGAGTCACAAATATGATAATTTTTAAAGTTGTTTCCATTTCTAAATCCCTTTCCTTGGATTATCCTCATATACACTTTGGATTTATTTAATTTATATAGTAACTCTTGTGAAAAGCATTTGCATGTAATTATTTTCTGGAGAACATGTAATGTTGTCAAAACTTATCCTTAATTCCCATTATAAGTTACATGAACTGTAATACTTTCTAAGTTTGCTATATTACTATAATAATTTATCATAACTTGGGGCGCCTGGGTGGCACAGCGGTTAAGCGCCTGCCTTCGGCTCAGGGCGTGATCCTGGCGTTACGGGATCGAGCCCCACATCAGGCTCCTCCGCTATGAGCCTGCTGCTTCCTCTCCCGCTCCCCCTGCTTGTGTTCCCTCTCTCGCTGGCTGTCTCTATCTCTGTCAAATAAATAAATAAAATCTTTAAAAAAAAATAATTTATCTTAACTTATATTTCATGAAACCATCTGTAATAAAATAGAGAGGCTAATTTCTCTTGTAGTATAGATCTTGTCACATAGTAAGCCCGCAGTTGGTGTTTGTTGAATGAGTGATAAAAAGATGAATAAGTAGACTGAAAATGCATTGCGGACTACAGACTGGAATGCAGCAAAGGAGGAAGAATAAGAGATCTCATTATTGGGTTGTTTGCTAATTTCATAGTCTCATAACAAAGTTCACAAGGAAAGCATCACAACGGGGTTTTAATCTAAAAAGAAAAAGATTCATATATACAGACTGTGGGAGAAATGTTGTAGTTAGTGTGTCAGGTAAGAAACTACATGATTTCTGATGAAACAGGTTGTATAATAATACCTTGCATATATAATGCAGTTTACAAAATGGGCCCCAAGCATCAATAGCTACCATTTATTGAAAGCTTATCAAGTGCCAAATGTTCACATGTACTTTCTCTAATCCTAATGACATCTTCCTAGGTATGATAGTCTCAGTTTATAGATGAGGAAACTGAGGCTTGGGTAGGTAAGGAACTTATCCCAGACCTCACAGGTGCAGGTCTAGGTGTAGAGGGAAAGCTCTGGTTTTGTCTCTGCAAAGTCCATGCCCTTCCCTATACATGGCTTGTTGGGGGTGGGGGGGATGAGTAAAGGTGAGTATTATTGCCCCCTAGAGTACAGATGAAGTAACTGAGACCCAGAAACCAAGTGACTTGCCCAAAGGTGCAAAAGCTAAAGAGTTTCCAAAGTGAGACCCATGCCCAGACTTTCCTACTTCTCATGTGCCCTCAAGGAACCTCCTAACCAAAAAGGTGGGTAAGATACACATATAATGAATGCTGTAGTATGGATACTGACTTGTAACCCCAAGCTATTCACAAGTTCATAGATGTGTAACCCCTTCTTCAAGGTGGATTCTTAATTAAGTTCATAAGTTTTCCAAGTTGGGAAATTATTTTCCCCAGTAAAGATGGACTTATACTCTAATAAATAATAAATACTATTTATTCTCTTAAATCGTATTTGTAATTTGCTAGTACTTTCTCTGATTCTCTATATGTCTTAAATGAAGTGTATAATATTTCACAATCTACTTATGATAGTGAGTGTAAATGTTAGAACCAAGATTCCTTTAGATAACTGTCTCACTGAAGAAAAGTTTTTATTATTTTTCAATAAGACAACCATCTGGACTTCTGCCTTATCCCAGGCAAGTGCCCTGGGTTGTAATTCTCTAGTTTTCCAGGTAGACGGGTACATGTATATTTTATATGTGTTTTAGATAACATCAGAAGCATCAGTCATTTTTACAAGAAGTTACTTTTTAAATCAGAAAATATCTGAATGTGTGCTTTGATGTTGAGTTAAAAATGAAAATTTTGTCTTTTGGACATTTTAGAACTGTCACTCAAAGAACTGTGGAAGATGAGTTTATTTTGGTTTCTAAGACCCTCTGTAAATAGAGCAGATTTTAAAACTCTGAATGGTTTTGATCTCATATACATTTCAGTTGTGTAGGAAAACTCTCAGATTCTTTTCATATCCTGTATTTGAGACCTTTAAAATCTTATAAGATCTGGACTATTTTCTAAGCCTTTCTGGTTTTCCTGGGTTCTTCTGTTAAAATGCTTTAGAATTACAAAAAAAATCTTAAATATGCTCTGATATGCTAGTAGAGATTATGAATAGGCAAAATTTTTGGAGGCGAAGAGGAAAAATATGTGACAAAGAAAGTAAAATCTATCCAGTTATACAACAGAGAGTTCTATAATCACACCCATTTTACAATACCACACCAATTAAATTATGCATTTCTTTATGCTAATGTGGATGTATTATTGTGAATTTTATTTTATAAATCTTTTTCCCTAGTTGTTAAAAGTGTAAGTTTCATATTTGAAAGAATCTTGAAAATCTCATATCTACTTCTTAGCTGTGTGACCCTGGGCAAATCTCTTAGCCTCTCTGTGCTGCATTTTCCTCATCTGTAAAATGGGGATAACAATGTTTTCCATGTAGGGTGGCAGGGAGGATTAAAGGAGACTTTGCACAGTTCCTGGCAAGTAATACTGAACTGTTATTCATATTCTGAAAATGATGGAGATGATCTGAGGACTAGCTTTTCAGAATTATCACTATTAAGACTCAGCCACAATTCAGGACAACAATCTTAAGCTTGTGCCTTGCCTGATTAAGAAAAATAAAAGGCTCCATACTGGCTGCAGTTAAAATGGTTAGGAAAGTCTAACTGGCACAGAGCCAGCATGTTTCACAGTGTAGGAATTAGAAGGAGGATGATCTGGTTGAGCGTGGAGAGGAGAGTCAGTGTCCAGAAAGATCTCTGGTCTAGGCAGCGTAGGTAGGTAGATACCTCTACCCCCAAGCTCAGGGTATCTGTTCATTCCATAGCAGTTTTTGAAGACTTAACAATCGTAGGTTCTGCACTGGCGAATGCCCAAATATAGTAGGGAACCAGCTGTAATCCCCGTTCTCAAGGAGACTCGAGTCTCCTGGACTGTAAGGGAGAAAATGGTCTTGAGTTCAGGCCAACGTGCTGGTACAAAAGGACAGCCCATTGTGATAGAAGAGAGGGGCCCTCCAGGTTGAGGCACAGTAATGAGTTGGGACCAGAAGAAAGGGCCCAATCAGTGATGGCATTGCTGAGCTGATGATAGAAGTGTGGGGTGTGGTGTAAGGGTGGGGGCAGGGTTAGTAGGCACAGAGCCCCAGAGCAGAACAGATGCTCTACAGGAAAGATGCGCTAATGGTGAAGGCCAGTTCAGGACTAAATCACAAGAATGGGTCACTTTTTCCCAGCGACTGCTGAAATTGGCAATTTGGTGCCCTCTTCCTCTAGGTAGAATGGTCGTGCTTAATAGAGCAAATACCAAAAGGCGTGGTACGTGTTTGCTACGTGCAGTAAGGCGTGATGAGAATCCTATCAAAACAGGGTCAGAATCTCAGCTTTAGAAAAGAATGTACAGATCATCTTGGATATCATCTAATTTTTTAAAAAATATAAAGCAATGCTATATTGCTCTCCTGCTTAAAATGTTTCAGTTACATCTCATTCTTTCCAACAAATCTTCTCCCTGGGACCCACAGAGCTGTGTGGGCTGTAGCCTCTGCCTGCCTCCACTGCCTCACCCTCCCTTCCCTCAAGATGCTTCCTGGCGTCACCCCTCGTCTCCCAGCAAACCAAACCCTTTGCTGACTCAGAGCTCTCACCTCTCACCATTTCAGAAGCTGGGCTGCTCTTCTCCCAACTCTCACCTGTCCCGCCTTCACTCACATGTCACCTGCTTTGATCAAAGCAGCCAACCAGCGAAGCACCCCCATAGCCAATCAGTCAGACCCCCCATCTTATTCATTTCCATCACAGAAATGATCATAATCAGCAATTGCCTCGTTTTATTATTTGTTCACACATTTATTGTCTGCATCGGGTGCTGTTTTACAAGTTCCGTGAAAATAGGGACCTTGCCTGTCTCACCTACCTTGGTGTCCCTGTCCTACAACATGCCACATGTGTGTGGTAGGTGCTCGATAGTATTGGAGTTGGGGGGGGGGATACATAATGCTTTTTCTGGGTTTTCAGCATCCAGCCAAATGACTGCGTAGACTGTGTTTGAATATTTCTGGCGGCAAAGAATCCACTACTCCTTGAGGCATCCACTCAGCTGTATAGCCACCTCCTTAGAAAGTTCCATATATTAAGCCAGAACTTGCCTCCCTAAGTTATCCTAGCTGTGCCCCTGGCACTGGCTCAACCTTCTTCCATAGCATGGTCAGATCATTTTCATGGCAAATGAAACCCCAGCTTTTTAAGCCATTTTTTGAGAAGATGATCCTGGTGCCTGTCCTCTGAACCATTAACACGTACTCTTTATTTCTTTTAAAATATGATGTACCTTATTCTTGTATGACACCTGTGTTAGAAATATACACCTCTGGGGCGCCTGGGTGGCACAGCGGTTAAGCGTCTGCTTTCGGCTCAGGGCGTGATCCCGGCGTTATGGGATCGAGCCCCACATCAGGCTCCTCCGCTATGAGCCTGCTTCTTCCTCTCCCACTCCCCCTGCTTGTGTTCCCTCTCTCGCTGGCTGTCTCTATCTCTGTCAAATAAATAAATAAAATCATTAAAAAAAAAAAAAAGAAATATACACCTCTAATAAAATCTCCTATTATGTAGTGAAGTTACATACACATATTTTAAATATGCCGAGTAGTGAAAATCAAACAGATCCCACCAAATAGCTTATGTTATTTTTTTTCTTGAGATTTTCCAGAATCAAATTTAGTCTCATGTGTTCCAAACTAAAATTGTTCCCTGGATTTATCCGACAGTGTAAAAATCTATCTAAACAACTTCTGAGCTTTTCTTTCAGGATCATTATTGTTTTTTTTAAATAAATCTATTTAAAAGGAAAACAAAAACAGTTTACTTTTTTCTCCCCCTCCTTTCCTCCTCAACCTGTGGCAACTACCAGTCTATTCTCTGTATCTGGGAGCTTGGGTTTTTCTTAATTTTTTTTTTTTTTTTTTTTTTAGATTCCACACCTCTAAGTAGACATGTTTTCCTGATTTCTACTAGTTTCTTTCTGATTTACACTAAATAGTGATATCTGAATTTAGTTTGGGGTTCAACACTAGCATATAAGCTAAGAATTATCATAGCTAACATGTGATTTATCATAGCTAGCATAAAACTCATTGTCACCAATCCAGGCTCTGTAGGACTGATACCCAATATACTTAGCCTGAAAAGTATATTCTTTCTGGTCAGTGACGTGGACTTTCTGTAGATCAGGGTTCTATTCGGATCCTACATGCTATTATCAATGGCAGCATAGCCAAAACAAATAGCTACTTTTAATATTTTCTTCTGCTAAGGCACAATAAACATCATTAGACCCAGTTTATATTTGAACCCTTATACGTGTGTATGAAAGTGAAACGTAGTAGCTACAGGCTTCTGATTTCAAGCAAAGCCAAGCCACCTTATTGCTTTTTCTCAGGCAATTGCTTTAGAACCTCACAAGCAGACTGTGGCATCAGGCTTTGGTATTTCTAAGGAGATTTCATCTTGCTTTTTTTTTTTTCAAACTAAGTATATTTTGTGGCATATAAAGTTTTGCAATGAGACTGGATTGACATAATTCTTTTCTCTTGAGTCTCTCTGATGAGAAAGTATGTTCTTTTCCTCCAGAATCAATCTGTTCATCCTGATTGTGATGTTGCTATATTGAAATTGTATTTTCTCCCAGAGGATCTTTGTATACCTGAGTTGGAGCAAAGCCACTTATAACACAGAAGGACTTGCGGCTTACAGTCAATCACATAGGAAAATAGAATGGCTTTTCTTAAAAAAAAAAAAAATCACCCATTTGATTTACTTCCTCCACTTTTGATGAGGGTGGCAACCATTTTTCTAAAAGATTTATTTTTATTTATTTGAGAGAGAGAGAGAAAGAGGGTGGTGGGGAGGGGCAGAGGGAGAGGGAGAGGGAGAGAGAATCCTAAACAGACTCTTTGTGGAGCGTGGAGCCCGACGCAGGGGTCCATCTCAGGACCCTGAAATCATAACCTGCGCCAAAACCAAGAGCTGGACGCTTAACCAACTGCGCCAGCCAGGTGCCCCTGCAACCATTTTTTTTTTTTTTAAATCAAATGAGCGCATGCTCCCTCTACTTACCTCTGGATGCCACTGTATCCTGTTTTATGTGATCTTTGCCCATCTCAGGGTCTTTCATTTAGCTGTTCTGTCTTCCTAAAATATGTTTCCTTGGCTGTTTCATCGCTGGCTTTCCTTATCATTCAGAGTATAGTTTAAATATCACCTTCCCTCAACATCTTATGTAAAATAGATATCCTCTGTGTTTTCTCTCCCTGCACGTATTTTTATCATCTCCTAATTTGACCTCAGGGCACTCATTCCCATCTGTGGTCGTGCTTTATGTTTTTTTCCATACAGTCTACTTCTCTCAATGAAGTATAAGCTTCTCGAGGGCAGGGAACTTATATGTTGGTCACCAGTGTCTCTCTACCCCCTCTCCCCAACTTTCAGGTACCGACTTAAGTCTTCACCTCACTATGTACCCCCAGTGCCCTCCAAAATCAGTGTTTATTCTTATCCACCCAGCCACCGGTAACTGGCTTCACCCAGGGGACTTTGCCTGGCCTTTCTACCCCAGCCTCTGAGTCTTCAGCTCAACTAAACTTAGAAGGCCAAGTGAGGCTGGTACTTAACTTCGGATTTTCCAGAAGTTACAGTGTTTGGTTGAGCAGGGATTTTCTCCAGGGATATCCTGGAAGGTCTTCCTTGAGGTTAGGAATGTGTTACTAGAAAAGGCTTATTTTTCCTTTCGCTGTGGTTTGTTTTTAGCAAAGGCTGAATCATCATTTGGCAGACATGTTGTGAGGAAAAGTCAAAACTTGAGTGAGGAATTGGAGAAGATAAGACTTTTTAAGGTCCCGCATAATGTTAAGTTCCCTGGGGCTGTCATTTTGTGTCTGAAGAAGAGCCTAACAAAGCCAGTTTGAGGCGCCGTCCATTTTGGGGGTAATATTTTGTAGCAGAAAGCACTGAGCTCTCACTACTCACTTCTAGCCTGTTTTGTGGTTTTGAACAAGTTGATTAATCTCTCCAGATTATGGGGTTTTCTCTTCTCTGATTTCCACACTTTTTTCCTTGCCCTCCTTGGGTAACCACCATCCTAAAGTTGTTTATTGTGACATTCCCCTGCTGGTCTCTATAATTTGAATACATATGTATTCCTTGTTCATATTTTTAGCTTATATATAAAAGGTGTCTATCTGTATATACCCTTGTGCAACGTGCTTCTTCTTTCAACATTAGGTTTTTGAGATTTGTTTATATTCACATATTTTTGCACCTCTAATTCATTAACCCAACTAGCATGTAATATTTCATCATGTGACTATGCTGTCATTGATTTGTCCATTCCCCAGTTGGGGTGCATAAAAGTAGTTTCTAATTTTTTGCTATCACACAGCTTCCTACTCAGAACGTTTTTGTATGATATCTTTGTTCACATGTTTGAGAGTTTTCTATAAGAGCTTAAATTGCATATTCTCCAAAATAACATCCCCTTCAAGAGTCTGTGATTCCATATTATATCTCCTCTTCTCACACAAATAAATATTAGGACTTCTTAAGATACCACAAATGTTAAATGATATATCTTAGTAAAATGGGTACGGAAATACTTATTTGGATACACAGATTTCCACTCAGAATTATGGATGGAAAGATACAAATATAGAGCACAGAGTCTGCTCTCACAACTTCTTGCTTATTGGTATGCCAACAGAGTAGCTAACAGTTCATTGAGAATCGATTAAAATAATTACTAGATCATTAGTGTGGACTTTGAGTGTGAGTGTAAAGACCTCACTCACTAAATAATTCAAGGCGATAGGCAGGTTAACTCCTGTTAGTATTGATTTGGTATGTAATACCACCTAGTCCAAAATCTCTCATTTTCCTTATAAAAATAAACCCAACTGCTAAAGCGTCATCTAATCCCAGCCTCCTCCTTTTTAAAGAAGCAACTGAAAGGCTTCAATTTGTATAGCCAATAATAACGAAAACTGGCACTAAAACATGCTTCCTGATAACTGCCCATTTTCCATACAATTCTCTTCCCCTTTCCCTTCTAGTGTTTTCCTCCTGCCTTCCCCTTGAGATGGTTTTTTCCTCCTGCCTTCTCCTTGAGATGAGATTCCTCCTGCCTTCCTCCTTCCTCCTGTCCCTCTTGGACTCAGGATACTTTTGAATTACTGGTTTGTTTCCTAAAGTGTCTTGAACATAACCATTCCAAAATCCATTTGAGAAGTCTAGCAATCAGATGTGTCACCAGGAGCAAGCATATGGTTTCTGTTCTCCAGTTGAAAAAAATCTGCCTTCACAGAGAAGACCTTTAGTGTTGTTACAGCCCCAGACTTCCAAAGAAAGTTCACCAATGCAGAACCAATGTCTTTGGAAACAATGTATTTTACATTTCTTTTCAGATGTAGCTTTCAGGAATAAATCAAACAACTAAGAGGTTTGGTGGAAAGCTTCATGGTATTCAGTTCATCACAGGTTAAAGAGGTATAAAACTTAAAAAGTAAATAGGGATTGTTTCTAAATAAAAGAATTTAGTTTTCGTTACGTGTTCTCTCTTGTTTCCCTGAGTCATAGGTTACCAGAAGTTGTACTGAGTTGTATATAGGAGATTGGAAGTAACTGTGTTTGTGCTAATCAAACAGAATTAATCACTAGCCTCCCCTTTACTACTCTCTAGCTTTTAGCTCCATCTCTCGTGAAGTGAGTCAGCCTAGGTTGTAAACATTTTCATCTCCCCAACTGGAAGCCCACTGAGGGTCAGGACCACAGTGCCTGAAACATAGGAGACCCCAATTAAGACCTCCGTGGAGAGAATTGGGAGAGAGTTTCCAGAGACAGAGAACAGCTGACTTTTTATGCAGGTCTCACAACGTATCAATCTTTGGTGTCATCAGGACCTTCTAGATCTGTCTGTGAACTTCGTAGCTCTAGATATTTCATTTTTCCTCTTCTGAAGAATTAAACAGCTTTTGAGTGACTATTCATACAAAACAGTCACATAGGGATATACGTATGTCCCCGCAAATCATTTAATTAATGATTATCATATTAATGGAGCTATATCTTCCTAATAGAATAGCTATATGCACTGGCCACCCCCCCACACACACACACACCTTTTCTAGGCTCAGAGTGTTGGGGGGAAAATGTGCTTTTCATGGAGTCACATAATGAATTTGGAATATTCTTGTGGGAGTGTTTTGCTCAGGTCACGAAGAAGCTTCATCAACTGTTCACAAAAGATTACATTTCATGGTGTCATTCCTCAAGATCAGTCTGGCTGTCTGTTTCTATCTCTAGCAACTACAGACTGTGATAGAAAATTACATGAGACAGTTTGGTACAGGATAAATGGATGGGCTCTTAATGTTGTCTGGCAATCCTCTGTTCCCTATTGAGCTTTTTCTCTCCTGTTTTCCAGAGAGACAGTTTCTGAAATGTTGCTTTCTCTTCAGCCTTCCAAGCACAGCATCTCCCCGATGTCTCTCTGCAGAATGCCCCTCCTCCTACTTCACAGAAAGCATCAAAGGAAACTCTCAGAGCTTCCTGCTAACGGTAGTAGTAACAGACGTATACTTCTCTACTTCCACCCCATCTCTGGCTCTTCTCTCAGCTTCTTACTTCCTCCTGCTCCTCCTCCATTTTCCTCCTCATCATCCCACTCATACTCTGTCTCCCAAGGCATCTGCATCTTCGGTGATCTTGCCCACCCTCTATATATTCTCTTCTCCTGTGTCTTCATCACTTTCTCCATCACTTCCTCATATTTGTGTTTCTACATGGTTCAATCTCACCCATCTAAAATAACACAAGTCAGATATCTATTCTTTCAACCATACTTTCCCTCTTCCCCCAATCTACTTCCTCCTCTCTAACTTCTTAAAATTTTGTGTGATCACCATCTCTGCTTGATTACTCTCTCCTCACCCACCCCTCGCTGCAGTCTGTCCCCATCCACCACTGGTCCCAGTAACCTGCCTGCCGTAACATCCACTAAGTCCTGCCCATCCTCATCTTGGCTCTCTGCAGCGTTAGACACCAGCGGCCCTCAGATGCCACCTTCCCTTGATGTCCACGAGGACAGACTCTTGGCATTTTCCTGCTCTTCTCTGGCTGCATTCTTAGTTCCCTTTCAGACTAATGTGTTTCCCTTAGCTGTTGGTGTTCCCCACCTTTGGCCCTCTTTTCTTCTCACTCTACATGCTTTTCTCGTCTAATTCCATCTATAACCCGATTCCCCACAGTTCACATAGTGCCAACCGGCCTCCTGGGCGTCTGTACTTGATAGCACCACAGATCCCTTCAACTCAGTAGGTACAAAGCCAAACTCTTAATTTTTCTTCAAAGTCTGTCCTGACTCATTATTGAGGCAGTTGCCCCACCGAAAGACCTTGTTGCCTTTTGGGATGCCTCCACTTTCCTTGTTCCTCCTCCTGGGTGAATGCTCTTCTGGGCCTCCCAGTGGCTGCTGGGACAAACCTAAACTCCATAATTTGGCTGTCAAGGCTTCTAGTGATATGACCCCTACTTAACTCTCTAGGCTCATGTCTGCACGTGTTGCATTTATTCTCCAGCTGTGTTACATTCCTTCCCATTGCTTGAACTGGCCATCAAGTGTGTCACACCACTTTCAAACCACTAAGCCATGAGAGCTGTAAGGGTGACACTAGCAGCCCCTTTCACTGTTGTGTCCCCTGTGCCTCGCAGGTGCTTCCTTTTGCCCATGATAGGTAGGATTTTGCTAACTGAATTGGAAAATATTGAGTTAGGGATTTTGGAATGAAATACCAGTATATCCTTCTCTCTCAGGTGCATATATGTCAGCCCCTCAACTTGCACAACCATGAAAATGATGTTCTCCATCCTTGCGTATGAGAAGCCACCATATGATATCATGGAAGGAAAAGTCCATGATTGTACTCTGTCGTGGTGACATGCTTCTGCAAAACTTTATCATGCAGCATTTTATTGATAATGTGGTTAAATTTTAGTATAATTTAATTTTATGGCTCTTCCCTATAATAAATTTTAATTTACACGTTAGTTGTTAAACTTCTGTTCTTTTACTCAGTGCCCCCACTTCTCTTATTTTCTCAATTTCACCCTCTGAAATTCCTTTGTTTTCCAGAACACTCACTTAGGTAGTCCATCTGTGTGGCCCACAGCACAAAATTATTATCCACGGGGGGCACCTGATGGCTTGGTCAGTTGGGTATCCGACTCTCGATCTCAGCTTACATCATGATCTCAGGGTCGTGGGATCGAGCCCCGAGTTGGGCTCCGTGCTCAGCGTGGAGTCTGCTTCTCTCCCTCTGCCCCTCCCCTACCAAATAAATAAATAAATCTTTTTAAAAAGTTGTTATCCACAGTATCAATGATTTTTAAAAGCCGTTAAAGAAGACTGTGGGAGCAGAGTTGACATCAGTGACACTGACAGCTCTTGAATCTGGACGCCTCCCATTTGTTTGGACCCCATCTCAGGGAAAGAACAAGATGAGCCTGTGCAGACGCCGTTCTCTTCTTTTCAGATGACATTTAGCTGTTGCGTGGGCGGCTGCTGGCTACAGAGTTAAGAATCTTGATGGGGAGAGAATTTACCTCATTAATTTTTCAAAAATTGAGAAGGCCAGAAATCGACATCAAAAATGGTTCAGATGTATTCAGAGAGGAAGTGATGGCGAGGCAAAAGGTCTGGCTTTCCATGCCGTGGCCGTGCACTGTGCACAGTGGAAATGCCTAAATGTGCTCTTAATAAAAACATCACAATGATAAATGTAGAATTCTAGAATGCTTATCGTATACCACGTGGGGAAAGTCACAATTAGTAGCTGTTTGCAGATGGAGAAGAATAGACATACATATTTATATATTGTGTGGTCCTAGGGACAGCTTTCATATTATTTTAATAACCAATTTATCATGAATTATGAGTTCATATAAATTAGGCTCACACAATTTTGTATTTCTTACAATGTGAAATATATTTAAAAATACAAATGATTTTTATCATAAAATATTTGCAGGGATTTCTACATGACCCACCACATAATAATTAGCTAAGACAGACACAGTAACACTAAAAAAATTTCTCAGTTTAAAAAATCTTCAGATGCACAAAGCCAAAGAATATCTGGTAGTAGAAGAAAAGAATAGTAGCCAGCTTTCACACACTCAATAAACCAATGTAGGTTTTACTAAGCCTTCTTTTAAGTTTGCTCAGGAGAGAGACAAATCCATAAAGCAGTCAGCCTGCTTGTGATCACGCTGCCAGAAATACACTGTAAACAATGAAATTGCTTCCGAATTTTGGACTCAGAATTTTATGATTGACATTAAGGGTCAGTGCCTGCATTTTAGATCCATCCCCAGAAGCAATTCAATAATCAAGAAATCAGAAGTCCATTCACTGAACCACTGGCAGAAAATTAGGTAGAGACTCCCAGTTTGCTTTGGATCAAAGGTATGTCTGATAACCTACAGCTAAGGAAAAAGACATAACTGCAGCCTGAAATCCCGTATTCAAAAAGTGAGATGCTATGTTTTTGGAAGAGCTAAAGAGAGTGATGAGCTATCTAGACTGGATGAGAAAATGGTGATGTAATTAAATGGGAAATGGGTCGTAATGGAAAAATCTAATAGGTTTTAATTCTATTTCTCGTCCTTCTGAAATATTTTACATCAACTTGATTGAGCTTGTAATAGCAGGTGTGCATTTGAAAAAAAATCCGAACAAATTCAAATTATACTATGGCAGTACCCATTGAAATTTAAATAGCATTAAGTCTTTTTTAGTTCACAGCAACAGGTAGGCAGCTTTTCTCTTCTGTATCTCTTGCATTTAAATTTCATGCTCTCTGTTTACAATTGGCGAGAGTCAGGTTATCCTTGATTTCTGCCAGGATACCAAGTTAACTTGGCTGATGTTGGATTCCAGAAGGCAAAGAGCCTTCTTCCCTGAAGCAATTTCTGATTAAGAAGAAAATGAGATCTCAGGTGTATTTTTAGCATCTGGAATTCCTAAATATTCATTTATTCAGTTCTGACTTTGGGGACCCTTTGGGTTGTTATATTTTTGTGTGTACAGTGAATAGCACCACTACATGAATCATTATATTGACTTCAAACAAGTGTGTTGCCATTCCTTCCAGAAGGCTCCCATGTAAGGCTCATATAACTTCATAAAGGCATACGTCTCTCCGCATTTGTACTCTCTGAATATTCATGTGAGTCACTGACGGCCAAGGGCTGCAGAGAGAAGAGAGGATTCCTGAGAGCGGGGTTTGTGGTTAGTGATGTGATATTTCACCTGCCTGGCCCAGTGTGAAACGCACAGACCCTAGCTGTGCGGTCGCGGTGGTGACTTTGCAAAGAGTAGCCTTGTTGCCTGACTCTTGGCTTTTTTGTCAGATCCTAACAGACCACATTCTTGATGTCAGTGCATAAAAATGGCATCTTCTATTGCTACAATATTTATGTCGGCTTCGGAGCAAGCTGCTCACCAGCCATCTTGAGAACTAATAGGGTGTCCTGGGGAAATGAGTAAATCATCCCTAGTTCTTGACATTTCTCCCCATTACTTCTTAGCCCTCCCCCAGACATCTCCTTTCTCTCTGCTGTGTTTCTGTAGGATTTAACTAAACGCAGGACATGATATTCTGTCTTTGCAGTACTGTGAACTATCTTTTTTTCTACAAAGGTAATTTCTATTTTAAAAAGCCCACATAGGGGCGCCTGGGTGGCACAGCGGTTAAGCATCTGCCTTTGGCTCAGGGCGTGATCCTGGCGTTATGGGATCAAGACCCACGTCAGGCTCCTCCGCTGGGAGCCTGCTTCTTCCTCTCCCACTCCCCCTGCTTGTGTTCCCTCTCTCGCTGGCTGTCTCTATCCCTGTCGAATAAATAAATAAAATCTTAAAAAAAAAAAAGCCCACATAATTCCAAAAGATTCACTAGGGTGCAACTGAATCCGACAGCCTTTTACTGTGCCTTGGGGAAAAGGAGATAATCAGACTTTGGGGAGATTACAGGATCCTGGCCCTGAATTAACAGTAATTTCAGGAGACTTAAAACGTCACTGTCAGAGTAGGGGGTTGCATGATGAAGGACGTGTGTAGCTCAGGTCCGCGTCACAGGGAGTGGGCCATCCTTGCCCATCCCGTGACTATTTCCCTGATTCCAGGATGCATCATTGGAATAGACGTAGCAACGACTGGCAGAATTTCCACATTGGGGATGCCGAGAAATCGGTCTCAGGAAAGAACTTTACCCAAAAACTGTATGTTATTTCCTAACCGATATATATTTTAGAGAGGAAAATAATTATTGACGACCACCAAGGGAACTCACACTGAGTAGCGAGTGGCCTTGGCTGAGGCCTGAGGCCCACCTAGGTGTGCCTCCTGACCTAAAACATACGGAAGTTACACAGTTGTTTGAATTGCCTTCAGCCCTAACATGCTGATATTTTGATTCACTTACAACTCATTTCTTTCAGCATTTTTTTCCTTGAGTAGTCAAACTGGAGATGTATTGGGTTCATATCTATTTCCAAATAACCAAATAAAGTTATTCTCTAACCAAATAAAGATGGCCTTGGCACGCTTGCCCATGTTCAGTGATCGATTGTGCAATAAACACAGAGAGTTTCCTGCACTCTTTTGTTGCCACGTGCATCAAATTCGCCGTTTCCCCTTCTTCTTGAAGCCTCACTTCTTCATTGTAGAGCTCTTGCTGGCTTGACATGAAAAATGTGCATTCGTAAGTCTAATGGATAATTACATCAAGGAGGGAGGGAAATGATATAAATTTCAAATTCAGAATAATCACCTAAGTCTTAACTATAACTAGCCATAACATAATTACTTTTTCCCCCCTTCAACTATTTTTTATCGTTCTGCATATACCAGGCTGATTTTTCATTAACTTTTCATGCTGTTTGTAACTCTATTCCAGTTTGCATTCAGTCTTGAAATAGAGCTTTGAATAGAGTTCCACTCACAATAGAGCGCAATATTGTATAGCTTTAATATAAGACAAAGGCTCTTACTGAAGTGGTAGGAGCAGCATTTTTATTAAGATTGGTTCAGTGAGTGGAAGGGACAGGCCCACTCCCATCTGGGATCATATCTCGGCACTAGTAAAATTTCTGAGCAGTTTGGGATGGCAGATCAATTTTTAAACATTGTACAATAAATTTTTCTGATTCATTCATTTTCAGCATGTTGAAATTTTTGCTCTTCAATAATGATAACACATGGAGGGCCAACGCAGTGACGATCCCACCTGTACCTCTGACTATAGGTCTGCTCTTACTTCTCTGGGTGGTTAGAGAGAGAGAATCTTCAGCTCTCTCCGCACACACAACTTCACAACACCCTGCAATAAGCCATGCTGAATACAAACGTGTCAGAAAAACACCTAAAGGTATCGTGTAGAACCTTGGGTCTTAAGTAACAGAAATCTGTCTCCATGGAAATTAAACCAATAGATAAATAGATAGATACTTTCAACAAGAGACTTTCTTAGCCTAACCCAGCCTCCGGGAAGTCCACAGTGGTTTCAGAAATGGCTGCATCCAGACTTCCAGCAGCGTCCTCATCTGGACTCTCTCCACCTCCGTCTTCCTCACTTGGCTCGGCTTTCCTCTGCACAGCGCCATCCTCTGTGGGCTCCTGGGTCTGAGGGCAGCGATACCCAGGGGGGATTTCCAGGCTCTTACCACCCTCATTGATAGCGGTTGCGAAGATGGGACCCTTTCTCCCCTGATGCTCATATCAGTTACTGAAAATGGACTCTGACCCATCCTGCTGGGATCTTCTACTAACCCACGTACCAGTCTGTTTATGAAAATAAATATTCTGACTGCCCAGCCTGTTTCAGACCTTCCCGCGTCTCACATACGTGACAAGTGACAGCCTCGTGCCAGCAAAGGGGATAGGAAGCATGGAGGCTGTGTGGCAGAAGAGGCCATGAAGGCAGGTTTTAAAACTATAGCTGACATCCTTGATACCACATCCAGCTCTGCGGTGGTGAAGTCACCCAGCTCTTAAAGGAACTCACAAAGTGACCTCAGAAATCACAGCCAGAGAGGACTCCGTGTGAGTCTTCCTATCGCTAGGACAACCCTGAGTTTCTAAAGTCCCTAGAACAAGTGTTTCCTTCAGTGGCCCTTTCCTACCTATTCAGACATGTTACGTGAAGTCAGCATTGTTTACCTCTTTTCGTACTCATGACAACGCCATACGATAGGTACCATTATGGTTCTCAGTTTACAGTATAGGAAACTGAGTCACAGAGAGGGTAAGCCACCTGCCCATGGACACAGAGCTGAGGTACCATTATGGTTCTCAGTTTACAGTGGAGGAAACTGAGTCACAGAGAGGGTAAGCCACCTGCCCATGGACACAGAGCTGGTAGTGGAGCAGGGTTTCCCATCCTTTTCAGATCAACATCCCCTGAGAAGCTTTGCTAAAAATGTGGCTCACCTCTGTCTCACACCGGGACATCCCAATACAGTAGTTGTGGAATCGTTGGGGGACCTTATAGCTTATAAGATGGCCAAAATTATTCTGATGAGTAACCAAGAGCCCCTGATCTCAAGACAAAGAAGCAGAATGGCAAGGGGCCAGAGGGTTTTAGTTACAGGATAAGCAACAGTAAAGAACAAGAAAAAAATAATTTATTTGATATAATTTGTGACAATCTGTACTATCAGGAAAAGAGCATTCTGGGAGGGGGTTGGTGGTAACATACCTGCATTCTCCTCCAATTACTGGTTTCTTTACCTGTATTCAAAACTTATTCTTAATACAGGCAACTGTTTTCTCTATCAGCCATAGTGAAAAAAACAGGTTTTCTCTTCGGATAACAATCATACTTATAATGTGAAATGTAAAACCACAGGGTGATTCTAAATGTTTTTTCTTCTGCTTGAAATAGTCTTACCCGTCCCCCACCTAACTCTTAACTTATGCTTCAGTTCTCAGGTTCAGTATCACCACCGCTAGGAGGCTTTCCTTAACCTACCCATCTCTGTTAGGTTCCCTGAATATAGTCTCTGTTGGCACCTTGTACCAGTTATCATAATTTGCAAATGTTAATTTCCTTGTGTGACCATTTGATAGCCCAGCACTGACCTCCTACACTAAACTATAAACTAGTGACCATATTTGATTATTTAGTACTATATTCTCAGCATGCTATACTGTGCCTGACCCATATTAAGTATTTGAGAATTCTCTGTTGAATGAATGAACAGGTAAGACTCCTTTAAGAAGTCTCTGATAATCTGAAGAAGTCTTTATGAAGACACCCCCCCTTAATGGAATTTCTCAAAAAAAGAAAGAAGTCGGGATGCCTGGGTGTCTCAGTTGGTTAAGCGTTTGCCTACGGCTCAGGTCATGATGTCAGGATCCTGGGATTGAACCCCACATCGGGCTCCCAGCTCAGCAGGGAGTCTACTTCTCCCTCTCCCTCTGCCTCTGCGCTCTCTCTCTCTTACTATGTCTCTATCTCTCAAATAAATCAAATAAAATCATTTAAAAAAAAAGAAAGAAGTGGAGAAAGGCTGGGAGAAACTTAGGGCTTAGAGAACGAGCAGCGGAAGCTGATAAGGGGGCAATTATCACCTGCAATCAAAGTGTAGGCATAAGCAAACAGCCATAAGCTATGAAAATAGCTAAGGACCCACTGGAAAGGGGCACGTCATCAGGTCATTCGCTAGAGGAAATGAGCTAATTCCCGTGAAGTTGGATCTAATTCTCTTGGGAGTGTTTTGTTGTTGTTGCTTTTTTTCACACAAATGTTAGAACTAAAAAAGACTTTTAATAACACTTATCCGGTGGTCCCCACATTGAGGTCCCCCTATTCCAGGTGCTCAGAATCCTGGGAGCGTGTAAACTATGTTCAAAATTTCCAAAAGGCCAATGAAGTTTCTCTTTCTCTCTAATGGGGCTGACTGACTTAACGGAACACAGAAGTCCTTCGCATTTCTTCCAGTCAGATGAGCTCTGTGAGGTTATGCGTGCATGTTATTGGTTAAAATGAGGAAGTGAATGTAGTTGGTTTGGCGATTCAATCATTGAGAAATACTGAGTCCAAGAGGAGACAAAATGGGGTTTGGTGATTTTCTCCAGAGACAACTCTCATTTACCTTATACCCGGAGTCTGTGATTTTTTTAAGAATTCATAAAAATGTGTAAGTGCTGAAAGACATAGTTTTTGGTGTATATATGTATGTATGTATGTGTGTATATATGTGTGTATGTATATATATATATATATATTTATATGTATGTATATATGTATATATATATGTGTATATATATTTCTTTTAGATATAAATATTTACCTATAAATATATATTTACATATAAATTATAGAGAGAGCGAAATCAAAATTAATGCATTATCACATATATGCATATAAATCATAACTCTTAATGAACTTCATTGATTACTGAACAGAAATCATTAACATTTTCATTATACCTGAAAAGTAATGATTTTAGGATGGGTAGGGTGGGGATGGAAAGATCCATAGAAATAGTGGCCATTCTGCGGAATAGTGGACAAGGCAGTGGGAATCCTCTGGAGGAACTGAGGGCCCCTTCAGTGGCTCTGTGAAGGAAGCCAGCAGAGTGGTCTGGTAGCAGAGATGGTGTCCCAAGACCATGGCATCTGGACTCTGGGGTACACAGGTGAGCTCTGGGGTACACAGGTGATCATGGCCTCAGAGGCCTTAATAAAAATTGTAGGCTGCATTCTCCAGAGCCAACTGCACATCTGTGGGTTGTTGGTATTATTTTGTTTTCTATTTATTAAATTTCTTTCTAAAGTATTTTGATAAGTACTCGTACCTGAAAAGAGTTTTTAAGTGTGGCTTTGAAGTCCAACAGCCTGGGTTCAGATCACACTCGGTCTGTGGAGTTCCTACTCCCTGATGTTGAGGTCTCTGAGCCTCTGTTTTCTCATCCATAAAACGGACTATTAGTAATTTTTTCCAAGGCTGATGTAAACATATTAAATAATGTCAGGGTAACTTAGCACAAGACCTGACGTAGGGCAGATAAAATTCTTCCTATCCTAAATATCCAGGTAATTTAAAAACAACGTACGTTTTTCGTATATGATTTGGGTATATTTCTTTCCTTTGGTCATGAAATGTTTGTTGGAAAGTGAAGTCTGATATCCGGAAGTATTGGAAATCCACAAAAAAACTGTGAGAATTAGTAAATGAGTGAGGCAAAGTTGCAAGATACAATCAATATACCAAAATAATTTGTATTCCTATACATGCAGTGAGCAATCTGAAATGCAATTCAGAATCACATTTATAGGGACACCTGGGTGGCTCAGTCAGTTAAGCATTGGCCTTCGACTCAGGTCATGATCCCACAGTCCTGGGATCGAGCCCTGAGTTGGGCTCCCCACTTAGTGGGGAGTCTGCTTCTGCCTCAGCCTCTCCCCTGCTCGTTCTCTATCTCTCTCTCTCCAATAAATAAATAAAATCTTTTTAAAAAAGAATCACATATATATCACATATATAGTAGCACTAAAAAGAATAAGGTATATAATTAGGGATATATCTATTAAAAGAAATGCAAAACTTTGACAACAAACTAGTATTTAAAGAATGACTTAGCAGTTTACTTGTCCTACAAGAGATGTGGGAGAGGTCTTATTAGTAGACCCCTAGATCCATTCTACTCCAGATGTTACTGGAAATCAAACTTGAACTTGAATCAGAATCACTGAAGAGCTTGTTAAAGCATAGACCACGGTCCCAACCTGACTGTCAGATTTCACAGGTCTTAGGTTTGGCCTGAGAATTGGCATTTCTAACAAATCCCCAGGTGAGGCTGATGCTGCTGGCTCGTAACTTGCATTTTGAGAACCACTCGTCTAAGGTAACCATTGCCCTAGCTGTTCATGGGTGACAGAACGAGCACATGATCTAAATTTAGCTCCCGCAACACGAAGGGATATCTGCTGAAAGACATGACATACCTAATTTGGGAATGAACAATGCTCCCTCCCTGTCCCCCGTCTTCTTTCCTCTGGGATATTCTGTTTCTAGATATGCAGCCCAGAAACAGCTGTGGCCATCTTGTGACCATCTGTGCCCATGAAGGAACATGCTTCATCGTGACTTGAAGGTTGGCCAGAGCAGGGAACTGGGAGAAGCCTGGGCCCATGATGACAAGTGGTTCCGATAGTACCCACCTAGGGCCTGAACTTCTAATTATGTGAGATAAATAAATATCTTGATTGTTTTGGCCAGTTTGAGTTGGAAATTGCTGTTTGTTACAGTGCAAAGTATCCTAATTAACACAGAAATGTCAGGGAACCTGAAACCTATAAGGGAACATGGAAAAATTGTAGGTAGAAAAACAAACCCATCACCTACAAAGGAGGAAATGTCAGACACACAGTATTAGGCAACAGGAAACAGTAGAACCCCCACATTTGACTAAGTGAGGGAAAGCAATGAGGTGAAGGCCAGTCGCAAATTACCAAAACAAAACCTTTTTTTAGGTGGGAGAAATGAAACAATCCAAAGCAAAAAACTCAGCTATAAAACTCTAGTGAGGAACTCTACATTGAACATTTATACTTTTGCAGTAGGATTTATTTTAATGTGTTCAAACCCTGAGGCAAAAGCTCTGTCTTCCTCCATCTGCCTTCCCAGACCAACCTGATAATAAATTACTCGACTCTGCTTATCCCTAAATAAAGAAAATTAGACTTCCCCATTTTTCTGCTCAGCCGGGAGCTTCCCCTCCTGCTAATGGATAGGACATGGAGGCCTAACTTCTCTCGAAGGTGCCAAGGGCTCAGAGGCCGACTGTCCTGAACCGTCCCTGATTATGAAGAGAAACATCAAATTGTCAGGCTCACCTAGGTAACCAGGGCACAGCCTTGAGGTTAAAAACAAAAGTTGTCAGAATCAATTTTGAAATTCACCAGGAGCCTCTGTCAGACAAATGAAGAGGCGATGATGAACTGATTCAGATGGAAAGTGATGGAAGTCAAGCAGCTGGCGTCAGCCCCAATTAGGGAATTGGCACCGGTGGAGCCAGAGTGCACTCACGGCCACGTGCTACCTCGGAATAAACAGGCTGTCACAGCTACGCTGGGACCGAACAATTAGCCACACCGCAGATCTCAGTTGGGTTCGTCAGAGGGTTTGCGTACGCTTCAGCTATGGTCATGTGCCCATTTCTATCCAGGTTCAAGACAGCAGGTCTGTCGCTCAGCGTTTTGCTGTCCAAACCCAAGGCAAAAATGAGCAACTTCTTAACACAATTTACAATAACCCAGCTCCTGCAGACTATGAACAAATGCCACTTTCCAGGGTAAAATGGGGACAGCAAATCCCAGGAACCAGTGGGCCATGTTCCATGGGTTTATAGGAGAAAAAGAGGTAGTGGTGCCTTGATTAAGGACTTACTTAATGAGATCCGGCTCCCAGGTGGCCGGAGGCCATCCCAAGTGTGGGCACGGAGTCTTGATATTGCAGTGTTATCTGCTTTCGCATGCTCTGTTTATTTGCTACATAAATCTTGCTGTGTAGTGGGATTTTCTAGAAACACTATTGGCATCTAATTTTGAATACAACTCAAGACTTGTGACCTCCTTGTCCTACAATTATCTCTCACTGCCTTGAGAATTATCATGATATTTTGGTGTGGCTATGAATGTATGACATCATTGTCCTATGGAGTGAGGACTGTGGGTAGAAAAGTAGGGTGATCATTATATAAAAACAACAAAGAAAAATTTTAAAGATATTTTAGTTTAAAATTTTCTGGGAAAAATAAAGTCTCTGCCCCTTAAGCTCCGATAAAGACCAGAATTGAAAACAAAGAAAGATTTATGTACCCCAATATGAAGTGCACTACGTATAATATCTTTATAACATAATATCATGTTTATAACTGACAGTGATTTTTCTGTTTGATGGGATAAGACATGATTATAGGGCATAATTTTTTCAACACCTCCTATGATTCCTTGCTCTCCTTTCAACTCCTCCCAAATTACTCAAGTATTTCTCGGTAAACAGTGAAATAATATTATCTTGAAAACGAAAAGTATTCTTTGGAACAGAAAAACGCATATTGCTATTTAGATGCATTTTTGTCTTTTCATTTTTCCTTTCCCTCATCTGTCTTCCAATATCTGTAAATATGTAAATGTGCAATCCAAACCCTCAATCTCTTAAAGGGACTGTCTGTATTTATCATAGAAAACCCTCTGTCAAAATGAAACATCATATAATGTTATTCACATATAATTTAAATACTTACCCACACTAGGAAAGGCTCATTTGCTTATTTTATAATATCTGTTTGCATTATGTTATATTCAGAAGTCATAAAGAACTAGGACGTAACTGATGATAAAAAACCAAAACCAGGGATTCTGACACCATCTGAGCAGACCCAAGTATTTGGAAGTAGCTCCAGCCACAGCTGTGAGGGAGAATCTGAACAGCCAGGTGAACCATGATTACAAGCAAATCATACAGGTCTAATAAGGAATAATTGGTGGATTTTCCAGAAAACAAGTGAAATAGGTTAGTGGACTCTGCGAACAGGTAATAGGTAAGTGTCTAAGTGGGTAGATGGTTGACATCAGGAAATTTCAGAGAGAGCTGCTCAGAATAATGGAAGGCTTCAGTTTCTGAAACGCTGGAGAAACAGGCAGGGGACCAACAGGGAGATGGGCCCTGAGCAGAGAATACAAACATGAAGTTTGAGCATACTACAGCCTAAACAGAAAAGCAATCGGTAAGGAATCTGCACAGCAGGCTTCCTTCTTGCCTCCCATTGCCTTCCTTCCAGACTTCCATCTACCAAACACAACACCTTTGGAGGAAAAAATTAGAATAGAGCTCTGGAGTTATTTTATCAATTCAGGGTGAGTTTATATTGACAGCAGGGAATCTCTGGCTGTCTCTGTGGAGTTTCCTCTCAGATGACAAGGGAGCCATCTTTCATTTTCACCAATGCTATGAGCAGTGGGGGCTCGGGACCATGTACACTGCAGAGCAGTAACAGACACTTGATTAGGAAGCACCCTATAAATCCAAAATATTTCAGCCTTTTTATCCCAGCTCATTACTGAAATCTGCACATCAGTTATAAACCTATGGTATCTGTTAGAGCTCCCTTCTTGTGTAATTTCAGAAAGCGTTTAACTGACAAAATTCACTCATCAACAATGAAATCTTAGAAAATTCTCAACATGAGTCTTCTATGCTATTTATTTGTGAAAACCAGGGGGCAGGATGGTACCCATGCAGAATGCTGTATGATGAACTCAAAATGGGTAACCATAGCCAAAGAGCTGTGAGCAGATCTATTCTTTCTTGGTCTAAGAAAGATACTGCTGCAAGATTATCTTCCTAAAATAAGTCTCCATCATAAAAGTGGCTAAAACTCCAGCAACTCTCAGTTGTCTATAGAATTCAAACTCCATAGGCAAGTACTTAATACAATTCAAAATGTCCCCATCATAAAAGTGGCTAAAACTCCAGCAACTCTCAGTTGTCTATAGAATTCAAACTCCATAGGCAAGTACTTAATACAATTCAAAGTGTAGCCACAACTTACCTTTCAAGACTGTCTACTATTCTACCCATTGGACCCTTCATTCCATCAGGGATCCTCGGCCCTTCCTTCTGAAAGGTCTTTCCCACCCATGGAAACCCTCTTTATCATTTAATGCCAGCTCTAAGCCATACCAGCCACCAACTGCCTAAAATACGAAGTATTTGTCTTCAAATACGCACCCATCCACTCACCCACATACATAAAGTGCACTAGCAAAGTCCGAGGATTATTATTTTTCTTTTCAATTATGAGAAAGATCTAGGTTAATAAAAAAAAGGTCATTATATGAAAATAGAGTATCGAATAGGTCAACAAATTTGTCAGCTCCCTTAGATAGTTGATAAATTGTCTATCACAGAATTTATGAAAACTTAAAAGGAAAATTTTCATATTATATCATTGAGGTTTTTTGGCATAGACGTTGCCTGGTAAAAGGATGTGTTGTGTTATGAAAATAAGAGATGCTTTAATTTAAGCTTCATCCCTACATTTTTTACCATTAGCTAGAAACTAAACTATAAATATTAAATAAACTGCCATTCAGCGTAGTTGAAAATAAATTATTATATATGCAAAATTTAGGAGGCCAGTTTTATTATACAAGTCATAAACATATTTTCCTCAGGTCATATGCAAAGTCTTAGGGAATAAGAAACTGTTGCTAAGACAGCAATTACAACAAAATGGGAACAAATTGGTTAGGCTAGTAGGCGAATTTATCCAAATCCGATAATATAGCACTAACAAAACGGAAGGGCTAGTTTTCAAGTGCAGCTGATCATTAAGATGGGAGACTAAGAAGAATGATCCTTAGTTAATGATTCTGTTCAAAGTTTAGGCTCAGCTAATTTTACACTTGGTGTAGGGCTGTCTCTGTTTCCTCAGAGGCCCACAAAACCAGTTGAAAAAATGCACAATTCAGTCGGTCAGTACTTTGGGTGATGATGTCCACCAATTATTAAGAATAATGTGTGACTGTGTTTCCTGGCAGTTTATGCATTGATTAATCTTTCAGGAATCTATTTGAATTTCTACCCATGAAAGTGGAAATTTTCCTCCAGACATTTAATTTTTGTTGTTGTCTCATGAGTAAAATAGCCAAGTTCTACTGAAGTAAAATATAAAATTTACAAAGTGAGTTGGAATGCTAAAATTTGCGGATGTATTTTTGATAACTTGTATCTGTTAATGATTTGCAATTTTCCTACGTTTGAAAAATGTTCTATCTTTCGTACCTTAAAATCTCATCCTGACTTGAAATTGTCCGTTCTGACTAGCACATGAAATTTGGATATACAGATTATTACCTGTGTGAGGGTAGAGGACTAAAGAACATTTCTGGGGCAAATAATCAGACTTAGGATTTTCTATAACTGCACGCATCATGTCACATAGACCTGGCTTTGAATAACAGAATATTCAAAAGAGAAGCCAAAGAAATTAAAATAGAACTTCAGTATTGAATTGAAAAATATGACAGGTGCTAATGCATTGGAACATAAGGAATAGCATGGAGGACCACAGGGGAAGGGAGGGAAAACTGAATGGGAAGAAATCAGAGAGGAAGACAAACCATGAGAGACTCTGGACAAGGGAGGGGGGTGGGGGAATGGGGTAACGGGGTGATGGGTATTAAGGAGGGCATGTGTTGTGATGAGCACTGGGTGTTATATGCAGCTAATGAATTGTTGAACACTACATCAAAAACTAATTATGCACTATATGTTGGCTAACTGAACATAATAAAAAAAAATTCTTTTCCTGACTCCCTTCTCTTCCCTTCTTTTCTCTTCTACCTTGTGGCTGTTTTAGTTTCTCATACACCAAACCTCCACAGCTTTCTCCCAATAGACAACATGTATAACCTTTCTGCCCGTCACCTTCCTTTTGTTTCTTTATTATGAGGCTGTCCATCTCTTCTCCAGATCCTAAATCAGAGAGAGTCCTCAAATTGGTCTGGCAAAGACAGAACTCTTCTTAGAGACAAAGCAAAGGGAGGAAACTGATCTCTTTCTTTCCTTCTTTCCCTCCTTCCTCCCTCCCTCTCTCCCAGTCTCTCTCTCTCTTTTTTCTTTCTTTCTTTCTTTCTTTCTTTCTTTCTTTCTTTCTTTCTTTCTTTCTTTCTTTCTTTCTTTCTTTCTTTCAAGTAGAGTGAGTGTTTTCAGGAGAGAGAGAGGAAAAAGACCTTGAAAAACTCAGAATTAATCCATTTTGTCTTTTTGATATAAACTTTGGTGGTTTGAGAGAAGTGGAAACCCGTGTTTATTTTCAGTCATAAATTATTTTTTTTTCTTTCAAACATTCATTTATTTTACTAAGGCATCAAATGGTGTCTCCTTTTCAGATATTATTAGCAAAGAAAGGAAAAAAGAAGAAAAAGCAAGGAAAGAAGGGAAGAAATGAGGAGAGAGGGAACCTTGAAAACCGGAGTTATTTAAACCTCATTCCCACAAATTAGTGGAAGGTGAAAGTGTCTGTTTAAAAAGGCAAGCATGGGGCCCCTGGATGGCTCTGTTGTTAAGTGTCTGCCTTCGGCTCAGGTCACGATCCCAGGGTCCTGGGATCGGGCTCCCCACCCAGCGGGAAGCCTGCTTCTCCTGCTCCCACTCCCCCAGCTTGTTCCCTCTCTCAGTCTCTCTCTGTGTCAAATAAATAAATAAAATCTTTTAAAAAGAAAGATAAAAAGGCAAGCAGTTGCTTCTTTTTACTCATTTAACAACTATTTCTTGAGGGCCTAATGTGGGTCAGGCACTGAGTAGGTATGCTGCTTCCTGACATTCAAATGCTAGACGAATTTCATTTTTCTTCAAGGAAACAAAGAGAAAACGTAGCAAAGAAGGATGCTGTATTTTAGATAATTTCTGAAATATAATTATTTGTCCTAATATGGTTATTCTGCCCCTTGCTTCACCCTAGTTTACAAAATTTGATTTGAAAGATTATGGAAAGTGCATGTCCCGACAGTACCATCCATCATTTTTTTAAAGTTTAAATAATCCGAATCAACAGCTTTGCCAAAGAGGCTGCTTATTTCATAGAGATGAGCCACCTGAGTCAGTAACCAGTATCATGTTCGAGACTGTCTTCATGGCATATTTCGAGAATCCCCTCTTACATCCTGAGTTAGTACTTCCCAATAGGATCTCTTGCCTGAACAGAATTTTACTTTGATAAGAGCCTAAGGAAAGGGTCTTCATTAAGCTGATTTGTTACTCACAGAAAACAAAAGGAATGACTTTCACTCATGAGAAGCAGGCAATGAGGTCAGCAGAACACAGGAAATTTCGCGTCTGTACGTCAGACACACAATTCCATACTTCGATGTCGTGAAGAAACACAGCAGTGCCCTGCCTCCATATTCCAGTATATTCAGTACAACGTCCACAGTCTAAAAGACCCCCTTGGAAGGACATGGAATTTAATTATCTTACATGTAACGAAGCTTTTTGTTGGGTACTCAGTGCACTGCCTGGCTCCTAGTGGTTGTGATGGGTGGCACAGTGGTAAGGTAGTAGTTATTAGCTTTGGAAAATATTAATAGTTATTTGAACTCTATTTGAAAAAATTAAATGCCATGTTACCTAGTTTAATGAACGTTCCACATAATATGCACTCAAAGTTTCTTAAAATACATTGACTTCTCATCCCCTTGCATCAGGTAGTATTCATTAGTAATGTCTCAGTAAATCCTAGAAATCACGTAATATTCAGAGAATTCAGGGCCTCTGGCTTCTTTGTACTCATTACACTAGTATTTATAAACAGCCATTATAAACAGTGAGAGCAAGAAAAACATTAATTCTAGTGATGTGGTTGGTGTTATTACAATTAATTAATTGCCTTGAAGTCTATTAATTATTAGTAGTTGATGAATTAAAGAAATCTGTAATACAAAAGGCCACTTGGCTTGACTCAGCAAAAGCATCTATATACTCCCATGTAAGGAGTCTAGGGTTTTTCAGCAACTCTTTATGAACTCATAAATGATTGTCCAAGAAGTTGTTAATTATTAACTGAACAAGATTTTATATTTTTTCAAGAAAGAATGCCACATACTTATAGAACAAACTACTGTTTAGAATGGAGGAAAAATGACAATATCATCTCACATCCTTTTTATGGTTGAGAGTAGTCAATTTCCAGTAATCGGTGCCACTGGACAGAAGTAGACCGAATCCCCAAATAGGGAAAATTACAGCTTTGTTCCTCAAGCTTTAATCATCACAACACCTTCATAAATTTTGCCCTAGCCTGTATGATCTGTATTGTAAATTACTAATACTTTAGTATTAGTTGATTTAAAGGATGCTTACTTAGAATCACCCTAAACAAAGATATCCATAAATGAGTATAAAAGTTTAATATCTTGGGGCGCCTGGGTGGCACAGCGGTTAAGCGTCTGCCTTCGGCTCAGGGCGTGATCCTGGCGTTATGGGATCGAGCCCCACATCAGGCTCCTCCGCTATGACCCTGCTTCTTCCTCTCCCACTCCACCTGCTTGTGTTCCCTCTCTTGCTGGCTGTCTCTATCTCTGTCAAATAAATAAATAAAATCTTTAAAAAAAAAAGTTTAATATCTTATATCTATTCAAATAAAACTTAGTCATCTGTATATCTCCTAACATTGTCTTGAGGACCAGACTTCGGGAAGCACTGACCATGCTCCGTGGCCTGGTGTACAGACACAGGTGTACCAGCTGTATTGTTGGAAAAATTCTTCAATTCGTGTGGGTGATACGTAAGCTCAGTTATGACTCAACATCTCTCCCTTTCAGTAGTTTTCTTAAATTTCCCTCACGAAGCCACCTGTGATTTCCACTGGATTCTAATTTAATCAATAAATCACTATGACCAACTGTGGTCATATAGGACCAACTGTATAGGAAGTTTTCTAAACACAGTGACACCTGATTACTAAATATTTGGAAATTCAGAGCATTTTGATTTGACATGAAGATTCAGAGTAGTTTGTGCCCTCCATCTAAAAAGAGCCATACCTAATATAATTTTGCAATAATACATTGGAATATATAGTTTCTCAGAAAGGTAATTCAGAGCCTTTGCAATCACAGCGAGAACCCTTGGGAATCCTGATAGCAGAGGTGTCATTTACAGTGATGATCACCCATGTGACAGAAGCCCAGCTGTTGAAGAAGAGGGTGTTTAAAGCCAGAAAGATAATTTATGTTTTACCTCTGTGGACATGTTAGCTTCACTCCCTGGTATTCAAAAATAATTTTTCATATAAAATAAGATAATTTCTTGAATTTTCAGTACAGATTCCCCATTTCTCTGAACAACTTAATTGTGTTTTAGCTCTTCCTCCCAAATATTATAACTGAAAATATTTTTTTGAGTCACAAACTTTGTGGGATGGGTTACATCTTACATGCTGATGTATTTTGGATTTAAAAATAATTTAGAGATTACTGTTTTCTAATTACTTGAAAGCAAAGAAAATCAATTATATTTGGCTTTTCAGGGATTTAGGTTTCTGCATTAATAAATCACCAGAGATTAGGGCATGTAGAACAAGAGTTTATCTGTGTCTGGGAACCAAGTTTTCCTATAGTTCTCCTGACAAGTGTGCAAACTATTCTTAAAAGAGGAGAATTAAAGCAAGCAGTGTACTTCGCAGATAAGAAAACATACCTGACTTGGCTGATAAAGGTTGTTAGCAGCAATCTCCTCTGTACCAACCAGTGGGAGATGCTAAAATCAATTAGGATGAATCCTGGACTACAGCAAGGGTTTGGGTGTATTGGTTGCTGTTAAAACTCTGTAACTCAGAGATCTGAAAGGCATGTCATGGTTTCTTACTATTCATTTTATCTCAAATTATTTAACATCTAAAATTGTGGGATAGATATGTGAGGCCAGCATATTGATTTCCTTATCATGTCATGGTTTCACATTTGTTGCCCATTGAAATACACACCAGGCATTCCACTCATGACTGAACTCTATTCAACTTATTTTTAGTTAAAAGATTATTCTCTAGGCATTCATGTCAGACTTGAGGATCATGAGGAAATTTACAGTGTGCATGGCTTTTTCTTCAGAGTAGCTCTTTTTTCCTGTGAATATGTAATACACGTTCAAAAACTCCCTGTCCCACTAATTATCCAATGCTTATTCAATTCCAGGAAAGCAGGATTTGCACATTTCATATATCCCTTAAAGTTGTGAGTTAGTAAACATTATATTAAAGGGAATCCACCTCCCAAAATATTTTATTAACCTTTGTATGTTAGTGTAGCAGATAGATTGCTGATGGTGAAAATAGAAAACCTGGGTTTTAATTGTGCTGTAAAAATTGTACAAATCACTTCATCTTACTAGGGTGTAATTATCTCATCTTTAAAAAGAAGGCAACATGGCATTTGGATATAATCATGGGCTTTTTTTTTAAGATTTTGTTTATTTATTTGCTAGAGAGAGAGAAAGAGGGAGCACAAGAAGGGGGAGCAGGGAGGGAGAGAGAGAGGGAGAAGCAGGCTCCCTGCTGGGCAGAGAGCCCAACGATGCTGGGCTCCATCCCAGGACCCTGAGATCATGACCCAAGCAGAAAGCAGACGCTTAACTGACTGAGCCACCCAGGTGCCCCTCTTGGGTTTTAAATCAGAAAACAGAGATGTGAAACCCGTCCTAGACACTGGCTTACCTTTGGTAAGCCACCTCGGCTCTCTGAGTCTCATTTTCCTTATCTATAAATTTGGAATTGTGGCTTGGACTTCATTGGGTTGCCATGAAGGTTAACTGAAATTTCAAAGTTCCAAGTGTTGTATCTGGCCTATAGTATGAACATAAGACTTGATAGACCCCTCCTGCCTTTAATTTCCTGGATTCCATATCTGGTGTATTTAAAATGAAATGTCCTCAGGTACCTGGGTGGCTCAGTTAGTTGAGCATCTGACTTTTGATTTCATTCAGGTAATGATCTCATGGGTGGTGGGGTCTAGCCGTACATCAGGCTCCTGGGCCAGTGGGGAGTCTGCTT